>NC_134209.1:27390000-28070000 GCF_965140235.1 Caretta caretta
AAACACCAACCCAAAATCATTCTTTAAGATCTCTGATAGGACAGAGAAGTTATTTACCAGTAACTGCTATTCTTCAAGAATCACCACTATGCAGTCACACTTGTGGGATATGGCACCTATGACAACACAGAACTGTGGAACTGCCTTGAAAAGCAGTGTCTATTGAGGGAACAACACAAGAGATGTCAGCGATCGTTGTCACCCTAACTCTAGAGGGGTGCACTGCCTCACCACCTCAGTTTCTTTTCTTAAAGGACACAGTTCTGAAGTTACACAGAACACTGAGGCAGAGAGAAAGGCAGGCAGTGTGAATGCACAGAGATAATTCTCAAAGAAGAGTTACTAGTAAGTATCCTCTCTCTCTTCCTGTAGGACCTCTACACATTCCCACTTGTGGGATTAGAAAGAAGTGCTGTACCAGGTGAACAATAGTCAAGGAGTTCTAAATTAAATGTTCTGGAGCACTGCCATCCCAAAGTAGGCATCACAGCATAATGCTAACTCTAAGGAGCAGAACCTAGTGGAAGCATGCACCAAACTCCACTTGGGGAGCATATTAAAGGCCTAGTGCTGATATTACAGTGGCTATCATGGCATGAGTTTTTAAATCAGGAAACAAACTTCTTAGCTAAGATGCAGCAATGTTTTCTACAGCTCCTAATCTAGTGTGAAAGTCTGGCTGGTGATGGCTTCTCCGTGGCAACTCCCCCCATATGCTACAAATTTTTAAAAAATCACTCAATAGGTTAAGAGCTTAGCGTTTTCCAGGTAAAAAGAGAGCACCCTCTCTGCATCTAGGGCATGCTCCCTCCGTCCCCCCAAGATGGAAACGTCACAACAAGACCAGAAAGAGAGAGATGTATTGAGAGAGATGGAAATCAGAGACCCAAGGCTTGAAGCTGGGATGGGGCCTAGCTGAACACAGTACAAGGTGGAGCAGCCACCAAAACACTAAGCAGACATATTTCCTATCAAGAAAGTAGTTTAGATCGATAGATGCTTAAGCAAAAGGAAGGCCCAATAGCTTCATTAGGAAAAGGTTTAAGTTCCATGAGGGCAGAGACTCCCTAATGGGGGAAGGGAAGAAAGGGTGACATTTACCATGTCCTTGAGGAACCTGGAGATTGTAGGGTTTGTCCTCAATACAAAAGAGGCAGATGACAAAAGCCCACAGGATACGGAAAATTACAATAGGGTCATAGGAACAACAAGAGGGAAATCAGTGGGAGAATCTTCTCATCGTATTAGCTATCTATACATAAATACAAAGAATCAATAAGTAGTATTAGTACATAAGCTAAATTATTCAACTGGCATCGGAGGCTTGGGGGATAAATCTCATGACTGGAATACTGCTATTGAGGGGTATAGCTTGTTCAAGAAGAACAAGCAGGGGAAAAGGGAGGCAGTATTGCATTATACATCAGAACATATACACTTGTTCTGAGGTGCAAGAAGTTAGAGGCAGACCTGTTGAAAGTCTCTGTGGAAAAACAAAAGGGGTGGGGAAAGGAAATAGGGATCAACTAAAGATCATCTAATTAAGAAGGGGAGGTGGATTAGGCATTTCAAGAACAGAAATATGCAAAACACACCTGCTAGTAATGGGGGACTAACTACTCAGACGTTTACTGAAAAAATAATACAGCAAAACACAAAAATTCCAGTAAGTTTTTGCAACCTATTGGGGAAAACTTTTTTGTTTCAGAAAGTAGAGGCAGTAACCAGTGAAACAGCCATTTTAAACTTGATTGTGACCCACAAGGAGGAATTGGTTGCAAATCTGAAGGTGGAAGGCAATCTGGGTGAAAGTGACGATGAAATGACAAATTTCATGATTCTAAGAAATGGAAGAAATGAATACAGCAGAATAAGGACAATGGAGTCAAAAAGCAGGTTAAAAACTCTGAACTTCTGATGATGAATTCTTCTGATGATTGGAAACCTTTGTCTAATTACAAGCCTAAACTTGTTGATGGCCAGTTTATATCCAGTTGTTCTTTTGGGGGAAAGCAAGCATTAGGGTGGCTAGTACTGTCAACAAGCGGACCCCACTCCAACAAAGATGGAAGCAATTGTGGGGACTTAAACTGCAAGGAGTCCAAGTTAATTGATGCTGGAGCATCCAGCTCCAGAGGAGTGTGCAGAAGAGCTGACACTGGTGCTCAACAATCTTCAAGCAACTCATGGGTCAGTACAAAAAAAGAGAGAAACTATCTTGGCAATGGTGCCAAGCATGGAACAGGTACGGAGGTTGGCACCTCCTGAGTCAGTGACAATGCTACTGAAGTCTTGGTAGGAGGCACTGATCTTGTCTTCAGTGCCACTTTGAATGTATTCAATGCCAAATGAGGGATTTGCTCCCAGTAGAGCACAGAGGAGATTACAACCTTGAATCTACGGTTGAAGGTGGCATTAAGGCTGGAGTGGCACAGTGCATCTTGGCTTCAATGTCAGAGGGTCTCAGCACAGAGGCTGGTCTTGGTATCTTTCACGGGCCCATCAAGATATTAGACTAAATACTTAACAGACCATACTCTGGCTTTACCAAATGAGTTTCACCCATGCACAGGAGGCACCAAAAGTGGTACAAATCTTAAAGCCCCTGCGGGAATTAGGGCCTAACACAGTGGCAATAAAGGGTAAGGAAAGGGTCATCTACATTGAACTAACCTATACCACACTTAAAGCTAGTGAAGAAAGATTGAGGGTAGGCTAAGTGAAGATTTAGTGTGAGAACACAAAAGCCAGTTCCATTTGCTTTCTGTAATGACAGATAATTTGAGGCAATTGGGAGGTTGCACTCCCAATAAAATAGGGCGAGTTCTCTTGTGAATCTTCCAGTGGGCACAGCTTTTCAAGGCAGTTTCACAGCTCAACACCAGAGGTGGCATATACCAGAAGAGGGAATGTACAGAAGCTGTCAAAAAGAAGGGATAATCACTGAAAAAAACTTGCAGATCCCATGTGCACACCAGCAATGCATATGGTTAACTGCTGCCATGAGTACTAAATGTCAATAACTCAAGATCAAGCCAAAAAAACAGATTTCTATGAGATCAGGGGAGTGAGCACAGGTATGAATACATTTTTGATTCTGGCTTCAAAGAGATTAAACACTAAACATGATTTAAAATACCCTTATAGGGTACTTTAAGTCATTTGACATCCCTTCTCACTGTACAAGTTTAAAACAGAAGTCAAATAACACTTCATATAGAAAGCTCAGTACTTACTGCTATAGTCACCATATCCATAGTAGTTGTTGTAACCAGTGTAGTCATATCCTCCGTAGCCACCATATCCTGGGCTGTTGTAGCCATAGTTGCCATATCCCTGATTCCAGTAGTTGCTATATCCCTGGTTCCAGTTTTGGCTGGGGCCTGAAGCACAGTAGTAAATTGCCAAAACATTAGAAGACTGAAAGAATATAGCCACCTTTCTAAAATTAGTAAAAAGTTAAGCACAAACTTACCACCACCTCTTCCACGGGCTCTTCCAACAAATCCTCCTCTACTGCCCCATTGCTGTTGCTGCTGATACTGTTCCTTTGACATGGCTACTTTTATTTCACACTAGAAGACCAAAAGTTAAAATCAAACCTAATTGGAAAAAAAGCAGTCTTTAAAGTAATTTATAGCCAACTGATTGTAAGTTATTACTTTAGTTAAGAGAAGAACGTAGAATAAAAAATAGTCACTGGAGTCTTATGAAAAACAACAAACAACTTCAATCTAAAAACAGTTACCTACTCTATTTCACAGCCTGTGAAAATTCAGTGACAAACTGTTTCCATCCCATCTGGTATAGACACTAATTCTTAAAGGAATTGTTTAGATTAAATTTTATTTCCATACTTCAGTTTTTCATCTGGTTTACAAATTTTATAGCCTTAGAAAGTTTGGACCAGATTGAATTATGAAAGCATCACTAGTTTTACTCAGTTACATTTTGAAAGCTCAACTCAGCTGTCAGTATGTAAACAGTCACGTAAAACTTAAGCTTTAATTTTTACATTATTTTTGCTATTGGCCATACTTACACAAGTGATGCGATTTCTGAACTACACAGTCCAGGATCTGATAGTAAGCATGTTTCCATTTTGGTTTAGTACCAGTTTAAGACAATTTTCACTGGTTTATACTCCACTTAAGTATTTTACTAACAAGAAAGCATTTCCAAGTGGTTGAACAGTTAAACCAGGATGCAAGTATGATACTGATTCAAAGAAACAATCCATTTCAAAACTATAGATAAAGCATATGCGGTAGAAGAGGGCAGAGAAGGCTGTGGAGGGGAGAGATTCCAAGGTTCTTAAAGGAGGCTGTAGTGGGCCCAGAAGAAGATGAGGGGTAAGTCTCACCCGGGGGGTGGGAAGGTTGGTGCATTGAGCCTGCCAGTAGGAGTGAGTGAGTGTGCTGTTGCCAGACCCCTGAATGAAAAGGATGATAAATTGCCTAAGCCCTGGTCTACACTAGGGGCGGGGGTCGACCTTAGATAACGCAACTTCAGCTACGCAAATAGCATAGCTGAAGTCGGCATATCTTAGGTCGACTTATGTTGCTGTGAGGACGGCGGCGAGTTGACCGCTGCCGCTCCCCCGTCGACTCTGCTTCAGCCTCTCGTGAGCTGGAGTTCCGGAGTCAACGGGCAGCACGTTGGGGGATCGATTTATCGCATCTAGATGAGATGCGATAAATCGATCCCCGATATATCGATCGCTACCCGCCAATCCAGCGGCTAGTGAAGACCTGCCCTTAGGCCACACACTTTTTGGTAGCAAGAGTGGCATAAGGCCCAGAGTCTCTGTTCTAGAGGAAGACATGAACAAGGATCCCCAATATGCATCAAAAAACGAGGCGCACACTTGGTGCTTATATAATACAAACATTGATGAGCTAAAATACTTTGTTGTAGCTACACCATACATTTCTAGGATACTACCACAAATAAAATGGAAGCAGCTCTTAATATATTCCACACACACAAAGTTATTTGCTCTGTTACTACAAGCAATTTAAAATTCCTCTAGTAAGACTTTAACATACTTTACTAAGACCGACGTTGTGGTATTTTTTTTCCATTATTTTCTTCACTGGTTCCTCATCCTTGAAAGTAATAAAGCAGAATCCACGCCTTTTGTTGGTTTTGTTGTCCATAGGGAGTTCTATAGATTCCACCTGGTGAAAACAAGTTTACATATTTCAATGACATTCTTACTAAACAACCCTCCATACTTTACTATGTTTAAAATCAGATAAATCACACAAAGTTACATCTGCATAGCTCATATTAGTTAACTGAAATTATTTAACAAATACATGCAGGTAACAAGTTCCATGCAGAGGCATTTTGCGCTCACCATAGATGGAAACTGATACCTATATATTTCATGTTCACATTCAAATTTAAGTTACATGTTAAATAAGTCTTCAATAATTACATCAGCATGATTTGCTTCACAGTATTTTTCAGTCAAGTATTTCTAATTTCCAGGAGATGTAGTTCCAGTGTCATGGCACCTGTATTATCCATCCTGGCACTAAAACCATGTTACAAGAACAATTTTAGATCCGGAGTTTAAGAACTTGACTGCAAATATACCAATGTAAGTAAGGAATGTCCAACATATCTCCTTACCCAAGTTACAAAGTAGGTTCCAATTTAACATAGACCAGTTAAGGTCCACAGTACATTACAAAGTGGAACTTCATTTGTAATCAGGGTAGAGCACAACCAGTTGGTGACCAGGTTTCTTGACTGTTGTGTTGACGTGGGCTGAAAGGTTCATGTTAGAAGGATTCGCCAGGTCAGTGGGGAATAGGCAGCCATTTAAGTCAGCTTTATAGAATTTATGGAGGTTCACCAGCAAAGCACAAAAGATACTTTTGCCCACATTTACCATTAAGATAATGTTAGAAAATAAAGCAGAAGTATTTTACTCCCCTTTCAAAAAAAAGTCTCAGCCCACTGCGTGAAGAGAGTTTTCAAGGCAAATCTGAACTGCTTTAGAAACCAAGATTAGATTCCCACTTAGTCTAAAAAACTTCAAACACTCTAGTTAGGTCTAGAGAATACACTGGCCAGGCATATAATGTTAAGCCTCAACATTTTAAAAACATGCGTTAAAGCAGCATCACTGTCAAAATTAGAATGTTTCCATGTCAGAAGGTACTCAAAATAGAAGTGGATTAAACAGCTTTTGTCACATACCTCACCAAAACCTCCAAAATACTCCCTTATTTTCTCTTCAGGTGTATCTGGAGATAGTCCACCAACAAAAATCTTTTTAACAGGTTCTTTTGTTTTCATGGCTTTAGCTCTTTTTGGATCAATCACTTTTCCATTCAGTTTATGTTCTTTTTGGTCCATGACCTATAAAATTTGAAGTTAACAACATTTTGACTTTTCAAACTAACTAAATACTTTACTGCAGTTTTCGGTAAAATGTAATGCCAAAAATACAGGATCAACTAAAGATGGGCATAAACTGAGCACTTTTACAAGTGCATAACCAAGTAATAGTTCTGCAATATGGGCCAATATACACTGACTATACGTTTCCTCCCCAAACTCTTCATCTAACCACTTATCGCTTCGGAGCCAAGTGCCATAAAAGGAAGTTAAGGACACAGTATTCAAAGAAGGTACTCTAAAAGAAAGTTTGAAAAAGATCAAACCACTTTCTTCTCCCTTTACAGTTTGTGAACTACCATCTGTTTAGATCACATAAGCTCCAATATTGTTGCTGAGCAAATGGTTCCACATTACTGGATATCCAAAGCCCTTTGTTTTTTATATTGTTTACAATTTCCCAGAACTTGATCAGTTTTATTATAAAAATTTAAAAATGGGTGAAAATTGGTGCAAAAAGTTTACTTCCATTTTCTGGGTAAATACGAGAGAAAACATTATGGGACCAGCCAGGCAACAAATAGAGAAAAATAAGAATATTGAAAGAGTGCAAACACAGTAGAATACTGTGGTTTATTTCAGGAACTGTGCATTAACAGTACATACGCATGTGCGTGTATTTGCCACTATATTAAATTACATTGCTTTAACAGAGCCTCGCATTTAGACTTAAGACTAATTTATTATCATTTGCAGTGTTGTTGTAGCCATGTTAGTCCCAGGATATTAGAGCGAAGTGCTAATACACAGAGAAGCTCAAAAGGTTGTCTTACACCAACAGAAGTTGGCCAAATAAAAGATGTTAACTCACTCACCTTGTCTTTTTAATTTATTAACAACAAACATCTAACAATGTATTGGATTTTCCTAACAGTCATATTTTCAGGTCCTTGAATGGTCTAATATTCAAGTGAAAAATTGGTATAAACCAAATAGCTTTTGTAAAACCCAGGAATTTTTTGGTAAAAAATCAGAAACGAAGGGCGTTACGGATAGCGAAGGTTTGTTTCGACAGCATTTAATACTGTAGTGTCTGAAGTCTTGTCTGCACTACGAAATTATGTTAACCTAACTTACGTTGGCATACAACCACCGCAGTTATTAAATCGCTTGTGCGCGCGCACACTCTGCTCCTTGTGTCAGCAGTGTATCTCCTCACCAGGAGCGCTTGTAACAATTCTATTGTCAGTGTGGGGCATTGTGAGACAGCTCCTGAAAGCCGGTAACTGTTGAAGTAAGCAATGCAGTGTCTACACGGACACTGCATCAACTTAATTACATCGACTGACTCTACACTGGTCGGAGAGGTGTTGTTACTAAGTTAGCACAGAGATGCACTTACGGCGGTAGGCACCAAATGTAAGTGAAGACACTTCCATAGCTAGGTCGATGTAAAGCAGATGACATCAACCTACCACTGTAGTGTAGACAAGGACTAAGGCCTGACATGCTGAGAGAGATTTCCTTGAAGTGAAGGACATGAGACCATGCTTCAAGAAATGCTGTTCACTGCCAAGGAGTTGCACAGCTCAGATAGATGGCTGAAGTAAAAGCATTTTAAAAAGCAGCCTCTGGAAAAATATTGCTTCTCAAAGCTGTATCTTTTTAATAGATTATGTAAACAAGATGCACGCAAGAGCCTTATTACTGAGTTTCTGTACTGTTCATTTAAAGGGTAAATGAATTAATTAGATTAGAGAATAACACTACCTTATCTACACTCTCAGACTCTTTAAAAAGTACAAAGCCAAAACCCCTTGATCTCCCTGTGATAGGATCTAACTTCAGAGTGCAGTCTACGACTTCACCAAATTTGGAGAAGTAGTCCTTCAGATCTTTCTTTGTAGTGTCCCAGCTAAGGCCTCCAATGAACATTTTCCTGTAAAGACAGATATTAACAAATTAATAATCTTGTTCTAAAATTTGATATACAGGATATATTTTATTTTATCATAAGAGCTCATTTTTCCAATTAGGGAACTTTGGTAGGATACTATCAGCAATACCCCCTTATACATCTGATCATCCCTCTACATTTCATAAAGTGGTCCTGGTCAAATTTGCCACAACTGAAAAATCTATGTAAAAGTGACATTTTGAGTTCCATATTTGTGTCCATCATTTATTTAGTTTACAAATAAGACTTATTAAGCTGCCAGCCCTACAAACTCAATGTGGGGGCTGAGAAGACAAGGAGGATTCTTCCTACTTCACACCACCACCGAAGATCCTTCCAACCACATTCTGTTCTCAGTTGCACTCACTCAGCCCCACAGAGGATCAAATGTTGATTAAGTTGTCATTATTCCATAGTTATTTTTCAAAATAAATCACAAAATAAGTGCAGATTACCCATTGAGCCGTATATGCCAGTCTGGGCTGGACAGGCACAAATATGTCTGGTTTGCCACTACATAAGTTCCTAGACAAAAACTCTACCAAGTTGGGGACAAATTACTCTACTCACATAGAAGGGGAGTACGCAGTACTGGAGCATGACTCTAAAGTTATGTTCTCCGACCAAGACCAATACTAAATTTATAAAATTATATACTGATGAGGCCATGTGTTATTTCAAAAATGAGTGCCCAAACAAGTTGTAAATCCATTGTTTTCCCAATCAAACTGGCCATGCGACTTAATGTGGGTAGGCTCATCTAAGTTTGATTTTCATTTTAATTGTAAATATGGTGGTACACGAGATAGTTTGGAATCAAGTCACTCTCCCAATGCAAAGAGTTGGGAAATAAGGGGTGAAAAGGCCAAACATCTTAGCTCCTCAGAATGGGACATTTTATGATTTTTGTCAACTTAAATTAATCAAGTGAAATTGCGAATGGAATCTTTCCTAAAACTATTAGACAAACGTTATTTGTACCCATTCCAGTGAAGAATCATTTTAAAGTAATTTTGCTTTATAATGGCTCCAAAAATCACAAGAGAAAACAAGTTCCAGCCAGATCTGCAAAAACATTTCCGATAAGACCTAGTTCTCTTTATTGCCCCAACTAAAACTTATTTGTATTCATTCTAGAAATCACTAGAATGTTCCTCAGCACACAATAGAAATCTGAACTCCTCTATGTTAAACATGTGCAGAAAGTTACTTTCCAAAATATATACCAGCACATAGCATGAGTTCTGTCACATCACTATATGCCGGACGACCTCTTTAAATCGAAGCTGCACATACAGATTGGACCATCAAGGCCACTCACTTCCAGGTCTTGCTACGTTAGTCATGGCCTTAGGAATGCATAGTCTTTTGACAGATTTATCTAATCCTTATGCAACTGCAGTGGACAGAGAGATAGGCTCCAGCCTTCAGATGTTACATGTTTAATACCAGTGACTACAACTTAACTCCCCCCCCCGCCCCAAAAATAAATACATACATACATACATTATGAATTCATCCAGCAGACCCACTCCTCTCCATCCCTTCATATATTATTCCAATTGCCTTTGCTCTCTACCACAGAGTACTAGAAGCCCTTCCCAGGATTAGTGCTTTCAAGACAAATATGGAGGGGTTAGTTGGGCAACTGAGTGTTGCACCACCACATTAGTGGTGCCAGACACTCAGAAGTGCTCTATGCTCCGGAGATGCTTTAAAACACCGATATTCAGACTTCGGTGGTTCAGGAGTCAATTAGCAACCAACATTACCTAAAACAGCCCCAATAGTGTGAAAACTCTGTTTCATTTTTTTTTTTATATATATACACATATACATATATATATATATATATAATTCTCACTGCAAAATGACTGACCAAATATAATTTTATCAACTACAACTGGTTAATAACATAGTAAAAGCATTGGTTAATAATGAAATCACACAGTGTTTTAATATTACATGCTGCAAAGAGCCTCAGGAGACGCATTAAAGAGCCACTTGCAGCTCGTGAGCCTCAGTCTGAGTATCACTGATTTAGGAGGATACATTTATGGGAGAATTTCTTCAAGTTTTCAAGGTTTTTATAACAAAAGAAAAGGCTTAGTGTTATATCCATGGCATGCTGGGGAATAAGATTTCCCAACAAACAATTTGGGGAACTTTTTTCTGAGTGAAGCAAGAAAAGAAAAAGATGACATGCTTACAGAAGGGCTCAATAAATGAGCAAATTTTAGCAATGCAAACTTACCAAAACCTTCCCTCATATCATTATGCCCTTGAAAAGGCTAAACAGGGAAACTTACAGTACAAAAACATTTTTTGTCTACTTCCATAAAATAAGCATAGCAATACTGTTTAGATTAAGATAGGCCATTAGCATGGCCAGCCTTTTTGGCTCTTACAGATGTTGAAGTACTCTAAAATACTGTAATATCTTTAAACTAGGGCTGTGAAGCAGTTAAACAATAGAATACCATTTATTTTAAATATTTTTGGATGTTTACTAAATTTTCAAAAATATTAATTTCAATTACAACACAGAATACAAAGTGTACAGTGCTCACTATTTATTACAAATATTTGCACTGTAAAAAACATTGTATTTTTCAATTCACCTCATTCAAGTACTCTAGTGTAATCTCTCTATCATGAAAGTTGAACTTATAAATGTAGAATTATGTACAAAAAACCTGCATTCAAAAATAAAACAATGTAAAACTTTAGAGCCTAAAAGTCCCCTCAGTCCTACTTCTTGGTCAGCCAATCACTCAGACAAACAAGGCTGGCTACAATTTGCTGGAGATAATGCTGCCTGCTTCTTGTTTGCTATGTCACCTGAAAGTGAGAACAGGCATTCGTATGGTACTGTTGTAGCTGGCGTTGCAAGACATTTATTTGCCAGATGCGCTAAAGATTCACATGTCCCTTCATGCTTCAACCACCATTCCAGAGGACATGCTTCCATGCTGATGATGGATTCTCCTTGATAATGATCCAAAGCAGTGCGGACCGACGCATGTTCATTTTCATCATCTGAGTCAGATGCCACCAGCAGAAGGTTGATTTTCTTTTTTGGTGGTTTGGGTTCTGTAGTTTGCGCATCAGAGTGTTGCTCTTTTAAGACTTCTAAAAGCATTTTCCACACATCGTCCCTCTCAGATTTTGGACAACACTTCCCATTCTTAAACCTTGGGTTGAGTGCTGTAGCTATTTTTAGAAATCTCACATCAGTACCTTCTTTGCATTTTGTCAAATCTGCTGTGAAAGTGTTCTTAAAACAAACATGTGCTGGGTCATCATCCGAGACTGCTATAACATGAAATATACGCAGAATGCGGGTAAAACAGAGCCGGAGACATACAGTTCTCCTCCCAATGAGTACAGTCACAAATTTAACTGACGCATTATTTTTAATGAGCATCATCAGCATGAAAGCATGTCCTCTGGAATGGTGGCTGAAGCATGAAGGTGCATACAAATATTTAGCATATCTGGCATGTAAATACCTTGCAACGCCAGCTACAAAAGTGCCCCACAAACACCTGTTCTCACTTTCAGGTGACACTGTAAATAAGAAGCAGGCAGCAGTATCTCCCATCAATGTAAACAAACTTGTTTGTCTTAGCAATTGGCAGAATAAGGAATAGGACTCAGTGGTCTTGTAGGCTCTAAAGTTTTATACTGTTTTATTTTTGAGTGCAGTTATGTAACCAAAAAAAAAATCTGCATTTGTAAGTTACACTTTCATGATAAAGAGATTGCACTTCAGTACTTGCATGAGGTGAAATGAAAAATACTATTTGTTTTTTCATTTTTACAGTACATATATTTGTAATCAAAATAGTAATATAAAGTGAGCACTGTGCACTTTGTATTCTGTGTTCCACTAAAGTCAATATTGAAAATATAGAAAAACATCCAAAAATATTTAATAAATTTCAATTGGTATTCTATTGTTATAAGTGCAATTAATCGCAATTTTTTTAATCACGATTTTTTTGAATTAATAGCTTTAGTTAATTACGATTAATTGACAGCTCTAGTTTAAACATTAAAAAGTTGTAAGAGAGGATTGTCTATTTGACAAAATGCATTGTATGTCTATTGAAGACTGAAGTTAACATGGTATTTACTCTTTTATGAAACAGTAGCAACATGGGTTTTTAATTTCCCACGTTCAAAGAAGTGTTTTACTTTTGGATTCCCTAGAATCTGGGCTTTTGTATTTATCTCATTGTGTTTAAATATTATGTTTGATGAGCAGAGTGAAAATACCCAGATCTACCTTATTTTTACCATGTGAGGATTCCCTTTGGCTACATGGGATATTAGATGAACATTACACATTTTCCCCCTTCTTGCTATTTTAATTTTAAAATTAATTTAAAGTTAGATGTTTGAATTTAAAAGATTTTAACTGCGTACACCTCATTTAAAATTGAATTTCACTTGCAATCCGTCTTAAGGACTCAGAACAGTTTACGTTGGTTATTAAAATGATTTTCGAAGTGTTTGAATGGATAATTATGCTATACATTACATGTTACTTTTGTAATGAAAAGTTATTGAATTATTGATATAGAAATACTGTATGAAATGCTCCATTTAAAATAGGTTAAACATGGAAAGCAAGTCCACTAATGACATGAGCTTGATGCTGATGATACAACCCAGCCTAGTCACTAATGTTACTTGGGTCTGCAAGAGCTCATGTCAATCTACCCAGCAAAATCAACCAACTTCCAACTCAAGTGCTAATAGCCATCTATTGTAGGATTTTATACTGCTGCGTATCACTGTAGTATCTAAGAATCTTCCACTTAAAATCAACAGCAACAATAAATCCCCTAGTGGACTTTGGGGGGGCTATAAGTTTTGGGTTGTTTTGTTTTTATTTGTAAATATTATTAATTTTCTTTTTAAAATAGGAATTTAGTGGTCGTGCCAGAAGTCCGCGTTGTGTCATAATACTCATGCCCAGACCCAAGTGCCCCATCAAGTTCCTTCTCTTCAAAAGTATGAGGAAACAGAGAGACTTTACAGTGTGCCTCGAAAGCCAGGCTAGCTCTATCAGCCAAACTGGGAGATGAGGAGTACCACAACCAACTTGAGCACCTGAACTGATTTTAACTGTGGTGGTTCACAGGTGGCATCTGATAGGAATACAACTGGAACAGTTCACAGGATTTATCTAAAAAGAAGACAGTACAGGTGAGTTGCATCATACACGCATTTAACTTATGTGAATTCAACTATACGCGCTCGGCCTAAAGAAAAAACAACAAGATACCTGTAAATACTGTGGGCGATTCCACCCACCATTCCACTCAAAGAGCGTATGTCCCGGAGTGAGTGTGAGATGGGCGACATGAATCTGTTGTTCCCTCAGTTGGTCTCAGTTCCCGCATGCCTCTCATAGCATGAGCATCTTGCCGCGCTGAGTGTGATTCCAATGTTTAAAGATACTGTACATATTTTTCGTACAACATGGCCCCTAAACACAAGCCAACTACTTCATCTGGTGCTCAACTGAAGAAACAGTGATCTGTTCTAACGCTGGAGGAAAAACTGGCTGTGTTGGACTTATTGAGAGACGGTATGTCCGTCTCCAACATGGTGCGTAAATATGGCCGCAACGAATCTAGCATCCGTGCCATCAAGATTCAAGATAGAGAAATTCATCCAGCCGTGGCATCAAGTGCTCCAATAACGAGCCAGGTGCGTGATAAGATTTTAGTAAAGACTGAAAAGGCATTCAACTTATGGCTGGAAGACATGAACCGTAAACGTGTGCCTATCGATGGCAAAACGTTGTGAGAAAAGGCTCTTAGCCTCTACGCGCTGTTCAAACCTCTCGCCGAAGAGGGACAACCTTCTGATGAGAAGGAATTCAAAGCCAGCCAAGGTTGGCTTAACAGTTTTAGGAACCGCTTCAACCTCAAAAACATGCAGACTACAGATGAAGCTGCACCTGCCAACGAAGAGGCAGCAAAAGCCTACCCCGAACAATTAAAGAAAAATCATAGAAGAAAAGGGCTATCTTCCGGACCAAGTTTTTAATGCTGACGAGACTGGGTTCTTCTGGAAAAAAACGCCCAACCGCACTTACACTTCGAAATCAGAAAGACAAGCCCCTGGCTTCAAAGCAGCTAAAGACCGTGTGACTGTTGTTTTATGGAAATGCGGCTGTGCATTTAATAAAGCCGGGCTTCCTCTACAGGGCTGCAAATCCCCGTGCCCTAAAAGGCAAGAACAAAAATCTCCTGCCTGTGTTCTGGCAATCAAATAAAAAGGCTTGGGTGACGGCAGCATTATTTCTGGATTGGTTCCACAAGTGTTTCATTCAGGAGGTCAAGCGGTACCTCGAAGAGGAAGGACTTGACTTTAAAGTGTTGCTGATCATAGACAATGCTCCTGGCCACCCTGCAGCACTCCGGTTTGCGCATAATGACACTGAAGTCCCCTTTCTCCCCGCGCCCCTCCATACCACTTGCATCCTCCAACCTCTCGACCAAGGCGTGATTCGCTGTTTCAAGGCCACGTACACGAGGCTTACGTTCCCACGGATACGTAGCGCTATGGATGCTGAGCCCAGTCTTAATGTGATGGAGTGTTGGAAGTCCTTCAACATTGCCGATTGTATCACTTATATTAAACAGGCAATGGATGCAATCAAGCCTGAAACAGTCAATGCATGTTGGCGAAACCTATGGATAGAATGTGTGAATGATTTTAAGGGTTTCCCGACCATTGACAAAGAAGTGAAACACACTGTTCAGGTGGCCAGCCATATGGGTGGTGATGGCTTTGTCAACATCCTTGAGGAAGAAACTGAAGAATTAATTGAGAGCCATAGAGAAACACTGACTAACCAAGAGTTACAGGAACTGATAAAATCGTCTACAGAAGACGAAGATGACGACAACTAACAGGAAGAGCCAGCAAGTTGGAATCTTCATAAATTTGCTCAAGTGTTCCAAGCAGCGAAACACTTAAACGATTTAATTTCTGAATATGATCCCTCTATGGAACGAAGCCTCAAAATCACACGTAGTATTATGGACGATTTGAGACCGTAACAAGAAATGTTTGAGCAGCTCAAGAGACAACAGCGACAGTTGCCCACCACGTTTTACAAGGAAAAACAACCAGCAGCAGATGAGCCTATGCAATCAACTTCTCGAGCTGAACCAGAGCCAACCACATCGTCTACAACTCGCTCTCCGTCACCTCCCCATCTCCTACATGGACATCAAGCACGGACAACCCCCTGTAATTAAAAATACAGTACTGTAAAATTATATTTTCCATATGTACTCTATTATATATACAGTAATGTACAGTATATTATACATATTACTGTACCGGGTTGTATACACAAAACCATGTACAGTATACTGTACTTCATGGGCGATTTAATGGATTTTCAAGGGTAATTTTGACTGTAAGCGATTTTCGCCTTACGCGCTGACTTTAGAACCTAACCCCCGCGTAAGATGCAACTCCACTGTACATTATTCCCACCAGTCAAAGTCCAGGAAATTTTGTATTTGTAAAAATTATCCCAGTTACACAACACTGGGTTTTAAAAGTGGCAACTTGCACGTTGAAGTTTCAGAGAATATAAACAGATTTAAAAAAAAAAGAGCACATGCCGAGTACCCACACTACCAACTGAAGTCAATGGGAGCTAAAGGTGTTTAGCATCTCCAGGGGAGAAATGAGTCCGTTATAAACCCAGAAGTTAAAGTTGAGTGGAATTAGACAGTACCACAGAGTTTAAAAGACCTTATGCTAGCTATGGAATGGACTCCTTTATTTAACCACCCTGATGTATGGTGGGTATATATAGGTGCCAGTAACGTACATAGTAGCCTGTGATGCAGTAATGTAAGAATGGAACAATTTCATAAGACTAATAAGGCAGAAAAGGTCACTGCCAATGAAAGCCGCAGGAATATATTTTATAGGTACAATAAATAAGGCTAAGATTTTGTTATAATTATTTTTAGTAAAAGCCATGGACATGTCACGGAAGCAGTAACCTGTCTGTAACTTTTGTTGCTGCGGCAGCTTCATGGTTTCCCCCACCAACCTGGTGGCTAGGACCTGTGGGGTTCCCCCTCTAGCCACGGCAGCTGGAAGCTGCAGGGGTGCCCTCCTCCACCCATGGCAGCTGGGAGCTGCAGGGTGACCATATTTCCCAAAGAGAAAATGGAACACCCACAGCCACTCGCCCGAGGCATCCCCCCTTGTGCGCACTTGAGGCTGTTGCCTGTCACTGGAACCCTGAGGAGGGCCCCCTCAGGAGTCCGTCACCTGTCAATGGAACACTGCAGGGGGCCCCCTGTTGCTGGAACCCTGCCAGGGTCCCGCTGCCTGCCAGCTCCAGAGTCCAATAACCCCTGGGGCTGAAGCAGAGAATGTCATGGAGGTTTCTGGAAATCACGGATTCCCTGACTTCCATGACCTCTGTGACACAAACGTAGCCTCAACAATGAACAATGTTAGCAATATGGCCTCTGGAAAAGTGGAATCTCTTCAGAAGAGTATTTCCTCAGCAAATTACTAGAGAAAAATGCAGTATCAAACCAACTCACTAATGTACACAACACAAATTCTCTGGATATGCTGAATAAAGCCAAACTGACAATGTCTGACCAATGAACAAGGAAGAATCAATCTCCCTAAAAAAAATCACTTCAAAATACCTTTAGGAAGAATGACAGTATCAACAGTTTCCTCAGTGCAGAGGATTTCCTATGTAATCCGTATGGCCCTACCAAATGCACAGTCCATTTTGATCAACGTCACAGTCATAAGATATTAAAAATAATAAATTTCACAATTTCAGCTATTTAAATCTGAAATTTCAGTGTTGTAATTGTAGGGGTCTGGAGCCAAAAAGGAGTTGTGGGGTGGTCACAACATTATTGTGGTGGAGAGAAGTGGCTCCTAGCCAGGAGCCCAGCTCTGAAGGCAGTGCCACCACCAGCAGCACCACAGAAATAAGGATGGCAATACCATACCATGCTTCCCTTACTTCTGCGTTGCTGCCTACAGAGCTGGGCCCTCAGTCAGCAGCCGCCACTATCAAGCCGCCCAGCTCTAAAGGCAGCAGTGCAGGTGGCATGGTATGGTATAGCCACCCTTATTTCTGTGATGCTGCTGGCAGGGCGCTGCCTTCAGAACTGGGCAGCTGGCCAACAGCCACCGCTCTCCAGCCACCCAGCTCTGAAGGCAGTGCAGAAGTAAGGGTAGAAATACAACGACCAGCCTAAAATAACCTTGCAACTCCCTTTTGGGTCAGGACCCCCAATCTGAGAAACTCTGGTCTCCCCCATGAATAGTACAGTATAGGGTAAAAGCACACAAAAGAGCAGATTTCACAGGGAAAGAGCAGATTTCACGGGCTGGGACACGTTTTTCATGGTCGTGAATTTGGTAGGACCCTAGTAATCAGCTTGTGATTTGGTGTTACCAATCCTCTTTAGAAATCTGGACCATCACCTCTTCCTACATAGTCACTAATTCCCAAGTAATGCATCCTCACAGTGGTGGTTCAGTGGATAACATGAGGCATTCTCCTAGACCTTGACTACAAATCAAGACTACACTCTGAATTAAGACTTCAGGAGCTTACTTTCAATATGAATTGAAATGAGAAAGCTATAACAACAAAGATTTTTTGAGCCAGCCAATTCACATGGGTGAGAACCACTGCAGCCAGTCACTGTGGAATGTAAATGCATCCCATAAATTTTCAGATCGCAGAAGCAGCATTGACAGGGCAGAGAGGAAGCCATGTCTCTCCAGCTCTCAGAAGAAGGGTTACAATGTCATGAAACCTTTAAAGAGAAGAGATCCTGGAAACATCCCAGAAAACATATAAGGATTAGAGACTCAAAGCTGTACAGAAGCGAAAAAAAAAGGCAGAAAATATGGAGCAAGGAACTGAAAAAAAGGAGTGGGAGGAAGATGAGACAAAGCTAAGAAGGTGACGGGCCTACCTTTAAAGGCTGAGTTTATGACTTTGTCAATCAGTAGCCAAATAATTCAGAACATACTCAAACTCCAAAACTCCAGGGTAAGAAAAGCAGTCACTGAGGCCCTAAGTTTACAAACCAAGCTTTCTAACATATACAGGCAAATAGGTAAGAAGACAGTAAGTTTTCAGGATTGCACCACACGAAGTGTAAGCAAGCCTTAATCAAAATATTTCAACATACATAGCAGCCACTGAAATCTGATGTGTACGCTCTATTTTTGCCAGGGACTGTTCCTGACCTCTTCTTGAAAGGTGGGTTTTTGTTTTTTAAAGATCAATCACTTCTGACTAGTGGAGACTTATAAATTTAAAGATGCTGGAAGGGAAATCAGTTTTTGGTCTCTACTCCCACCTCAACAAGAGGTGTGCCTGTACGTGGCGGGTTCGGTCTCTGCTACTCTAATTTCGCCAGCCCCAGCTTTTCCCCTTGGATCATTCTGCCACATGAATATATCCACAATGCTTGCCTCTGCTGTTGCCCTGATCTTGCCCAAGCAGTAATGTGAAGATGACATGCTATTTGAGAGTTTCAGTGCTGTAGATAGGGTTTTGAGTATCAGCAGAACTGACGATTCTTGTTAAAGGAACAGTCATCTTGGTGAAAAAAGATAGTCTCAGGAAGTCTTGAAACCTATTAGTTATTTGGAATGCCTAATTTACATAAAAAAGTTAGAGAACACACATTTTCGGGGAGTTTTCATTAAACAACTTGGTGCATCTGACAGTAGTTTATGGACAATTTCTCCTCCATGTGCTCCCTGCTGAAAAAAAAGTAGCTGTGTAAATGGGGGAGCAGAAGAGCCCTTCTGAAGTTTTATTTTTACTTAAAGAAAGTTCTATCAGGAAGTGAAATTTTGGGAATGTAGTGAATTTCAAAATTTGAAGTTTACAAGCTCCTTTTAATTGTGCCTACAGACTTGGTAAAACAATACTTCATCAGTTTACAACCAGACGACATTTGGAAGGTTACTGTCACAACTGTAAGAGCTTAAAACTAATGCCAAATCTACACTACAAACTTTTCCCAGAACAGCTATGGTGGTAAGAGATTGGATTTGAGAGTGACACACAGTTATACTGGCAAAAACCCTTAATACACATGGTTACACTGGCGAAACTGCACTTTTGGACCTATAACTAATTTTGCTCAGGGGAAGTGGGGGACTGGAATAAGTTTACCAATAAAGCCTTCCATGTGTAGAACTGACTTCGGGGAAAGCTTAAATTCTGCAGAAACTGTTGGTACTTGGGTCCTCCTCTGATAGGCCTGTCAGGAAATTTCCTACTAGACAATGATACGTGGATTTTTTTCAAGTCTAGCATCCAAGTTCTGGGAGACAAGATCAACAACATCCTGAGGCTCTTTAGCGGAGGGAATTAATGCAATGTTACAGTGCAAGCATTACCTGGTATGTTCTGACACCATTCAGCAAAGTTACTCGTACAGTCTAGGCTGACAATCACGACCCTCCACAAAACCTCATCCACAATCTAGTCCCAACCCTCAACTGACCCTGCATTAAACAGCAAGGACATGGCAGAAACAACAGTTGTGAACTTTTAAGTTATAAAACTCAAAACTAAGTCAAAGGAAAACAGGAAGATACTGTATGTAAATATTTACCAATGTCAAACAAAGTGTTTGAAGCTTTTGTTTTTAAAGAAAAAAAATTGATTTTTCTCCCTGCTCTCAGTCAAGCCATTGTGTAAGCAGGGAGGGAAATCAAGAGGCTTCTAAGCATGTTTGCAGAGGGCGGGAGACAGATCTACCATACGGAAGTTATCCTCATTCAATGAGCCTGTCTTCTACTCTACCATTCGACTAGTATGTCACCCCCAGGAGGGGAAGGAGCCATTTCAAATTAGAAAACTGAGTTAACTGAAGTCCCTCTGAACTATGGTTTGGTGGTACTTAAGAGAAAAGTATGTTGCTGCAGAGTCTCACTGTATTGGAGATCACAAACATATTTAAGACTACACTTCAATGAATCCTGGGTCTATTCTGTTGTGCACAGCAGTGGTTCTCAAACTAGGGCCGCCGCTTGTTCAGGGAAAGCCCCCGACAGGCCAGGCTGGTTTGTTTACCTGCCGCGTCCGCAGGTTCAGCCGATTGCTGCTCCCACTGGCCGCGGTTCGCCACTCCAGGCCAATGGGGGCTGCGAGAAGCGGCTCAGGCCTAGGAATGTGCTGGCCGCCCTTCCTGCAGCCCCCATTGGCCTGGAGCAGCAAACCACGGGCCAGTGGGAGCCGCGATCCGCCAAATCTGCGGACGCGGAAGGTAAACAAACCGGCCCAGCCTGCCAGGGACTTTCCCTGAACAAGCGGCGGCCCTAATTTGAGAACCACTGGTGTACAGAAACAGAAAGAATACTGGCAATTGTAATACTCAGGTGAGTACTCAGTGCCTAATCTAAAAAATCAGGATATTTAACATTTCTGGAACATATTTAACAAACTGTTTACTTTAAAGGTACTTTGGATGCATTTAATTTCAATTACTAGTTAAAGGTAAACATTAATGAGATACTTAGCGTACCTTATATTATGCTAAATATTACTAATTCAAGGCAAGCTTTAAAATGAAATGTTAGTTATAAATTGGCAAATTTGCTCATCTCACACCAAGCATTAGCAGTTGTCTTCAGAAGATTAAGGGCTGACTTTACTAAGAATTTTTTCACATAAGCAATCTAAGACAACCTTTGTTTACAGCAAATTCAGTAAGATTTTTGCTTCTTCCAAGAGGATGGCTCTTATAATCCAACACTTTGTACTATTTAAAACAAAAGATTTACTTTCCGTAAACCTCAGTTCATTTTACTTGGAAATGAAAGAAAGGTAAATGCATTAGGATGAAAATCAGAGGGACATTATATTCATTTAACAACACTCAGTCAATATTTAGATATTTCTTCATTAATATAAAGGAACACTAATACAATGCATCTTGTTTGACTAAATAGTAGTTACATAATCATAGAATACAAGCCATTTAAGTAACACAATTTTTTTAAGCCTATACATTAGACCCTGCACATACAAAATGTTATAGTTTCGCAGGTCATATATCCTATTAGATACTTAAGCAATAACCACCGGGAATTTGTCCTGGGGATTAAAAGTTGCCAGTTAGTGGCACAAGCCAGACAGGTGCCCCCCAAAATGCTTTTCAATTTATTGCTATCAGAGCCCTTGAGCATTTAGAAATAAATGTAAAGTTTTACCATTCTTCCCGCTGTGGCGCTGCCGCTTCAGAAAGCCATGGGGAGGAGTTTGAATTGCTAGAGAACAACCAACCAATACAGTAACTGATCAAAATTCAATTTTCAGCATTTGTTAGGATTACAGTTTTAACTTATTTATACTTTTTATAAGATTTAGTGTAATCACTGTAGCTAGCTATCAAGCAGAGATGTTTAAGTGTCTAAACAACCTGAAGATGAGCAAGAGCCCACAGCAGCCATTAAAATGATACCAGCAAAGGGGCCAAAAACATTACAGGGAAAAACAAGCTAAAACAGCAATTAGCACAGTAGCAGATCAATAGACTATAGATGGATGTTCACAGCTCAAGACTACATCTCAGTAATAAATTATGCGCATGCCATAGTATTGCACATGGTAATACAACTAAAAATCTTGCATTTCTGTTATGGTTTAGTTTCTTGATGTTTATATCACCTTCCCAAAGGCTAATTTTTTGTTCACCAACTAGAATCATTGACTAAATTTTTCCAACATCAATGCCTACAGTTAGGTACCTAAACAGAAGTGGCCTGATTTTCCAGAGGTTCTGAGTAGATGCTTTTCAACAGGAGCAGCAACAGGCTCCCCATTCTGAAAGATAGGCCACTGATTTACAAGCCTAAATATGGATTTAAAGATTTGTCTTGATTAGGAAAAGTTATAGTTACTTAATAAGTGTTACCTAACCCCAAGCAAATCTCAAACACTCAATCCACACAGACCCTAAATCTAGATTTAACTATAGCTTTGAACACTCTTTTAACTTAAGTGTTCTGAACAGTACAAATTTTGGAGTGCAATTCTATTCTGAAAAGTAGCTAATGGCATTGTAAGGTTCCATATTACAAACCCTGTCAAATCAATTTAAAAAACAAAACAAAAACAAAGTTCTTTTTGGCTTATGTACCATCACCAACAATAAAGATGGTGCAATTAGAATTTAGCAAATACTCCTGTCGAGACACAAGGAGAAATATAATCCATATAACTTTTCCTGGGTTGCCTCTGTATGGCTTACAAGTGAAAAAAGCAGTGAATGCTTATTTCAGGCAGCAATGAAAAGCAGATGTGACTGAATGACAGACATCAGATTGGCTGAGTTAAGATGCCATTTCTGTTTCCTAAAACATGATAATAAAAGCCTAAAACAAAACAAAAATACTCCAGGCAGAGTTTTTATCCTGAGAAGAGTCAGAATCCATGAAGTCCACTAAAGACTTTGCTGTTGCTATTAACTTTTCATAGAAGGCACTACAATCATGAGCAGAGCATAAAACCCTAAAATAGGGATTCAATGTATACTTCACACTAGATACTATAATTACCTCCTTTAAAGCTAAAAGCAGCAATAAATAAGTGTGAAAATACGACATTTTGAGCTGGGCGAGATCATGGAAGGGATTTTCAGAAAAAGACTGGGAGCTGTTGATGGCTCAATGTAGTTTACCCGGCAGAGTACAAACTAACACAAAGGTGCGGGGAAGGTGGATTAGAGGAATACCAACAGTTCACAACACTAGCTGAGAGAGCACATTAAGTAGGAACTCCTGGATTCCATTCTGTCAGTAGCTGACTGTGGGACCCTGAGCAGTCACTTAAAAACACTGTCAACCTGAGATTAGTTAGTCTCATTACAGTGTCATCCACAATTGCAACAAGACTCAGGTACAGCGGCACTGCATTATCTAACCCAGCTCACAGCAGAACTAGCCGGTAACTGATGCAGCCAATGCACAAAGTAAACTGAAAACCAAAAGTATTCTTGATAGCTTTTCAGTTATAGCAATCTTAGGCGTGATCTGCCAGAGTAAGAAATCCTCAGACAGAAGTGTGTCTAAGTGCCTTTAGCTGTTGCAGGACGGATAAAGCCTGCTGTGCCTACTGGGTTGAGGATTAGGGACTCGATCCTGCAGCCAGTGGAAGTGACATTATGGGGAGCACTCGCCTAAGGGCGACACCCCAGTGAGGTGGAGGGGCTGAACTTTCCTAGGGCGGCCCACAGCGTCCCAGCCAGCCTAGTCTCCCACTTGCAGACACACTCAGCCGCGATCTCCCTGCCCCGCTCCGCGAGGGAACCGGCCGAGCAGGGGCGGCGATAATCGCGCGGCATCTTCCGACGCGGCCCGAGGCGCTTTACTGCCGCCGAGCCGGGGCGGGGATAGGCAGCCCCGCCACAGGCACATAGGGATCCTGGGCTCCCACGTAAACTGCCCCCAGGCACGGGGTTGGTGGCGGCGGCTGCTGCTGGGGCTGTCACTGCGGGCCCCTGGCCACTGAGACGTAAACAGCGGGAAACCCCACCGCGCGGCCGGGGGAAAAAGGGGGGACAGGCCGGTATCCGCCTCCCCGCCCAGAGCGGCCGTTACTCACCCTTCATCCTCCTCGTTCTTGCTCGCGTCTATCTTGGCTCCCTCCGACTCGGCGCCGCCGCCGCCGCCGCCGCCGCCGCCACCTCCTCCTCCGCCGCCGCCTCCCCCTTCTGCGCCGCCCGCCCCAGCCATCCCCTCCTGCTGCTCCGCCTGCTCCGCCGAGCCGCCTCCGGCTGCCGAGTCCCCCCCGAACTGCTGCTCCGACATGACACTGCCGCGCCCTAGGAGCCGCAGCGAGCTCGAGACAGGCGCGCGCGGATGCCCGCTTCCGCCTGCCGGCTAAGACCGCGAGGGCTCGTACTCCGGCCGGCGGACCTAGCTGCGGTGCCTCCTTCTCCCGCTTTAATGGCGCCGCCGCCGCCGCCGCGAACCCAACGTAAAATGGCGGGCGGAAAGAACGCAGGAAGATCACGTGACCCCGGTCCCTTCTCCAGCCCGCCTTCCTCCCATTGTGTATACACTCTGCCCGTCTCTGAACCACCGAGAGAGAGGAAGTGAGTAGATAGAGCGGCTCAAGAGCCATAGAGACGACAAAAAGAGAGTAGTCAAAAGGCTACTGTACCACCCCACCGTAGTACAGACTAGCGCAAAGGCGCGCTAGGGACGAGGTCCCGTGAGGCAGGGGCTCTACCCAGCCCCTGCGACCGGTGACAGCGGAGCTCCAGGGCAGCAAGTGCCCTGGCTGAGGCAGCTTGGGCGGCAAGGAGCAGAGTTGCAGGGGGAAGCTTGTGACTGCCCTTCCCTGAGCTACCTGGCAGGGATGCGCCCAGTGCAGGGCCACCCTATCTTAGCCCTGGGCGGAGTCCAGCAGACCCCCCCAGGCCTGGGCCCCAGCCGTTGTACAGTCCCCGATTGGCATCAGCCCTAGCCTCCCTTACACACACAAGTAATGGGGCTTCGGCCCTGTCCTAAGAGGCAGGCAAAGGAGGGTGCCCCCTCCCCCTCACAGCTCAGCCTTGGAGGTGGATTGTGCCCAACCCTTTAGGACAGGAAGCGAAGAATAGGAGCCCTGGGCACCTTTCTTTTGAACGGAAAACAATGTACTTACCCGTCCAGCCAGTCCTCCTCCTGTGGCTAGTGAGGAGGAGGGAGGATTTCTACATTGCCCTAGAGAGGAAGAAAAAATCCTACCCACTCCAACAGGGAATGTTAGTCCTGGAAAGAGGAAGAGATCCTTGGGAAAGCTGGTGGGAAGAAGGGTAAGTAAGTTTTGAAAAAGTGTTACATTCAATTTCATGACGTTTTCAGTTAGCTGAAGCACACCAATCACGGCTTAAAACTTGTTTCCCCCTTTCTCCACTCACTTTTATTTTGAAAAGGGGTGTGTCTTAATTTAAACATTTCCAAGTTGTTAATCTTTCATTGAGAGCGTGACAAACCAATTCATTGTTAAAAAAAACTCCCTTATTCTAAAAAAAAAAAGTCATCTGTATTTCAAAAAGGGCAAGTTTTAGGCTATAAGAGGTCCTTTCTTTGGACCAAGAAATGTCATCTGGGGTTAAGTGTTAGAGACTCAGTGAAATCTTGGGTCTACAAACCGATAGTTTGGCTTCCATGACAAATTTCCTATTGCATGTAATGGAACTAGAGGATGAAATTCTATGTTCAATTAAATGTGGACTATTGCTACTAGGTGTAGCATTTGCAAGAAACGAGGTGGATGTTGTAAATAACTCCAGCACAGCAGGTGTGGATTATCTTTTATACCTCAGGGTAAAAGTCCCTGTATACCTTCAATTTATGGCTCCTGTAACCCTTCAGTAGTTACTGACAAACTGAGCTAAAAGGTTGCCTACTCTTGGCTATCCTTATAAATGGCCATATCCATTTTAAAAATTTGTTTACTGTAATTTTTTTTAATACCTGACACTAATTTCCCTTCCCCTCTATTGTGCACTTAAACTTGTTCATTCTTGTATATGACGATATACTAGCACAGAATCAGAAGAGCCTAGAAAAATTGTGATACAAGAATCTTTACATAACATTAGATGGAAATTTTGTTCTACTAATCTTGGCTATTTCACTTTAGTTAGTATAAATACTTAATAGGAAGTCTTAGCTGTTTACTAACTATACATTAGCAAAGGTGCTGACTGCAATCCTAAAAAATACTTAGGATTAGTTAGTTGCCTTGATTTTTCAAGCATTTGTCAATAACTTTAGCCATCAGTATAGTTCAAGTGATTCAAGGTCATTTCTGAAAACTATATTTATGTGGCTTACCATGTGCTGCAGCACAAACACCACATTAAGTACAACTTAAATGCAGAAAGCAATCAAGACAGATGCAACCAAAGAAACCTTAAAACTATAAGTGAAAAGGCCAACTTGAAGGGCAAGCAACTGCAAACTGTAAAGGAAAAAAGGCATAAAACCAGAAGTAAAATGTTAACAAAACACCTCAGATAAAATATCAGATAGGATTGCGGGGGGGGGGAGGAACACCACACTACAGTATACTAAAGGAAAGCTAGTTGAACCTTGCAAAAAGAGAAACAGCTGAACAGAAGACTACCTGGCTGATGAAGTTTATACTTTTTCAAAGTGAGGACACGATGACTGAGTTATTGTTCTTCAGGCACAGAGGCTGACTGATTTTTCCAGATTGTTTTGTCGCCTCCCCCACCATGTCCATTAACATTGGTAGAAGTTAACTTAAAAATAACCCTGGGCCAGAGAATCCTTTTACAGTATTTGGATTATGCATGAACATATAATCAATGCTTAAAAATAGAGAGAAAATAGCCCCCCCCCATGGCTAGCCTCTTCTTTACAAGAGCAAAACATCCCACCCAAATAGATAAAAGGAACTGCCAATTAAGTAGTCTGTAAACCCTGTAATAAGCTATGCATTTTAGATGTATGATCCCCACTGACATTAGCAAGAATTAAAACACACAGGTTTCCAAGATCTGGCTCTTAAGTAACCCTTATACAGGACTACAAGACTTCAGACTACTAGTGTGAGTAAAAGTTTACAGGATCAGTCCTCAAGAGAAATCAGCATTTCATTTGTGTGGAGTACTTGGCTCTATCAATACATTCTATAGCACCTTTCAAGCAAGGTGTTAATAGCCCTTTATAAAACAATTAAGCCTTTTAAAATCCATTAGATAGGCAAAAAAATTCTCAGAGCACAAACTGAGGCAGAGGATGAGTAACTTGCCGAAGGTCATACAAGACACGTATAGCCAGTTAACTACACAAAATTGAAGATCTTGGATAATAGAGCAAGTTAAAAGAAAATGTTTAGATTCTAGACCATTTGGACTGTAGAATGACAAAGTAACAGCACTGTCATTTTGAAAAATATGTACACTTCAAAAATCCAGAGAGGTACAATAGGGAGTCAACAGCTACCTCTACCAGCAACCAGGCATTAATTAAATTGCCAGCTCCATCAAGGTGTGGTTCAGCTGGGCATTATCTACAATGAGCCTGGCTTCTCACACTACTGGTTTACCAATGCACCAGGAGCAATTCTCTTAGTGGCAGTATACAGCAGCTGCAATTACTTTATCACCATGTTCAGCATTAGATATTATCTAGTGTAGTGTAGATCACCTACAGGCATCTTTGCTACCATTCCCCCAACACTGCCAGCTTGACCAACCCAAGGAGAATATCTAAGTACTCATTTTAGCATGGTATATCTGCAGGAGAGAGGCAGATAAGACCGACAAGTGCAATGAGCAAATGCATGGAAAGCAAATAAGAGATACACAGAAGGACATAGGGATAGAAGAACATTACAGAAGTGGAAAGATTTATACTGCTATGGATAAAGTGCTCTCAGCTGTCTTCTAAACAAGGTTTTATTTTAGATCCATGATTGGACATATGAATGCATGGTGCATGGCCATGTTGAAAGAACGAACAAACAACGGAGAGCTGCAAAGCCAAGCCACACCAGAAGCTAAGGTGACTGTGCTCAAGGATTCAGAACATGGACTCAAGCCTGTTCTACACTAATAAATTGACTTGTTGCTAAAAAATGGTTGTTGGGAGTAGATCCCCTTGAACTGATGCTTTCTATACTGGGGCTGGACTTTATAATGCTAGCTATTAAACCATTTTCAGCACTGGTTTAGAGGAACCTGTTACTAAAAGTCATCTTTAGCAATGGGTAAACTTCCAATCTAGAGGTAAAACTCACTGAAGACCACGGAAGAGTTAACTGTTTGGCATTCCCATTCAGTAATAATTTTACATTTAACCAATACATTATACATTTTGTATACATCAATACATTATAGATGTAATGCATTATACATTTTGGGAACACAACCCATAACTGAAAATGAGGCAGTTTGATTTTTAAACCAAACTGTTCTCCCAACTGTTTCAGGCACTATGGTAAGGTGAATTTTTAGAAGTATGTGTTAACTGCTACATACATTAAAAGGAAGGGATTTTGACTTTTTGCTTTGTGCCGTCACAATTCACTAGTTCCACTCTTGTCCAGTTATTCAGAGTAAGCAATTTAATATAAAATCCTCAGGCTCTCTATACACATAGTAAACCCCCACCAGCATCCCAACAGCTCAAAGTAATACATAGTAACCCCACCATGCCCCCAAAAAGGCACAGACTGGAAAGACTATAAACAATAAAATACAACAGCAAGAACTATATGAAATGCTAACACAAATAGAAAAGGTATTTGCAAAAAAATACTGGGGGGGGGGAGAAGAGGCAGGAAGAGGTAGCAAAGAATTTCTAACACATCTAAGGCAATCTTTGTATTTATCTCTTATTACAACTAGGAGCCAATCATTTAACAGCAGATTTTAACTCAGGTGATGTTGACACTTGAAATAGCCTCAAGCTCAGGGCATATCTAGAAAGTTAGTGACCAGAGGGCATTCAAGGCCCTATTCCAATACAGGCCATCTTTCCTCCCAATAGGAAAGACTGCTATCCTTGTTATTGCTCAATTACAAATTAAGCTTACAAAACTAAGCAGCAGACACAGGAAGACAGACTCACATAAGTAAGCATTTATTCAAGAATCACTTAACATGAAAGTATACAAATAAAATTTGTATTAACACAAATCCACATTGTGTCATAACACAGATGGCAAAAAAGACAAAGTAAAAACCATAAAGAAAACTAATCAGCCGCTATATACAGTTGGACACTGTTGTGTCATACTCTAAAAAGTCTTTTGTAAAAGTCATCTCATGTCACGAAGACCACCTCCATTCAATCTTGATGTTCTGCAAGATGACTTCGCTGTGGTATCTCCACCTAAAAACAAGACAAAACAACAATCAGATCTGTGCAACTTCTGTAAGAATCGTTAAAAGGTCCATTTTCATGAACTGCTTTAAGTCCTCTATTTATTCCTTTCTTCACTGTTAAAGATCATATGCATATTTAACAAATGGTTAACTAAAAATCTTTTGTCTCCCCAAATATAGCAGTTTAGCCCATTTGGGAAGCTGTTTCAGAACAATGATTCTCCAAATTAGGCAAGAAGTTGCAATGTGTGTGTCACAAACTGGGTTGTGGAAAAAGTTTCCACCAGAAATGCTGTTGAGTAAGAAAACAATTTGTCTGCAACTTATTTCTTGTGAAGGAATATTGCCAAAAACATGATTAGCCTAATGTAGTTTGTGTGCATATGATCTTTAATTTTTTCCAGATTTAAAAGTTCGTTTTTGTTTGCAGATTTCACTATTAGCTATAAAAAGAAAAAGCAAGCATTAAATCTTAACGAATGCACACTTAAAATGAGGCTCCACAATTGAAATACAACACTAAACAGAAGACCAAAATGATTAAGCTGTAAAGGCATTTATGTACTTTAACTCCTGTAAAAAACCATTTAAGTTAAGACACTTAATCTTCAAAAAGATTAAAAAGAAGCCAAAGTCTGAAGTTTTCCACTTTAATCTTTACGCTGGTACATGAAGTTGGAAGAGACCATACCACAGGACAGCGTTTTCTGGTGTATGCCTTGCGCTCTGCCTGCAACGTGCGACCCCCAGAGATAGACGTGGTCAGGGTGACACACGGCCTGCAATGAAGTTCCCGCTGGCGGGTACAAACAAGGTATAATGTCAGAGTTAGAAGACAACATTCTTGTTTTCCTTAAGTTGTACCCATTTCAGTACTTTACCTGTTAATACTTCTAATAAGTTTAATTATTCCTCTAGACCACCTGGTACACAACGCAAACAGAAAAACTCTTAAGTTTTTCTGAAGTACTAAAGAAGATGAAATCACATTTTACGAAGTTAAAGATCTATAGACACTTTAGGCAAAGCATGTTTTAAAAAAAATCTTTTAAGTTAACAAAGTTCAGTTAAAAAAGTCAGACTACACAAGAAAAATGTTTTTACTCATTTTAATTTGTCTATTGATCTTTAAATTAGATTAGACATACTGAAAGTGGTCCTTGCACTCATATACACACCTGCTGCCCCCCCAAGTACTATGTACTGCTTTAATATGGCTGGTAGTTGTTTTGGTGATTGCCGCCACCTCGGGATGCTTTTCCATATGTGCTTTGTTGACCTGTTGAGAGAATGGAAAATTAGTTGTCTCAGTACATTCTGACTCAGACAAGCCTCTCATGAAAGGATAGTCTCCCCCCTCCCACCCCTGTACAGTAGTTTACAGCTTAATGCAATACTTTAACGTATATCCACACTTGCTTGTGGGATGCAATAATGAAATTTACTATACACTAGAATATTAAAGTCATACATATTATTTTTAGTGTTATACATCAATATACTTGTGGAGTTAAGTCAAACATACTTACCACTGTAGTCTGCATATCCCTGTCCATATCCATAGCTTGGATAATTGTAGCCAGAATAATCATATCCACCATAACCACTGTAGCTTGGATCACTGTAAGTGCTGTTGTAATTTCCATATCCTTGATCATAATAATTATTAAATCCTTGGTTCCAGTTTTGTCCCTGACCTGAAATAAAGCATTGCAATTAAGTTCCAACCCTCTTAAATAAATAAATATATAATGTGTCAGTTGTATGACATGTGATCTGTACTGTACTGGCTACCAGAAAGAGTCCCATCACTCTGCAAGTATACAACAGTTCTAAAACACAACACCAAGACACCTAATTTCAAAACATCACATGGGATGCAAATCTTGGGATCTCTTTTCTTAATTTACTGTAATAAATATGTTACATAAAAAAATGAAAGCTGACACTGTCCTATTAATAAAGTGCAGGCGAACCACACAAAGGGCAACTTGCCTTTTGTCTAAAGAAATTCCCTCTTCCTTTAGAGCTCTTTTAATATGCATCTTAGTATCCTACATTATCTTAACATTACAATATGAAGACTAGTTTTGTTCTGTTTCATTAACAGTGACTATATCTCAGTACTTATGGTTGCCAAGAAGCAAACTATCAATGTATTAGTGATGTTGGTGAGAAAACCTGGATTTGTGCTGGAAATGGCCCACCTGTTGATCATTTTAGATAAGCTATTACTAGCAGGACAGTGGGGTAGGAGGAGGTATTGTTTCATATTCTCTGTGTGTATATAAAGTCTGCTGCAGTTTCCACGGTAAACATCTGATGAAGTGAGCTGTAGCTCACGAAAGCTCATGCTCAAATAAATTGGTTAGTCTCTAAGGTGCCACAAGTACTCCTTTTCTTTTTGCGAATACAGACTAACACGGCTGTTCCTCTGAAAACTGCTCCCTCCCAGTCCTTTACTTACATAGGATTACTTATAATGCAGGATTGAAGATATCTGGCTTTCCTCTATTAGGCAAAATATTTAAGAACTGTCAAAAAGTCAACATTGCTCCCTTCCTGTTTCAACAGAATGAGTACATGTAACTTTCAAGTAAGTCTCAGACACCTGAATTATGCCTTTTAAGGAATAGCTTCTAAACCCAGGAATATGCAATCTGTTGGCATTTTTAAACATAAGTAAAAGTTTTACTTTATCAGTGCACTTGTCAAGGTAACAATTTTAAAATGAGTTTTGGTTAAGTCAGTACAGACCAACCCAGCTTATTTTCCGCTCATTGGTTGGCCATTCTATGATTAGGTTTATTTTTTTAAAAATGGCTCCAAAACATGGAAACTAGAACTTTAGAAATAAATACATACAGATTTTTAGAAGTGCTACCAAAAAACTCACCCCTGCCACGTCCCCTGCCACCACCTCGGCCACCAGAAGAAGCACCTCTTCCACCTTTCTGTTGTTGCTGCTGCTGCTGCCTATACACTTCTTTGGGCTGTGCTACTTTGATCTCACACTGTAAAAAGGAAGACATTGTTTCAACTGTATGAAAGGACTGACCAGCACCATCAAAATAAACACTCTTATTCTCAGGAATCCATTTAAAAATCTATAAGAACCATCAACATTAGAACTTTCTAAAGAGAAACCAAAACATCCATCCATACCTTGCCAGAACCAATTTGATGGTATCGGCTTTCTAATAATTTTTTTACTGGCTCTTCATCTGTATATGTGATGAAACAAAAACCCCTCCTTTCATTTGTCTTTGTGTCCATGGGAAGTTCAATATTTTCAATCTGTAAACAAAGTTAAATATAAACCATATTTACATTACATCTCTCTCAAACACAGCAGTGGAAGTCAATGGTCAAAAGTTCATGCCAATAGCGGAAATGTAACGGGCTCTTTGAAAAATAAACCATCCCACCTCCATTTATAAACTATCAAAATATTACAGAGCTATTTATACGTTAATAGGGAACAGTTCAAACAGAACTCTGCTAGGCTAAGACTGCCCACCAGGGTCCCAAGTCGATCCTATTTATTCTACTGCAATATAATTTCTGCATCTTGTCCCAAGGAAGCAGCATTACAACTTGCAATTAACAAGGAAGCAGCCTTCTCACAATCACCCTCTTCACATCTCAAATCAGAGACTGCCCTTTCTTCATCCAACCTTACTACCCTGCCACAGCAAGACTGAACTTTAATGCCCAATATGGATATGACAGTATTAGAAACGCAGTTATACCATACCTCTCCAAAAGCACCAAAATATTCTTTAATTTGTTCTTCAGATGTATCTGGACTCAGTCCACCAACAAACACTTTTTTTGGTGGCTCTTTTCCCTTCAGTGCTTTTGCCCTTTTAGGATCAATTAACTTGCCATCCAGTTTGTGTTCCTTCAGCTCCAAGACCTAGAAAACCCACAGGACACAGTTTCAAAAAGCCATGAAAAAAACCAAATGCATACAAGAGCCAACTACACAGACCCTACATACCTTGTCAACACTGGCAGCATCTTTGAAGAGCACAAAGCCAAATCCCCTGGACCGCCCAGTCACTGGATCTGTTTTAATTGTGCAGTCCACAACTTCTCCAAACCGAGATAAATATTCTGTCAAGTCTTTCTTGCTTGTGTCCCAGCTGAGGCCTCCTATGAACATTTTACTACAACAGGAAAAAAGCATGTATTTTTTTAAGAGCAGAATATCTTACTAATCACTTCAAGTTTCAAAGAAACTTGAATACACAAGTGGTAGTTTTTCCAACAAGATCAGCATCATGAATTGAAAAGAAACCACTCTCAGTTCACTACACTGATTTTCAGGGCCTCAAAGCTGACCTTTACATAATTATACGCATGTTATAAAGTTCTCAGACCCCGATCCTGCAAAACACTTATGCGTGCGGTTAACTTTAATCCCATGAATCAAGTACACAGTAGTGAAATGGATCGTACCCATAAGCGTTTGCAGGGTAGGAGCTGGTAACGAAGTGACCCTTTGCTCGAATACTACCCAGGCACGAGATTTCGGGCTGCAACCTACCCGACTCGGCCCATCGCTAACGCACTCGGAGGCAATGGCTCAGCTCCTTCTGGCCCTAAACCCCGCAGGGCGCCCGAGAAGCTACCGCCCCGCTCCCCCCTAGACACGGTCAGCCAGCGAGCTGCGTCCAGAGGCCCACCCGCGCGAGTCGGGAACGGGAGCAGCGTGGCATCGGCGCGCGCGCGCAGCTTGCCCCCCTACCCGCCCCAGGCAGCCCGCTCGCGCGCTGCCCCGCCTCCGATTGGCTCCCGGCTACGTCATGGCCCGGTGATTGACACCACCCCGCCCTACGGAAAACAGATCGACGGGGAGACACAAAGAGAGCGCGAAACGTGCCCAAACGGGACCCCCCCACGCCCGGCCGCAGGGATGGGGGCGGGAAGAGCGCAAGCGCCCCCCGGGCCGGGGCTACAGGGAAGGGACGCCCCGCACCGCCCGGCCCTTACCCATCGTCCTGCTGGTTCTTGCTGGCGTTGATCTTGGAGCCCTCGGCGAACTCCTCCAGGCCGCCGCTGTACTCGGTCATGTCCTCCATGGCGAGGGTAGGGCGGCTCGGGCAGGCTACGAGGGCTGGAGACTCGCTAGAAAGCTGCGACCAGAAAGCGGGACAATAAAATGGCGGCGGAAGAGATCCGGGCACCGCCTGCGCCGCCTTTATATACCCTTTCCAGCAGCCAATCAGCGCAGCCCGGCAGCGCAGGCGCGGTAGCGACTCCTGGAGCCCAGGCAGCAGGGTTGGGGCGGGTGCATTACCCCGTCTGATTTAGTAAGGCATGGGAAGAGCGCAGGCAATGGCGGCTGCACGTGGGCTTAGGTGACCCAGGAGGGGAAAGGGTGACACCCGTCATCCCGGCCTCCCCGCCCTGCAGGGCGTATGAGCACTCCTCTCCCCTGGGATCCCCTCGGCATTACACTCATCATCTCCCTAGCAGGCTGCAGTGCCTGCCTGGGCATTGCCTGCCGGCCCTCTCATGGCCACCCTAATCCCTACACCCCCTTCGCTAGCTGCTGAGACTATTGCAAGGGGCTTCCAGGGCATAACGAGATTCCTGTGTGTACTCCAAAGACACACAAAGCTACCCTCCCCCAAAGAGAGAGCAGCGTGACATAGACCAACCCGCAAAGTCCGTGGAGAGATTCAATATTCCTTCTCCCCTGTATACAGAGAGGGGAGGTGATAGATGAAGACAGGCCGCAAATTCCCCCAGGCGACTCGCCCTGCAGTTTAAACAGCCAAGCAATCTAGGCAATCTCTCCCAGCCCGTCTTCATTATTGCGGTATCGGTCAGTGGGAGAGGGAAGCGGTTGTCTGCAGCTATGGCTTCCTGACGTTGCAGAAGCAGCTGCTTCCCCGCCTTTCAGATCCTACTGTCTGAAAAGGTGGAAGTACAAGTCATTATGCAACCCTCGCTGTATCTCTACACAGCTGTGCAACTGGGACCATGCAACCTAGAAATCTATTTAATGCACCAACCGCACCACTTCTGCCTAAGAGAAATGAAATCCACTAGGGAGGGATCTCCATAGGGCAGGAGAAATTCAGGACCAAGTTTAGACCTCGCATTTCCGTGAAGTGCCGTTTGCACCTGCAAAGCCAATTTGAACAAGAGCCGGGCCCTAGGTTGACGGGACAGGGTGTAGAGCAGGAGAATAAGTATGGAGGAGCGGCTCGGCTTTATATGATTGCGTAAGGCAGCCTTGAGTCATCTATACTACCTTACCCACAGGGTACCATGCATTTTATGCAACTCACCTTGTATTCTGCACTATGCACCCTATGGCTTGTGCCATGCACTTTATTTGCACCCTATGTACCAGGCACCCTACATACTGTCCCTTTCTCGAAGCAATGAGCCGCTCCCGCCCTCTGTTTACCGCACTCTACCGATCATGCCTAGGACATGCGCTAGGCAGCTTCGCACACTGCAACCCACACACATTCGCCCCCTCCTCGCCGCCACCCTCGCCCAGCAAGCGCATTATGACGGCCAAGCCCCGCCCTTCTTTTTCACCCGCCAATCACACGGCAGTCAGCCCCTGGGTTGGCGCAGCGGCGCCCCCTTCCACCCACGTGGTGCGCCTCCCTTCGCCGCTGCCCGGGCTGCGCGCTGGTTCCGCTGGCGGCGCGCGCTGCCCGCCCCTGCCCTGCCCTGCCGCGCCGCGGGCTGTCCGGCCGGCCGGGGGCGCGCGGCGCTGGCGGTGACGGTGGGTGGCCATGGTGGTGTTCGCGGTGCCTGCAGAAGTCGCTGTGATCCTGCTGGATATCGAAGGCACCACCACGCCGATTACCTATGTCAAGGTGAGCGCTCGCTGCGCGGGGAGACGGTGCCTGGCTCAGGCGCTGCGCCTGCAAAGCGAGGTGGGCGGCGGGCAGCGAGGAGCCAGCTGGCAAAATAGTCCTGAGGCCAGGCGGGTTCCTACAGGGTGGCGCTGGCTGGCATCAGAGCGGTGGGGTCTGCTTGCTTCGTGGGAGAGGTGAGCCCCTGCCAAGGCTGAAAAGCCCTTCATGGCTATCCTGCTGCTCCTGCTGAATCTTGCGAGGAGTGTGATGCTGGGCGGACTGGAGGCAGCTTTCCCACCCTTTGCCAATCAGAGCAGTTCTCTCTTGTTTTTTATTTTTCATCTTTTTTTTGCCTTGGCTGCTTGCATGGGTGGGGTCTGTCTCAAGGGTTCATTTATTTTGCAGCTCCACTGATCGTTGCCCTGAAACCATTCTATATCACTGACCTATCTACCCACGTTAAATTTAAATATAGAAACATTGAGAGACCACTACCTGTAGTCTATCCCTTACTTCTCACAGAACACCTACAGTTTAGGAATAACATCTTAATAAACTTTTACTATCCAGCCCCTGTTCTGCACCCTGCCACATAAATGCAGTTTGTCAAATGTGAGTAGATTACTTTGACTAGAGTGCTGCTAGCCTGCCACATCATCAGGTATTCAAGAAACCAGGTCATTTGTACATGCCTCAAACCCAGTCTTGTTTGCAAAGCTCTACTGTGGCTTAGCGCACAGAACACAAGTAGTGAATTGAAAATATGGCAGTGGTTTGGGGTAACTAGTATGGAATTCCTACACAGCTGGTGGACATGTACTTTAGTTTATCTGATTGAGTTTTTAATATACATTTTTGGATGTAGCATTAACCATAGGTCACTTTAAGAATGTTGTCACTTTGGATCACAGTTCTAGTTCAAGGTTACTCTGTGTGCTGCTCTGTCAAACTCTATCAGGCTAGTGCTCAGAACATAGATGTCTGCAAAAGAAATGAATTAAAAATGAAACAACCCTACTGAATATACAAGCCAAGATTTTTTCCTTGTTAGTTTGACTGCTGCTGGCATGCATTGACAACAACACAGTGATCAAAATTCTGATTTTACAGCTTAATTTGCCAGCAAATCAGGACCTCATAAAGGCAAAACAACAGTTTAGTTTTTCATAACTGTCCCAAAACAGCTAAATAAAACACACACCATTCCAAATGCAAAACAATTACAGACAAGTTAAAAATCCACCTTCTTATTCAGCAAAGAAAGGGCAGCACTTGCTTATTAGGGTTTTTAATATATCTTTATGCTGGTTTCAGCCAATCAATATATTGAGTGGTTCCTTTTTTTGTCCCAGGGCTGCTCGTCTCTGCTGTTTGTGAAGCTGGCCTTCATTACCAATCATAACTAAAATTAAATATAAGAAAATAAAATCAAGTTTCACTAGTCTTCTGACTGATTACCCCATCACCACCACCACCTTTCACCCACTGGCTTTCATGTAGGTCACTCTTTTAAGATAATATAGGTTTACATGTTGCTATTTTTGTTTTTACCATATACAACATTTTTCTTCTCTGTAATTATGATTTTGGTAGATCACTAATATACAAGGTCAAAACCTTGGGTCTTTGAAAGGAAACTAACTTTCTAAATCTTGCTTGTGGGGACTGTAGGCAGCAGCCTAGTCTTTATTAGGCCTGGTCTACACTTCCAAATTTTGCTGACATGGTTATGTTGGTTCTGGTTATGGGTATAGGTGTTCCTTACAACATAGGTACGCTGTCAAAGTAAACCCTCCTACTGGAGATGCAGTTACACTGGCAAAAGGCCTTTTTGGCTGGTATAACTGCATCAGCACAAGGATGATTTTGCTGGTATAGTTTAGTTTTTGAATGCTATTTTAACCACATTATGTTTTCTATGCATCAGGGCAAGAGTGTTCCAAGAGAAACATTTTAAAATGTATTTCTGAGCATGTTGGTGTGTGGTTTGTTTCTCTCTGCCTGTGGTGGTGTAGGAGAGGGTTTGAGTTGCATAGACCAGTGGGCCATGCCCTTCCTCACAAGAAGGTGCAAAAGACTAACCACAGGCTGGATCTTCAAGTAGTTCTCAAGTCTCAGCTTTCATTAAAAAACAAACCAACCTTCAGATGCTATTCAAATGTGACGTCCATGTGAATTTGTAGAGAGCCAATAGCTGAGATGTGAACTGCCTATTCATTTCAGTGTGTGCCAATGCAGATGTCAACAGTATAATTATGGGGTGGCATAAGGAGCTGATGATATATAAATTAAGATGTGTGGGCATTTAACAACACATGGAGGCCCCAAATTACTACTTTTCCTTAAGGAGGCTCAGCTTTCAAAAATTTGGTAAATGTTGATTTGGCCCTAAACCAAATTATAATAGAATATGAGATCTCCCGTGTTTAGTTTGCCAGTTTTAAACCCTCAATGTTGTATGTCTCACAAACACTGAACAAGAGGTATTACTTTCGGGCCCACTGACGCTACAAATATAGCCATGTTTGTTTTATAACTGATTTGACACTCATCTGACCTGGTTACAAATGACAAATGCTGTTGTGTTCACACAACAGCTTTTTTCTTAACACAGTCATTTTAGTGCATCCACACCATAGATGCTGGAACTGCGGGTGTAGAAGCACCCCCTGCCTTGAAATGGATTCCATTATATACAAGTTTCAGAGTAGCAGCCGTGTTAGTCTGTATCCGCAAAAAGAAAAGGAGTACTTGTGGCACCTTAGAGCTTTCGTGAGCTACAAGCTTATGCTCAAATAAATTTGTTAGTCTCTAAGGTGCCACAAGTACATCTTTTCATTATATACAGGGTTCACAGTTTGGCTCAACGTCCCTCAGCACCACCACTATAAAAATTGTTTCAGCACTCCTGGTCCACACCCACCATGTTACCTAATTGTGTTCGTATCAGTGCATTTTTGGAAAAGTGAGAGCCCTATCCCAGAATACCTCAGCCCAAAAGATATGTACACACAGCAGCACCATCCTGACATTGATCAATGCACTCTGGGAGTCCTACTGCACAGAGAGCTGGGAAGAAAGAGGGCCAGACAAATGTGTTACATGGATACAGTTAGGGTTCCCTGCCAGCTAAGCAAAACTGTTATGAACTGGTTACAGGAAGACCGTTCGTTCCATCTTAGGCCATTGACAAGGGTAAAATATAGTTAGCTGCCACTGTTACTTGAGCTTGGTCTACACTTAAAAATTTTGTCTGCGTAGCTATGTTGGAGGGTGGGAAATCACACTTAACTGACATAGCTGAGCTGGCAAAAGCCACAGTGCAGACTCATGGCATGTCTACACTATAGACTTAAGTCATTATGTTAGGTCCACGTACAGCCCCCTCAGTAATTACTGATGTCCACGCTACCTCCTGTCAGTGGTGCACGTCCTCATCAGGAGCGCTTCCACCGACTGAAGAGGGACAGTGTGTGTGGGCTGAGAGCCAGGGCTCTCAGCTTCATGCAGCTCCCCACAGAGGCAACCGCCCAGGGCTTCTCACCTCTGTGGGGAGATCCGTGCCCAGAGTCCAGTCAAGCTGCCATGCTCTACACAGACACTATGTTGCCCAAACTACACCGGCTTAAGCTCTACGCCTCTCGTGGAGGTGGAGTTATTATGTTGGTGTAGTAGGGCACTTACATCTGCGGGAGCAAGGCTGTCGTGTAGAGACGGACATAGTTCCTTTGCCAGTATAAGCTGCATCTCTATTAGGAAGGTTGCCGGTATAGTTATATGGGCAAACCCTTTCAAGTGTAGACAAGGCTATAGTACTAACTACGTGAAGTGTGTGCCCAACCTGTATCTACAGTTAACCAGGTACTAACGGGTTACAAACCCAGCTATGATCTGTTGCACAGGCAGGATGAAGGTAATAGTTCATACCGATTTCCTGAAGAATAGAATAGTGGAATCTTTTATAGAAATCGCTTCCTGAGAGGTAATTTTTATTGAATGAAACAAGAATTGATCCCAACAAAGTTGCAGCCTTCTAGATTCAAGAAATGATATAGTGGGATCACTCTCAAGAAGTATAAAGCCGTTTCTTCCTCATTCTGCCACTCATTCTTCTAGTTCTCCAGTTTTCCAAATCGTATCGTATCTTTGGCCTTAGACCATCAAATTTGCCGGTATTACTTTAAAATGGTATATTTTCTTGGCTACTGCTTGTATTTTTAAAATTGAATAAATCTGCCATATGAAGTACGCTTTGGCTCTAATAAAGCTTCCTTTAATGGCTTTATTATGTTAATTATTGCAATATGGCACACACTACTCATTTTCCTCAAAGAAACTTCTAAGCTGCATCTCTTTGCAACTTTAAGAATGGTTGCCACTAATCACTTACTCAGTTCCCTTCCTTTCCACTTCACTGATTAATTTATAGCTGGTCACTAAACAGTTGCAAGAAGATTTTTTTCTGGCTTCAATTGGATTCTCCAAAGAGGATTTTATAATAGAGTATAAATGGCTTACTCTTAGATATGTCCCATCATAGACTTCCCATCTCCTTAGAGAATATATATATTCCTCTTGTGCTGTAATTTCAGCAGATGATATAATTAATCTCATTCCACTTCCATCGCTTAATTCACCGAACTCTATTAATCTAGAGAGAGTTTTCTAATCTTCTCTCATATTAGAATCCCATTAGTAAGGAGCTGAGCATTTCAGCATGCTTAGGGATTTAGAATTTTTGCGTGTCCTAGGGCAGGGTTGTCAGACTCATCCTCTGCAGAGGGCTGACCTCAAATTTTAAATTATGGTTCATGGGGCATGGTATGAATTTGGGATTGTGCGCTATCCTCCACCCACAGCAGAACTTTCATTGATGTTATGGGAGGTTTGCATAAAGATCAAGGGTAGAATTTGCTCTTTATGTAATAACTAAGCCTCTGATTTTAGCATTTTGTTTCTACTTTTGTTGTCCCATTCAATTGGAAGATATTCTCAATTTTAGGATCACTGCTAGTTTTGAGTTCTTTTTCTCTCCCCTCCAAGTCTGTTCTGTCACTCTCTTAATATGTTGTCTTCATTCCCTTCCCTGCAACTAACCTGAGTTCCCAACCCCTTGAGCGTCCTTCCAGCCCCTAGAATGATCAGCAATGAAATAATCAGTGCTAGCATTGATATGTTGCACTGGGCTTAAGGTAGCACCCCAATTGGATGAATGGGTGTGGGAGATCTATCATTTTTTCAGGCAGGCTGCAGAGTCAGGAAGACAAAACTGCAGTGGTCGATTTCGGTTTATATTTGGAAACCTTTCTTTTCAATCATAAGGGCTAGACACTTTTTTTAAAATGAGAGTTAAGATTTTGCATAATACAAAGATTGTCATGGGGGATGGATAAATATGTCAAGCCAGCTGCATTTTTGACACATCTGTCACAATGGATACATTTTATCCAGTTTTCCCTGTTGAATTTAAGTGGACATCAATTTGAAATCTAGTCACTTTCTAAAAATCAGATAAGTAGCTTCAGATATTACCCCTCACCAGATTCCCTTGCAAATTTTTGTTTCTAATATTTTTCTCTCCCCCTGCTGCATGGAAAAAAAACACAACAGGGGAAATTGACTAGACAAAAGTTCTGTCCATTACAAAGTATTTTCAAGGGCACAGAGTAATCAAACTGAAGTTTTTTTCTTTAATCTTTTTAGTTGTAGTAATCTTATAACAATAGTAGATAAAACAAATCAGACAAGCATTTTTTAATTGATAGTTTTTTTGTTTTGTTCTCAATTAAAACGTGAAAAGCTTCTTACTCACCTGGCTGTAAAGAGAATTTTGAGAGTATAATCCAATCCAATGTAGTCTCTAGATCATTGGCTCTCAACCTTTCCAGACTACTGTACCCCATTCAAGGGTCTGATTTGTCTTGTGTTCCCCAGGTTTCACCTCACTTAAAAACATACAAAATCGACATAAAATACAGATGTGTCACAGCACACTATGACTGAAAAATTGCTTACTTTCTCAATTTTACCATGTAATTATAAAATCAATTGGAATACAAATATTGTACTTACATTTCAGTGTATAGTCTATAAACAGTATAAACAAGTCATTGTCTGTATGCAATTTTAATTTGTACTACTTCACGAGTGCTTTTTATGTAGCCTGTTGTAAAACTAGGCAACTATCTAGATGCGTTCATGTACGAAGACCTCTGAGTACCCCCAAGGATACACGTACCACTGATCTAGATACTGTCTGACAAACAGATGCATTAAGAAATTAAGTCAACACTGAAGACTAGTAATAATTGTTTGAACAACATTGAAGGGGACATGCAGAGGAGGAAAAATAATGGATTTGGGCCCTCTTGTGCTGCTTTGATACATAAAGACCTAAAAAGTTTAGTATTTAAAATTTTAAAAATACTATTTAAAAAGTTCATTTCTTTACCACCACAAAAGACTCTCGATAGTGATTGGAGAATTACGGACATAACTTGAGCCTGAAAGCAGAGCAGTGGAGTTGGGAAGTTGTTTTTAGTCACAACGCTTCAGTGCTGTTATAATTCTAATGACTACAAAGCACTTTAGAGAAAGTTGCTTTAAAGATGCAGCACCCTCCCCATTCACAACAAACATCCCTGGCATGCTCCTCTCTCCTTGCATCATCACCCTGAGGTCTTCCAGCAAAATCAGGGCAGACCAGACTAGATTCAACATTCAACAGGCTGGAGCAGAGAGCTGGGCCAGCCCTACAGGACAGGAGCTGCTGCAGGGTGAGTGCAGAGCAGGCTCACATTCCAAACCCAGGGCAGAGAAAGTGTGGGGGGACCCAATTGCCACTGCACAGGGTCCCAAAATTCTTTAATCCATCACGGTACCCAGGTGTCTCAGAGCCACAGGTTGGTTGTTTGACACAAACATCACATAACTGAGATGTCACTTTCACCAGAACAAAATAAAGTAGTCTGTCCAGCTGTTAGACTTTGTGTATTTAGATTATAATCTGACAGGGTGGGCACTTTTTTTGTTGTATGGTTATGCAGTGCCTAGCACAATGGGAATGAGACCTCTAGGTGCTACGCTACGGCAATACAAATAATAGTCTTTATGGTTTATTTGAGGTGTAATTGGTAGGATGACAGAGAAAGAAAAATGGTGGCAGTCAGTAAGGTATTTTCTTTAACAGCTAATGTTTGTAACAGGAAGGTGAAATAACTTAAACAGGGATAAACTTCCCAGCTCCATCCAAAGGCATGCTCTGCTTATCCCTGTAGTCCTGACTGGGGTCTGTTGGTGTTACTGTAATACACATGATTAGTGATAAGAAGGCTCGCTTGTGTTTCTGTTCTCCCTTAAGATTCCATATCATGGCTACAATTCTCCTCTCACATTTTTTCTAAGCTTGCTTTATTTCACTTAGAATTAGAAATACTGTCCAGCAGAGCTCAATTGAAAGCCTAAATATATGGCGATGTAAGACTTTCTTAAAAGACCGGTTTAAAAATACGTATAATTCTCTAGCTCAAATCACAAGTCAAATTTCATTTCTAGAATGGCCGAAGAGGAAGGGCCCCCTTCAAAACAGAAAAAAAAAATTCATATAACTTGTTAGTTCTGAGTGTGTGAGCAGTCAGCCTTGAACTCCTGTGCTTAGGAGTTGAAAGTCATGTCGTGTTATTTGAAAGATCTTCTCTGGACGTGCACTAAGATGTCAAATGAGACATCTTTTCATTAGTACAGCTGAACTTCAACTGGTCCCCCTGCTAATATTAAGTGATTGCAGCTACATAAGCGCTTGTTTGGTAAATCTGTGTTCACTAGCTTGCTTAAGGGGGCACCATCAACTTGAAAAGAATCACATTTCTGCCAGAAAGCTTTGTACCCACTAGTACTAGAGTTACACGTAACACCTGAGATCACTACAAGAGAAGATGATCCGCGAGGGAAAAAAAAAATTATGCCTCTTTTCAGTTCATTTCCTTTGAGCATTTGACAGAACAGCTTGATTCTCTTTTCCCTTCTACAGTCAGCTACCCCATGGTGAAAAGACCCTTGTAAACATCAGCAAGAGATCAGAAAAAAATTATGCTTTTTTTACACTTTTGTTTAATTTGAGGACATACTGTTGGAAAGCAGCTCTATCAGAAATTGGATTTTTCAAAAAATTGACCAACTTCTCTTTTTGAAGTCTTTTCATTGTTGTTAATAATACATGTACATAATGCTTTCACTTGGTTTTCAATGACCTATCTACTTCTAAGCACTTATTCGGATAACCTTGAGCCACACAGCACTTTGTGGTTCTGTTGGGTTTCTCTATGCCATCAGGGTTGGTGTTTGTTTTGGTCATCGTTAACAATAGTTACTGAGCATTTCTGTCTGTTTCATAGAGTTTTAACTCTTCAGTAATGCCTACGGTACACACAGTAACTAATTTTTTTAATCATATGTGCAGTATCCCTGTAAGGGAAACTTACATGAGTGTAAGTGCGCAAGTTTAAAAATGAGTCCTGTGTGTTTGTGTTACCAGGACACACTATTTCCGTACATCAGAGATAATGTTAAAGAGTACCTGCGTATGCACTGGGAAGAGGAGGAGTGCCAGCAGGACATCAGCCTTTTGAGGAAACAGGTGAGTGATTGGAACCATGTTATATCTTGCCAGAGTTTACTTCCTGCGAAGGACTTCAGGTCACTCAGAGCTGTGGCTGTTTTTACTAATCGTATCTCATATTTGTGAAGTAGAAGGAGTTATCACTTGACTTTGAGGACAACTTCCCTTCTTTCTGAGCTTATTTGTTTTTGAACGTACAGAGTGCGTCTGTCCCTCCAATATTCCATGGATGTGTTTACCTAATGTACATATCTGCTGACAGACGCCAGCCATAAATAGATTCAAATCCCCGCTTCCAGGATGCAGTAATGTGAACACAAACTGAACACACATTTTCCATCGCCACTCCTTAAAATGCCACACTGGCTCTGTTGGGCCAACACAGGAGTAAGGTCCAGAGACTAGAGTCATCCACTGAGAGTCAGGGATGTTCAGATAGTACTGCGAAGGGTACAGTATAAAAACCTACATAGGTAGAATCCCCTGCCTCAGGTTCCAAGATGTTTAAATTCAAGGGCTGTTTAGCTGATCTCTGTCACAACAATTCACTGGTGGAGATTCAGTCTTCACCTCTGAAATTCAACTGTACTGGAGCAGAACAGGAAGCCCAGCATAATTCTAATCAGAGGCTGGGTGCTGTGAATCTGTTCTTGCTGAGAGCATTCTTTCTGAAAGCTCTTTGTGGTGATCTGGCTATATATTTAGCAGCTGATCTAAACAGATAAATTAAAGGACTTATTTTGAAGGGTGCTGGGCACGCTGGCTCTGATCCAGTAAAGTTTAAGCACAGGAGTAGTCCCATGATGGGACTTCTCATGTGCTAAAAGTTAAGCATGCGTTTAAGTGCTTTGCTGAATTGGGATCAGAGTGCTCAGCGCTTAGTTCTGCTAGGACTCGATCCTGCGACCTTCCATTTGCAGCTGGATATGATGCTCAAGTCAGAAAACCTACCTCTATATCTAAGGTCACAGGGGAAATCAGTAACAGAGCTGAGATCTGACCCCAGGAGTTCCTGGCTCCTGGTCCTGTGCTTTGACCACTAGACAAGACTTCTCTCTCAAATATGTTACAGGGAGCACATAAATAGAATATTAACATCTGTTTTTCCAGGACCAACTTTTTAGGGGTTTTTTTGTTTTGTTTTTTAAATGGTAGTGGTTAAATGTAGAATCTGAATGTATTCCCCACTATCCTGTAACTATTTAAAATCTAGTTTGAGGCTTTATCTATGAAACTTCTATTTAAATATACAGAGTCTTTATGCCACATTTAATGCCTTCCCTTATTTTATTAAATGAATCTTGGAGAGAACTGTATACTTCCCAAAAATCATTGTGGTAAGACTCATTTATATTTAGGATTAAAGCAGTGTTGAAAGCGTTTAATGTGCTGTTCAAATGGTAAGTATTGGGTTTTTTTGAGAACCCATGTTTTTATGGATTCAGGAAATCTGAGTTTACATAGCTGGTTAATGTAGGATTTAGGTGAAGCCATTTTATTCTAGTTCTTTGTAGGTGTATGTTGAAATTTGTCCAGCTGGGACAATATCTTCTAGATAAAAAAAGGGCTCCATATTTAAATGTAAGACCAAGATGTTTAACTAACGTCCAAATGGTTTTGGTCAGTCAGTTATAAATACTTGGGGCCTTTATTTCACATTTTAAAAAAAGAATGTGAGTTAAATTTAAGTGTTTGAACTTAACTTATGTCCAGCCTTATGTAGTAGGGTAACCAGTGATCAAATTAGGTTAGTGTAGTTTACAATTAAAGTGCATGCTTCTGGACCCCAATTCTGGTAAAAGTCCCTATTCAGGAAAGCTGTTAAGCACCTGAGTAAGCCCGATTGACTTCATGTGTGTAAAATTAAGGATGTGTTCCATGTGCTGCCCTGAATAGGGATGGACTTATGTTCAACTGGTTTCCTGAATCGGGGCCCTATTTAGCAGTCTTGGGTCACCTTTTTTGTTCTTAATTTCAAGGCTGAAGAGGATTCCAACGTGGATGGCGTTGTGCCTATTCCTTTAGAAACTGGAAATGGAGAAGATGAAGTGGAACAGGTCATCCAGGCTGTAGTAGACAATGTGCACTGGCAGATGTCCCTGGACAGAAAGACCACAGCATTGAAACAGCTGCAGGGTCACATGTGGAGGGCAGCCTATGCAACTGGACACATGAAGGGAGAGTAAGTAACTCCTGTTCCTGAAAGTTTCCTTGAAGTAGATCTTTTATATTTTGCTGAGCTAAGTTTCTTGGGCATACGTTGGAGCCAAGTAGTTACATAGTGGCTGGAAGGTGACCGGTCATAGCAGTGTAGTGCTGTATAAAAATGTAATCCGATTACTTCTTAGCTGAACTTCTTAGCTGAGCCCAAGCACTATCATGGAACCAAGACCAAGTTCAGCCAGTCTCACCTTTCACCTTGAATGCACAATGCAAAACTAATCCATGATTTGTGGTTGATTTTACCCATGGGATCTAGGGAGCAATATTGTAAAATGACTTTGGGAAATTGTAAGACCCTGGGATTCAGTTTAGTTTACTGTAGTCATCCCAATGAGTAATGGGAAAACTTGAGGGGCAAAGGAGTGTGATTTCCCCCCCCCCCCCCCCCCCAGCCTGTATAAAATGATCACTATATTCAGCAGGTATGTGCTTGCACATTTGAGCACTTTGCTGCTATCGTCACCAGTAAACTGGCACCAAGGCAAGATGGCAAACACTAACTCACAGGCTCTATGGGAAAAGACAGAACTTGAGAAATAGGAACTTGAGAATACACATCGTGAGGAAACTGGAGCGAGCAATTCTGCTCAAGTGATTGAGGGCTCTCTCGTTATGTTAGCGAAATATATGTATCCTATTATTCAGCTGGTAAAACTGACTCATTCATTTAGCAAGGGAGATCGAAAGCACAAGTTGGTAATTCTCAGTTTAGAGAACAGCCCTCCTTATTTCAAATCATTTATCCAACAGTTACAATTAATTCTGGGACAAGGTGGATAGACAAACCTAAACAAGAAATTGGAGAGGAGTTGAGGGAGAGCACGAAAAGTGAGATGAACTCCCTTCTGTCTTTGGGACAGGTACTTTCATTCCTAGGCATCTCACAGTTGCTGAGAGTGGAATAGCAAATCAAGCTCTCCACATCTCCACTGATACCTGGGGGGGTTTTCAGCAAACGGTGAGGTGGCTAAAATATTGTGAAGTTCTGCGGAGAATCAGGATAACCATTCAGTTGAAGTCCAGTATAGATATTTGACTATGCTTAGTGGTTCAATTCCATGGCTGAGTGAGAATGACCAGTCTCTAGGTGTTTTGGGTGTTCCTTGCACAGAGAAGAGAGAAGGGAAATAGAGAACTTGGGGAAAGGTAGAAGACAAAGGAAAAGTACTGTAGTAAAAAGGAGGAAGGGAAGCAGGAAGAAACTGATCAAATCTGTAAAAACATTGGGATGGTTTACAAAGGAAGAAAACCCATTCATGCTGTAGAGCGCATAAACAGCTATCAGCCTTTGTTTCGGTACAGTCAGCTAATAAACACTTGCATTCAGGATCATGCTGAAAACTGGCTTTTGTCTGCCAAGGTAAAGGCTAGGAACAACAACCCACAAAGGAGCCGTTGGGGAGCAGACACTCACACCTTGCACACAGCCACCTCGTCCCCCGTCGCGTTAGCAGCTGAAGTGAAGCGCCAGTATAGGCGGGTAGCACACGTACAAAACTTGTCAATGCGCAACTGAATGCTTACGAGAATTGTCAGAGGGGCGCTGAAGCAAACACCCACAGTCTGGCTCCAGTCCTTACACCTCTCTTATCACCATCCCTCCAAAGAAAAGCAGCAATAATAGGAGAATATGACCATGGGATAATGAACCCAGACTTGCCCATCTGCTCTCGAAACCGTCGCCCAACAACAAGCAATGGAGGCTGTGGGAAAGCAGCGTGAGTAGAAAAACGAGCCCTAATCACAGATCTACAGACCAACCACCTGGGTTCACCATGCCACATAAGATACGAGTCACAGCAAACCACATCAAAACCTTACACGGGCAATGCAATTACTTACTTCACAAATGGAAAATGGACAGCCTGATACACAAATGTGGAGAAAACACCCAAACCATGAAACATCTAGTGAGCCGCTGCCCTCTAAGAGCCTTTTCTACAGGGACACCTTGATTCATTCCATGGCACTGGAAGCTAATAGAGTGGATGACAAACTTGGACATCGACCTTTAATGTTGCTTTTCAAGTGGCCATATGAAAGAAGAGGACTTATTTTTGGAATCTTAAAATTTGAGCTTTGTCTCTTCGTGGCAGCTAGGGCCTTGGGTCAGTTCCCCAGAATATCCCCTCTTCCTCTAACCAAACCTGGCACATCACAATCCAAGACGCAGGAATTAAGCTTGGCAAACAAAAGCATGAGAGGGGCAAGTTCCTATCAGAATATGCTCTGTTTGAATTTTTTTGGTTAACTGGTACCAACGTTGAAGTTGCTGTACTTGAATGTCTTCTAAATAACCAGCAAACGTTGTATATAAACCCTCAAGTCATGTGGCATATTGAGCGCATGGTAGCAAAGAACTGGGGAAGAAGAGGACGCCACACTACTGTTCATGTAGTGTAAACAAATGTTCAGAAGGAAAGCGTATTCCTTTATGTCAGCTCAAAGTCCCCTATTTCTTCAGATACCCAGCTCCCATTCCTGGGTCTGATATTGCACTGTCTCGCATGCTGGGCAGTTGTTTACACCTGTACAGTGTGGCTGGCAAATGCTGCCATTCTGACGCGGTGGCATTTTACACCCCCACTGCACAGGTATAAAACCACTCCAAACGTGGCTGCAAAGATCACTTTCCTTGCTCGTTGCTTCCACTAAACCATGCTGCTCTGTGTCCCCCTCCCCTGGCTTGCCTCCTTCACCCCATCAAACAAACACTACTTGTCTTCATTTTTAAGGGCCTTTCTGGCCCACCCCTGCTCTCTCTAGGATCTCCCATACGCTATCAAGCTGTTGACCCCACTCTGCCAGTAATACCAGTCATCTTCATCCACTTTAAGCTTTTCTAACAAGCACCTTCATGCTCTCTCACTGGCCACCTTCCACACGGAACGAGCGCCTCATCCACATCTGCAAAGCCACCTCATCCTCCTTCAGACTCACTTCTGCTGCAATGCCTACAAAATAAAACTCTACAGTTATTGTGCAGCTGCTGGGCAGAGACCCCTGCTTATGCCGACCAGTAAAGTCCGCTAACTTTTGCTCCCCTAGTCGGTTTGTTGTATCCATCTGTTGTCTTATACGCTGATTGCAAGCTTTCTGGGGCAGGAACCATCTTTTTGTTCTGTGTTTATACAGCACCTAGCACGATGGGGCCCAAACCAGTACCTTGCTATAAATTGTAATGGTGTAAGGCCGTGGAGAAAGAGGCTATTGTCAAAGCCATCATTAGTGATTTTTTTTTCTGTCAAACTCATTATTCCTTTAACAACCTAAAAATCCAATCACACAAGGCTGAAAACTAACTCTGTTACCCCCTTTAACAAAACCTGCACTGATTTCTCTGTTTTCTTTTACCAAACTGATACAAAGCACCTTCCGATCATCAGACTAGGGAACTGATTGTAAAACAGAGCTTGGAGCTCTGCTGTGTTTTGCTCTTTGGATAAGAGTGGATGTCGAATGAACGCTGTTACAAAGGCGTGATACGGGAATACTGTGTCACCTATTAGTTGGTCAGATGGGCTCCAGTCTCCTGTTGCCGTTCGTTGGTATGGCTGTGATGATGGAAACACCATTGTGGCATTTTTCAACAGTCCGCAAAGCTGGAGTTTGGGGGTTTTTTTTGGTGCCTAACTATCAATAGATCTTCTGTCATTTCATCCCTGATGTAACTTTTGTCTTCAGTGGAGTTAAGCCATGGATGAAATTAATCTATGATTATTACTGTAAAACTTAAAGAACAAGTCCCCATAAATGGAGAAGGTCTGATCTGCTCTTCTTAAAGAAGCATTTTTTCCCTGATTGGTTCTTTAACCCTGAACATTTCATAGGAGCTGCATCAATAGATCGTAGGGCTGCATTCTCATTTCATTTCCACTCTTGGCCCCCAACCTTGCCTGCTGCAAGTGTTCAGAACCAGGAAACTAAGCTGATCTTCAATGGGTGGGAATGAGAGGGGGTTGCTCCTACTAATTACTAGTAGAATGGGAATGAAAACTATTTTATGGGACAGTCAGGCTTCAGAATGTAAGAGGTCTGTTAACTTCCTTAATCCCTCCAAACATCAGGCTGGTCAGGAACTTCTCTTTCCTCGAACGTTTAATGAGCTGGAGAAGCCTCAGCCAAGTGTCTGAAACAGCCGTTTGTAGCTACTTGCTGTTCAGTGATCAGAATAGATTGCTCGGTCAGTCAGAGTTAAGAGTGTAGTATTTGTTATGGAAATAAATTCCCCAGTGGAGAAGTGCTGAGCAGCTTTTAAATCCACCACCAAAAAATCCATCCGGTAATAGAAACGAAGCAGTTTGCATGGGGCAGTACTATGTTTGTCTCATGCAGCTGTCCGCAAGTTGTTAATATTGCAATTATCCTTCATTGCAGATTCTTCCAGGACGTGGTTCCAGCCATCAGGAAGTGGAGGGAAGCAGGAATGAAAGTGTATATCTATTCTTCAGGGAGCGTGGAGGCCCAGAAGCTTCTATTTGGATACTCAACAGAAGGTGATATTCTAGAGGTAGATAAGATTATAGCCTTCTTTACACCTTCTCCATCTACAAAATGGGGATGGTAGCTACCTTCCCGGAGCTGGGGTGAGGATACACTGGTTCGTGCTGGCGATGTGCTAACCATTAATATTCTTTGATGCTATAATAAGTTACAGAAAAATTAGAAGTGTAGGATGGGCGAAGAGAAAGTGGCTTTAGCTGCAGTTGTCAAGTCTGCTACAATTTCAGAGACTGCATTCCCATATTTGCTTTTTCAGTTGATACTGTGCACGGATATCAGCAAGAGCCTTTCCAGTGTGACGGTGTCAACACAACAGAAAGATCTCTTTCCTCTGCCCCCCTCTTAAAAAGAGAGAGAATCCCCCCTAATTAAGCCACCTCTCCAGAAGAGCCGGATACTCAGACAGACTCACTGAAAGCCAACCCCTAGGCACTGTGCAAAGCCTGTTTCCATATCAACACAGCTTGTAAATGGATGTCTTTAGCCATTTTTAAGGAAAGGTGCTGAGAAAGCTACGCAACTAATGGGGCCACCCTGCTCTGGATGCTCTGTCTATTTGTTGTATCATTGAAAATGGCATGTATTCTCTGGCTTTCCCGTGATCAGAGCCTTGTTTGTTAAATTCCCCTCACTGCATTGGTAGGAACTCGGGATACTGATTAGGGTTCTGTAGTTCATTACCTGGGTTCTAGAATTAGTATCCTCCTAAAAAAGCAATGCTCTCTTCCATCTTTCAGCTCTTCGATGGCCACTTCGATACCAAAATAGGTCACAAGGTAGAGAGTGAGAGTTACAGGAGGATTGCATCAAGCATCGGGTGTTCAACTAACAACGTTCTCTTCCTGACAGATGTCACTCGAGGTAGGAGGTCTGACTGGCTTTCCTGCTTTTCCCCACATTGCAGCCGAGGAGGGATGTGCTCTCTAACTGTACAGTGTTAAGCACTTACCACTGCCAGGGTTGGAATGTCTGCATGTCCGTTGCACTGCTCCTTTCTTAAACTTTCATCCCATCACGTAGCCTCGCTTGGTGTGTGGACTAGGGCAAGCATTTAACCTGGGGCTTGTCTACATGAACGTTTGGTTTGTGGCAAGCTGGGGTGTAAAGGGAGTAGATCAAAGTAGGCTAGGGAACTGTTGGTGCGCAGCAGCAGGGTCCACATGGACGCTTACTGGGGAGTAGATTTACACCTCAGCTTGCCACAAACTAGGTGTTCGTGTAGACAAACCCAGTCTATCACCTGGAGCCTAGCGCAGGCCACTAAAACTGGGTGCAAAGTAGTAAATCTGTGTCTATGTGCAATTGGCCAGTGTCTACAGGTGCTCAGCGTAAAACTAAGAATGAGGGTTATTGTATGCTGCTGTTACAAGCACCCTCTTCAGAAGACCCGATTCTCTGCTCTACACCATAGGCAATCATTTACATCTGTGCAAAGTGGGCGAGACCTCACCCATTGTGAGGTAGTAGAAAGTCAGGTCCAGAGAGCTTTTTTCCCCAGACCTTTTTCTTTACATAAATATAGCATAGTTTCTAATGTTATACCAGTGTAACTCCCAAGTAACTTGGTTCAGAACATATCCCTCAGTGTTACTCAAATGTAGCCCCAGATTAGGCCTCTAAGCAATGTATTCATTGTGGAACAAATGAGTAAATTTATTTGTCAGTATATCTATATTCCTTAATAAAGAAATGGAAACTTTATACTGGAAAACAAGCGGTGGAGGACAAGACAGAAATCCCAAAGGGAAACTTAACCCTAACATTAAGTAGTCTGATTTTGCACTCCCCATTTCCCCAGCATTCGAGTTCGAGTTATCAATAAACTGAACTCCCACCTCATTTTTCTACCAGACTGCCACAGGGGAGAATATTATGGAGGAGTCTGGAATTAGGATGCTCTCCAGCTCCCCTTGCAGGAATTTACTTTCCTGCTGCTCTGGCTGAAGCCAAACTGGCCTGTGTTCTGGGCCAGTTTTTCCTTTAGAAACTTCCCCCCCATGTGAGAACACAACTACATTCAAATATATTGATGAGACAATGTTCCCTTGCCTCCTACAGTACCCTAGAGTTCTGCTCTTTTCACAGTAAGGCAACAGAGAACTATTAAAAAGAGAAAATCCTGGTAAGACATAGGAGGTATTTGTCTCACTCGACTCAGCACTGGTGAGGCTCAGATGGAGTAATGTTTCCAAGTCTGGGTGCCACACTTCAGGAAAGATGTGGATAAATTGGAGCGAATCAGAGAAGAGCAACAAAAATGAAAAGAGGCATAGAAAATCTGACTTATGAGGAAAGGTTAAGAAAACTGGTCACAATTTAGTCTTGAGAAAATTAGACTGAGGGGGGGACCTGATAAGTCCTCAAATGCGTTAAGGACTGTTACAAAGAGGACTAGGATTACTTGTTTTCCCTGTCCAGCAAAGGAAGGACAAAAAGTAATGGGTTTAATCTGCAGCAAGGGAGGTTTAGGGGAGATATTAGGAAAACTAACTATCAGGGTAGTTGAGCTCTGGGACAGGCTTCCAAGGGAGGTTGTGGAATCCCCCTCATTGGAGGTTTTTTGGAACAGGTAGAACGAACCTATCAGAGAGGGTCTAGGTTTACTTGCCCCTGCCTCAGCAGAGGGGGCTAGATTTGATGACTTTGAGGTCCCTGCCAGCCCTACACTTCTATAAAGTGTATGGAGACCCAGTTTGATTCCAGCCTCCAGTCCCCTCATGCATTCTAAGATGCCTTCCAAAACTGGGGAGGCAGAGGGGTTGGAGGAGGCACATGTTGCCTTGCCCACCAATGTGAAACACCAAACTAACTGCATTGGCCTTCTTGTTTCCTAAACTCTGGTCTTTCCACAGAGGCAAATGCTGCAGAAGAAGCAGACATGCACGTGGCTGTGGTCCTGAGGCCAGGTAATGCAGGGCTAACAGACGATGAGAAGTCATATTACAGTCTCATCACGTCTTTCAATGAACTGTTCCTGCCTTCCTCCACTTAGGAGAACTTGTGCACATGCACAAAAGACCAAACTACACCCGCTGGAATTGTCCTTGTGTCATCTTTAATTATGTTGGTAATGAGAATTTTAGAAGATATGTACAGGATCCATGACCGTCTGCAGAAATTGATTTAAGTATTTTGGAGGGGATTTTTAATGCAGGGAAATTGAGGCCTGTCAAAGTCTGTTGGAGTTGTGAGTGGTGCGAGAAGCAGCATCCATGAAGCCTGTGTTTGATTAGCTTTCCTATCAGGGAATTTATTACTACAGGTTGACTGTTCTGCCAGCCAACCACCGGGTAATCTAGTTATGAAAGTCCATGTGACAACATTTGTCACTTAAAAACAAACTATTCTGTGAACAAAGAATTTCTCACACTCCCACAGACTTGACTCTTACAAGGAAATATGAACGTCCCCCTTCCAATAAGATCTGTAGCTCTCACGCTGGAAGTTAAATTAAGCGAAATTACTGTCTTAAGAGGTTAAGCTCTATATGTTCAGGATAGCCAAAGGTAAATGTCACATGTGGACCCATGAAGTTTGGAGGCTGCAGTTAGATCCGCCAAAGAGGAGGTTTAAATGTAAACCCGCTTGTGATATTGGGCTAGGTACTGCAGGACCTGCTGCATGCTAGAGCCAGATTTGCATTTATTTCAGAAACGTAGCCCTCTTAGCAATAATCCTGAAACTTTCCTTAAGCAGCCAAGAAATGGTTTCACTAACTTGTAACTCAGCTCAGCTCTAAATAGACATTAGAAAAGATAGTTCGTGGCTTTGGCACTACCTGCTGCACTTGATATCAATGAATGATTACAAAAATACAAACCATGTAACAGCACCACTTAACCTATGCCACTTTATACTATGTGGTAAATAAAAGTACAATTGTCTTCTGCCTAAAATTCCAGTATTTGCATTATCCCACCAGTGGTCAGCCTCTAGCATTGGTGGAAGGGTTTTCTTACCTGTAACCTGCTAGCTTTCCTTCAGTACTTCCACGCCCTTCCCCATTGTTTCCTGCAGGCCATGTGAGCCTTCTCTTGGAGAGGAATTGGTGTGACACTCAAAACCTTCCTCTGCTTTCAGTGGTAGTTCTACACATAGTAGGAGAGCAGGAGCAGCAAGTTGGCTACCTGTTGTTAACAGCAGTCAACACAGGGCCTAAGGGTCTAATTCATCACTGCCTTGCACTTGTTGTAGGTCCCTTGCACCTGTGGGTATAAAGCACTATCCAATCAGAATGGTAGTGTTTACAGCTGTGAAGAATGGGTGTAAAATAGCTTAGAGTGTGAGGCAGTGAAGAATGGCCTACAGGGAATCCTTTAACTCAAGGAACATCAAGTATTCCAGTAAAATGTACACAAACCCCAGCCTCTCTTGCTTGTGCAGAAAAGGTAGCGATGGATGCTACTGCATATTTGGACATGTGCTTGTCTTTGTCCCTCACCGTGCATGTTTTACCGGCACAACCGGACTGCTTCCGTTTTTTTGGCTAATGGTTTGAAACATGTCAAGTTTTACAACTTTATCTACTTAAACATGGTATGACAAAAGGACCCAGAAATCCTTACTTCTGCCTAGGTCGTCCTAACAGCCCATGCAACCAAATTCATGAGCAGAACAGGAAGGAAGGAAGGAATTTTTTTCATAGCGTATCTGTATAATTCACAGATTCCACCTTGTCCAGGATCCTTTCTGCCTGACTGGGATCGAAGAACGTGTCTCCACCTAGCCTGTGTGGGGGCTGCCCCCTGCAGGGGAGAGAGAGAGACAATTCTAATACCATGAGCCACAGCAGTGGAGGTTTAGTCTTCCCAGTGGTGGGGGTATTTGATTCTACCAGGATGTGCCCCCTACAGGGAAGGGAAAAGGTGCCATGTTCTGCCATCAGAGAAGTACAGAAAGCAGCTATTCACTCTCTACTGCCTCTCATGGGGACCCACTGAGCCAAAGCAGCTCCTGGAAAGAATAGGTACCTGGAGGTGGAACGGACTTGCTCTTTCCCCAGAATGTACCAGATAGAGATCAGTTCCTGGAGTCTTCTAAGCATTCATGGGTGCGTAGAAGACAGCCTTCCTTCCCTGTGAGACGCATTCATCAGCAAAGAAACCAAGGGGAAGCTGTGTAGGGTCAGGTTATGATTGGAGGGGAGAGGTGTGAACTTATCGCCCTGATAGTACTGTTACTACAGCCTCTGATGCCAGGAGGGGGAGGGAAAGTGAAGATCCTAGGGTCGCATGTTGGGATGAGAAGGTGCATTTCACCAGCTTTCGTACCAGTATTTCCCATGTGTAACTCTAGGAAGCGTTTGTGTGTAGATTACGATGCTCCTTCTAATCCAACCCCTGATTATTTTTAAATCTCGTTTTTAAGTTAATCATGATTTTTAAATGTGTGGGTTTGGCAATACTGTGCCTGAGAACTAGAAAGTAAAACAGGCTCACCTGTTCTACTACCCAAATGTGGGCCCTGAGCCTGCATTCAGTTGGGTACAGAGGGCCCATTATGTCCAGGTAAGAGGATTTCCACAGGCTCTGCGCTAACAGAGCCAATAGCAGGACTGGGCCTTAAACAGAATGCCAAGATTAAGTCAACGTTATAAATGCTCAAGTACATTTGTAAAGTGCTGTGGCAGGTCAGTGGTGCTAGTAACACAGAGATGGTTTCTGCAAAAAAATAAAATGCATCTTGACAGCACATCCCTTTTAAACGGGGATGGCAGGTCCTTAGGGAAGTAGCTGCCCCGTTTTAAGAGAGAGACCCAGCTAATCTGAATACAGCTGTGGCCCACTACTTAGAGTGATCTTCGCCCTAAACCAAGCACACTGCAGAAATGTACCAGATTCACAATCCTTACTGCTACAGCCGTATCTGCATGACTGACTGGGCATTGGATTTAGGTAAAGTTGATGTGTACCATTGTATTTCAATGCAAAGTGAGTATCTGCTCACATCTTGTTCCATTTGTCATAATGAAACTGTGTATATGGGGGGGGGGAAAATAAAACTCATTCTTTCCATAAAAGTTTATTCAGTGGTCATGTTTCAGTGTACATTAGTTATTGTTCAGCTGCACTGAAATGTACCATTAGAAATACTTTAAGAAATGTACAGTACATCACCAAAAGCCTGAAACTCAGCTTGGATTGCATATTGTTAGTGGAAAAAATTCACAAACTTCATTTTTTTTCTTTGATAAAATTTCAAAATATAAAATGATAAAACAAAAGCATTATTTGATTTTTAAAAAGTCACAGTGGCCTATTTACAGTAAACACTTTTTAAACAAAAGCTTACTACTCTCTGCTCAATATGCACATGTGTGAGATTCTCCATTTATGTGTGTTCCTACCAGTCTCACCTTCCCCTGGCAGTGAAGAAAAGAAAAAGATATGTGGATTGGCTTTGTTATTTTGAGTCTTCTGCTAATGGGTGGTAAACCCACCACTACTTCATTTTAATGACCAACACCCACATGTTCCCTTCGCTGGAAGTGTCCCACTAACTTTTTCTTATTCTTAGATAATTACTAACGGCCCAAATTCTGCAGCCAGATGTAGACTCTCCATTCAGTGGAGTTACTCTGGAATTACACCAGGGTAACCAAGTCTAGAATTTGCCTCAAAATAATTGATTTCATAGGGCTGGTTGAAAATTTTCCATCAAAACTGTTTTTCAGTGGAAAATTGGGTTTTTTGTCAAAATGAAATTGTTCACTGAGCGTGTCCTTCCTGCAGAAAATCTAGACTTTTCCCTCAAAAAACTAAACTCCCCAAAACCAAACCATTTTGATTTGGAAATGTTGGATTTTCAACCTGCTCTATAATTTGAGCTGTATTTATTTTACATTATGAAAAGTCTCCTAGTTTTGGCCATTGAACCAAGATCATTGGTAGTTTAGCTCCGTCCCCTTTATGAATGGAATGAAAGCTCATCTGAGTTCTGCTGGGGTTTTTGTCTAGCCAGCTCTGCCTGTAGCTATTTCTTTACTATCCTGAACTTTTAAGGTGAATTCAGCCCCATGCAGAGGGCCAGAGCTAGGCCAGTCCACCATTTAAGTCACACTTAAGCCTGAGGACCCTGATCCTTCAATGAAGTTTGTAAAGGTGGATTCCAGCTGCCATTAGCTTCAAGGGGGCTCTGCAGGGATCCAACCAATCAGAGTCCATTGCTGAATTAGGCACATAAGTAGGTAAGTTGAGGCAAAGGCCTCTGCAAAGGGTGAATTTCACCATTAGTGTATAAGCAGTAAAATAAACCTACATCCAGTAAAATCTGCCTGAATTTATGATGTTCTGATCATACATGAGCCAAAATCTTCACTCAGACTAAGTTCAGACAAGGTTCTCCTTGTCAGTGAGAAATAGTGAGAAAAGCAGCTTTCTAAATATTATACACAGTATTTTATGGAAGCACTACAAATAAAAAAAACACCCTCTTGGTCCCTGCTGGGCAGAAGAAAGTTCACATTTTGACCTAGTGCTGTTTGTTCACGTGGGTCACAGCTGCTCAGACCATACCACATTGAGATGTAGCCCAGCCCCACCCATGCTGCGTTGGGATACGTTTTCTAAATTCGCTTTGGTGCAGGTGGGCTGCCTCAGTCCCACAACAAGGTGGGCATCTGCTGCTGAACACTGTCTGCTTCATTGTCTTTTTAGTTGTCTAGTTTTTCCCAAACCAGGCCTCACCTTTACCGGTTTGCCTATTCTTAAGCAAGGGCCAGTATGTTTGTGCTCTCTTCTTCCACTGATTGATTCTAAGTCCAGTTGCCATGAAACCAGCTGGTAATTCTTCCTCACTTCACAATCAAGTTACCCTTGTCCAACAACAAGGCAATAAAAACCAGTTGAAACCTGAGACAAGTGCAGTCTAGTGGTCTGATTGCAGGAGTAGGAGCCAGCAACGCCTGACTACTAACCCTGACTGACCTGTCACCCTGGAGAAGTCATCTCCCCAGCCGTATAATGGGGATAATACGACCTACCTGACAGTGGCCTTGTGAGGATTAGGATATTTCTAAGATGAATGGGACAGGGGTTAAGGAGAGAGACCTCTCTAGCACAAACTTAGTAATCGGTCTTTCTTTACAAATACATTGGTGTTTTCAGATTTGGTCAGAAAGATCCTTGCGTTTTTGCTCTGCTCTTAAACAGCTGCCCTCAGAGCCCTTTGGCAATACGTCTGTGACTGTACATAGAAAATGAACTTGTCAAAAAAAAATGTAATGAGGTCATGGGTTAAATCTTGTGACCATTCAAGCCCACCTGCCATGTAACGAGGGCAGGGTTACACCTGATCTGTTTGATACTCGGATGCTTCAGACGGGCTTTCGGAAAAGCTCAGAAAGTTTTCCTGGTACTCAGAACAAATGATCTCAAATCTGTAGTGTCTGAACTCCACGGCGAAGGTGCCAAAGTAGCAGAGGAAGCACATCACCAAGCCCCACTGAATCCTGGCTGCGTGCATATGGATCCCCTGTGCCATCAGGATAAAGTCTGGAGAAGAGCTGTCAAGGAGAACATGTCTGAGCAGCCTTAGTCCTGGATGAGAGCAGATAGAGCCGCTGTGGGTTGTTTTTCAAATCTGTGAGGTGATAACATCTTGCCTTCCTTTTACACTTAAATATAATCCCCTGGACAGTGGCAACCAACATGCAATTAAAAATGGTATTTAATAGAAAATTAGGGACAGGGTGAATGTCAACAATCTAATTCAGCAGGAAACTGGACAAACCAGGGACATTTGCAAGCCTGTCACATGTGGCAACACTTTCATGGGGCTAATGAATGTGCTTCTATTTCCACAAAATTGTGCTTAGCTCTTGCACCACACTGTTCAACTGTACATCTCAAAGCATTTGACAAAGAAGGGGAAATATCATTCCCATGATGAAAAGGGCACAGAGAGGTGAAGTGACTTGCTCAAGGCCAAACAGCCACGCAGTGGCAGAGCTGAGAACAGAACCCAGTTTTGTGTCCTAGTTCCGTGCCCTAGCCGCAGACCATGCTGCCTCTCAGTGAGAGCAGGCTCAGTCCCATTCTGGGCTAAGGTTAAACCCACTTATTACTCCTACCACCCTTTCCAGATCCTCTGCAAAACCAACCTTTTTTGGGAAGCCTAGAAACACTGACCTACAACAGTAAAAATACCATCACTCGCCCAATATACTGAAGAAGAAACACCACAGTTTGAGATCAAACCTTCCTCCGAGTCTCCTAAGGCTTTTTCCGTTGATTGCCTATTTGGACTCAACGCCTTAGGACAGGGACTGTGTCTTTGTATCTCATGCTGTGCTGAGCACGCTGCTGGCATTTAACCAACACTGACCTCATGCTCCACTGTTACTCTTTTGTCTTATCTACAGTATTAAAACGACCATGCTGGGGACCCGGTTCCAACACAAACTTCCCTAACTGGTTAAAACACTTGGACTGCAGGAAGGAGCGGAGTCTTGTTTTAACCATGTTCCAGCCCTGCAAAGTCCAAGACCTGACCAAGCTGGGGGACCTCCACACTGTAACTGGGTCCCTCAACAGTGTAGATGTGACCTTTGACTTTGTTATAGGACCTGCTTATCTGCCTACCTTTTCTAGAAGATTGTTGTTTAACCTGCACCCTGAGAGGAAAGGGTCACACACATTTACAGCTAAGAAAACGAACAGCCTCCCACATAGCTTCATGCTCAGGGTTGGATTTATCACAAAACAGGCCATTAGAATCTGCTCCTTTGGGCCATATACAGCCATAGCGAAAGCAGTCCCAGTCCCCATTGCAGTGAATGGGTGCTGTGACCTTATGGCTGAATTTGGCTCTAACGGTCTCCTATTTCCTCCACATTTTCAGGGTTGTTCTCAGGTTGTGCCCAAGGGTGAAATTCACCCCATGCAAAGGGTCAGCTCAAGGGTTCTACCTCACGTAAGGCCTATTTGGAGAATTTCTATGGGACTTCAGTGTTAGATAGGCCTGGTGTTGTGGCCCTCTGCACAGGGTGAATATCACGTGTGGTGAAGTAACCAGACACCAGGGCACTGAGATGATAGGATTTTGCTGGTAACATTCAGCACGTTAGTTTGTGAGCTTCTTTAGAGATAAAGAGAAGGACTGAACACTGGCTCACTGGATTTCCAGCTACAGCAACCTTTCCTAAACTTCTCAAGATGATGTACTTTTTCCAGACCCAACTTGCTGCAGCTCTTTGTGCAGAATCTTACACCAACCTTTCTGGAACGGAAGTTGCTGGCAAAGAAAAGCATGCAAGGGTACAGACCTGGCAAATTATTTGTGATACATAAAGCAAAATCATGAGATAAACCTCTCTGGAAACAACAAACTTTTGTAGCTAGAAACGGGGGAGGACTCTATATGTTTACATCAGACTGGTGTATTTCCTGACATCTGGTGAAATTTTCAAAAGTGCCTAAGTCACTTGGGAGCATAAATCCCATTCTGAAAATGGGAATTAGGTGCTTTTTGAAACTTTTACCCAAATAAACCTTCAAAACACTTCTGATCTTAAGAAGCTTGGCTCCTTTTGTTTTCCCAAGATTTTCTCCTAAAACATTTCATGGCCCTACACAAGAGTTGCCAATATGCCCAATGGTGTAATAGCAATTTAGTCATATTGCTTTATTAATTGGGATTCAGGTATTGTTCTATGGTATAATAACCTCTGAAATGATATAGAAGGAGTTTTAAACCCACTGCTGACAACCACAGTGAATGATGAGAATTTAAACGTTTGTGTAAAGAGACCTCATGGAAACTTTCAGAAGTGATAGCTTTTCTTGGCTCTGTTTCTTGACAGGAATGTGATGACAAAAGGCAATTCTCTCCTGTTACATCCACTACTATAGTGAGAGATAAATAACAGTTCTATAAAGTGCCCATCACAATGCATCTGATGCTGAACTAAGTTAAAATAGAGCTGGGCCCCATGTCCATTAACAACAACACTACTTAGCATTTCTACAGCATTTTCCAGCTAGAGGTCTCAATGGGGGGTAAGCATTGTTCTCTTCCTTCGAACAGCTGGGAAGTCTGAGACACAGACCATCTCAGGTACCAGCCCAGGTCACACAGTAGGTCAGGTGCAGACCCAGAAATAGCCCTCAGGTGTCCCGTGGGCCTGATTTTCAAAAAGCCTGCACAAACACCTGTGTATGTGCTCCCAGCACTATCACCCGCACATGCAAATGGCAGAGTAAACACGTGCAGGTAACAGAATTAAAGTCACGGGGGAGGTGGGCTCTGCACATGTAAATTCTATCACAATGGACACAGGTGTCAGAATTTGCCAACCGCACAGTCCCGACTAGAGGGCAAGCAAGGCACAGCGGGAGAACTGAAGACCAGCCCCAAAGGGGTAACTTCTTCACTCCTTGGTTAGTCAAATCCAAGTGATTAGGGAGAACGGGTTTGTGGTATGGGTACAGGACAGGGACACAGGTGATGAGGGTTCTCTTCCTTGGCCTGCCGCAGAGTGCTCCTGCACAAATAAGCTAGGACAAGTCATGATCTCTCCGTGTCTCAGTACCCTCGCCTGTAAAACAGGGATAACAATATTAACCTAACCAGGAGGTAAGCGTGAGACTAAATTTGTTAGTGGCCATAAATGTTTTGCGCTCCCAGGACAGATAGTGCTATAAAGGGGGAAAGCAGTTTTATACCATACATTACTTTTTAAATCCCCTCCTTTCATGATAAGCAGGCATGTTATTCTAGCTGCCTGCAGGTCCTGCAAGCAAGGTGAAAGGATACAAAGGACTACACACAGGGTTATAGTGGCTGACAAGACAACTCGTGGAATCCCAGCTTTTCTTCCCTCATTCTTTAGGTTTATTTTGAGTGTCAAGGCAGCCTGAATCCAGCAGGCCAGGGTCCCAAAACCGAACGTCAGGGAAGTGCCGACATTATGGATTTCTTCGTCGCTGGAGAGCTACAAAGAAAAAGGAACTTGTGATTTCTTTGATACACCCCAAAGAAAAAACATCTATACAATTCCTCAGTGTGATCCTACTTTCGGGAAGGCGGAAGGAGGGGTGTCATATTAAAGAAGAATCATTTGGTTGCAAAATACACAGCCAATGCTGCCTTCCTACTCAGTTGCAACATAGGTGTCTGGGAGGTCCAGCTGTTTACAGCCTAGCTGCTGCTGCAAGCAGAATTTCCTCCCAAACCAAAGAGCAGTAGACAAAGTGATGTCCTGCAAACATCCCCGCCAGCTCTCTGGCAAGGCCGCCGGAAAAACCAAACGAGATTTTTCCTGCAGAAAATCCTTTGCTGGTTCTCCACCGTGGCCAGTGCATGCTGGGACAATTCTTTGCGCCTTGGTTGGTGCTGTTCTGTGGACATGAACACTGATGCTCACGGGCCCAGTCCTGCAATGAATGAGCTCCATGCAGGTGGAGCCCCACTGACTTCAAAGGGGTTCCATTAGGACGTGTAGGCAGGGGCAGCAGGTTTGTAGAAATTTTGGTGGTGCCCAGAACGCCCAGAGCCCGCCCCTCAAAACCTGCCTACGGCTCTGGGAGGGAGTTTGGATGGGGGAGGAGGTCTGGGGTGCAGGCCCTGTGCTGGGGCAGGGGATTGGGGTGCAGGAGGGGTGCAGGCTCTGGGAGGGAGTTTGGATGGGGGAGGGGGTCTGGGATGCAGGCTCTGGGATGGAGTTTGGGTGCTGGGTGCAGGCTCCAGGTTGGGGCAGGGAGTGCAGGAGGGGGTGAGGGGTGCAGGCTCTGGCCTGGAGTTTGGGTGCAGGCTCTGGGAGGGAGTGCAGGCTCGGGGGGGGAGGGGGTGCGGCGCTTACCTGGGGCTCCTATGCAGGGGGGGCCAGGGGGCCTCCCTGCACTGCTACTCCCAGGTACTGCCCCCACAGCTTCCTATTGGCCGCAGGGGCGTTTGGAGCAGAAGCAGCGCGCGTAGACACAGACCCGACCCACCCCGCCCAGGGGCCGGCAGCCATGCGGAGTGAGCAGGCAGGAAGCTGCTCGGCTTTGCTGCACTGCTGGTGGTGGGTGGGGGCCTGTTTTAAATCACCCGGGGATGTGCGGTGGGGAGCGCCAGGGGGCAGAAGGCAGGGCCGAGGGAGAGACCCGGCCTCAAACATTGCTGGAGCTGGGCCCGGAATATTCCTGGTGCCCAGGCACCAGGGGCCCATAGAACTCGCCGCCTATGCTTGCAGGTTTAAAATAGTGCAAATGGTGGAGTCTCTGTAACTTGAAGTCTTTAAACCACGATGTGAGGATGTCAGTAACTCAGCCAGGGGTTAGGGGTCTATTTCAGGAGTGGGAGGGTGAGGTTCTGTGGCCTGTGATGCGCAGGGGGCCTGACTACATGATCACGATGGGCCCTTCTGGCCTCAAAGTCCGTGTTGTTACTCCAGCCTATCAACTGGAGCAGCAGCAACAGCCCCTCTGCTCTGGTTGCATGGGGTACAAGATCCACGTGCAATGGGGGATCTGTGGCCTGACCTCAGACCTCAGCGCTGCCTTCGATACTAGCCTATCTGGGACCATTTCCACAGCACACACTTCCCTTTGCCTGGCTGCACAGCCTCCCCACTCTCCCTCCCTCTATCTATCTATATTCATTCTCAGCTGACACAACCCCGCTGTTACTAAAATGTCAGAAAAATCAACAAGAAAATAGCTCTTGGATGAAGACTGGCTGTCTCAAGCTGAAGTGACAGTGGTTTGAAAGGGGAAACGCTTAGAAGAGCTGGCCCAGACATTGTCCTGGTTGACTCCTCCTGAAGCCTGGATTACCAGGTAACATCAGTTTCTAAAAACACCTGTTTTCACCTCCAGTTTGCAAGGAAACCTCATCCCTTCCTGCCAGACAGAGACCTGGCCACAGGGATCCATGCATTTTTCTCTCCAGGTGGATCACTAACTTCCAGATGGATCACTAACTCACTGTACTTGGAGCTGAATGGGAAGACAATGCACAGGCTCCAGTATGTAACTGCCCAACTTCTCCACAGCTCAGGCCACCGTGAGCACATCAGCCCTCCGCTCAAGTCCCTCCACTGGCTCCCAGTCAGCTTCTCTTGCCAGTTTAAGGCTTTGGTCCTAATTTCCAAAGCAATTCATGGATCAAGCCCCCGAGTTACATTAGAGACCGAATTTCCATCTGTGAACCGTCATATCTGCGCTCCTCTGAGACAACCCAGATCATAAAGCCAGAACAAAAAATGTGAGAGCTGGTGACAAGTCACTCTCTGTCAAATGGATCTGGCTATGGAACAATCCTCCAGAGGAGGCCAGGCAATTCCTGACTGACTACCTCTAGGAAAACTGTGAAACCTTCCTATTTGAGAAATCCTTTCCACCATAACAATGACCCCTCTTCTTCCCAATACACCCTCAGCAACCAAACAAACAAAAGGGAGGGGAGGAATTAATAAAATCTAAAATAATAAAAAGTCTGCCCCCAGAAAAGTGTTTACCCCTAAAAAGGGAGAAGAGCCAGAGATTCTGCAGTCCACTAAGGATCTGGCTACTGATTTCATGTGGAAGGCATACAGATACTATGGTGATGGGTGGAAATATAATAAAGATCGATGGTGTGAGCCAACAAGGGACCACGTTACTTTTGCTCTGGTAGCTTTTAGTGTGTTAAGCGCTCTCGCTCTCTCTCAACATCCCCCAGAGAACGGATCTTGTCCAGAGACACTATTGCAAGCCCTCTATTATATTTTGTGGTGTTGCCAGTAAGCAATAAGGAAGCAAGGGCATGTACTTATGGGCTAACATTGACACGCCTTGGTTGTGGTTTGGCACAAGACCAAAGAAGGGTGCTGTTCACCAGCAAGGTGTGGCTTTATTAAACCAGAATATATAACCTAGAGTAATTTACTGTAACAGCTTCTAAAGAACCAGACCTTCGCTAGAGCAGAAAATACTGGAAAGGAAGGAAGGAGAACTTTGAGATTCGGTTTCCTAAAGCCAGCCCCACCTCTCGCAGCTTCCCCTTCACACAGCTGGACAAGCATTGGGCTAGCTCTTACAACTTGGGGGTCCACAGGCAAAACCAAGGCCACAAGCTGCTAGACAGGGGAGATGCGCAGTGATGTCAATGAAGCTACACTGAATTGGTGTACACCAGCTGAGGATCTGGCCTAAAGTATCTGATTGGCTCATCCTTAATAAAAAGTCAGAGTGGAACATGTTACAAGCAGACACATGATTACTGCCAACAGGTCACACACTGATCTGGTTTCCATTTTTCTCTCTCTCTCTTTTTTTAAAAAAGAAAACTGATATATTCTTCCAGTTCAGTGAAACTAATGTGCCAAATTCTCTGCTGTCATGATACCACTGACCTCTATAGAGCTATGCCTGCAGAGAATTTGGCCCAGCGTAATTTCTCATGCTTGCACAGCAGTTACCAGTCAGAGCTGCATTGCTAGCAGTCCCACAGGGGGAGATTTTCAAAGACACGTAGGGGATTTAGGAATACAACCTCCATTGACTTTAAATACTTTTGAAAACCTCCCCCTAAGATTTCATATTCACCTAGGAAACAAGCAGACACATGAATACAGTGGACACATTCCCACTCTAGAGCCAGCTTGTGGTGTCTCAAAATGACAGCTGACAGCTTGTTTGTAACAATAACACACACAGAACAGACTGAGAATTGAAAGAACTACAGCCAGGGCAATGACTCGGAGCAGGAAATGCCTTCCCTGTTTATATATAAAGTCCCTCTTGTGGCCAATCTAAGGATAGGCAGGAGGTAAAACACCAATATATATTCTAATCATAGGAAGCAACTATCTTCATGGCAGCTCTGTGCTGGCAGCCTGGCCTGCTGTTAGCATAGAATTGTGTGCAAGCTCCCACGGCTGGCCACCCTCCAGTGCAGTCCCCACGCCTAGGCACTTGTCCATCAAGCCCGGTGCCTGCCCAGGGGTAAGGCAGGCTCCCAGCTGCTGTTGGGTGCCAGGAGATGGAAAACCAGGTGTCACAGATTCAAACCCTGCTTGGAAGTGGAGGGTTAATTCTCTTGAGTTTTGATTGAATTTTAAAGTTTATTAGAAATAATCAATCATCAGTGCTACTAACGGCAGTTGCCGCCTTCCCTTTGCCACCAGGGAAGCAATTTAAGAGGCAGTGGCAGGCCTAGGTAGTGAGTGGGCAGGAGGGTATGAGGAGGCAGAGAGCATGGACAGCCATTCTAGCAGCCGTACTCCTGCCATGGGCAGCTCCAGGAGCAGAGAGATCTGTGCTCACAGCAGGTAGGGCTGCTAGATAATGGATGCAGCCCTCATGACATGCCCATGGAAACCCAGAAAAGAATGACATGTTAATTACCAATAAGCTGGAGGGAGGGGGAAGTGGGAGTGGGGTACCTGAAAGTTGCCAAGTAAGGTCATTCCAAATGAGGCCAAGCATAACGCAATCAGTCCGCTGATGTTCAGCCAGGGGTTTAGCACCTTTGGCTTCAGCTGTATAAAGCGGAGAACGGCAACGACAAGTGCTGAAAAAGGAAACAAAATGCCAGACGCAGTTATAAACCCACACAGCACAAACCTGGTGGGTAGGATTTCCCAAAGCGCTCAACCCCGCTCCTGGTAAAACTCACATGAGCGGCCATGAGAGCAGAGGTAGGCCAGTGCTAAGTGCTTTTGAACATTCCACCTTGCATTTAATTGCAGAAGATGCAATAGCACGGTAAGTAACTTGGGTAATTCCTTCTCTTCCTTCCCTGCCCCATTATTTATTGCTGACACTTTTGTCGCATCTTGTCCAAAACCTAGACAGAAACTGTACTGGACAAGGACTGTGTCTTTATTATTGGTCTGGAAAGCATTTGACACAGTTTGGACATTATGTACATAACTGATAATAATAGGATTTGCATGAAGTTTTATTCCATTAGCTACATTTGTGAGGAGTTCGATTTGATGATATAACTTCCTCCAGAAGCACACAGCAGGGACCCGATCGAAAGCTTGGATCAGGCCCTCTCCCTTCACATTGTTTTATAAAACAAACATTTCAAAAGCGTCCTTGCAAATGTGGTGCACACAACAGGGACAGCACAGAAAGCTTCTTCTCACTTCCCTGCCAACATATCACAATTCTGACCTAGAGGGATCAGCCTCGAGAGGTGAGAGTACAGGTCACTTTCACGACTATTCCATCCTCGGCCCATCTACGAAGACTGCCAGCAAGGGGGAAAACAAGGACAAGTGGGTGGGAACTTGACTAAGTCTTTCATGCTCCTTGCCCATAGCACAAGGAATTTTAGGTAGCTAATACTGCATTTCATACAGGGCTCAATATCATCGATGTCATTCTCAGCACACTCCTAACCAGATCAGTACCAGTCAGACCAAGGCAGGGAACTGCCACTTGTAAGCGAGAAGTCAGTTTCCTAATGGGAAAGGAGCTAAGGGAGACATGATTGCTTTAAGAAGTCACAGAATCTTCTTCCTGGACTAGGAATGGTGACTGGCAGCAAGGCATGGAGAAGAAAAATTAACACATCTAGACAAACCCAAATAGGAACTATGGGAGTCTAAGGGACTGAGGTGCCTAAATTCAAATGAAATCCAATGGGAGTTGGACACATTTCCCTGATGTTTCTTTTGAAAATCCACCTTAATGTCCTCATATCCTTCAGCCTACTGCACATACAATCCTGTTGTATAACAACTGTATGGTTTGACTAGATCTTCTGTTTTAGCAGATATCCATCAGGAATGAAATTCATCCCACAACAAAGGACCTAAGATCTGCCTTACGGTCCCTTTTAAGCCCTATTTTAAGGTTTTATGTGGTGCATAAGACCTTATTCATGCTCTCTGTGCTAAGGTGAATTTCTCTCTTAAGTAGGTTCCATTGCTTTAGTTTGGTGCATTCAAATATATTCTTTCAGCATTGGTTGTTTTTTTTAAATAATAGGTCAGATTTTTTGATACAAGACAGATGACAGGAGATAGAGCCCTGCACCTCTAGGTCACAGGTTGAAAACCAAACCACATTAGTAGGGACACAAAATAATAACCACTTGGTGAATAGTCATGTAAAAATGAACTGCTGATCTCAGTCCAGCTCTCCTGGAACACTGTCCATTTCACAGGTAGAATTTTGCTAGCAGCCTCTGCAGAGAGACCAAGAATCAAGTAGACATCCAGAATGAGAACTGGGGTACTGAATATATTAATGAATTCAGGCCAAGCTGGCAAATAGTTCCAGCCACATTAAAAAATAAAAATGAAGAATTTGGAGGGGAGGAATTTTAAGAAAATGTTGATTTGTTTGACCTTAAAAAAAAAATTTATTGTTTTTTCCATTTTGATGAGAAAAACTAAAAACATTAAGTTAAGGTTCAAAATGAACCAATTTTTCAGGTCAGCCACCGAACCAAAAAATGAATGATTTGTTCACCTCTGTTCAGCACAAGTTCCACTCTCACCCTACATGGTCCTTACAGATCATGCCTGAGACATAGTGGTAGGGCAGTGTTGGGATGATGACACTGCTGATGTTCATACTGGACCTGCTCGGTGCATACAGGATTTGGTCCCAAGCCATTGAAGTCAATGAAAGTTTTGCCATGGACTTCAGTGGGATCAGGATCAGACATAGAAAAAGAACAGTTTCCAGGGATTTCAGGTCAGCATGTTGCCCAAGCATTACAGTACCAGGTATTATCCTGAAAGGGTTCCATTGTATCTGTTTGACTTGATGTAGAGAAAATGTATTCTTTAAAGTGGGCTCTAATGAGTTTCATCCTGGACAAAATACCAACATCAGCAGCCCCCCAGTCGATGCATGGGCATGACCGTTTCATCTTAATTATTTACTTTCTGTTTTGTAACTCCAATATAACGTGAATCAGTCAGTCTATTTTGGAGGGCTGCATCAGCCACTATATAGGTGCTTAAATTACACAACCTTCATCTTCACAATGCACCCCAAGGCAATAATATGGTGAAATGAACCATCTTTCTGTGCTGTTGCTTCATTATTGTCAGAGTATATGGGAGAGGGAGAATCCTAGCTCATGCACAAGTGATGTGACCATAAATGTTCAATTATGTTTTGGATCAATCTGTTTAAAAGATAAAGAATCTTAAAATGTTAATTTCAATACACACATTGATCCTGTCCTTAGGATTTTGCCACTGATTTCAATGGAAGACAAATTGGGCACTATCCAACCATGTGGTACAAACTAACAAGATCTGCTGGGCCGACATTTTCAAAAGTGACTTGTGATTTTGGGTCCCTCAGTTTTTGGATGACAGTTGAGACATCTTAAAGGTGCCAGATTTTCAAAGATGGGCACTCAGTACTTTCTGAAAATTAAGTCCTTGTAAACATGTCTCAAATTAGACACCCAAAAATTTGAGTACTCCCAAAATCTTTTGAAAACACTTTTGAAAATTTCGGCAATTGATGTTTTTATCAGTGATGAAGAGTATTCAAAAACAGGGCAACAACAGAACAAGAGAGAAACAGCAATGTTCTCAACAACAAAAAGTGTTCCTTCTCCATATCAAAATGGAGAGATACAATATTGATGGTATCCTTTGCTGAGCACTGATGTTCATTATTTTTGCATGTACCAGATGGTCCTACCCCAGATGAAAGATCATAAAGCAGCACTGAACCTTGTAGCATATCTGAGCTAAAACTAGTAAATCCCAATCTCATTAATTATTTCTTAGAATCATGGGAGAGAGTGTTTGTGTGCGGGAGGGGAGATATAGATGATAAAGGATTTGCAGAAACAGCTAGATGTGATCTTAAAGAGGGGAAATATTTTGGTAATTAACTGTAAACTTCAAAACTAAGTAGAGCTGGTCAGCAATTTTCTTAATCTTTTTTCAATAGACTCATCCAAACCAAAACGGTTTGAAGGAAAGGCTTGGTTTTGATGATTTTTCAACAAAAAACAAAACTGAAAAAAGTTTTCAAATTGTTGAAATATTTTGTTTGCAACATTTTAAATTAGAAATTCCAGTTTTGTTTTGACTTTTCACTTTGAAATGTACGATAATTACATTTGTTGTAAAAATTTAAGAATAGTTGAAATCACAATGAAATTATGGAAACAAAATGGTTTCAATTGACCCAAATCATTTTTTTTTTCAGGTCACAACAAAATTCAAGATTTTGATTTTTCATCCCAATTCAGGGCAGAATTTTTTTCCAATATCTCAAAAGTGCTTACAGCATGAAAAAATCATTTCCTGCCCACATCTAGAACCAAACAGCTGCATAGCTGTCACGTGGAATGCTCAGATAGGGCTATAAAAAAGGCTGGAAAACATAACGTATTTTGTTGATCAAAATGCTGATCACTCACCTCTGAAAATCAGGCCCCTTTGAGATGTCTCAAATAGAACACCCAAAAAGTCGCCCACAATCACTAGTCATTTTAGAAAATATAAGCCCTATATGTCCATATTCCAGCTAATTCTGTCAATCTGTCACATTACTATAGATAGTGCTGAATTTGTCCCTCACTGAAGTCAATGGCAAAATTCCCAGGACTCGACTCCATGAATATACCAAAATGAGTATCCCAAGATCCTTCATGTTTTGTTCAGGCAGATTAAAAAAAATTGAACATTACATTAATTTCCCCTCAAGAATGAACAAAGGGCCCTTCTACCTAAAATTCTGGCAATAATGGATCAATAGGACATGAAAGGAAGTGTATTTTATGGAGAATATTACTGCATGGCCGGGGGTGTGTTGTAGGGAATAAGGCTGAAGGCTAGGTAATCTGAGCACCTGAACAGTGGCTGAAGTGGACATCTGACATAGACTGACAAAGGCAATATGTTTCAGGGGGAATATTCTGCTGCTAATGTTGTGTAGTTTTTTCTCCCTGCATCCATCTCCGAACTGATCAGCAACAGAGCTGGTCAGCATTTTTAACTGAAAAAAACAGCCTTTTCAAAGAATGAAAATTTCCATGAAAAATTGCATGACATTTTAAAAATGAAAAGGAGTACTAGTGGCACCTTAGAGACTAACCAATTTATTTGAGCATAAGCTTTCATGAGCTACAGATCACTTCATCGGATGCTCAAATAAATTGGTTAGTCTCTAAGGTGCCACTAGTATTCCTTTTCTTTTTGCGAACACAGACTAACACGGCTGCTACTCTGAAACCTGTCATTTTAAAAATGGTAACTTTTTTTGAAATGCTTATCAAAATGTTTTACTTACTAAAACCAGTGGGGGGGATGGAGGGGGGTGTGAGTTGTAAATGAAAAATTACAATAATTTATTTTGAAAATAAACAAACAAACTGGGTCCATTTTGAACCCTTTAAAATAAAAGCAATTTTTACCTAGATTGAGCAATCCCTTAGGCATGTGGGACTCCTAATAATGCTAATGGGAGTTATGCAGGAAAACAAAAAGAGCACACTACTGTGCCTACAAAAGGTCAACAACCTCAGCACCAAAGCAATATTTAAATACTGTGCCTCCTTGAACTTGCACTATTTTATATAATTTCCAGTATGTCCTCTCCTAGAGCAAGGTCTTCAGTGTGGTTAAGGTCAATAATGGTACAAGCTGGAAGTAGCCCTCATAAGCATCCAATGTAGCAGACATTCAGCCTGCTCTAACGAGCTCTGCTTTATCCCGATAGGGTAACGCCCATAGACATCATAATACATGTTGTTGTTGGTTTCCAGCCTTGGGGTTCCATAGCTATAGTTTTCATTGTAATACCGGGTGAGGTTCAAAGAGAAAATGCTGACGGCATGTAGCAGGTTTTAGCCTCAACATCTTGTTCGTTCGTTCGATCTTTCATCACAACTGCATAAGTAACATTCACTCATTCTCATACACATAACTCCAGATCATGAAATCGGCTGCACACAGGCAGACTCCTGCACCCACACAGAAGCCCATGGACTTTAATGGGGCTTTGTGTGGGTGCAAAGTCTACAGATCTGATTGTAGGAGTGGGGCAGTATTTCAGTAGCTCAACAGGGAGATGTGTACTCATGTCAAACACATTGGACTCTGACAAGAAGTTTCCCACATACATATTGTTATATTTGGTTTTGAGGGCAGAAACTGCACTTGCAGGTATAGAATTGTATTTAGCTTTCTCTGTGTGTGTCAGGCCCATACACATGTTATGACCAAGGATCACAGATAGTGTAAACTAATGCAGTTCTATCAAGTCAGTGGAGGCAGACTGATTTATACTATCTGAGGTTCTGGTCCAATATATATCCATAAATATCAGTGTGTATAGACATTCCCCTTTCAAAATCTACTCTCAACCTTCACTCCATCTTAATACACGCATCACTAATTCAGGATACAGTACATTAGTAATAATAATACTTAGCTGTTATATTGTGCTTTTCACCAGTAGATCTCTTAATAAAGGAGGTGAGTAACATTACTGAGGCACAGGGAGGTGAAGTGACTTGCCCAAGGCCACATAGCAGGCTCATGGTAGAGCTGGATGTTGCAATTTACCCACAAGCCTTAACTCTGCCTTGGAGTGATACTATGAAATAACCATATGATGATGATGAAGGCATTATAGTGTTCATGGTTAAACCTATTTTTAAAATCATTAGATTTCCCCTACCACCACCTTTACAATGTCACTCCAAGGCAGAGTTAAGGCTGTTTGGATGCCCTAACTATACCTTTCCATCCTTAACATGTTTGAATTTCATTTAAGTGTCACCTGAACTCTGAATTTCCTGGGTTTGGAGGAAGATATGCTGTACTTTTTATATTTAACAAAATGGTTGAATCCCTGCTTTAAGTGCAAAACTCAGCTTAGCCTTGACTATGGAACTCTGAGTGGTGCTTCCATAATATACACAGCCACATTGGCAAAGACGGACTCAGTAACAACAATGGAGCATTAATTCAGCATTATCATTTTGATTCATTTGTCTAGGTAGCTTCAGGAGAAAATACTTACGGTATCTCATGCATAACAAAAAGTTTTATTGACAAAAACAATGAAACATTTTTTCAAGCATTATAACCATCAGGTGTTTCTCCCAACTATGTTACTTAGAAGCGTCACCCTTATCAGAAGCAACCTGTGAACTTCCATACTTTTACTAATGGAATTTTAAAAAAAACCAACAACTCAGAAATAACATTTTGTCAAATGCAATGACCAATTACACAATGTTTCCATGCAGGATTTTATAGTAGCAATAAACAAAAAATATCATTCCATGCTCCGAAAACACAGTCATACAGACTCAAGGCTAAGGTGTGATGATAAAAGAAGAGAATAAAATGGAAAGTATGAAGGTCAAACGTATCCAGCTTTGTTCTGTCTTTTTACAAATACTTACAAAATAATACTAGCTTCATACTAACAGCACCTCTTTAAAAGGTTTCAAATAATCAGCTTTGACAGCAACATCTACTGGATTTTATTCATGTTCCAATGACTCATTAAAGTGAATTAAGAGAGACAAAAAAAAAAAAAAAAATTCCCCACGCGGTTCCTACCTAGAAATGCTGCCATGTTCATGACTTGGCTAAATACACAGCTTGCAGGGGGTGCATCACCTGCAATACTTCAAAAATATAAAGTGTATCATTGTAACTCTACTAAGACAGCTAAAGAGAGAAAGAAAGAAATAACATCCATTGATCAGAATGATATGTGGGGAATGGGACGGGGGAGGAGGAGATCCAGTTACCTTATGTAAGGGGGACTTTTAGAACCAGGTTTCCTAAGTGACACAAAAAAAACACAAGAGCCAGAATTAAAGATTTTGCTGTTTTGTGTCTCTAAAAATATTTGTTACAAGTGACTGATTTAAAAACAAAACAACGACAAACTCTTACCGATCTGGCACATTTAATGGAATAATTTTGTTATCTTCCACAGCTATAAAATATCTGTCAAAAGAGGAAACAGGCAGTTTAGAAAACACAGTGCAAATATAAGACCAAGACAACCACGTTTTTTAATTTATAAATTTATTTGGGACCCAATTCAGGAAAGAACTTTTAAATATCTAATATCCATTCGTATTCAAGAAAGCATTCAAACATGGGCTTAATTTTAAATATGTGCTAAAATCGCATTGAAATCAATCAGACTTACTTAGCTTTAAGCACATGGCAAAGTGCTTCTACAGATCCGGGCCTTGATTAGTAATGTTAATCAAAGCCCCTTGTTTTCCTGAAAGCAATTCTTTTCTACCACAGACCACAACACTGTATGCTACCAGTTGACACTACTGATCTCAATGCTCAAGCTATTGTATAAAGGAAAATATGGCTGTTCAGTCTTTGTCTTCTGCTTCTGCAGCAGAGAGCCATTAATGGGAGGAAGCATGGAAGCAGTCTAGACTCAGAGGACACCTTTGGGGATAGGTTTTGTACCTTTTGATCACATAGATCACATGATGTAATTGAAATACAAACAGGCAATGCCACTGTGGGTACTGTGACCATATAACTAAGGTTCCCGTCCATCTAATTATAGGACAATTGCCATTTAGCCTTATTTTATTTCTACAGTGTTGATGACTTGTAATTTAAAGATCACCTTAAGGCAAGAGAACTCATAATGACCACCTGCCCCACTGAATGATATCCCCGCAATGTATACTGTATCCTGTATAAGCCACTTTCCACCTTTAAAATTAGCTCTTCTCTCTTTTTCCATTCAGGGTGAAATCCTGGCCCCTCTGAAGTTAATGGGAGTTGTCAATGACTTCAATGGAGAGAGAATTCTACTTCAGATGTTTACCAGTATATATCGGCACATGCTGCAGTAATACAAGAGCGAGATGTGGGAGAGCTGCTAAGAGACGAGTCCTTATTTTCTGACTCATCTGACATGGGGCAGCGTCTCATGATAGAGGTCAGGATCCAGCGGTTACTGTTACAACTGCAACCACAACCTACATACTCATCAGTCAGGATATCATTAACGCATAGTTCCAGAACCGTGGCCAACAGTGAATTCCTGCAGGTCTGTGGAGAGATGGTCGCTTCTCCTCATTTCCAGCTGCTAAATCACCTTTTTTTTTTTTTTTTTTTTTAAAAGAAGTTAAGGTACATAATGACTCTCTTAATAGTATTTCATTATTATGCGTGAGCTCACCCACGCACCTGTACAGGTGACTTTGGAGCCATAAAATGCCCCTTTACTCCTCTGGGTACATCCCCTGCATTGCAGGCCACACTGTGTGAGGGGAGAGAAGCCTTTCTGGGCTGCTGCTCCTAGTCCCACACAATGAGTGAGGAGTGGATGGGCCAGGGTAGGGGGTGGGTGGCAACCTGGGCTCCGCCCCCTGCAACTTACCAACACAGAGGAAGAAGGAAGATGTGCCAGGAAAATGGCTGGTGTACCTTACTCCTCTGTGGAGCAAGGGGGAAGCAGTGACGAAAAAGTGTCTCTGCTAGTCATGAGTTGGTCACTGCTCTGCTCCTGGGCAACGCAGCTACATGCTGCCCCTTGCTGAAGGCAGATCACCAGCTGCCAATCCAGCCCAATGCAACTCTCTCTATTCAGATGTGGTCCATTCTACTGCAACATTTGGGAATGCCTGATTTACCTCAGTCCTCACACACACACCCCAAAACCCAAGCGGAAGGTCACTTACACTATCCATAGCCCAGCTGAAGTGAACAGGGTGAACACAAGAGGTAAAAACATCCACACGCTGCATTTCTTCCCATCCATGCCTGCTAGAAACAAAGACAATAAAGTGTAATGCAAAACAAAGAAAAAAGAGGTAAGAGCTACTTGAAACAGCACATCCTTCCCCCTCTCGAACTTGCAAAACAAGTCTGACTAGGGTATGTGAAACTTACCACGTGCTACTGCAGAATGATCACTATTGCTCCTGGCTCATGCAGAGTGGTCCTGGTACTCCAGGAGAAACCCCCCTGCAATTCAGGGAGAGCACTTGTACATTAAGACACTATTCAATGTGTGGAAGGGTCACAGAATCTAGCCCTGATGACCATCAGCCCAGGAATTAAAAGCAGTCTATAATCCTTCTTAAAATATTAGTTACATTTCCCCAGGCCCCCATAGGGTAAGTATTATTTTCATTTTGCCAAAAGGGGAAACCGAGGCACAGAACAATCACTTCGGGGGAGATTTTCAAATAGGAATTTAGTAGCAGGCTTTTTTTAAAGCCTCTCCCTGAGTGATTAGCCCAAGAACACACAGCTGGGAATAGAGCCCAACAGCCCTAGCTCCCAGCTCTAACCAGCAGCCGACACTCTCCCTTAAAAATGGCAACTTAGCTTCGCATCAAAACATGCTTGTTACTAAAACCCACATGTGCTTTCTTAGTGGTGCCCACAGCTCAAATAAAGATTTGCAAGCCAGAGAACTTCCCCCAAATAATTCCTGATGCATAGGTGCTCTTTCTCCCCACGCCCCTCATTCTCATCCTCAGCTCACACACTGTGCACAGCAACCAACTAATCTGAGCGCTGGGCTGAATTCAAAGGTTCTGCGTTCAAGTGCTGACATCCTGAGTGTCACTGAGACGAATTGTTAAGAAACTGAATTCTTGACATTTAGGTTTAAAGTAGCTCTATGTGGGTATGCAGATTCTTGATAAATTAAAAGAGGCAGAAGAGCTCCGTTCCACAGGGAAACATTCTCCAGAGGAAAACATGCAAGATGAAGACTTGACATACCTGGACAGAAACGGGGGCTTGCTATTGCGCACGCGTGCATGTGTGTGTGTGTGGGGGGGGTACATGCACATTTCCTTCAAGCTTGAATAAAGACTAAGAGATGCACATTGGAAAAAACAAAGCTAAAACATCAACTTTCCTTTCAATAGGATACCAGCACCTCTTTCACTCCCTGCTGTCTTCCCACCACTCACTTACAGCCAGTTGTTGAGCTGATATTTTGTCTACACTACGAAATTAGGTCGAATTTATAGAAGTCGGTTTTTTAGAAATCGGTTTTATATATTCGAGTGTGTGTGTCCCCACAGAAAATGCTCTAAGTGCATTAAGTGCATTAACTCGGCGGAGCGCTTCCACAGTACCGAGGCAAGCGTCGACTTCCGGAGCGTTGCACTGTGGGTAGCTATCCCACAGTTCCCGCAGTCTCCGCTGCCCATTGAAATTCTGGGTTGAGATCCCAATGCCCGATGGGGCTAAAACATTGTCGCGGGTGGTTCTGGGTACATATTGTCAGCCCCCCGTTCCCTCCCTCCCCCCGTGAAAGCAAGGGCAGACAATCATTTCGCGCCTTTTTTCCTGAGTTACCTGTGCAGACGCCATACCATGGCAAGCATGGAGCCCGCTCAGGTAACCGTCACCCTATGTCTCCTGGGTGCTGGCAGACGCGGTACGGCATTGCTACACAGTAGCAGCAACCCCTTGCCTTGTGGCAGCAGACGGTACAGTACGACTGGTAGCCGTCATCGTCATGTCTGAGGTGCTCCTGGTCGCCTCTGTGAGGTCGATCAGGAGCGCCTGGGCAGACATGGGCACAGGGACTAAATTTGGAGTGACTTGACCAGGTCATTCTCTTTAGTCCTGCAGTCAGTCCTATTGAACCGTCTTATGGTGAGCGGGCAGGCGATACGGACTGCTAGCAGTCGTACTGTACCATCTTCTGCCGAGCAGCCATGAGATGTGGATGGCATGCAGTCCTTCTGCACCGTCTGCTGCCAGCCAAAGATGTAAAAGATAGATGGAGTGGATCAAAACAAGAAATAGACCAGATTTGTTTTGTACTCATTTGCTTCCCCCCCTCCCCTGTCTAGGGGACTCATTCTTCTAGATCACACTGCAGTCACTTACAGAGAAGGTGCAGCAAGGTAAATCTAGCCATGTATCAATCAGAGGCCAGGCTAACCTTCTTGTTCCAATAAGGACAATAACTTAGGTGCACCATTTCTTATTGGAACCCTCCGTGAAGTCCTGCCTGAAATACTCCTTGATGTAAAGCCACCCCCTTTGTTGATTTTAGCTCCCTGAAGCCAACCCTGTAAGCGCCCCTCCCAGCGTCAGAGCAATGGCAAACAATCGGGCATCTGAGAGTGCTGTCCAGAGCAGTCACAATGGAGCACTCTGATGGGGCTAAAACATTGTCGCGGGTGGTTCTGGGTACGTGTCGTCAGGCCCCCGTTCCCTCCCTCCCTCCGTGAAAGCAAGGGCAGACAATCATTTCGCGCCTTTTTTCCTGAGTTACCTGTGCAGACGCCATACCACAGCAAGCATGGAGCCCGCTCAGGTAACCGTCACCCTGTGTCTCCTGGGTGCTGGCAGACGCGGTACGGCTTTGCTGCACAGTAGCAGCAACCCATTGCCTTCTGACAGCAGACGGTGCAATACGATTGGTAGTCGTCCTCGTCGTGTCCGAGGTGCTCCTGGCCACGTCGGCTGGGAGCGCCTGGGCAGACATGGGCGCAGGGACTAAATTTGGAGTGACTTGACCAGGTCATTCTCTTTAGTCCTGCAGTCAGTCCTATTGAACCGTCTTATGGTGAGCGGGCAGGCGATACGGACTGCTAGCAGTCGTACTGTACCATCTTCTGCCAGGCAGGCAAGAGATGAGGATTGCTAGCAGTCGTATTGCACCATCTTCTGCCATGCAGGCAAGAGATGGGGATGGCTAGCAGTCGTACTGTACCATCTTCTGCCGAGCAGCCATGAGATGTGGATGGCATGCAGTCCTTCTGCACCGTCTGCTGCCAGCCAAAGATGTAAAAGATAGATGGAGTGGATCAAAACAAGAAATAGACCAGATTTGTTTTCTACTCATTTGCTTCCCCCCCTCCCCTGTCTAGGGGACTCATTCTTCTAGATCACACTGCAGTCACTCACAGAGAAGGTGCAGCGAGGTAAATCTAGCCATGTATCAATCAGAGGCCAGGCTAACCTCCTTCTTCCAATAACAACGATAACTTAGGTGCACCATTTCTTATTGGAACCCTCCGTGCAGTCCTGCCTGAAATACTCCTTGATGTACAGGCACACCCTTTGTTGATTTTAGCTCCCTGAAGCCAACCCTGTAAGCCGTGTCGTCAGTCGCCCCTCCCTCCGTCAGAGCAACGGCAGACAATCGTTCCGTGCCTTTTTTCTGTGCGGACGCCATACCAAGGCAAGCATGGAGGCCGCTCAGCTCACTTTGACAATTAGGAGCACATTAACCACCACACGCATTATCCAGCAGTATATGCAGCACCAGAACATGGCAACGCGATACCGGGCGAGGAGGCGACATCAGCGCGGTCCCATGAGTGATCAGGACATGGACACAGATTTCTCTGAAAGCATGGGCCCTGACAATGCATGCATCATGGTGCTAATGGGGCAGGTTCATGCTATGGAACGCTGATTCTGGGCTCAGGAAACAAGCACAGACTGGTGGGACCGCATAGTGTTGCAGGTCTGGGACGATTCCCAGTGGCTTCGAAACTTTCGCATGCGTAGGGGCACTTTCATGGAACTTTGTGACTTGCTTTCCCCTGCCCTGAAGCGCATGAATACAAAGATGAGAGCAGCCCTCACAGTTGAGAAGCGAGTGGCGATAGCCCTGTGGAAGCTTGCAACGCCAGACAGCTACCGGTCAGTTGGGAATCAATTTGGAGTGGGCAAATCTACTGTGGGGGCTGCTGTGATGCAAGTAGCCCACGCAATCAAAGATCTGCTGATATCAAGGGTAGTGACCCTGGGAAATGTGCAGGTCATAGTGGATGGCTTTGCTGCAATGGGATTCCCTAACTGTGGTGGGGCTATAGACGGAACCCATATCCCTATCTTGGCACCGGAGCACCAAGCCGCCGAGTACATAAACCGCAAGGGGTACTTTTCGATAGTGCTGCAAGCTCTGGTGGATCACAAGGGACGTTTCACCAACATCAACGTGGGATGGCCGGGAAAGGTGCATGATGCTCGCATCTTCAGGAACTCTGGTCTGTTTCAAAAGCTGCAGGAAGGGACTTTATTCCCAGACCAGAAAATAACTGTTGGGGATGTTGAAATGCCTATATGTATCCTTGGGGACCCAGCCTACCCCTTAATGCCATGGCTCATGAAGCCGTACACAGGCAGCCTGGACAGTAGTCAGGAGCTGTTCAACTACAGGCTGAGCAAGTGCAGAATGGTGGTAGAATGTGCATTTGGACGTTTAAAGGCGCGCTGGCGCAGTTTACTGACTCGCTTAGACCTCAGCGACACCAATATTCCCACTGTTATTACTGCTTGCTGTGTGCTCCACAATATCTGTGAGAGTAAGGGGGAGACGTTTATGGCGGGGTGGGAGGTTGAGGCAAATCGCCTAGCTGCTGGTTATGCGCAGCCAGACACCAGGGCTGTTAGAAGAGCACAGGAGGGCGCGGTACGCATCAGAGAAGCTTTGAAAACCAGTTTCATGACTGGCCAGGCTACGGTGTGAAAGTTCTGTTTGTTTCTCCTTGATGAAACCCCCCGCCCCTTGGTTCACTCTACCTCCCTGTAAGCTAACCACCCTCCCCTCCTCCCTTTAATCATTGCTTGCAGAGGCAATAAAGTCATTTCTGCTTCACAGTCATGCATTCGTTATTCATTCATCACACAAATAGGGGGATGACTACCAAGGTATCCCAGGAGGGGTGGTGGAGGAGGGAAGGAAAATGCCACACAGCACTTTAAGCACAGCACTTTAAAAGTTTACAACTTTAAAATTTATTGAATGACAGCCTTCTTTTTTTTGGGCAATCCTCTGTGGTGGAGTGGCTGGTTGGCCGGAGGCCCCCCCACCACGTTCTTGGGCGTCTGGGTGTGGAGACTATGGAACTTGGGGAGGAGGGCGGTTGGTTACAGAGGGGCAGCAGTGGCAGTCTGTGCTCCAGCTGCCTTTGCTGCAGCTCAACCATACACTGGAGCATACTGGTTTGGTCCTGCAGCAGCCTCAGCATTGAATCCTGCCTCCTCTCATCACGCTGCCGCCACATTTGAGCTTCAGCCCTGTCTTCAGCCCGCCACTTACTCTCTTCAGCCCGCCACTTACTCTCTTCAGCCCTCCACCTCTCCTCCCGGTCATTTTGTGCTTTCCTGCACTCTGACATTATTTGCCTCCACGCGTTCGTCTGTGCTCTGTCAGTGTGGGAGGACAGCATGAGCTCGGAGAACATTTCATCGTGAGTGCGTTTTTTTTTCTTTCTAAGCTTCACTAGCCTCTGGGAAGGAGAAGATCCTGTGATCATTGAAACACATGCAGCTGGTGGAGAAAAAAAAAGGGACAGCGGTATTTAAAAAGACACATTTTATAAAACAGTCGCTACACTCTTTCAGGGCAAACCTTGCTGTTAACATTACATACATAGCACATGTGCTTTCGTTACAAGGTCGCATTTTGCCTCCTCCCACCGCGTGACTACCCCCTCAACCTTCTCCCCTCCCTGTGGCTAACAGCGGGGAACATTTCTGTTTAGCCACAGGCAAACAGCCCAGCAGGAATGGGCTCCTCTGAGTGTCCCCTGAAGAAAAGCACTCTATTTCAACCAGGTGACCATGAATTATATCTCACTCTCCTGAGGATAACACAGAGAGATAAAGAACGGATTTTGGTTGAATGCCAGCAAACATACACTGCAATGCTTTGTTCTACAGTGATTCCCGAGTACGTGTTACTGGCCTGGAGTGGTAAAGTGTCCTACCATGAAGGACGAAATAAGGCTGCCCTCCCCAGAAACCTTTTGCAAAGGCTTTAGGACTACATCTAGGAGAACCGCAAATGCCAGGGCAAAGTAATCCTTTCACATGTTTGCTTTTAAACCATGTATAGCATTTTAAAAGGTACACTCACCAGAGGTCCCTTCTCCGCCTGCTGGGTCCAGGAGGCAGCCTTGGGTGGGTTCGGGGGGTACTGGCTCCAGGTCTAGGGTGAGAAACAGTTCCTGGCTGTCGGGAAAACCGATTTCTCCACTTGCTTGCTGTGAGCTATCTACAACCTCCTCCTCATCATCATCTTCTTTGTCCCCAAAACCTACTTCCGTATTGCCTCCATCTCCATTGAAGGAGTCAAACAACACGGCTGGGGTAGTGGTGGCTGAACCCCCTAAAATGGCATGCAGCTCATCATAGAAGCGGCATGTTTGGGGCTCTGACCCAGAGCGGCTGTTCGCCTCTCTGGTTTTCTGGTAGGCTTGCCTCAGCTCCTTCAGTTTCACGCGGCACTGCTTCGGGTCCCTGTTATGGCCTCTGTCCTTCATGCCCTGGGAGATTTTCAGAAAGGTTCTGGCATTTCGAAAACTGGAACGGAGTTCTGATAGCACAGATTCCTCTCCCCAAACAGCGATCAGATCCCGTACCTCCCGTTCGGTCCATGCTGGAGCTCTTTTGCGATTCTGGGACTCCATCATGGTCACCTGTGCTGATGAGCTCTGCATGGTCACCTGCAGCTTGCCACGCTGGCCAAACAGGAAATGAGATTCAAAAGTTTGCGGTTCTTTTCCTGTCTACCTGGCCAGTGCATCTGAGTTGAGAGCGCTGTCCAGGGCGGTCAGAATGGAGCACTCTGGGATAGCTCCCGGAGGCCAATACCATCGAATTGTGTCCACAGTACCCCAAATTCGAGCCGGCAACGTCGATTTAAGCGCTAATCCACTTGTCAGGGGTGGAGTAAGGAAATCGATTTTAAGAGCCCTTTAAGTCGAAATAAAGGGCTTCATTGTGTGGACGGGTGCAGGTTTAAATCGATTTAACGCTGCTAAATTTGACCTAAAGTCCTAGTGTAAACCAGGGCTTTGAGAGGATCACCCAGTATCTCAGTGATGATCTGCGGCAGGTTTTAGGATCACTGATTTATTGGCTGAGTTTGCCATCAGCTTGATTTTTTTTTTATTTTACAAGGCCTTACTTTATTGAAAGAGGATAGGAAGACACTACCACAGAGCAGGTCCATGGTGAAAGCGCAACAGAGGGCATTTCTGACAGCAGCAGAGCACAGTTCCTTGCAAAGCACTGGTGGAATAGGGCAAGGCTCTGAGTGCAGACAGAACAGAGACTGCCTCTGTGTACAAAATGCTGGTGGGTGTGCTGTACACCTTAACCAAAGGGAGAATCCAAAACCCCCTGGAGCAGGAGCAGCTGAACATCTTGGCTTGGAGACAAAGCAAGAGTTCAAGAAAACACAACCAGGATGCCAGGACAGGAACATACACCCACAGGCAAGGATTAGAACAGACTGTGTCAGAGCTTTCTTATTTTGCAGAGAGTCTAATGGAACAGTATGTAGGTAGAGATTAAATATTGTAGAGAATCTGTCCAGAGCATCAGACAGTAACGGGGGATGAGGGATTAGTATAAAATGGAACTGAAGTACAACACCGAGAGCTACTCAAATGCACTGTATGGTGTATACAAAACAGAAGCGTCAGCCAAAGATGGTCCAAGGACATTTGGCCCTTCAGAGCACAGGACCAGCTTAGGAGGACAGTCCACGCATGGCACAGAGAAGCACCACTAGACACCTCCCCGTACGTGCTTCAGGTAGTGGGTTTTGGGCAGCAGGTTTTGATGTCTCTAGACATCAGACCTAACAGCGCTCTTCCCATCCTGTACCCCGTTCACACACATGGGGGGGAGGGGGGGAGTTTTGAAGGAAAAGACAGATACAGTACAGATGGCAGTCACCTTCTTCATGGGCATTGCCGCTTTACAGGAGTGGGCAGCCTGTACACTTCTTGTTTTTCCTGACTTGTAAGCCAGCCCAAAGACTTCCCGCATGCCATCCTTCGTCTTGGCAGAGCACTTGAGGTATCCAAAGGCGTTGATTCTGTTAGCCATGTCCCTCCCTTCCTCTGGCTTCACTGGCTCCTGCTTCATCTTTGCTAGCTCTCTCCAGGTGTGCTCATCATTTCATAGGTCCTTCTTGTGTCCAACCAGGAAGACAGGAACATTAGGGCAGAAGTGTTTCACTTCCGGAGTCCACTTCTCTGGAATGTTCTCTAAACTGTCTGGGCTGTCAATGGAAAAGCACATGAGGATAATGTCCGTGTCTGGGTAGCTGAGGGGCCGCAGCCGGTCATAGTCTTCCTGCCCCACAGTGTCCCAAAGGGCCAGTTCCACCTGCTTTCCATCTACGTCGATATCAGCGATGTAGTTCTCAAAGACTGTTGGCACGTAGGCCATCAGGGAACGGGTCCCAGCTGAACACAGTCAGTAGGCAGGTCTTCCCACAGGCGCCATCTCCCACAATCACCAGCTTCTTTCTGATGGCTGCTGTTGCTCGGCCACAGGTCTCACTGGTTCTGGCTTGATGTCTGTCTGTCTGTCATGTGATAACTTTTGAACGCCACATCCAATCAATTCCGAAATCTCAGAGAATGCCACAGGCATCAATGGCCAGAACAGTTTTGATTTTGGGGGAAAGCAGAAAACCGAAAGGGGAAAAATGGGGGACACATGAAGCCCCTGCCATCTGATTAGCAGAGGCACAGCTTCAAGAGATGTTTGATCAACAGATAACTGACAACTAGCTGATGGCACCTATTAATGCCTTGCAGCATAACAATACCCCATCTCATCTCTACTCATCCTCCCCATAGAGTTTACTATGTTGACATCCTGAATGACTTATCTCCCAGACTAACAGTGGGGAGGGGAAGGAGGCTTGGGAGGAATGGGGGTGTACACACAGCCCTGGGCATGGCAGAGAGACTGGGGGAACCCTGGTATGGGGGTCAAAGGTGCTGATGCAGGGAAGGTAAGAATGGGGGAACACAGAGCCCCCCTGCCATGTGGGAGAGACTAGAGGACCTGGGAATTGGGGCATACAGAACCCTTTGCAGGGAGGCTCTGAACAGAAGAGGATGGGAAGGTGGCACACAGGCTGCTTGTGAGGGGGATGGGAGGAAGGCAAAGAGTCCCTGGTGCATGCCATAATCTCAGCCTATCTAAGCTATGAAGTATGCAACCCCCTCAGTTAGGGCTAGATTGCAATATTACGGTCTGCCTTGACTAAGGGGCAACGTGTAGCCACGCTGCCCCAGAACTAGCCTCAGGAGACATTACTATGATTCCTTCCTGGGTTCCCTTTGCTCCAGAGAGGATATAACCCCAGAACCCTAGCAAGTTACTTCCTCCTCAGCTGTCTCATGTGGGAGGCTGCTCTCCCAGTTGCACTGTGACCTGCAATGCAGGTAGCCTACAAAGGCGGTAAGGGGACTGCTTGCATCCCAGGACCCCCGTCACAGTCCTGCCCATAGCTGATGACAGGCAGTAACAAAGTAAAGACAGCCCTGATGCTGCTGCTGTGATCTAGCCTGGCTCCATTCTCTCTCTGCCCACCGCAGCTGGCTCCTGTTCTGTTGTGTGTGAGGCAGAGACTGGGAGAATCCATGGGAAAGGAGGCACTGCACTGGAAGATGCGTGGCAGCTTCATGCTCTCTGCTGAAGCTCAGCCCCCAATACTCTGCTCTGCCCTATGGGTATCCAGGCCTTGTATCCCATCTTTCACTCCCCAACCCAGCAGAAGCTGGGATCGATCAACCTCTGAGGAACAGGGTGAATGTTTCACATAACTCTACCCTATTTCTCCCCAGCCCCAGCTGGTTAAGGAGCAGTGTGGACCGATTACTGGACAAAATATGACACTCCTCCATGAGCAAAAGGATAGGGATTGCATCATGACTCCTCCAGGCTGGAGGTGGATAGCAGGCAGTATCAGGCCTGACTAGGACAAAGAGGACCCACAAAGGTAGAAAACAAGATGAGAACACTTGTAGATTCATTGGGCCTATCTCTACCATGAAACTAACCATGTTTATGCATAGTTGGGGGATCAACATGTCATAACAGGGTTTGGTGCTGTCTGCATGGATGTAACAACAAAGTTAAAAAACAAACAAACCAGGCGTTAGCCCAGGGCTAGATGGTCTTTCACACATTGTGACCACACAGTGTTATAGCCATCCACACAGGCAGCACTGAACCCTGTTACAACATGGTTAGTCCCCAAGGACATTAAACATCAGTATTTAAAGGCAATCAGTTTCACAGCATACCCAAGCCCATTGCACACCAAGTAGAGAGAGGTGTTATTTAGGACTACACTGGAACTGGAAGTCATTTAATGCAGTTAAGAAAAGAAAACTTCTGCGTGACTTATCACAAAAATCTCACTGCTAGAGAGATCTACTAGGGAGTTGAGGAGAATTGCTAAGGAAGCAGTGGAAACCCCAGTCTCAGGAAACACAAAACTATCTGGACAAAGCATTAGTAAGTGTATAGTAGGGAAACGTACATGAGGACTAGATATAGGTCTTTTCCATCTGCAATTTCTATTGCTCCATTTCCACAAGCACCACATGAAGAATTACATAGTGCAGTTCCAGCTCACAGCCTCTGCTGTAGATCTGTCTGGGACGCAGTTCTCTCATTTTTTCCCCATGCAGCCCACAAGAAAAAGGCGACATCCAGGAGCATCATTAGTGGAAACTGTCACTTCAGTATCTAGACACACTCACTCGTCGTGACAAGAGTCAGTCCCACTCTGCTGCTGGCTCACTTACAACAAAGCTCCGTCCATGCCAGTGTTTGATGTATCAATGTATACCAAAGGCTGGCTCAATGCTGCGAGACCACGGTAACGGATTTCCTCGTTCCCTTCCTCGCGTTAAGAGAGCAGGTGGGCACGTGCCATGTCCTATCCACACACCCATCATTGCCAAGTCCCCTGTAATTACTGCTGAGATTTCTTTACTCTGTTGGTTCCAAATGTTCCTTGTTACCAAGCCAGGAGAAGACAACCCTTGTATGACAGAGGACGTCAGCGTTTTCTCATGTGTTTTCCTCCCTGATACGATACTGCAAAGGATCAAGGCCTCACCGATACCATAAATTAATAATAAAAATACTAATGCCTTTTTTTAGCCCCTGGCATTTCAACAGTTCTTTTCACACAAAGGAACTTTACAAGCTATTTTGGCTTCACACGTTCTACAGACGAGGAAACTAAGGAAAGAGAAGTTTGTGTGATTTCCCCAAAGTCAGGCAGCATCCCAGGAGCTGAAGTTCTTCAGCCTCTGTTCCACGCACTAGAGACCACAGAGAAGTGAAGAAAGATGTTCCCCCAGGAAGTTCTGCATCACTGCAGTTGGAAGGAACATTTGAAAAGGTGAACATGGTATCCTCTTAAATGGCCGCCTGCTGCGGATCTTTTCCTTTTTGGGGACAAATAAAGGCCTGGTCCTATGTCCACTAAAGTCACTTGACTTCAGTGGAAGAGGCCCTCAGTAAACCGTGCTCAATTTCACATTCTCTATGCCGTACAGAGTTCAGCTTCTACGGATTGTTAATAGAAAATGACATTCGAAATCGTAACTGAACAGATCAGACTGAAAGGAAGGATCCCCCGGGGAAGCCAGATTTTGAGAAATAAAATAATTTTTCAGTTTGTGAAAAGATCAATAGAGTAAACAATGTCAGGATTCCTCTAACAACATCCATTAGACTCGTATTGACGAAAACCAGCACTACTTGTAAATACAGCACAGTCACCTGAAGCCAGGTTTTCAAAGAGCTCAGTACGTCGGGGGCTGGATTTATTTTTAAGACACAAAACCACACAGCCTGGCCACAAGCATCTCACTGGGAACAAATATTAGTGGCAGCAAAGCACTCAGTTCCTGTTTGTGGAGGGACCAGAGGTTGCTAGGGAAGGATATGATTTGTTCCTGGCTGCTGAATTTCTAGAGCTTACCTTTAATACTAAACACCTAGTTTTGGGGGAATGAGTGGCTCAGGGGACTGGTAATGGGTAAATATATATCTGAATTGGTAAAACAGGTGAGAGGTTCTAGGGGTAACGACAAGTGGCCTGAATTTCAGAGGAGCTGAGCACCTGCAGTTCTCACTCATATCAATGGAAATAGAGGTCAGTCATCGCCTCTGAAAATCAGACCAGAGAATACCGGGAGGCTCGGGAACTGACAAAAGGGGAAGCGCAGATACAATATGAACATGCAGCCACTTGAGAAATTAACGTATGTACTTTGAGGGCTATGCAGTTTGGGCTTTTTTTCAGTTGTTGGGTTTAGTATGCGGTGCTGGGTGGGGTTGGGGCCCGTGCTATACCGGAGGTCAGACTACATGATCTGGTAGTTCTGCCTGGCCTTAAACGGTCTGACCCCTTGACTCTAATTCTGTATGCACTTAAAATATTAGGTTATTCCTGCCTTGTCTTACAGCTTGATCCTACAAACACCTAGTACCAAATGTACCGCTTATTGCCAGAAGCAGCTCCTCGTCTTCAATAGGATTATTCACACTATTAAGTACTACACTCAGTATCACGTTTTTGCGGGATCAAACCCTTAGACTACAAACTCTTCAAGGCACATCTAGGAGCCTGCATACTTAGTAAATAACAGAGCAGCAGAGCCTGTATCACCAGGTTGCTATGGCAGAAGTGCGCAAAGGCTGTTGCCCTCAGATGGCTGGTCTGTGAAATCTCAACGGTATTAATCTAGTTCCCCCAAACAAACAGACACCAGCACCACATACTCCTGAGGGCATTCTGTGCAAAAAAAATGAAAATTCTGCACACAATATTTTAAAATTTTGCAAATTTTATTTGTCAAACAAATGTGGAGGCTCCAGCATGGTTTTGGGGAACACAAGCCACTGACTGCACCGAGGTAGGAGATCACTGTGCAGCCCCCCCCCCCCACAGCCCTGGGACACAGATTCAGCGGTGAGGCTGCACCCAACCCTAACAGTGCAAGGACTGGGCCTGCCTCAGAAACACCCCAGAATCCTGCCCCTCCATGCTAGGTGCACCAACTGTGGGCAGGCACGCTCAGCAAGGCAGGATCTAAGTGTGGAGGGGCTTAGTGTGGGGGGGGATCCAGGTGTGGGCTGAGAGGGTTCTGTGTTGGGCAATCTGGATGCAGGGGACTCAGTAGGGGATCCGGGTGCGTGTGTGGGGGATCTGGATACACAGGGGCTTGTTGCGGGGCTTCTGGGTGCAACGGTAATGGGACTCTGCAGGGGGGTCCAGATGAAGGTGGTTGGAGCTCAGCAGGGGGGGGATAGAGCCTGGCAGGGGGATCTGGGTGTGGGGAGCTCAGTGGGGGGTCTAGATGCAGGGGGAGTGGGGCTCAGTGGGGTGGGGATCCAGGTGCAGCCGGTTGGGGCTCGGTAGGGTGGGGATCTGGGTGCAGGTGGCTCATTGGGGCGGTCCAGGTGCAGGGAGAGCGGGGCTCATCAGAGGGGGCTCTGGGTGTGTGGGGGGTGGTGAGGTTTGGTGTGAGGGTCTAGTTGCAAGGAGGTCTGGCTGCATGGGGGTTGGGTGGATGAGGGAGCAGCTCCCTGTACAATGATCCCTTCCCCTGCAGCTGAGAAGCGATGGTGCAGGAAGCGCAGTGGTGGGGCTAGTGGGGGAGGGGCATGTGCAGAGCTTCCTACAGCTGGGGGAGAAATCTGGGAGTGGGTCTAATACGGCCCTGGATGTCGTGCAGAGAAAGAAGTAGTCCCATCCTCCCCAGCCCAGCTGGGACTAGCAGCTGAGCTCAGCACAGGGTAGGAGCCACCAGCCAGGTCTTCCCCAGTCCTGCCCCCCACCCCACAGTGATTTACCTCTTTGCCGGCTGCCCTGAACACCCAAAACTGCTGGGGAGGGTCGCAAGACTGCTTTTGTTGCTTCCCTTTGCTTCCCCATCAGAAAGGCATTTTTTTGCAGAGAAGCAAAGAAATCCCTGGGGGAAGGGGGGGGGGGGGGAGATAAATTCCGCGCATGCGCAGTGGCGTAGAATTCCCCCAGGTGTGACCGTAACTGGCACCCCATCAGAAAACTTAAAGGTTGAATACGGATGAAGACAGCCCCCTATCCTAACCATAGAGACACTATCTCTGACTCAGGATTGAGGCACATCTGCAGGGCAGCATGTGGAAGCCTGTACTGCTTCTGTCTGTGTTGCTCCGATTCTGTGGCTAGAGAGAGGACTGTGCTCTCTGGAGCTGTCCACCAGCACCATAGTCTGTCCGTCTCTCTCACACACACAGGGTTAGTTTGCACCTGAAAGATAAATAGTGGAGGTGGGAAGGAAAAAGTTTCCTTCACCCACTTCACCGTGACACCCAGAAAGATACTTTGACTGATATTCAGGAAGGAGAGGGGGAAAGTGTTTAAAATGTATTACATTCAGTCTGCTTATTTCCACCTCTTCTTTTGATGAGGTGCCCACATGCCACCATCTTCTAGCAGATTTCGGTCAGCACCTCCAACGTATTCAGTCAATCACTGCCTCAGTCATTATAAAACATTTGTATAATTTATGTGGCAAGTTATTTTTGTGCCTCCTCTCCTCTGGAAATATTTTTCCCTATTCTCCCTCGGCCCTCCAGACTAACGAAGACAGACAAAGGCCAAGAGGGGAGACCGGCACAGATAAGAGATGTGAACTACACAAGGTCACACAGCAGAGCAGTGGGGAAACAAGAAACAGAACTCAGGTCTTGTGACTTCTAATCTAGTGCCCTCGCCACAAGACCACACAGGAAATTCAGTTTCTCTTTTTAATCTTTCCCAGTTTAATAACCCTCCTCCTCCATCTCCATCAGCTGGAACCTATGGTTAAGAAGGAGCTCAGGCAAACAGGGTGAACTGAAGTAAATGCCAAAGCAGCTGTTAGATTATTAGCTACAGCTGGGCTCAAATAAAAATCCCAGGTGTGACCATCCCAAACTTCAGGGGGATTCAACATCAGGATACAGATCTAAAAGGCTCCCACCTAAAGCCCACTGAGATAAACAAAAAGACTTTCACTGAATTCATTGGGCTTTAGGTCAGGCGCTGTGTGCCATGGGGCCAGCTTCTCAACTAAGGTGGCAGCTTTGCCATTCTCTGCACTGACTCCCTCCTCAGCTTCAGACAATTTTTGTCAGGCAAAGAGGACGAAAGGTCATTGTCCTTATCTTACTTTACAGTGTGTGTTATTCGTCATAAACGTAACCAACCCTTTAAAAAAAATCCAGCTACAATATTTGGCTCTATTCAGTTCAGAATTTTTCTTTTCAACCATGTAGATCCAGTATGCAACACTGAACTGCTTTCAAAACACTACTTTTCTCTCACCACACTTTCTTTGCAGGGCATGTTGAAAAATTGCTATCAAAACTGTTTTTCAGTGGAAAAATTGAGGTATCGCAGAACAAAATTTTCCCCAAATAAGTGGCTGCTTTCCAGGGAATTTTTTTATTTTGTGTCAAAAATATGCCCACAACTTCTTAGCCAAAACCTAAGATATTTTGATTTGGAAAATGCTGCCGCAGCGCCTCAGAGGAGTTGTAGTTCAACTCCCCATTCTCCTCTCTGGGCCATGCTTCATCTCCCTTCATACACCATGGCCAGGAGCTCCCATGATACGCCGCCTCCTCTCTCCCTCTCCAAGAGGGGAGACCGTGGTGTATGATGGAAGATGGAGTTCCACATAAGAATGGCCAGTGGCTCAGACCAATGGTCCATCTTACCCAGTATCCTGTCTTCCAACAGCGGTCAGGGCCAAAGGAGGCTTCAGAAGGAATTAACAGAATAGGGCAATTTTTCAGTGATCCATCCCCTATCATCCGGTCCCAAATTCTGGCAATCAGAGGAATGGGAGTGCATCTCTCACCATCCTGGCTACTAGTCATTGATGGATCTACCCTCCATGAACCTATCTAATTCTTTTTGGATCCAGAATCCCACCCTATAGAGGCGAACGGGAGCACAAAGGACCCAAACCACAACTCCCTTGAAGAACCATGGCAACATTTCCAGAGAAAAATATTTTGGTAATCAGCCAAAAATAACTGAAATTTTCCATGGAAAAACTTAGAAAAAAAATTTTTTGATTTGTTTTCAGTGAAATTTGCCACCAGGGAAAAAAACCCTTTTCTGACCAGCTCTGCTTCCAGCTGTATCGTTACCTTGACTAGTGATATTGGACCAGAAGCATGGACTTTGATTCGTGAGAAAGATTACCCTAGTGTGCACACATTTTTTACCAATATCCTAAACCAAATATTCATGTTACATTTAGTATATAGTTGTGGGTGTGTAAAAAGATATCTTTCATTTTTAATCTCTTCACCGGAAGTCCCCCAGTGACATAAAGCTGGCTACAGCCTCCTTGATACAATGGATTTTCTTTTAATTGTATTATATTTCTGGCTCTGTTTACACCACCATGTGAAATTTGTCCATTTTCCTGAAGGCAGCTGCTGTGCATCCAAGTGGATTAAAAAGAGGGTGTTCAATCTCACACTATAGAATCGTGAAACTCCAGGGAACCCTGGATTTCAGTAGCCCCCTGTGAAGTGAGTGGATGCCAAATTGCAACTGGCTTCACATTCATATCGCCAGAGGATTTTTTTTTAAAAGGGAAGGTTTCTCAATCGGGTTCTCACGCCCTGCACTGTTGCAGGGACACTGCTATCATTGCTCAGCTACATCTTAAATTTGTCCAGATGATCAAGTAATTTGCTCAGTGAGTTAAATTAAGATGTTTACATTAAATGAACCTTGAGTGCACAGTGCTGCATGTTTGGCGAGATGCGTGCGGTAATTGAAGTGTGTATGTTCGATGGAATGGGAGTTTCATCATTTGTGGAGCTGTGGGAGAATTGTAATAAAAGCAGAGCAAAGTTATAGCCTCTTCCTGAAGTTGATACAGCCAGGGGATATGAATGTAAGAAAGAACCAAAATTATCACATTAACAGAGTTGTATGTCTTTTTTAAGACTGGAACGTGTAAATGTGTTTTGAGGGTCCAATTCAGAAACTGCATAATACACCAAAGAGAGCGGTTACTGCACTTCACAGTGCTGTGCTACTGATTCATCTCAGGCAATTCAGATGCAGAATGGTGATAGGAGAAAGGAGGCAGGAAACTGCTTAAATCATAAGAGGATTCATAAAGAATTTATGTGAATCAATAATGTTAAAATGGGAACAAACAAGGACTCTTTTCAGGGGGAGCCTGCCATCTTTCTTTCATTTATTTTTTTAAACCCATGATCACTAAACAAGTGACACCCCATCATTACATTTTAAAAGACATAAATAAGAACATTACATAACTTCCCCATAATCCATGAACGCCAACAGCATACAGAGGCTGCCGAATGTCTTCAGGTTTATCCCACACACTCAGCTGGGGAGTTTGATCAGTGGGTTAATAAACCACAGGATGCTGAGACTTGTAAACAGATCAGAAAATACTGAGGTAAAGGGAAGGGCTTTCTCCCAGCTCCCCTCTCTCACCTGGTAGCTCCTTATACTGCTCACCCATTCAATCAAAACAGATTGAATGTCCCTCCACAATCCTCCCACTGTGCTGTCTCCCCAGGCCAGTTTTCTTTAAAGGGGGTCAGAGAATAATGGGAGGAGGCAACATCATCTGTTTTTTCGGAAGTAAGATAATTTTAAAACTACAGTAATGATGTCTGAGAAGCAATAAGTGTCCCCTATTCCTTTACTTTTTTCTAATTGCAATTATGTTAAGGACTAGTTCTGGTGAAATGCATCAGTGTATTTAAATATAGGGACAGTGGGCGGAGCTTAGAAGAGTAAAAGGCCCACCCCTCAGATGAGGGATGGGGCACAGTACCCACAATCAACAACCTTAGAGAATGAGGGCTTCTATTTATCCAAAAATTGGTACAGCTTCGCCCAACTGCCCCACTTATATGCTTCAGTTCTGACCTGGAGTGAGAGAGGAGAACAGTGTAGTTGCCCTTTCAGTTCATAGCCTTTCTGCAGAGACTACCAGCAAGAAGGCTACTCAAGATGGTAGTTTGAGAGACACGGTCATAAGTACCTCCAGACCATCAATTCGTGGCACATGCAGTAGGACACCAGACAGCCATCAGATGGTCATGACTACCGCAGGTACAACATTCACCATCATAACCTTTTTTTTTAGGCAAACAATTTTCACTTTGCTCAAAAGTTTCCACATTTTCAACAAAGTGAAAAATTGAAAGGAAAAAAAAAAACACCCTTTTTACTCCATGATTTTTTTTTAAAAGGTTTTTCCACAGAAAATACTTTCCATTTCCCAAACAGCTCTAGTAATGACCATTAGTCACTGCCAGCCAGGTCTCCTTTAGCAAGATACTGACATAGAGGGCAAAGGGTCAGTAGCCATTATCAGTCCCTCTGAACCATCTTGTTCCCCACAGAGATATTTCATATGTTGCTTCTTGACATCATGGCTGATTTCTCACCACGTGAATAACCAGCTACCCACAATTATACATAAAAATGCACAGACCCTTACGAAACTGGTGGTGTGGTGCTGCGATAAAGCCATACTGAATTGCCATGGGTGTGTTTTGTAAGATAGAGTCTGGACTTGCACATATTTACTATGATGATAGGCCCAATCCCATGGAGAGAAACATGTGGGCAGCCCCTTCCACCCACATGGAGCCTCACTGAGTTAAGTGGGACTCCACGCAGGTACAAGGTACATCCACATGCTCTAGGATTAGGGCAATAGTGCTTATCACCCTTCCTTTCAGGTGTAAGCAATATGCCTGGGAGGTGCTTTTTGGAATAGGGTGCAGAATTGGTGCCTTTGGAATAGGGAAGGTGGAAGCGGAGCTGGTATCAGCTCAGTCCTCTGGCCTCAGCGCTCCCAAGCTATGAATATGAGGTGATGGTGACAAGCGGGGCAGGGACTGGTGAGAGATCATTCCCAGGCCTTCCTTTGAGGGGCAGCAGCAAAAGGCAGCAAAGTTTGCCAATCACCATGCTGCAACTGCTGTACCCAGCTCTTTGGCCTGATATTGCTTCACTGGATGTCACCAGCAAAACCCCCCCAGGTTCAGCAAGAGTAGAAGACGGCCCAGGAAGTGATGGGACAAATGCCTAGAAACAGAGACAAGCACTTTTTAAACTAACAACCCAAGATGAACTCTGCTGTCCTACTAGTAACTGTTCGTACTGTATTTATAGATTTATGGTGTGACAAACAGTGGCTCATCAAAGTGTTTCCTCAACCAGAATTCTAACATCAGCTTTAATCATATTTTTCCAAGACTCTTCGCCATCTGCCTGTCCTGTCTGTCCCCCGCTGCACTGCTCCACGGTGCTGTCTGTAATCCATTGCCAGCTAGGTGCCATACACCTGCACACACAACTGAAGAGCATGGGGAACAGCTGTGGGACAGGAGCAGAACCTTTTACCATGGTGAGGACACACTCTGTGCCAAGGGATATATTCTCCTCTCATGCTCATAAAGAGTTCTCATGGACATTGACATGAGCGATGGGCATTGTAGTGAGGCGGTGTGGTTCCCCGCCGCCCCAGAGAGACGAGTCCCTCTGGACACCAGAGTGGGTGGAGCCAGAGAGCTCTGAGCCCGCCCCACAGAGGGTCAGGTGTTGCCCTAGAAGGATAAAGGCCCAACCTCAGAGCTAACAGAGAGCAGCCACCGCGGAGGCCACACGCCTCTGGCCTAGCTCGCGATTGGGAAACCCCAGCGGCCTGCGGTAAACCCGAGGACTGGCCTGACCTGCCCCGTGCCAGCTACCCGGAGGAGCTGCCGAACCTGCCCTGCACCAGCTATCCTGAGGAACCCCTGGTGCTGGACCCTCATGAGGACACTAGCCCGGGGGCAGCTGACCCTAGTATGGCTGCAGCGCTGCCAGAGCCCATGTCAGTGTGTTGCGGCCAGGATCCCTACTCACTCAGCAGCCCGTCTTCTGCCACTGCTAGAGCCCTGGGCTGGGACACCGTGGAGTGGGAGGGCCTGTGTCCCCCCTGCCACCCAACTCGCGGGTGACAGTCTCCTTTGGAACCTAGGGCCTGGGCCTACTGTTTACATACTGTTACTGCTCAGCCCCTGCCTGAGGGCCTGAGCGCCTGACCCACCATTGCCGCGCCCTGATGTAGGGCCTGGGCTCACTGTGTTTGTTTCTGCCCTCACAAAGGCCACCGAAGAAGACTCCCACAGCCAAATTAATTCACCACAAGACATCTTCCCGAGTTTAGTGAGGCAGAGTGGTTCCCCGCCGCCCCGGAGAGAGACGAGCCCCAGCTAGCCTCTCTACAGGCACACACAGCAGAAAGCCAAAGACAGACATAGGCACGGTCTTCCCAGAACAACCAGCTTAGCTCCCACCCAGGTAAACTCAGCACCTCCCTTCTGAAGCAACAGAGCTGAATTCCAGGTGAGGTGCGGGGTGGAGGAATCTTTCACATGTGACCTTAAAAACCCTGTCTGCTCTGGACATTAGGGGTGATATTTTCCAAAGCACTTTTAACTCTGCTCCCATTGACTTCAATGAGCACAGAGTTAGACCAGCACAAAGCACACACATTTGACCTAAATGTCAAATGGGGATTTTAATAAGAGCAGCAATTTGTCCTAGTGTCCTTAGTAAGTTTTTCCCTCCCTAACAAGGTTGTATACTGGCTGGCTGGGGCACTATTTCAGTGATGCTGCATGTGCGTACATGCAGTAATTGGTAAACGTATTCAGATGAAAGAGGCTGTATAACAGTATTATTTCATAACATCATCTGTACATTTACTGGTGATGACCACGAGGGGGCATCAAATACTCTTTGGGAACAATTTAAAAGATGCAGCTGGTTCTAACGGGCTCTAATTGAGATCTGGGATCAGAGTCAAAACAGGCTTAAGAGAAGTGACTGGAGTATCAGGATATTCACACAAGAGTTTGAAACCTGTGTTTCAGAAGGGGCCTCACTTTTATGTCACTACCACCCCGCACTCTCTTTGTAGGGGAGTTCCACTTAACAAAGAAGCCAATTCATGCCTCCCCAATAACATTCCTATCTTTTGTTCTTTTAGGTACTAAAACTTGCGCCAACATCCTTTTCCAATCAGAGGCAGCTGGTGTGCAGGTTAAACCAAATACGGCACAAAACAAATCTAAATAAAGTGTGCGACAGTGCTGGCCTAGCCATCACAAGTGTGGGCACTGGGGCCTCTGACGGCTGTGCTCATATCCGCTCTTGTGAGCTAAGCAAGGCTGGAGGCCTAGTATGTACGTGGATGGGTGACACTCACGCAAAATTAAGGATGTTGTAAAGTGCTGGTGACTCAGCAGGTGGTACTCAATTCCCTTGAGAGACAAGGTGGGTGAGGTATTGTCTTTCATTCGACCAACTTCTGTTGGTGGGGGACGTAGAAATTGGTCCAGTAAAGGAGATAGAGAGACAAGGTAGGCGAGGTAATCAAAGATCCTGGGACCAACATGGCTACAAAAACATGACATACAATCTTTCCCCTTGTGTCAGGAGACTGGCTTGGTTGGAACTAAGAGTGTTTGAATGCACTGTACTGCAGAAGGGACCATCTTTAAGATGGATCCTAGCCATTTGCAGTCACTGCAAATCCCATGGAACTTTTTGTTCAAGAAGAAATGTTAGCTCTGGTCAAATTCCAGTTTACACAGCTTTATACTGCTTCTCTGAAATCCACTGGGCGTTTCAACTGGATATGATAATCTTCATGTCCTATCTTAGACTGATATGAACCATTCAGTAGCTGCTACACTCCACCTCCCAGGTGGCATTTAAGCAATTCTCGTACGAGCACATATATGTGGAACACTAAACTTTACATTTTAAAGTTCTTAGAGATGAAAGATGCTGTTTAAATACAGAGATATTAGCAGGGAAGTTCCATATTTTCATTTAATTTGCCTTCATCCTATGCTAACCTGGCCACTGAAACAGTCCCACATAGAGTTTTCTTCTTTGATTTCTGCATTCAAATATTTAGTTCTCTGTCCCACAACTAGACCCATAAACACCAACTGTGATTCCTATTGCTTCTACGGACTGGGTGTGAATATTTTCCTGCCACAGAAAAGCCATTTGGGAAAGGTATTATACTTTCCCATTTCTAGTGGGTTTTTTTTTTTTCCCTTTTCTTCAAAACTAGCTCTCCCTGCTGCCTAGCCAAAACTCATGAGGCAGCACACAGTACACAAGTTAGCCCTTGCCCTGTTGCCCTCTGCAGAGGCTGGAATTATTTTAATGTTTGTCAAAACAGCAATCATTATTTTGAAAATAAAACAGGACGGAAAGAATCCAAGTGCTTCTATACGATATCCTGCTCAAGTGAGGCCAATTCATAACAACCGAAAGTGACAGTATCACTTTGAAATTAGGAGTTCTGCACCTATGATTAACAGTCTTCACTACCAAGAAAGAGATTTGCTCACTGCACTGGCCTGCAGTAGGGTAGAGGCAGTGGACTCAGCCTCTGGAGCCCACTGTATTGCTCTGCCAGCAATTCCTCTAGGCAGCATAGAAGCTGCAGTGAGGGGTTCTGAGGACTGACCATTTATCACTTCTTTGCAGAAGGAATGTCACTACGGACCTTGAGAGAAGAGGGTTTTTTGGCTTCCCCCCTTAATGTGTATATGATTAGAGATGGCGAGAGAATGGGAATTTGTGTGTGCTTATAACATCCCTGATGATTCTGATCATTATTCACAAATGTATACAGCTCTATAAATAAGTACATATAGCTTGATAAACATAGGTGGTTTATATACTGCTCCTATCCCTGCCTAGAAGCATTAGCAATCTACAGACACAAGCAAAGACAAAACAGAATGTACAGAGAATGGGGTTAAGTAGTTGTCTGAAAGCAGAGAGAATTTGTCAGATTAGCCGGGAAGCTATCCGAAACATTGGAGATGGCACCGAATAAGGAACTGGGGGGAAACAAATGGGATGATGAGGAGGGGAGTTTGGATGGAGGTGAGCAAAGTGGGGTAGGTGAGGTGGAATTACGGAGAGCTTCAAAGGCAAGAAGAACAGGCATCAATGAACAGGGCTGTAACATCATCCCTGGCTAAAACAAGTCTTTTAGGTGTTCCCTTACTGCTGGAACCACATTTTAGCATCAACCAACATGTGGCTTGAATACACAGAACAGTGCTGGTTTTCCTTTCCCTCACTGCTTTGTTACCTTGCTTTCCTATCAGCTACCATGTGGCACATGGACCCTGTTGCATTCAGGGCAGAGGAGGAACTATCCCCCAAGAATGGTCCATCAGCAGCTCAGGAAATCTGAGACAGGAGCACCATCCCCTCTCCACCATTGTTGTGGCAAGGGCAAGAGTCTCCCATGCTTCTGCTCCTTTCACAGCACCTCTCCTGCTACAGGGCAGGCCATCTGACTATTTCTGAGCAGTCCTGGCCCAGGTGTGGGTCTGTCTCTATTTCTCCCATTGTAGTTGCATTGGGGAGGTATTACAGCCTTATCACTGGTGTAATGCCGTCCCCAGAATAGGGAGCAGTGCTGCCCAGGAGCCCACCCTCATTTACAAGCATTCCTGCTACCCAAGCAACTTCACACCTGCAGACAGCACAGCTTACACACTGGATCAACCTGTCTGTGGAATGGGTCTGCACCTCCCCAGTTTTAACAGGTTACTGCAGGGATGACCAACCTGTGGCTCCAGAGTCACATGCAGCTCTTCAGAGGTTAATATGCGGCTCCTTGTCTAGGCACCGACTCCGGGGCTGGAGCTACAGGCGCCAACTTTCCAATGTGCAGGGGGTGCTCACTGCTCAACCCGTGACTCTGCCACAGTTGTGTTTACACAAGTACACATTCCCATGCAGTGTTGGAAACAAAAACATTGCAGGTCTAAAGGACCTTATAGTGAAACAAAACAAAGTGAAACTGATTTCATTGATTTTCACAGTCCCAACTGAGCAACACTAAAAACAAACACAGAATATAAACAACAAACTTTTAAAAATTCTTTTGCTTCTAATAATCTAGGAGGTTAACAAGAACATAATTAATATTTGTTCACAAAATGTAAGGCCTCATTATCTAATCCATTACACCAGTATAAAAATAAGCTGCTACCATCCCTTTAAATAAATTGTTACAGGCATTCTCATAAATATGCATTTTTAAGCTTCTTATATACATTTTCTCCAAAAACAAGCCATTATTACAAATTCCCTTTATACCTATATTGTTGTAACAATATGCTGGCACAAATGCTAGTTAGATAATGTTTTTAAATCTCTTGCAATAGAACCTTTTGTTAATCAAAATCAAAACCAGACAGAAGGAACCATAAGCATGGAAAAGCTTAACATTGATAACTTGAGGATTCTGAATACATGATGAGATGTAAACTCTGGGCTATGAGCAAGAGCTAAAGCTTATGTCATACCTTTGGATGATAAGGTCATCCATATCAGCGACCTCTACTGAGGTAAATTTATTATAATATTATTATTATTATTATAAATTTATCAATTAGTCTGGCTCTTTTCTCTGGTTTCCAAGGCCAGATCCCACCCTGCCCTGAGAAACCAAAAGGAGTGGGTTCAAGGGATAATGGGATTGCTTGATGTGGTTCACCTCATGGAATTCTCTGAAAGCCACCCCCTCAAAGCTATGGAGGTAGAGGAAGACAAATGATCGTTTGTAAGGGGAGAGGGTGAGTGTCAAGCAGCCAAACCCCACATCCCTGTGGGAAAAGGACATTCCACCCCAAATCTGGAAGGAAGTGATAAAATCATCAGTGTATCTAGATACTTATTCACACCCAGCTCTTGGGGAAAAAGGGGAAGGCAGTCCACTAGATACATTGTCTCCAAGCACAGCTACTTCCGAGCTCCTAGCCCTGCCCCACCAAATCCTTCCCAACCCTTTCAAATAAAGCCTAGCAGAGAGGCTGCCATAGGGGAGCGAGTGTGGGGGCCTGGAGATTGCACTTCCACTTTTTATGGAGAAGGACAATTCATTATATGGAGATAAACATCTAGATCCCTGGGGGAAACTCTGGGTCCACTTTTTACACGGAATGCCATATATCTTCGTCAGGTAGCTCCAACAGCACGATAGAACAGGATTAATCAAATTAGCATCTGTAGAGTGCGCCAAGAAATGCACTGTCATCTCACCTTGATGTGTACAAATATTGCAGCATATATGGTGCTATATGTAGGATCACCTCTTGCTCTCAGCCTCCCCGATAGAGGACCATTTATCAGTTGCAACACCTAAACACATCAGAGCAAATTAATGCAGGATAAGATACAGTAAGATAATGGCATAAGCAGGTGGTTTCCTAGACTCTGATCCTGGAAGCTGTTCCCCACAGGCAGGTTTCAGCACCCACACAAAACCTCAATAAGATTTTGCACGAGTCTCACATGGAACAACTTGCAGGATCGGGGCTTTAATGACTCATATATCTCTCTTCTCCACTAATTTAACTAAAATTGCACACTGAAGCCTCGAAACTGTATGTTCTGCTACTAACACATGCAGCCTTGTGTGCCAAATCACCTGGCCTTCCCCACCCTGCCACCTTCCCTCTTGCACCTTATCATTATTTTCATTGTAAGCTTTCCAACTGTGTGTGTTTGCAGAGCATAATGAAACAAAGAGTCTTCAGATGTTACTGTGATAAAAATCAGCCCCATTTCCATTGGAAATCTACATCCCAATGGCTTCCCCTCCCAATTTAATGCAGATCCCTGGGCTTAACCAGCCAGTGGGCAAAGAAGACTCTTTGATAAGTCGATGGGCTCTCTGGTGTGGCAATATTTCCCATTTAACCTTTTAAAAAGGTGTGGATGCATGGGATGAGGGTGGGCTATTATAACTGACCCCCAAGACCTATCACTGTAACAGTGTGGGAACAGAACAAGATGCATGGAGAATGTATCTGCCAATGTCCCGGTCAGTAACAATTTTACACAACCCACATTTTTAAAGGTAAAACCGAGGAGCTAAAATGATGGGAGGAGAAAGCGCCTGGTTGAAATCCTAGCAGCTTGCAGCGTTACAATCTGTCTGCTTTGGCAGCTGGTCTGCCAGAAGCAGGGGGTAAAGAAGATATCCCTCTTCCCACCCTGGATACCCAGCGCCTTCTCAGGCCGCCTTCCCCAGGCATGAGACGCACCCGCCACAGGCGGCCCCGAGGGGGAAGAGGGATCAGGGCGGGAGCGAACATGGCCGAGGGCTGGCCAAGCGCTGCGGCAGCGGGCAGCAGAGGAGGAAGGACACAGGCAGTCACTGGGGGCGGCGGGGGGAGACGCACCGAGATCCTAGCAGGGGCTGGCGGGAGGCGCCTTCTGAGGCCCGAATAGAGCAAAGAGGCGCCGCCCGCGCGTGACAAGCCCCAGGGGCTGGGGCAGCCGGGCTCCGCTCCCGGGCACAGGCCGCCCTGCAGAGCCCGCGGCGGGGCAGCGAGGCCGGGGAGCAGCCAGTCACCTACCTGCTGCCAGGTCCGGAGCGCGGCGCCGGGCGGGGCGGGCGGGCGGCGGCTCTGGCAGCGGCGGGCGGGTTTCCCTCAGGAAGGGGCGGGATTTGCCCTGGCAAAGCGAGCGGGCTCCTCCTCCCTCAGCCGGAGCCGCCCTCCTCCTCCGGGCAGCCCGCCCTGAGCTGGGCTGGGGGAGCCACCCCGGGGCTGTGCTGCGGCTCTGTGGGGCCCGACGCAGGGGGGGTTAAACCAGCGCCCCCCACATCCAGCAACCCCCCCACACACATCCGCTGAGGGGACTGGGAAACGGGCCCCTTTATGGAAACGGGCCCCTTTATGGAAACCAGCTTACACGCATGAGGCCCGCGGTCATGCGGCTGGACGCCACGGGCGCCGAAGGAGGAGGGCTCGCAGCCCCGGGCCGCGCCCCCGCCTAGGGAGGCTGCCGTACACGCTGGGTGTGCGGGAGCCAGCCTCCTCCTGTCCCTGTGGCGCCCCAAACTTTCAGGTGCCCCAGACATGCAGCCGTGCAAGCCTAAGAGCGGCCCTGGGGGCCACAGAGGGCGAGGGGAGCCTTCACCCCAGCAGGCAGCCCGCCTCGGGGGCCCCGCTGTCCCGATTTTATAGGGACAGTCCAGATTTGTGGCTCTTTTTCTTTTAGAGGCTCCTGTAACGCCCCCTGTCCTGATTTTGCACACTTGCTGTCTGGTCACCCTAACCCCGCCTGGCGCCCCCTGCCCCAGTTTTTGAAGTCCTGGTGCGCTTTTGCAAGGAGCAGCAGTTTTTGCCTGCCCTGGTTCTTTTTCGATAGAAGTTAGCGACACAGAGCCACAGCAATGTTAACTACGCTAATTTACTTCTGTTATTTACATAAGGCTTGTTTACCTGGAGCATAGATAGCAGAAAAAGCAAATCAACACCCAGGTAATTCCACTGTACCTCCAAGAAGATCATCAGCGCATCTGGCCCTGTCGTCAGAAAAACAGCTCCTGCCTTCAGCCCACTACTGATCCCTCTGACTGAGGACTGCGCTGGCTTGTGACAGCCCTTTATGGGCTGTCATGTTGGTGCAGAACAGCCACGGTGCAGCATGTTCTAGCCCCTTCCTTCCAAAAACAGTCCCTGAAATTTTGAAATTGATCACATGAGAAGTTTAAAAGTTAGTACCTTCTGTACAGACAGACAAAGAGAAATGACACCAGGTTGAGAAAAGGGCCTTGTTTTCTTTGGCTAATGAAAAAAAAAGCACCCGGGACTTTTGTATGCATAGGGAATTGCCCACACTATCTTGAGATAAAATTTCCCTCAACGCTGTTAGGTAACTTATGGTTCAGTTTTCTGTGTGCTGTGCTTTTAAAAGTCTACAACTCCCTGGTGTTTAAATTGTCCTTTTACATTCAGGTCAGCTATTCCAGAGGAGGAAGAATGTTCTTTTCTCTCAGAGACAGAGACTTTGCTATTGCTCTTTGTGTTTCTTTAATCTAAAGAAAGTGCATTTCTAGTCTAAAGGATTAGGTCTATAGAAAGATATAACATGCACTATAAAGTAACAGTAAGTGTGAAGACATGGCAACACAGGCATCATTGTGAGCTAGCCAACTCGGTACAGCCCTCTGAGGAACCTCGGAGTATTTGCTCAGGCGTCCAGTTGGCACCAAGGTCCATGACACCCCACCTTCACTGCTATCATTGCCCACACATTCTGTGTGAGGGAGAGAGTACGGGGGTCACTGCGGGGAACTGTGACTCTCTGCTGCCATGAGGCGGGCTGGACAGCCCAGTATTCTTTGCTGCTTCATCCCTCCCCGGCTTGGGCTATGAGCCCGGGCTGTCGCAGCATCTGTTACATACAAAGCTCGGTATGTGTCAGCAATGGTGCCAGCTGGGGACTGCCTTCAGTGGAGCCCCCACCTTCCCTTCCCCCATCCCTCAATATCCCCCTTCAGGTAACGTGGGGGTATACAAGACAAATCAGACTCCTGAAAGGGGTAGAGTAGTCTGGAAAGATTGAGAGGCCCCCACTGTAAATAGATCAGTGGCATTATCCAGTTTAATAAGCTGGGTTTCCAAGGAGCAGAGAAGTAGATATTGGTGAAGAAGGAAAAAAGTCTGTGAAAAAGGATGCTGATGTCGAAATTTTGGAGACTTTGTGGGATTTCATGGATGGTTCATGCACAGCTCTAGAGTAGAAGGAAAAAACCCCCAACCTTACTTCTAGAAAAAGTCTTTCTTCACCACTGGACAGTCATTGTAATGGCTAGCCAAACCTGGCATTACAATAAGAATATCTGCAAAAATTATTGTAAGGGAAGCAGGTTAATTAGTTCATATGCAGTCAAGATTGCAAGGGATCAGAAGTTACCATCTGATTACTCAGTTGTCTATGTAAAATGAACTGGTGATGGAAGTCCAGCCCCATAACCTCAGCCGTGCAGAACACAGTGCCATCCACAGCCTCAGAAACAACTGACATCATAATCAAAAAGGCTGACAAAAGCAGGTGCTGTCATCATCATGAATAGGTTGGACTATGAACAAGAGGCTGCTCGGCAGCTCTCCAACACTACATTCTACAAGCCATTACCCTTTGATCCCACTGAGGGTTACCAAAAGAAACTACACCATCTGCTCAGGAAACTCCCTGAAAAAGCACAAGAACAAATCAGCACAGACACACCCCTAGGATCCCGACCAGGGGTATTCGATCTGCTACCCAAGATCCATAAACCTGGAAATCCTGGACGCCCCATCATCACAGGCATTGGCACCCTGACAGCAGGATTGTCTGGCTATATAGATTCCCTCCTCAGGCCTTACGCTACCAGCACTCCCAGCTATCTTCGAGACACCACTGACTTCCTGAGGAAACTACAATCCATCGGTGATCTTCCTGATGTTACGAATTACACCTGAGAGGACACGCACACAACTGCTGCGAATTATATTTTGTAGGACACGCACACCAATGCTGCGAATTACACCTGATAGGTCACGCACAGTTTGAATTTAGGCTGAGGCACAGAAACAAAGTCCACAACTGCAGAGTTCTTAAAAGACACTAAGTTTATTATGCTCGAGCGTGGTGCCCCCCTGCTAGCCAGGAGGGGACCCTGAATACAGATTATATAAAGGTTATATATTTTTTTAGCAAAGCATGTTGCCCTCGTGCATCAGAAACCTTAGCCAATAAACAAACCCTTGTCTTATCTACCACCTATCCCTGCTTGGTGCATTCCTCGTGCTATACCGGTATGTTAATTACACAGCATGGTCTTAAAGCCATGCATTAGTAATTTTTATTATTAAAATAAAAGGCCTCATATCAAGGCCAAAAAACAAAAAATTAAAAACTAACAAAAACCAAATACTAAAAGTCAAGGCAGGCTAAAAACAAACAAAAAAAAATTTTTACAAAAATTCAGTATCTGAGGATCACTCCTCCTGGTGTATAATGTGCTGGCATTTAAACAATGGTGGGCCCCAAACCAAAATAAAGTCACATGTGCTAACTTTTCCTTAACACTGAAAACACACTCCTGGCCACTATGGATATAGAAGCCCTCTACACCAACATTCCACACAAAATGGACTACAAGCCGTCAGGAACAATATCCCTGATAATGTCACGGCAAACCTGGTGGCTGAACTTTGTGACTTTGTCCTCACCCATATCTATTTCACATTCGGGGACAATGTATACCTTCAAATCAGCGGCACTGCTGTGGGTACCCGCATGGCCCAACAGTATGCCAACATTTTTATGGCTGACTTAGAACAACGCTTCCTCGGCTCTCGTCCCCTAACGCCCCTACTCTACTTGTGCTACATTGATGACATCATCTAGACCCATGGAAAAGAAGCCCTTGAGGAATTCCACCCATGATTTCAACAATTTCCATTCCACCATCAACTTCAGCCTGGACCAGTCCATAAGAGATCACTTCCTAGACACTACAGTGCTAATAAGCAATGGTGACATAAACCACCACCCTATACCAGAAACCTACTGTCCGCTATACATACCTACATGCCTCCAGCTTTCATCCAGACCACACCACACGATCCATTGTCTACAGCCAAGCTCTACGATACAACCGCATTTGCTCCAACCCCTCAGACAGAGACAAACGCCTACAAGATCTCTATCCAGCATTCTTACAACTACAATACCCACCTGGTGAAGTGAAGAAACAGATTGACAGAGCCAGAAGAGTACCCAGAAGTTACCTACTACAGAACAGGCCCACCAAAGAAAGTAACAGAATGCCACTAGCCCCCAACTAAAACCTCTCCAGCGCATCATCAGGGATCTACAACCTATCCTGAAGGACGACCCCATCACTCTCACAGATCTTGGGAGACAGGCCAGTCCTTGCTTACAGACAGCCCCCCAACCTGAAGCAAATACTCACCAGCAAACACTAACCCAGGAACCTATCCTTGCAACAAAGCCCGTGCCAACTCTGTCCACATATCTATTCAGGGGACACCATCAAAGGGCCTAATCACATCAGCCACACTATCAGAGGCTCGTTCATCTGCACATCTACCAATGTGATATATGCCATCATGTGCAAGCAGTACCCCTCTGCCACGTACAGTGGCCAAATCAGACAGTCACTATGTAAAAGAATAAATGGACACAAATCAGACGTCAAGAATGATAACATTCAAAAACCAGTCTGAGAACACTTCAATCTCTCTGGTCACTCGATTACAGACCTAAAAGTTGCAATTCTTCAACAACAAAAAAAAAACTTCAAAAAACAGACTCCAACAAGAGACTGCTGAATTGGAATTAATTTGCAAACTGGACACCATTAAATTAGGCTTGAATAAAGACTGGGAGTGGATGTGTCATTACACAAAAGTTCAGCTATTTCCCCATGTTTATTCCCCCCCATCCCGTACTGTTCTTCACACCTTCTTGTCAACTGCTGGAAATGGCCCACCTTGATTATCAATACAAAAGGTTTTTTCCCACCCTCTCCTGCTGGTAATAGCTCACCTTACCTGATCACTCTCATTATAAGTGTGTAGGTAACACCCATTGTTTCATGTTCTCTGTGTATATAACATCTCCCCACTGTATTTTCCACTGCATGCATCCGATGAAGTGAGCTGTAGCTCATGAAAGCTTATGCTCAAATAGATTTGTTCGTCTCTAAGGTACCACAAGTACTCCTTTTCTTTTTGCGGATACAGACGAACATGGCTGCTACTCTGAAACAATATCAATTATGACAGGTTTATCAGAAAGGATGAGTGACAAAACCTGGTGAGGGCCCTTCTGTAAGAAGGGCACATTAGCTTGGAAAAATAAATTAGCTTGTCTCTGCCCATGTTGCACGAATTTTAGTGGATAGGTCTTCTGTAACATTTCTGTCCTACCTTAATCCAGATGAGATGATTCTGTGCTTGCTTCATTATGGTCACTTTGTGCTGTACCTAGGAATAAAACTAGGGTCCTGTTTTCCTGCTGCTTGGAAACCCAGTTTATTAAACTGGATAATGCCATCAATCTATTTACAGTATAAGGTTGATAGAGTTGTAACTAACATTAAGACTGAAGCCCACTACACATTTAAAACTAAAAAGTGACTTTGTAAAAATGACATGGGTTTCCAGCTTTCTTGTGTCTCAGTCAGGATGGAGTGCCTTGTGAGGTGTCTCTACACTAACTCAATGTCACAGACTCACAGCTATATTAGTTATTTTAAATAATATTTTTGAGAATCTGACAATTTCAATAGTTATTTCTTTCAAAAAAAACACCCTTTAAGTTATGTCATATCGAAAACAACTTTCCGGGTCACAAAAAAGAAAACGAAAAGATGAAATAGAATTAGCTATAAAAGCATAGATGGGTTCTATACTTAAGTTTGTACGTCATGAAAACAACAAAGTTGCTCAAGATTATCAAATAACTGCCAAACAAAAATTTTATGCACATGAAGTTCAAGAAACTCAACAAAACATGGATCATTTGAAACAGATGCAGACACAAAACAAGAAATTACAACAGTTGAAACTGTACTAGCATGGGATATAGATGACATTGGCACATGGCCACAATCTTTGAACAACAAATTACGCGACATTATACTTGAGAAAGGATATTTGAGACCTTCTATTCTCACAGGGCCTAAAGACATTAGAGGTAGGAAATTCACAGAAAACAATTACTACAAAAGACTTTCTAATGGTGAAATTGTCAACAGATGGTGGCTTGTGTACTCTAAATACAAGGATGCTGTATTTTGTTTCCCATGCAAGATTTTCCAACAGTTGCAATTTTAACATAGCGACCGTGGGTATGAATGATTGGCAAAATCTTAGTCAAACATTACTGCAACATGAAAAGGCACAACACCACATTAAGTGTATGCACAAATGGTGTAAACTGAGTGTAAGGTTAAAACAAAAACAAAAAAAAAAAAGAAAAACAAACAAACAGAAAACTCTTGATGCCCAAAAATCAAAGATTGCTGGAGTCGGAGAAGCAGCATTGGCGTCGTGTTCTTGAACATCTATTATTGAATATCTATCAACAAACAATCTTGCTTTTTAGAGGAAGCAAATTATATAAATTTGACAAATTATACCAGCCCAAAAATGGCAAATTTTGGGCCTTGTACAACATCTTGGAAAATTTGACACAGTGATGAACGAACATCTCCAAAGAATAACTGAAAATGAAATACTTGACCACTATTTGGGACAAAGAATTCAAAATGAACTGATCATGCTAATGAGTGGTAAAGTGAGAGACAAAATTGTTCCATTGGTTTCTTTGGCAAAATATTTTGCTGTAATTCTAAATTGCACTCCGGCCATAAGTCATTAAGAACAGATGATGTTAGTAGTGAGATTTGTCAACATTAGCGATTCAGCACAGATGCCAGTTAAGGAATCATTTATCACATTTTTAAAAGTAGAGGACACTACAGATTTTGGACTTCTTCAAGCTCTCCATGATGAACTAAAACGAATGGTATTGTCCGTAATGAACATTAGAGGACAAGGCTACAACTGTGGCACCAATATGAGAGGATGCATTTCTGGTGTGAAAGCTAGATAGCTGGTGGAAAATCCAGGAGCTTTTTTTGTTCCCTGTGCATACCACAGCCTTAACTTGATTTTGTGTGATATGGCCAAGTCTTCTGTAGAAGCTATTTTTTTTTTGGTTTGCTGCAACACATTTACCTGCTCTTTTCAACTTCCACTCAACTATGGCAAATATTCAAAGCACATGTCAGTGGTATTACTGTTAAGCCCCTATCTGAGACATGCTGGGAAAGCAGAATAGAAAGTGTAAAAACATTGAGATGTCAATCTGAGGAAGTTTACGAAGCCAGAGATCCAAAGCTGAAAGTGAAGCATAGTCATTGGCCTCTGAATATCCAGCTTCTAACATTTGTCATAATCTGGTTTGACATTCTTGTTAAAATCTCAGATGTAAGCAAAATAATGCAGAGTCCAATGATACAGCTTGATTCAACACTTACCTTACTAAACAACACACAAAACTTTAGTGAAATACAGAGAAACTGGATTCAAAGAAGCACAGGTTACAGCAAGAGAGTTTGCGGGGGCACCCTGCAACCAAAATTTCCATGTCTGAACGTGACAAGAGTTTTGGGGAAAAAATGGCAAGTGGAATATGAAGGAGCAGATGAGCCCATAGAAGATCCAGAAAAGAAATTTGAGGTTGAATTTTTTTAATGTTGTGATGGATAAAGCAATATCTGCCATTGATGAAAGATTTAATACCTTACAAGCACACCATGAACAGTTTGGATTTTTGTATGACATAACCAAATTCAACGAAATAGGAAAACAAGAGCAGCTAATGACAAAGAGCAAAACCCTAGAGAGCCTCTTGAAGCATGGTGATAGTTTTGATTTAAATGGACTTGAACTGTATGAAGAATTGAGGACATTGTCATCCATGCTGCCACATACAAAGTCAGCGGTGGACATTGTATAGTTTATTCATACCAGCAAACTTGTTGACATATATCCTAATGTGTACATTGCCACTCATATTCTACTGACAATTCCTGTAACAGCAGCATCAGGAGAATGGAGTTTCTCAAAACTGAAGCTCATTAAAAAACTCTCTCCACTCTACAAGGAGTCAGGAACGCTTTCCTGGTCTTGCTATTCTTGCAATGAACAAGACATCACTTTGTATTTGTCATACGATGACGTTATTACTGATTTTTCAGCCAAAAAAGCCAGAAGGATTGCTTTTAACTAAAAACAAATCCTTGTTTCAATTCCTCTTCATAGTAATTTCCAATAAATGTTGACAAATTAAAAAAAATTTGCATCATTCTGTCAATAAATCAGATTTTTTTCTATAGCGCTACTTATTTAGTGCAAATATAGTCCATCAGCATTATAGCGTGCTTGATTAAAGACAGTTTTAAAAAAATTAAGTGCATGTGGCAAGTTTTCCAATACTGTAAGCTTACATTTGTGTTGCTAAGAGCAAGTCGGGCGTAGGGGCACCAGTTTAATAATACTGCGTAGGGCCCCATAAATCCTAAAGACAGCCCTGCTGAGATGCCTACATTCCGGTAGTTGTGGGACCAGCTGCCTGAGCTAGGGTTTTCTGTCAAGCTATGACTTATTTGGGTACACTAACGTCACTGGCAGATGTGGCTTGATTTTTCTTATTTTTGGAAAGAGCTACTATACAGATCAAGCTCAGTTACAAGAAAATCAGTTCACTAGTGTAGAAGGTTCTCTAAAGTCAGCAAATGTAAGACCAGTGTCATCCCACAAAAAGGGAAGTACACGAGGAATTCAGCGAAATAGTGACAAGTGGAAAAATGATTCACTTTTTCCCAAACAAAGAAATTGAAATAGGTGGCTAATTATTAGAATTATACAAATAATGGATATTTTGGTTTGCTGCAAACTCCAAAAAAAACAAAAACAAAAACCCAAAAATTCTACATTGTTTCAGGTCCAACTGAAAACAATTTTTTAAATTTTTCAGCAAATCAAAAAGAGAGTCCAGAAAAATTAGTTTTGGGTCAAACAAAACTGTTTTGTTTCAACAAAACAAACATTTCATTTCGCTTTCAACTATTTCAAAATTATTTTGATTTTTTTTTCATGAAATTGAGGAAATTTTGAAGTGAAAAATAATTTTGAACTTAAAAATCAAAACTTTTTGTTTCAGAATTGTCCAAATGAAATGTTTTGATTTTCTCTGAACTTTTTATTTTTAAGTCTTCTTTTAAACCTCACACAATTTCGCAAAACCAACACAAATATGTGAAACATTATTGCAACTTGTTATATGGAAGGGCCAATGAGTTCTGTGTAGGTACAACCCATAGTAGGATCAGGACCTCAGGCTGTATAAGAAATTTTATATTGTATGATTATAACTCATTAAATATATCATTTCAAATTAATCATATTTTAAAAGCTTCAACATGGGAGCAGAGCTCAGCCTTAATTCTGCATATCCTGACTCATGAGTGCTTGATTTCTTAACCTTAAAAGCTAAAGAAACAGAAAATAGGGGGGGGGGGGGGTTGTGCTTCTTTGTGGTATATGTAAGAGGCCTAAAAGTCTACCCCACCTCCCCTGAAAAACAAACCCAAAGACTCTTTATTCTGCTTGGTTTTTTTACATTAGAAATTTAGATCTTGTTCACACCTTTTTTCCCCTGGAAGACTATACAGATAGCTGGATAATTAGTAGTAGGTTTATGATAAAATAGATACCATGGATGTGAAACCTGATTAATTGCAGGCAAATGATTTTTACTCAGGCTGTTCAAAATTGTGTTTGTTTTAATTAATATTTAATTCAAATGCCTAAGAACAGTTGGGAGAAAAGCTCTCCTGTTTAAAATTTAACACATCAGCCCATTCAGGTAAGTACTGCGTGAGCACCCATTCCATATATCTGGGTTCTCCGCTGAATTGGCCAGCCAGCAACTCCAAAATAATAAGGAGATAAAAAACTGGCAACTGGAGATTTATCAGCAGAGTTGTGTAACCTGCATTTATGGAATAAGACTCTGTTAACCAATCCATGAACTAACATAGCAACCAAACTAACATTTCTCAAATTCAAGGCTAGCCATACAGTTTATAAGCTAGATCACTCATCGCCATCTGCTCATCCATCTCATATAGTTTTATAAAAATACTGAGATAATTAAAAATTGCCCTACCACCAACATGAGCACGGATATTCGGTCTTTACCACTCACATTTATTCCAGTCTAGTCCCACTATAACAAGTGGTTCTCAACTCCCCATTGTAGGATTTCCCACTGCAAAGTGTCCAACTGTTAATTGTCTTGATCAGCAATCAAAACATCTCTGTAAATTCCATTGCAAGAAAGTGAAAGTGTTTAAACTCTGGAAGTGAACTAGATGGCATCAAACTGCAGAGCTATTAGCAATTTGACCATTGTATTATTTTTAGGTTGCAACTGTATAGTGTGACAGTGAGTATTCAATCTGCTTTTAAAATGGGACAATGTGGCATAGAACAAAATGGATCAGTACACTGAGAATACAAAGTATCCCCCCCCCCCACCCCTTGCATTTGGATACATATAGGTGAACACTTGTACATGTGTAGAGCTCCATTAAAGTTAATGGAGCTTTGCCTGCACAGATCTAATTGTGCGATCGGGGCCTCTGGCTCTGAAATCGTAGGTGTTTTGCCCTATGCTACTATTTTAAACAAACAAGTGTACATTTATGAAATGTATGTGACACCTCCATACATTGCTAGCCATTGGGTTATTCCCTCACTCCAATGAAAATAGTCTTATGAATAATAGCAGCACTCAGCTAATACATCATGCTTTTCATTAGTAGATCTCAAAGCTCTGTACAAAGGAGGTCAATATCATTATCCCCATTTTACAGATGGGGAAACTGAGGAACAGGGCAGTGATGAGACTTCCCCAAAGGTCACACACAAGTTTAGTAACAGATCTGGGACTAGAACCCAGGTCTCCTGAGTTCTAGTCCCAGTCATTACGAATAAGAGTATTTCTGGAAAGCTCTTTATTCAGTTGTGTTCTGCAGAAGATGTAACAACAGAAGAGAGCTAGGATTTCCTCACCCAATGAGAGACTGAAATGTTCTGAAATTCTTAAGTCCCAGTTCCTTACATTTTCATCCTTTCCCTGGTTGTTCTTGCACCAGTACCTATGTTACCATCGTGTTTCAGACAGGTTAATTCTCCCTGTTTAAGACACACACTGCAGCAACAGGCACCCTAGAAATAACTAAAATTGATTATTATTAGCCTTAAGCCACTGTTGCACCCTTTCAATTCTGGGTCAGTGGGGAAATGGAACAGCCCCTGCTGTAAATCAGGCAGCCTATGGCAGCTCTACAGCCTGGAGCTGCCCAGAATGGCTGTAGCAATGTGCACTATGGCCCCTTCCCCAGCACAGCCCCCTACTCTGGGACTTGTGAGGGGGCCTGTGCATGGCAGTCTATGGTTTCCACTGTTCAGCTGCTCTATAGCACAAATTCTCCCCTTTGTGACTAGGCACTGTTGTGTACAGGAGCTGGAACAGAGAGGAGAACCCCTCACAGCATGCTTACACTTTTTAAAAGCCACATGTGGTAATTTAGCCACAGCCTTCCTCTTCCCGGTGTGTGTTACATCCTCATATGGCTGCCAGTGAAGTCTTTCATTTAGGGTCCAGACTAGTGCAACTCCGGCTGAAATTTGTGGAAAGATTCCATTTGACTTCAATGAATGTTGGATCAGGCCTTTAGATTGTATGTTATACAGGGCAGGCCTTCTATGTATTGTCTGTGAAGAGCCTCACGCTATTGTGAGTGTGAAGGAGTAAAAAAATTGTATTTGATTTCTACCCTCCCCTTTTATTTATTGGCTTTTCTATGGCAGTTGGGACCATAGAATCTGAGGTGCTCAGCCATTGATTTATCCTCAGAACTCCCCCACGAAAAAGGGGAGATTATTCCCATTTTATAGACAGGCAAACTAAACTGCAAGGATATTAAGGTCTATCACAGTAGTGGGTGGGCAAGGTTCTGTGATCTGAAATGTGCAGGAGCTCAGACTAGATGATCATGGTGGTTCCTTCTGACCTTAAAGCCTGTGGGGCTATAAGATCTTTAAAGGTATTGGTGTGTCTAACTCCTACTGAATCCAATGGGAGTTAGGCACCTAAATGCCTTTGGAGATCTGGGTCTAAGGAACTCACCGAAGGTCACAGAGGAAGTTTGTGGCAGAACTGGGAATTGAGTCCAACTCTCCTGAGTCCTAATGCAGGGCTTTCATCACAAGACCGTCCTTATTCTTTTACAGTTCTTTTCTAAGCTTGTAAGATTTTATTGTGCTGTAATGTCTTTTCTGTAAGCCTCCTCCTGTTTTCACACAGACTTTTTTCCTTTATATCTAAATCTTTCCCCAGATGAGGACAAAAGGTCTCACATGAGAACAGTTGCCAACCATCTCTCAGAGAGTTCAGTTGAATTTGGATGATGGCTCAACTTCTATATTAGTTTCCTGGTGCGTGTCCTATTTGCCATCATCTGTTCCATAACACGTGTGCTATTATCAAAAACAGACTGTTGATCAAATACATTAAAACTGTTTACAGTTCAAAACACTTTTTTTTAAACCTGTCACATAAATCTTAAACCTTGGTTTCTGTGGGACAATTATATCTCAGAAATGAGCAAAGCATATTACATTTTATCAGGTCATTTGGCATATGCTTTTCTAATCCTTCACTAATCTAGTTTTCTGGAAGGTAGGGCATTGTTAAAGCAAAACAAACCCAACCCAACGACTATAAAATAAATAAAATATAAAAATAAAATAAAAGCTATCTATTTTAATTGAGCTAAGTCTCTCACAATTTTTTCGTATAGCTAGAAGTATTAATTTCAGTGGTCTTTTTAGGATTCCTCCTTTTGAGATCAGGTTCTATGGGAACAGTTGTCAAGGAAACCCACATCACGTGACTTTTCTAGTAACTAGTTCATTCTGTTAGTCCCCAATATAGACAACACCACTCTTCTGTTTTTATCTTTGTAGTTTATTACCTTTGTCTAATGTAGCAAGAGTATAGAGGCTACTTGGCAAAAAGAAAAATCCCTGTTTTGATGATGCTTTAAAAAAAACAAACACACACCACATCTAGCTGTTATTTTTCTGCGACTGCATTTTAACAGATGCATCGTCTAACCATTATTTTCATAATCAGTTTCCCTGTTATAAAGCATACCTTTATAAAATTGTGTTTCACTGTAATAATGAAATCCAAGACAAAACCATGAGAAATTAAACAGGATTGCAAATACTTAGCACTAATATAGGCCACCATTTTCAATAGTGGCCATTTGCTTTCACTGGTAGGTGGCTCAGAACTGGGGTGCCCTGCCCAGTTAGAGACATGTTCGGTCTAATTGTCAGAGCTGTGACCTCTGCAACCCAGCTCCCTTTGACTCCACTTAGCATTTGGGCTCTCCACACTTCTGAAAGTAAGCCCTAAGGCTAAGACCTCAAAAGGTATTTTGGTGCCGAAATCCCGTTGAACTCCATGGAAGTTAGATGCCTTGTTCGTCTCTAAGGTGCCACAAGTACTCCTTTTCTTTTTGTAAATACCTTTGAGAATCTGGAAAAGTGTCTGAGTCTCAAAAAAACAAAACCAGTGATTTCTTGATGTCAATGACTTTCAGTGCATTCAGCTCCTAAAGGCTGATCCTGCACCACTGAATTCATCGGATGCAGATTTCAGCTCCGACTGAGGGTGCTGGGAGTTCAGGGCATTCAGCCCTTTGGAGACCCAGACCTGCAGGATGCTGGACAGAGATCGGCACATGTGAACAACAACAATCCTGTCTATCGGGGGAGGACCTCATTTGTAAGAGCAGTGTGCCAAGGCATCTTGTTTTATATTATTATTACAGCAGAACCAAGAGGACTCAACTGACAGAGGGGCTCCATTGTGTTCGGTGCACACAAATGGACACAAACAGACCACCCCAAAGAATTTACTGTCTAAACAGACAAAAGGCTGGAGGGGATACAATTACAGGTGAAGTGCCTTGTCCAAATCACACAGATGAGCAGAAGCAGAGCAGGATAACATAAGAACAGCCATACTGGTCAGACCAATGGTCCATCTAGCAGTCTCCTATTATGAAAGAATGTACCTGTATTCATACCCTACACACTATGGCACAAAAGTACACCTTGTAAGGTATCATTTGAAAACATATTTTACCAGGACAATAATGACCAGTAAATTGAGTGTGGCAACATTGTATGTTTAGTTATAAAATTCCACTGTATGGTATTATTAACAAAATGTTCCAAACCACACAGCTCTGCCCAAACTGAGGTTTGCAAACAAAGGAATGTGTGCTCTGCTTAATTTGCATTTAAGCAGTAAACAGAGTCATTAAGCAGGGAGGGAAACAACAGAGGCTCAAACAGCCAAGAAAAAAGCAGCAGGGAACATCCTTCCACATAGATTCTGTCTCCTGATGCCCAGCTGGAAATATTTTTCAAGAGGAGGACTAAAACTATAAAAGGAGGAACAAACACCCCAAGTGAACCCTATGTATAGTTGGGATTATGTTTTTGCAATTTGCATTACTTTGCATTTATCAACACTGAAATTCATCTGCCATTTTGTTGCCCAGTCACCCAGTTTTGCGAGATCTCTTTGTAGCTCTTCGCAGTCTGCCTGGGACTTAACTACATTAAGCAGTTTTGTATCATCTGCAAATTTTGCCACCTCACTTTTCACCCCTTTTTTCCAGATCACTCATTTATTAGAACCAAGATTTGGATTCCCAGTCCTGAGCTTTATCCACTAAACCATACTGCCTCTCCTATTGGTATTTGCCAAATAGCCAACAGTTATCCTTGATGCTCAGAGACTACTGAACAAGTACTTGATCCTACAACACGGACCCTATACCCACATGGAATCCCCTTGACTTTAATCCTTTTGCAGAGCTGGAGCCGATGGCCACAGAACAAGTTATGAAGAGCGCAAGAATTTGAGGAAGATAGAGAGACTGCTAAAACCAGGCATAGGTCGCATAAGAAGGGTTCTCTGGCCATTGGAAAGGTAGGTAGCAGCATGGAGCTAGTGTAGTGGGAGAAATTAAGTGCTCAATCTTGCAAACTTTTCTCTACAGGGTTATTTATGAGAATAAAGATTTGCAGGATCACACCCTGAGAAAGGCTGGTAGATGTGAACTGTGTTGGGAGATCTGGTGAGGAGTGTCTCCTGGACTGGGTGGGGGATAATGCAAGGGGCTTCTGAGACTGGTAACCCTGCACAATCCTGTGCTATTAACACTGTAGAGCACAACTGACTTCTGACATACTATACTGGGGGGGAGGGGAGCTATTTTAGCTAATTCATGTTTGTAACAGGCGTTAATGCATTTGAATACACAAACTAGCAAACCACCAGTATTTGTGGATGAAATAGATCTAACGCACAGTTCCCATGCTATTTTGATAAGGATAATATTGTTGCTGCTATCTGTCCATATTGCTTTATGTCCGTGTCATAAGGCACACAATATTCTTTTACCTTTGTCTGGTGAGATCCAAGAATATATTCGCAACATCTCTGTGCACAGTTATGCTCTGGAGCAGCCCTTTTTCATTAGACGGGGTTTTTTTTACATAAATCTTACAATTTAAAATGCGGTAAGAAATGACAACATGTAACCCCATTAGCCTGATACTAGGAAGTACTGAAATTAAAACAGAAATGAATCCAAAAGATTGGAGAAGCAGCAGTTTACAGTAATTACTAAAACATTTCCTAACTCCTTCTAGGATTCCTCTTGAGACCTGGGAAACATTATTATGTACATACACATACTCCCTTCTAAACTGTCCATTCCCTAGCTTTAAACTTTGAATTACCAGCCCTGGAATGGCTATAGAAGACCATTCCCTCTTTTATATATTTGTTTGCCATATCTTTTCTTAACTATACAATGAAGTGCTGTGCTCAGCTTTGAGAACTTGGAGAAATTCTACACCACTTCCTATTTCTGGGAATTGCATAAATAGTTCACTGTTTTCAAAAGGCAGTCAGTCATAGTTCCCCAAAAAATCATATCATAAGTGAAAGTGTCAAACATAGCTGTTTAGACCCTTCTCTCTGCCTCAGCACCTGGGAAGCTCCTGCAGTACTGTATGCTTCACATGGCTTCCCCCCCCCCCCGCCTACTTATACAGTATTCAGGGAGATAACAGCGCTAATTTAGCCCCAAGTTTAGGCTTCAGGAAAACAAAAATATTCGCATAACCAGTAAAAAATGCTGTTTGGAGGTTTTAAAATTCCATGTGAAAGCTTTGTAAACTAATATACTTTCAGATCACACTTTATAACCCAACATTGCAGGACTGAGAACCTGAATTTAAACCCTACTAAAATATGAAAATTACTGGATTGATTTTCCTCACACTAGCTAAACAAACATACTATCAACCTGAAACTTCCCACGCTGACTGACGGTGATTCATCTTATTAGAGTCAGCCTGGCTGACTACTTGTATAAAAGGTTGACAGGATCAAGCTCTTTGGTTACAAAATAGGAGTTAAAAGGAATGCTGTTCTCTTCAGTAACTCCAAGAAGTGCTAGAAGTCAGAGTCTACATCTTTCATGGTGAAACCATGCCCTGTTTTTTTTTTAAAAAGGTTTTTCTAATTCATCTACTGCTGCCTCCGTCACATTTCCTTTCTATTGATGATATTTGATCTGTTATCTCAGGATTACTGTCCTCCCTTTCCAACTCACACTTCTCTGATTTTCTTTGTAGCCAGGGGACTGAGTATCAGGGTGGATTAGTTCAGCAGCTAGGGAGTGGATAACACTGTGCAAATGGCTTTCAGGGCAGGCAGTTAAGATAACATTTTTAACAATGCACGGAAGAGCCAGCTAAGAGCCTCTAAAATCAGCAAGGCAAAGCTGGAATAGCAACCACAGAGGCCCTAACCTGATTTCCCATTCATAGGTGTTGGAACCAGGGGTGCTACCGCACCCCCTGGCTTGAAGTGATTTCCATTATATACAGGGTTTACAGTTTGGTTGAATGGCTCTCAGCACCCTCACTATAAAAATTGTTCCAGCACCCCTGTTCCCATGATTTGAGGAGGCTGAGACATTTTGTATTGCCGAGGCCACAACTCGCAGTGCCATGTGCGCTGCACTTGCGGTTTTTCTTCTCGATAAAACCATGGAAACCCATGCCTTAGGGGTTTTTTAACAAATGAACCAACCCACCCTTACCAGAAGAGCAAAGCCCAAAACAAGGAAAAATGCACCTCCTTTGAGTTGCTCATTATTACTGTTTTATTAGATGCAGTGTAGTTGTAGCCAGGTCAGTCCCTGGATAGTAGTGAGACAAGGTGCATGAGGCATAGACGCCGACACCGTGGGTGCTCGGGGCTGAAGCACACATGGGGAAAAATTAGTGGGTGCTCTGCACCCACTAGCAGCCAAGCTCCCCCTCCCCCCCGAGCTTGCCACGTCCCCACTCCTCCTCCTCCTACCTCCCAGCGTTTCTCACCCTACCACTGTTTGGCAGTGTTAGCATGCTCCAGGAGGGAGGGGGAAGAAAGGCAATGTAGCGCGCTCAGGGGAGGAGGTGGGGAAGAGGTGGGGCTGGGGCAGAGCAGGGGTCAAGCACTTAGGGGAAAGTGGGGAGGTTGGCGCCTATGGCGTGAGGCAATAGATCTTAGTGGATCAAACGTCTCTTGGTGAGAAAGACGAGCTTTCAAGCCACACAGCGAGCGCTCTTCTTCAGGTCTGGGAAAGGTACAGCTAAGTGAATGGTGGAACAGATGATTGTTTAGCATAAGTAGCTGGCACATTTCAATGTAGAATGGTCCCTTAGAATGTGTGTTTGTGCTAAACAATCTGTTCCACCATGCATTTAGCTGTGACGCTCTGTGTACTTTCCCAGACCTGCAACAGAAGTTGTCCAATAAAAGATATTACCTCACTCACCTTGCATCTCAGTTTTATTAGACTTGGCTGGTTTCAGTTTCTCTCAGCATCACATACAGTGGGTGAAATACTGGCCCCAGTGAAGTCAATGAGAGATCTTTCTTTTGATCAGTAGGTCTGTGGTACAGACCTTAGCGGGTTTGTATTTTTGTTAATCAGTATTTGTATCCATACATCTACTCAGAAGTTTTATCTCACTAGATTTTACAGTCTTTTAGCTGCAGTTCTGTACCCTCACTCCTATGCTATAATCTGTCCTTCTTGTGTACTTTATTACTAGGGTTTTCAGTATTCAATCAAGAAAGTTTAGCGTCAAGTACAGATTAAGAGTGATTCCATTAACAATATGCCCCCAGAGAATGCTGCACAAGTGGGTCAGGCCACTGCAAATCAGTTTAGTGCCAGAGTACTCCCTCTGACCACAAGAGTAATGCTACTGTTCTTGCACAAAAACCCTCCATCTTCCATTGCCCAATAGCCCGGAACTTCCAAGCCTTAAAAATATCATGTTGGTACACTTTGGGTATTTGTGATTCTGACCTATGTCCCATTTATTCCTTTGTAATAGATTTACAGTTTAGTGTTTATTTAATGATAATCTAGCCACGCCAATATCCTGTAGCATTTCTCAGGCAGCTATAGTGTGTTGAAGGATCTGTTCACATTATGCCAAACAACAATACTTACCCAGTTGAAATAGCAGGGGAATTTACTTATGGAGAATGTGATTACCCGAGTTGGAATTTGGTCTGAATAGCATTCCTACATTCGCAAGTTGTTTAATGAGATTGGTGTTCACCACAGTGGCCAGGATCTCATCTTTCAAAAGACCACCTCTCTCCAGCAGCACAATGCCTTATGATATGTTGGAGGACCCAGGGAAGAGCACCACTTACAGCAGGAGTCAGCAACCTATGGCATAAGTGCCAAAGGCAGCACACGAGATGATTTTGAGTGGCATTTTCACTGCCTGGTCCCCAGCCAGCGGTCCCAGGGGCTCTGTTGCCATCCTGGGGTTCCAGCCACCAGCCCGGGGCTCTGCTCCTGGCCTCAGCCCAGGGCTCTGCAGCTGCCCTGAGCTGTGACCCACTGGCCCCAATCTGGGACAGTGAGGGGTGCAGACAGGGGCAAGAGGGGGCACAGCTCAGTGCCCCCCACCTTAAATATTGTTCCAGCACGACTGTACTGGGATATTTTTAGTCCTGATTTGCTGCTTACAGCACTATCTCGTCACGTGGAACAGCGCCTTGCGTTTCATGTTGTGTGCACCGTCTGTCATGATTTTCACTCCTCCCCCACCACTGTAAGTTGAGGGGTACATTTGACAAAAATGTCAGCTCCTAAGAAAGCAAAGTTAGATGTCTGTTCATTTCAGCCTTCTTGGACAGACACATTTGGATTTATTCAAAAGAAGGACTGTGCTGTTTGTGCTTTTTGTTGAGTGTTTGTCGCACATCAAGTGTTCGACGACATTTTCAAACGAAGCACAAGAAAACCTTTCTTGACAAAGCAGACAAGACTGAATCAATCAAAAAGGCAGTAGCAGGATATGAGAAGCAAAGCAGTGTTTTTAAATGCTTAAGTACAAGTAAAAATCAAGCCACAGAAGGAAGTTACAAGATTGCACAGTGCATTGCAAAAAACAGAAAGCCGTTTACAGATGGGGAATATATAAAAAAAGTTTCTCTCAGCAGTTCGGAGGTTTTCTTCAATGATTTGCCAAATAAAGATTCGTATCTAGAATAAAAGAACTGCCTGTCTCTGTCAGAACAGTTGAGAGACGCGTAAGTGAAATGGCAGAAAACATTAACGAAAAGCAGACAACTGCATTAAAAGACACAGCAGTGTTTAGCATTGCAGTTGATGAGAGCGTGGATATAAACAACGTTCCATGTTTGCAAATTGTTGCATGATATTGTGCTTCTGATGAAATCCAAGAGGAACTTTGTTGCCTAAAACCCCTGCATGGCACAACAAAAGGGGGAAGATATAGCAGAAACTTTTGTAAACCATTTTGAAGAACAAGGAGTTGACATCAGAAAAATATTGTGTGTGTCAACAGATGGTGCTCCTGCCATGGTCGGAAAACAAAAGGGATTTGTAAAGTTACTTGAAGATCAAATTGGCTGCCCGACAGTCAAATTTTACCATACCATCCATCAAGAAAACCTAAAATTTCTAATTCAGAGCTTAATGATGTAATGAATACAGTGGTGCAAATTGTGAACGTCCTTGTTGCTCGATCTGCTTTGACTCAGAGTTTCAAGCACTGCTAGACAAGATGGACAGTGCTTATAATGACATTCCACTTCACAGCAACATTTGGTGGCTAAGCCATGGCAAGGTTTTGGTATGCTTTGTAAACCGTTTTGATGCAATCAAAGCCTTTTTGTCAGAAAAAGGACAAAACTACGCCGAACTGGATGGTGACAAATGGCAGTGTAAGCTCATGTTTCTAACTGACATCACCGCTCACCTAAATAAGCTTAACCTCTGTCTCCAGGGTGCAGGGCAAAAGGTTCTGAATCTTTATGAAACCTGGAAGGCGTTTGTTGTAAAACTAGCAGTTTTTTCTCGGGATATTCGAACTTTGCCTTTCCGCTACTTCCAACACATAAAAGAGCTATCGATTCTGTGAGTGTCGATGAGATTGGATTATACATGCAAGAACTGGAATCAGAATTTTGACAGATTTCAAGATTTCCAGTGATTTGGCCCAATGCTTTCTTTTCTAATTAAACCTGAAAAGTTCAACAAAAGCGACTTGGATTTGTCTGTATTTCAGAGGTTGGGTGTTGAAGATTTCGAAATGCAGCTCATTCAGTTAAAAAGCTCAGAATTGTGGGCATCAAAGTTCGGAGATCTGCGGAGTGTACTTAAAGCTACTGAGAGAGATCATGGGGCCTCTGTTCTGACCTGCTGGACATCCCTGCCAGTGAAATTTAACTGTTTGAAGAAAATTGCATTTGCAATGCTTTCAGCATTTGGATCCACATAGCTGTGTGAACAGGTATTTTAACACATGAAACCTGTCCTCTGTCCCTCTCCGAGCTGGTTAACAACTGATCACTCAGAAGCCTCTATGCAGCTTAAAGTATCCAAATACATGCCAGACATTGGAAAACTCAGCAAGGAAAAGCAAGGGGAAGAATCACACTAAACTGATAAGATCGGCATTTTAATTTAATTTTAAATGAAACCTCTTAAACATTTTAAAAACCTTATTTACTTTACATATAATAGTTTAATTATAGAGAGAGGACCTTCTAAAAACATTAAGGTATTACTGGCATGCAAACCTTACATTAGAGTGAATAAATGAAGACTTGGCACACCATTTCTGAAAGGTTGCTGACCTGTAACTTACAGCATCACCATACTACTTCTTGCAATACCCTACATTATCCCTAGAGATCGTCTCTACCATGAGGGCTGATCTGGTCACAACACTCTCTTGCTTTGGAGCATCCACCCACTTACGGCTCAAGTTCCTTAACTGTGAGTTAAGATTTGTGTGCTTGTGTGACTGTCGTTCCTGTTGAACCAGTAAGAAACCCTGAGACAAGTTAGCCTCAGTCCTTTCAAGACACTAAAAATAAGGCTTTGCTAATCTGTTCCTAAAGCTATTACCTTTTTTGGCAGTTCTCCTGTCAAATAAATTCTCGTCCACTCTGGAATGAAAACTCAAGTCCATCTGACACCATTTAGACTTGAATTCATCCAGGCAACACAGTAAGAAAGATATTAGTTTAACGGGCTGGAAGAAATCTCAGCTTAGTCAGTAGTCCTTCTCTCTTGCATTCGGCAGAGCTACTTAAACTAGTCTTCTACAAAGGGGTGGGGATTGTGTTACTGGAACATATATTAAACAATGCAAACCAGGACCCACAGGGATTATTAATCGATTAGACAATTTCCAATAGAAATTTGTGCTGTTTCAAGGCTGCTTCAATAGAAGAAATCAAAAATTAGTTTAAGTGACAGTCAAGTAGTTAGTCATATAAGGTCAACTACCTTCCTTCAGGAGACCTCCCAGAGCTGCTTCATTTGTGAAGTACAAATGTTTATTAATATTACTAGGTTCTGGTGATATTCATGCTAGAAGCAGGTATCTAGGTACCCATAGGTTTATTAGTGGTTGAACTGAATTTATATTTGAACATTGGCCTGATATTATTAGAGAGGCATGTTCTAGTGGGGTGAATATAGGACTGACAGCCAGGAACTCTTTACTTCTAATACCAGTTCTAACACAGACTCCCTCTTGACCTTGGGCAGGTCACTTAGCCCTGGTCTACACTAGGACTTTAGGTCGAATTTAGCAGCGTTAAATCACTGTAAACCTGCACCCGTCCACACGATGAAGCCCTTTATTTCGACTTAAAGCGCTCTTAAAATCGATTTCCTTACTCCACCCCTGACAAGTGGATTAGCGCTTAAATCGGCCTTGCCGGGTCGAATTTGGGGTACTGTGGACACAATTCGACGGTATTGGCCTCCAGGAGCTATCCCAGAGTGCTCCATTGTGACCACTCTGGACAGCACTCAACTCAGATGCACTGGCCAGGTAGACAGGAAAAGAACCGCAAACTTTTTAATCTCATTTCCTGTTTGGCCAGTGTGGCAAGCTGCAGGTGACCATGCAGAGCTCATCAGCACAGGTGACCATGATGGAGTCCCAGAATTGCAAAAGAGCTCCAGCATGGACTGAACAGGAGGTACGGGATCGGATCGCTGTATGGGGAGAGGAATCCGTGCTATCAGAACTCCGTTCCAGTTTTCGAAATGCCAAAACCTTTGTCAAAATCTCCCAGGGCATGAAGGACAGAGGCCATAACAGGGACCCGAAGCAGTGCTGCTTGAAACTGAAGGAGCTGAGGCAAGCCTACCAGAAAACCAGAGAGGCGAACGGCCGCTCCGGGTCAGAGCCCCAAACATGCCGCTTCTATGATGAGTTGCATGCCATTTTAGGAGGTTCAGCCACCACTACCCCAGCTGTGTTGTTTGACTCCTTCAATGGAGATGGAGGCAACACGGAAACACTCCGATGAGTGTACCTTTTAAAATACTATACATGGTTTAAAAGCAAGCATGTGAAAGGATTACTTTGCCCAAGCATTCGCGGCTCTCCTGGATGTACTCCCAAAGCCTTTGCAAAAGGTTTCTGGGGAGGGCAGCCTTATTGCGTCCTCCATGGTAGGACACTTTACCACTCCAGGCCAGTAACATGTACTGGGGAATCATTGTAGAACAAAGCATTGCAGTGTATGTTTGCTGGCGTTCAAACAAACAGCCGTTCTTTATCTCTCTGTGTTATCCTCAGGAGAGTGAGATATCATTCATGGTCACCTGGTTGAAATAGGGTGCTTTTCTTCAGGGGACACTCAGAGGAGCCCGTTCCTGCTGGGCTGCTTACCTGTGGCTGAACAGAAATGTTCCCCGCTGTTCCACGGGGAGGGGGAGGGTTGAGGGGGTAGCCACGCGGTAGGGGGAGGCAAAATGCGACCTTGTAACAAAAGCACATGTGCTATGTATGTAATGTTAACAGCAAGGTTTACCCTGAAAGAGTGTAGCCACTGTTTTATAAAATGTATCTTTTTAAATATCGCTGTCCCTTTTTTTCCCTCCACCAGCTGCATGTGTTTCAATGATCACAGGATCTTCTCCTTCCCAGAGGCTAGTGAAGATTAGAAAGAAAAAAAAAAAACACACACACACACACACTCGTGCTGAAATGTTCTCCGATCTCATGCTGTCCTCCCACACTGACAGAGCACAGACGAATGCGTGGAGGCAAATAATGTCAGAGTGCAGGAAAGCACAAAATTACCGGGAGGAGAGGTGGCGGGCTGAAGACAGGGCTGAAGCTCAAATGTGGCGGCAGCGTGATGAGAGGAGGCAGGATTCAATGCTGAGGCTGCTGGAGGACCAAACCAGTATGCTTCAGTGTATGGTTGAGCTGCAGGAAAGGCAGCTGGAGCACAGACTGCCACTACAGCCCCTGTGTAACCAACCGCCCTCCTCCCCAAGCTCCATAGCCTCCATACCCAGACGCCCAAGAACGCGGTGGGGGGGGCCACCAGCCAACCAGCCACTCCGCCACAGAGGATTGCCCAAAAAAAGAAGGCTGGCATTCAATAAATTTTAAAGTTGTAAACTTTTAAAGTGCTGTGTGGCATTTTCCTTCCCTCCTCCACCACCCCTCCTGGGCTACCTTGGTAGTCATCCCCCTATTTGTGTGATGAATGAATAAAGAATGCATGAATGTGAAGCAACAATGACTTTATTGCCTCTGCAAGCAATGATTAAAGGGAGGAGGAGAGGGTGGTTAGCTTGCAGGGAAGTAGAGTGAACCAAGGTGGGGGTGGGTTTCATCAAGGAGAAACAAACAGAACTTTCACACCGTAACCTGGCCAGTCATGAAACTGGTTTTCAAAGCTTCTCTGATGCGTACCGCGCCCTCCTGTGCTCTTCTAACCGCCCTGGTGTCTGGCTGCGCGAAACCAGCAGCCAGGTGATTTGCCTCAACCTCCCACCCCGCCATTAATGTCTCCCCCTTACTCTCACAGATATTGTGGAGCACACAGCAAGCAGTAATAACAGTGGGAATATTGGTTTCGCTGAGGTCTAAGCGAGTCAGTAAACTGCGCCAGCGCGCCTTTAAACGTCCAAATGCACATTCTACCACCATTCTGCACTTGCTCAGCCTGTAGTTGAACAGCTCCTGACGAGTGTCCAGGCTGCCTGTGTACGGCTTCATGAGCCATGGCATTAAGGGGTAGGCTGGGTCCCCAAGGATACATATAGGCATTTCAACATCCCCAACAGTTATTTTCTGGTCTGGGAATAAAGTCCCTTCCTCCAGCTTTTGAAACAGACCAGAGTTCCTGAAGATGCGAGTGTCATGTACCTTTCCCAGCCATCCCACGTTGATGTTGGTGAAACATCCCTTGTGATCCACCAGAGCTTGCAGCACTATTGAAAAGTACCCCTTGCGGTTTATGTACTCACCGGCTTGGTGCTCCGGTGCCAAGATAGGGATATGGGTTCTGTCTTTGGCCCCACCACAGTTAGGGAATCCCATTGCAGCAAAGCCATCCACTACGACCTGCACATTTCCCAGGGTCACTACCCTTGATATCAGCAGATCTTTGATTGCGTGGGCTACTTGCATCACAGCAGCTCCAACAGTAGATTTGCCCACTCCAAATTGATTCCCAACTGACCGGTAGCTGTCTGGCATTGCAAGCTTCCACAGGGCTATCGCTACTCGCTTCTCAACTGTGAGGGCTGCTCTCATCTTGGTATTCATGCGCTTCAGGGCAGGGGAAAGCAAGTCACAAAGTTCCATGAAAGTGCCCCTACGCATTTGAAAGTTTCGCAGCCACTGGGAATTGTCCCAGACCTGCAACACTATGCAGTCCCACCAGTCTATGCTTGTTTCCCAAGCCCAGAATCGGCGTTCCACATCATTAACCTGCCCCATTAGCACCATGATGCATGCATTGGCAGGGCCCATGCTTTCAGAGAAATCTGTGTCCATGTCCTGATCACTCACGTGACCGCGCTGACGTCGCCTCCTCGCCCGGTATCGCTTTGCCAGGTTCTGGTGCTGCATATACTGCTGGATAATGCGTGTGGTGTTTAATGTGCTCCTAATTGCCAAAGTGAGCGGAGCGGCCTCCATGCTTGCCTTGGTATGGCGTCCGCACAGAAAAAAGGCACGGAACGATTGTCTGCCGTTGCTCTGATGGAGGGAGGGGCGACTGACGACACGAGTTACAGGGTTGGCTTCAGGGAGCTAAAAATCAACAAAGGGGGTGGCTTTACATCAATGAGTATTCCAATAAGAAATGGTGCACCTAAGTTATTGTTCTTATTGGAACAATGAGGTTAGTCTGGCCTCTGATTGATACATGGCTAGATTTACCTTGCTGCACCTTCTCTGTGAGTGACTGCAGTGTGACCTAGAGGAATGAGTCCCCTAGACAGGGGAGGGGGGGAAGCAAATGAGTAGAAAACAAATCTGGTCTATTTCTTGTTTTGATCCACTCCATCTATCTTTTACATCTTTGGCTGGCAGCAGACGGTGCAGAAGGACTGCAAGCCATCCACATCTCATGGCTGCTCGGCAGAAGACGGTGCAATACGACTGCTAGCCATCTTCATCTCTTGCCTGCCCGGCAGAAGATGGTACAGTACAACTGCTAGCAATCCGTATTGCCTGCCTGCTCACCATAAGACGGTTCAATAGGACTGACTGCAGGACTAAAGAGAATGACCTGGTCAAGTCACTCCAAACTTAGTCCCTGCGCCCATGTCTGTCCAGGCGCTCCCGGCCGACGAAGCCAGGAGCACCTCGGACATGACGATGACGGTGACCAGTCATATTGCACTGTCTGCTGCCACAAGGCAATGGGTTGCTGCTGCTGTGTAGCAATGCAGTACCGCCTCTGCCAGCACCCAGGAGACATACTGTGATGGTTACCTGAGCGGGCTCCATGCTTGCCATGGTATGGCGTCTGCACAGGTAACTGAGGAAAAAAGGCGCGAAACGATTGTCTGCCCTTGCTTTCACAGAGGGAGGGAGGGAGGGAACGGGGGCCTGACGATACGTACCCAGAACCACCCGCGACAGTGTTTTAGCCCCATCAGGCATTGGGATCTCAACCCAGAACTCCAATGGGCAGCGGAGACTGCGGGAACTGTGGGATAGCTACCCACAGTGCAACATTCCGGAAGTCGACGCTAGCCTCGGTACTGTGGAAGCGCTCCGCCGAGTTAATGCACTTAGAGCATTTTCTGTGGGGACACACACACTCGAATATATAAAACCGATTTCTAAGAAAACGACTTCTATAAATTCGACCTGATTTCGTAGTGTAGATATACCCTTAGACCCAGATCCTCAAAAGATATTTAGGCTCATCACTTCCAGTGAAATACCTTGAAGATCTGGGCCTTAGGGCCTTTAAAATAAACCATGTTGGAGGGACTGGTTACAGGATGATTGTCCCCCAGCACACTTAATGCATTGTTCCATGCTGCAGTATGGATAAGACTTGTGTTTCCTTGCAGCCTTGAACCTTGCTACAGAGCTGAATGTGTGTAGAGATATAGGTCCCAATTATACTGCAAGACAGAGCCATATTTTAACCCTATTAGGTTACAAAGGTGGAGGAAGAATAGGAGGTGGAAGAATTGAGGACAGGAATTTTCAGAATTGCTGGAAAAAACAGAGGACAAAAGAAGCTCTGCAAGCTGCAGTTGTTCCCAGAGATCCAGCCAGAAAACTAGAAAAAGAAAAAAAAAAGCAGTTTTATCTACAGGATAGCTGATTAGTGACTGATCTGTTAACTACCTCTACCACAGAAACAGGCTACCCTGTAGGTTGGATACTACTTATTAAAAAAGCTTTGCCAGTGTGTCCATATGACATTGTAGCATTTATTTAGAAATGGTAAGAAAAAAAGCTGCCTTCTAAAGAGTTCCTTGTAAGAGATTTAACTCCCCTTTTAAAACTGGGTGCTGAATCTCTTATTTATTAAGCATTATCTAATCTGGGTCCATAAAGTGTTCTCTTGTATGCCTTTCACAAATGAGAGGGTCTATGCCACCAACAGAGGAAGATAGTGTCTGCACTGAAGCACCTGGACTATGACCAAACTGGCAGTTTTCCAGAGCACTAAAACAAAAACAAAAAATGTATAAGTTCAGAGCAAGCTGCAACCAGCCATTCACCTCACAGGCACTTCCCAGAACTAGTCACACCCTGCTGGTGCCAGTCAGTCTTTATTGACTTTGAACATCAGAGCTGTGCCCTTGAACAGTGACAGTTTTAAATTAAGAGAAAAGACATTTTTAATCAGGTACTTTCCAAGCTCAACTATAGTTTTATAGGATATTGAAACTTTGCCTGCCTTCCTTTTCTCTGTGATGTTTAAAGTCATTAGTCCACACCAGCTTCTCTCAGTCCTGCTAGAGGAGGATAGGAAAGACATGGAGTGAAAGAGTCTCAGAGTTACAGATTCTACATGTTCTTGGTCAAAAAACAACCCGCAAACTTTTGATCATAAAGTATGAAGTTTTCTTCATAAAGCTGAAAGAGTGTGAGGGAGTGGAGTCCTGAGGGAACCCTGGAAACAAAAATATCACTCTGTACAAATTTCCTTCCTATAATAAAAAGGAAGTCAAATTCTTTGCTTGAAGCACAGCTATGCTGTTCAGTACATCCTCTCTGCTCCAACACCAGGAATTTTTTAAAATATTATCTTAGCGACAGCAGTAGTATGTGACTCAAGCCACATTAGAAAGGAGCCCTATGATTGCCTCTACAAACATATCTATATTGCCCATACAGGAATTATACAAATCAGGACCCATCTTGCAGAGATAATAATCAAGCACTCAAATGCTGGTTTTGAGGTCATGTTCTGGGTTCAGGCACAGGCATGAGGTTCTGATTGCCCTCAAAGGAAGCTCTTACCGACATATCCAAAACCAGAGATGGACTCATGATATACCCTGGATCTAAACTTCGGCTGTGGGTCCAGATGTGAACTTGAATGTGGGTCCATCCCTGTATTAGACTAGAACACAGCCATTTGTATCTTTGCACTAATTGCTTATTAGAGGGTACTGGGGGTGAAGACAACCTAGGTGTGGTCCACACTATAACATCTGCTGCTACTAGCACCAAAGGGGTGGCACCAGAGGTCAACTTTGCAAGAGCACACAAACCCAGACTGGTGGAGTTCTCAACCCCACCAGTCTCCTCCCAAGCTGAACTATGGAGAAAACTGGTCATTCATTTTCCACATGGCTGACTTTTTATATATTGCACATCTCATCTGAACTGTTAGAATCATAGAATATAAGGGTTGGAAGGGACCCCAGAAGGTCATCTAGTCCAACCCCCTGCTCGAAGCAGGACCAATTCCCAGTTAAATCATCCCAGCCAGGGCTTTGTCAAGCCTGACCTTAAAAACCTCTAAGGAAGGAGATTCTACCACCTCCCTAGGTAACGCATTCCAGTGTTTCACCACCCTCTTAGTGAAAAAGTTTTTCCTAATATCCAATCTAAACCTCCCCCACTGCAGCTTGAGACCATTACTCCTCGTTCTGTCATCTGATACCATTGAGAACAGTCTAGAGCCATCCTCTTTGGAACCCCCTTTCAGGTAGTTGAAAGCAGCTATCAAATCCCCCCTCATTCTTCTCTTCTGCAGGCTAAACAATCCCAGCTCCCTCAGCCTCTCCTCATAACTCATGTGTTCCAGACCCCTAATCATTTTTGTTGCCCTTCGCTGGACTCTCTCCAATTTATCCACATCCTTCTTGAAGTGTGGGGCCCAAAACTGGACACAGTACTCCAGATGAGGCCTCACCAATGTCGAATAGAGGGGAACGATCACGTCCCTCGATCTGCTCGCTATGCCCCTACTTATACATCCCAAAATGCCATTGGCCTTCTTGGCAACAAGGGCACACTGCTGACTCATATCCAGCTTCTCGTCCACTGTCACCCCTAGGTCCTTTTCCGCAGAACTGCTGCCTAGCCATTCGGTCCCTAGTCTGTAGCTGTGCATTGGGTTCTTCCGTCCTAAGTGCAGGACCCTGCACTTATCCTTATTGAACCTCATCAGATTTCTTTTGGCCCAATCCTCCAATTTGTCTAGGTCCTTCTGTATCCTATCCCTCCCCTCCAGCGTATCTACCACTCCTCCCAGTTTAGTATCATCCGCAAATTTGCTGAGAGTGCAATCCACACCATCCTCCAGATCATTTATGAAGATATTGAACAAAACCGGCCCCAGGACCGACCCTTGGGGCACTCCACTTGATACCGGCTGCCAACTAGACATGGAGCCATTGATAACTACCCGTTGAGCCCAACGATCTAGCCAGCTTTCTACCCACTTTGTAGTGCATTCATCCAGCCCATACTTCCTTAACTTGCTGACAAGAATACTGTGGGAGACCGTGTCAAAAGCTTTGCTAAAGTCAAGAAACAATACATCCACTGCTTTCCCTTCATCCACAGAACCAGTAATCTCATCATAGAAGGCAATTAGATTAGTCAGGCATGACCTTCCCTTGGTGAATCCATGCTGGCTGTTCCTGATCACTTTCCTCTCATGCAAGTGCTTCAGGATTGATTCTTTGAGGACCTGCTCCATGATTTTTCCAGGGACTGAAGTGAGGCTGACTGGCCTGTAGTTCCCAGGATCCTCCTTCTTCCCTTTTTTAAAGATTGGCACTACATTAGCCTTTTTCCAGTCATCCGGGACTTCCCCGGTTCGCCACGAGTTTTCAATTCAACTGTTCTCTCTCTCATTCAAAATTCTCCCATACTTTTGAATTTCAATTTCCTGTTTGGCCAGCGTGGCAAGCTGCAGGTGACCATGCAGAGCTCATCAGCAGAGGTGACCATGATGGAGTCCCAGAATCGCAAAAGAGCTCCAGCATGGACTGAACGGGAGGTACGGGATCTGATCGCTGTATTGGGGAGAGGAATCCGTGCTATCAGAACTACGTTCCAGTTTTCGAAATGCCAAAACATTTGTCAAAATATCCCAGGTCAAGAAAGGACAGAGGCCATAACAGGGACCCGAAGCAGTGCCGCGTGAAACTGAAGGAGCTGAGGCAAGCCTACCGGAAAACCAGAGAGGCGAACGGCCGCTCCGGGTCAGAGCCCCAAACATGCCGCTTCTATGATGAGCTGCATGCCATTTTAGGAGGTTCAGCCACCACTACCCCAGCTGTGTTGTTTGACTCCTTCAATGGAGATGGAGGCAACACAGAAGCAGGTTTTGGGGACGAGGAAGATGATGATGATGAGGTTGAGGTTGTAGATAGCTCACAGCAAGCAAGCAGAGAAACTGGTTTTCCTGACAGCCAGGAACTGTTTCTCACCCTGGACCTGGAGCCAGTACCCCCCGAACCCACCCAAGGGTGCCTCCCAGACCTGCTAGGCAGAGAAGGGACCTCTGGTGAGTGTACCTTTTAAAATACTATACATGGTTTAAAAGCAAACATGTTTAAATGATTAACTTGCCCTGGCATTCGTGGCTCTCCTGGATGTACTCCCAAAGCCTTTGCAAAAGGTTTCTGGGGAGGGCAGCCTTATTGCGTCCTCCATGGTAGGACACTTTACCACTCCAGGCCAGTAACACGTACTCGGGAATCATTGTAGAACAAAGCATTGCAGTGTATGTTTGCTGGCGTTCAAACAAACAGCCGTTCTTTATCTCTCTGTGTTATCCTCAGGAGAGTGAGATATCATTCATGGTCACCTGGTTGAAATAGGGTGCTTTTCTTCAGGGGACACTCAGAGGAGCCCGTTCCTGCTGGGCTGCTTACCTGTGGCTGAACAGAAATGTTCCCCGCTGTTAGCCATGGGGAAGAGGGAGGGGCTAGCCACACGCGGGGGGAGGCAAAATGCGACCTTGGAACGAAAGCACATGTGCTATGTATGTAATGTTACCAGCAAGGTTTACCGTGAAAGAGTGTACCCATTGTTCTATAAAATGTGTCTTTTTAAATACCATTGTCCCTTTTTTTCCCTCCACCAGCTGCATGTGTTTCAAGGATCACAAGATCTTCTCCTTCCCAGAGGCTAGCGAAGATTAGAAGGCGAAAAAAAATGCACTCGCAATGAAATGTTCTCTGAGCTCATGCTGTCCTCCCACACTGACAGAGCACAGACGAACGCGTGGAGGCAGACAATGTCAGAGTGCAGGAAAGCATAAAATGACCAGGAGGAGAGGTGGCGGGCTGAAGCTGAAAGGTGGCAGCAGCATGATGAGAGGAGGGAGGACTCAATGCTAAGGCTGCTGGAGGATCAAACTAATATGCTCCAGTGTATAGCTGAGCTGCAGGAAAGGCAGCAGGAGCACAGACCGCCGCTACAACCCCTGTGTAACCAACCGCCCTCCTCCCCAAGTTCCATAGCCTCCTCACCCAGACGCCCAAGAACGCGGTGCGGGAGCCTCCGGCCTCCCAGCCACTCCACCCCAGAGGATTGCCCAAGCAACAGAAGGCTGGCATTCAATAAGTTTTAAAATTTTAAAGTGCTGTGTGGCCTTGTCCTTCCCTCCTCCACCACCCCTCCTGGTGCTTCTCTCCTCCACCACCCTCCTGGGCTACCTTGGTAGTTATCCCCCTATTTGTGTGATGAATGAATAAAGAATGCATGAATGTGAAGCAACAATGACTTTATTGCCTCTGCAAGTGGTGATCGAAGGGAGGAGGGGAGGGTGGTTAGCTTACAGGGAAGTAGAGTGAACCAAGGGGCGGGGGGTTTCATCAAGGAGAAACAAACAGAACTTTCACACTGTAGCTAGCCAGTCATGAAACTAGTTTTCAAAGCTTCTCTGATGCGCACCGCGCCCTCCTGTGCTCTTCTAACCGCCCTGGTGTCTGGCTGTGCGTAACCAGCAACCAGGCGATTTGCCTCAACCTCCCACCCCGCCATAAACGTCTCCCCCTTACTCTCACAGATATTGTGGAGCACACAGTAAGCAGCAATAACAATGCGAATATTGGTTTTGCTGAGGTCTAACCGAGTCAGTAAACTGCGCCAGCGCGCTTTTAAACGTCCAAATGCACATTCTGTTAGGATATAGATATTCAGGCCTGTCGGTAAAGGCCAGTACTCTAAGAGTTTAGGTGTATTCTTATCACTTAGCTAGTTATAGAGGTATAAATGAAAGAAGCAAAATCACTGTCTACTGGTGTAAGGTCCTTCTCTTACCGTGACAGGCTGAGGCCCTGTTTTTAGGTTAAGGCCTTTGGCTAAGCAACAGAGGCAGCCATAAGCTGGGAAGTGAACGGTCACATCCTCACATTCCAAACTAGTCACATTGAAAGAAGGTGCTATTGGGCTGTTAGGAATACAATCCTGTCCTGATCATGCCGATCGAAAGGGAAGTGCCTAGAAGATGTAAAAGGAAACTTAGTTTGATAGCATCCTGTCTGGCAAGAACTCACTTATCAATAGCTGAGATGTGAAATCCTCACTTCTGTATTGTTTTGTCATTATAGTTCCCACTTTGCTATTGTTTGTCTGTATAATCTCTGTCTGGTTCTGTGATTGTTCCTGGCTGCTGTATAATTAATTTTGCTGGGTGTAAACTAATTAAGGTGGTGGGATATAATTGGTTACATAATCATGTTACAATAGGTAAGGATTGGTTAGTTAAATTTCAGGAAAATGATTGGTTAAGGTATAGCTAAGCAGAACTCAAGTTTTACTATATAGTCTGCAGCCAATCAGGAAGTGGGTGGGTGGGTGTGGGGAAAATGGGAACAGGGAATGGGGGTAAGGAAATTGGAATCATGTTTGGCTAAGGACAGGAATGGGAACAGGGACACAGGTAAGGCTCTGTGGTGCCAGAGCTGGAAAGGGGGACACTAAGGAAGGAAACTGGAATCATGCTTGCTGGAAGTTCCCCCCAATAAACATCGAATTGTTTGCACCTTTGGACTTTGGGTATTGTTGCTCTCTGTTCATGCGAGAAGGACTAGGGAAGTAAGTGGGTGAAGGAATAAGCCCCCTAACACATTCTACCACCATTCTGCACTTGCTCAGCCTGTAGTTGAACAGCTCCTGACTACTGTCCCGGCTGCCTGTGTATGGCTTCATGAGCCATGGCATTAAGGGGTAGGCTGGGTCCCCAAGGATACATATAGGCATTTCAACATCCCCAACGGTTATTTTCTGGTCTGGGAATAAAGTCCCTTCCTGCAGCTTTTGAAACAGACCAGAGTTCCTGAAGATGCGAGTGTCATGTACCTTTCCCGGCCATCCCACGTTGATGTTGGTGAAACATCCCTTGTGATCCACCAGAGCTTGAAGCACTATTGAGAAGTACCCCTTGCGGTTTATGTACTCGCCAGCTTGGTGCTCCAGTGCCAAGATAGGGATATGGGTTCTGTCTTTGGCCCCACCATACTTAGGGAATCCCATTGCAGCAAAGCCATCCACTACGACCTGCACATTTCCCAGGGTCACTACCCTTGATATCAGCAGATCTTTGATTGTGTTGGCTACTTGCATCAAAGCAGCCCCCACAGTAGATTTGCCCACTCCAAATTGATTCCCGACTGACCGGTAGCTGTCTGGCGTTGCAAGCTTCCACAGGGCTATTGCCAGTTGCGTCTCAACTGTGAGGGCTGCTCTCCTCTTGGTATTATTGTGCCTCAGGGCAGGGGAAAGCAAGTCATAAAGTTCCATGAAAGTGTCCTTACGCAGGCGAAAGTTTCGCAGCCACTGGGAATCGTCCCAGACCTGCAACACTATGCGGTCCCACCAGTCTATGCTTGTTTCCCAAGCCCAGAATTGGCGTTCCACCGCATGAACCTGCCTTATTAGCACCATGATGCCCACATTGCCAGGGCCCGTGCTTTGAGAGAAGTCTGTGTCCATGTCCTCATCACTCTTGTCACCGCACTGACGTCACCTACTCGCCCGGTATCGCTTTGCCAGGTTCTGGTGCTGCATATACTGCTGGATAATGCGTGTGGTGTTTAATGTGCTCCTAATTGCCAAAGTGATCTGAGCAGGCTCCATGCTTGCCGTGGCATGGCATCTGCACAGGTAACTCAAGAAAAAAGGCACGAAACGATTGTCTGCTGTTGCTTTCATGGAAGGAGGGAGGGAAAGGGGGCCTGACGATATGTACCCAGAACCACCTGCGACAAGGTTTTAGCCTCATCAGGCACTGGGATTTTTACCCATTATTCAAATGGGTGGCGGAGACTGTTGGAACTGTGGGATAGCTACCCACAGTGCAACGCTCCAGAAGTCGACGGTTGCCTCGGTACTGTGGACCCACTCCGCCGACTACATGCACTTATAGCATTTGTGTGGGGACACACACAATCGACTGTATAAAAACGCTTTCTACAAAACCGACTTTTATAAATTCGGCCTAATTTCATAGTGTAGACATACCCTAAGATCTGATATTAGTTAAGGGGAAGGACACAGATATTCCAATACAATACCTATAGATTGAACTGAAGCAAAACTTGTTAGTATTACTTTGAAAAAGCAGCGTCACAAATTGCAGATTACTAGGTCTGAAAAGCAATCAATACTGCAGAAGTCAGAGGGGATGGATTCAGTTTGCATTGTTCTTGCTAGTTGAACAGGGAGATTCTGGATGTGGGTATCACCACTCACATTTAAGACAGGAATGACAGGACTGTTGAAATGAATAGAAACTGGAAGTAACCTACCAAATAACTGATCGCTCCTCAGGGCAGTTTCCACAAAGTAATTCATCACTGTGATCCATGACTTAAATATCTTTGAACAACATTAATCACAATAGGACTGATCCTGCATCCTTTGAATAGCCATAGGTGCCACTGGAGTCAGGGGAGCTTTGGGTGCAGAGGGAGTACAGCCTAAAACCCCATATCTAATTGCAAAGAAGAATAAATCACTAAAAAGCATTTGGGAGCCTTGGCTGTATGTAACAGTCAGACAGGAAGTCTTCACCTTGAGAGCCCTAATTATGGAAAGTAGCACTGAAAGGGGTGGCTTTCTTGTTACAAAGCATGGGAAGTCAACTCCTCCAAGTTGTAGGCAAGTGCTGCAATTTAGTATTTTGTGTGTGTCACTTAATAGCCATTAAACTGATTGTTCAATTAATCCTACCGTTTTAAATCCCAGAGTTTGCTTTCAACAGTTTCTAATTCCTGCTATTTCTGAACTGCAAGTCCATTCCATTTATTTATTATTTGTATTCCAGTCGTGCCCAGAGGCCTCAGTCAAGAATGTACATGTGGTAGGAAACCAGCTCTGCCCCAAGGAGTTTACAATCCAGGGCCCTGACCCTGCAAAGGCTAGTAGTCCCATTGAAGTTAAATTCATGCATAATCCCTTGCAGAGTCAGGGTCTGAAGTGACTGATAGAGGGTGGGAGAAAGGAAGTATTCCCATTTTATACATGGGAAACTGAGGTAAGAAGTAACTTGCCCACAGGGATTGTCACCAAGCCAGGAAGTGAACCAAAATATCCCGAGTTCTAATTCAGTGCCTTAGCCACAGGGTCCACCTTCCTCTCATTCAGTTCTATTTTATATTATCAACAGGGGCATCTACTGGAAAGCATCATCGCTAACGTGATTGTCCCAATAAAAGGCAGCTCCCCTATTCACTGGATGAGCTGCTGAAACATTGCTGAGGTGGTTTGTGGGGGGTTTTAAAAGGAGTACATTGATACAGCACGCACAGCAGCACTCACACTGGTTACGTGTTTCCATTCCACCCCTTAGGTTTCCTTTCATTTAACTTCTTGAAGACTTTCAAAATTGGGTCTGAAATTTTCCAGATTTGGTCCCACCTAGAGATCTGTTATAAATCAGATCAAAAATAGGTTTACAGTTTGAGATAGGGGGAAGCCACCTATGCTTTTCTACTGAGAGATTCTTGCAACCTTTCTTGAAGTACTCTGTAGCCCAAACAGCTAAAGTTAGATAGCTCAAATGTAACAGAGAAACAAGCCACAGTGAGGAGAAGTGCTTTTGAATATCTTGGAGAAGAGTTAGGTTTAATTCAACTGAAGGTATGTCTACACTGCAAAAAGTGTGATCTTAACTAATGTGGATTAGCTAAATGGAGTTAACTTGGGTTAGAACAGCAGTGAAGACACAGCAATTAATATTAACTCAGGTTAGCAGCTGAAGTAAAAGCCTACAGGGATCTTGGGGTTGAACTTGAGCTGCTAACCCAAGTTACCATGTTTTCACTGCTATTATAACTCAAGTTAGCTAACCAAAGTGAAGAATGCTTTTTTTTTTTTTTTTGGTGGGGCGGGGGGAAGGTATATGCAGAGTTATGAGCCTTTGGGAAAATAGGTCACATTCGATACACACCTAATACAACTTTTTAGCCTTGTCAGGAGTGCAGACAGGAGAGGCTGTACACACCTGGCTAATTTAGCAGCAGCATTAAAGACTCCTTCCAACAGCCACCACTCTCAGCCAGTCCCCATCTCTTGAAGAAAGGCACCCTTCATTGGGGGTTCACAGGTAAAAGCTTCAGTCTCACCTTGTCATCCGCAAGTGCTTCATCCACATCCATCTTCCTCCTTCGTTCCAGTTAAGGGGGCATCTACTGGGATCTACAGCCCAAAAGCCAAAGGGCTGCTTACATCAGGTTGCCATGAATAGAAGAGTCAGCAAACAAGCTCACCAATGCTAACTTCTAGCTATCCCAGTCCATCAGCTGATATACCTTGAAACCCCTCACATACACCTCCCCAGCAGGGCCCAGCCTACTTCCCAGCTCACCCCAGTGCTTTGGGAGCAAAGCCAATTTGTAAGAACAGGAGCTATACATGAGCCCAGCTGGTCCATCTCCTACCACTCATTGGGCTTACATTAACCCCTTCCTTACCCTCAGGGAGCATGGGGTTCCTACAGCCCCTCACAGACACACTACAATGTTAGGTCCAGGTGCAGAGTGAATAAACTAGGGCCCTGCGGGAGTCCTTGCCTCATTCAGTGCATATTTATTTTGTAGGACAGATAGCAAAGGGCTCGTTGCTGTGGCAGGAGCAGGGATAGAGCATTCCAATGGGATTTATCCCAATCTGTCTAAAGCATAGAATTGCTGATTCCTTTAAAACAAAAGCCTACCAACCCCACCTCCATAAAACTACACTAAGAACATTAGGGCGAATAGCGAGCAACTCAAGACCAAGGAAATGACAAGGCCTTCAACAGATCTATGTACATGCATCGTACTAAGCATTGATTTAAGCCTTAGCAGGATCAGGACCAAAACAAGGCCTGTCACGCTAGGGTGGTCCCCTGAGAATCCCTTTCAGCCTCAGTCACTCACCACAACAACTCCAGATCACCGTCATCACCTTTTATTGGATTCTTCTAGCAGGCCATAGCCTGTGGCGTTAGTAGTATATATTTACAGTCCATAGCCAGCTTTCCCACTTGCAACTAGGAAAAGGAATCATACTACCAGTATCTAGGCCTGTATCTGCCAGGCTTCCTTCATGTCTGTTCGCATAATCCCAGCTGCTGCAAGGGGGGGATCTTCCCCCCCAATTAGCCCTTCAGCTGTAGCACTATTCAGTTAATTGAGACCCTCTGTCAACTATCTGGCTTTGAATTAGGTCCTAATTACTATAGCCTGGTGGGTATTAGAGACAGGGTGCTGATTTCCCTCTTGATTTAGCACCCCTGTAGCAAGGACCCAGGCCTGCAGCTGGTCCTATAGGGTCAGGAGCTCATGCAGAGCTAATTGCAGGACAAGGCAGGGCCTATGTTTGCATTAGACCAGAGCAAAAACTTGATGTTTTTGATTTGGGGGCTAAACCAAAATGTCTGAAAAATAAAAAATGAGTTCTGTTCAAACCAAAAGTGGGGTTGGGTTTTTTCCAGTGTTTCTCAGCAAAACAAAACCCATTTGGTTTTGGATCAAGCAAAATATTTCATTTGACCCCCAAACAATTTTTTTTTCAGTTTTTTTGTTTAGTTTTGGGACGTTTGGGGATTATTTTTTTTTAACCTTTTAAAAAAATAGCTACATTTCAAAATGAAACAACACTTCTGAACTAAAAGTTGAAACAAAACGTTTCAAAATGGCTGAGATGAATCATTTCAACTGTTTCAAAAAACAAATTCTTCTTTTTCTTTTTCAGCCTAAACTATTGACCGAATTTAATCTGAATTCACGAGTCGTGTCCGTGCCTGTCAAAATGAATATTCTGGCAAATGTACTGTTTCCTGAAAAAATGTCCTCAGCTCTACTTTGCATGTGCAATCTTCCCCTGGCCCATTGTTTGTGTGCATTATGATTTGGGGCCTGATTCTGCACTGAGTGCTCAATGGGTGGACCCCTTTGTCCATGCACAGCCCCACGACTTCAATGGGGCACTGTGTACCTACAGAGTCTGCTCTTCCAGAACTCATTGCAGGATCAGGGCCAAAGCAATACAATACAACACCATTTGTTTCCCTTACAAACTTAAGTGAAACTCTCTAGCATCTTGAAAGATGGGCTACATATGCCAGACAAATACAGCCGTGAAAGTCAAGCACACAGAAGACTGTGCTAATACAACGTGTAACACAGACTAAGTAGAACAACATAGGCCTTAGCTACACAAGGACAGTTTTTGAAAGTGTTCCTACTCTTGTTTGCGGGTGAACCAAAATTAACAACAGTGGACAACTGCGCCAATATTTCCCTAGTATAGCCAAGGCCTCAGGGTAATGGAGAAAATGTGCAGCTAGTCAAAATCCATGTTAGTTATCTGCATACTTAACTGGTTCATCTCCTGCATGGCCACTAAAGAAGGCTGTGCTGCTGGTTGATAAGAGAATGTGTAGTACACAGGTCCTAATCCTGCAGTGAGCTCCACCTGTCAGGACCTTATTGCAAGACCTGGCCAAAATTAAAGAATAAAACAGATTAGAAAAGTGATCAGAGAACAACTGTCTAGAAATCTAGTGTGAAACTCCGTGGCAATAGAATAGGGTAACCCCCAAAGGATGCAAAAATATGTCAAGCTGTTGCTCCTGTATTTAGGGTAGTAGAAAAATCCTGTCTCAGTGCATTATCTAATAGGCCTAAACTCGCAAAAGTGACTGATTTGGGGTGCTCAACCTGAGACACCTGAAGGGGCCCTAAATGCTGAGTAGCTGCCCTCTGAAAATCAGCCCTCTTTCAAACATATCAAATTGGACAACCTGAAGTTGAAGTACCAAAATCATTAGCCAGTTTTGCAAATGCAGGCCACAGTGTGCAATCATGTAATGAAATGAGTCGTTCCTGTACGCAGAGCCCTATTTTGGTGTTGAGTTATTACAGACAATATGAATTATTTCAAGAGCACAGTGAAACCTGCCTCACCAGCTAACCAGTCCCTCTGCCCTAACAGCCTGTAAGAGATTAACTGCATGCTGCCATGTAGCCAATTATATGGCCAAAATAACTGCAATGGCTGTTTTTCCAGTGTTAGACCTACGTGGAGAATGTAGTTGGGTCTACAGAACTCCATTCACCATGGTGTACTTCTGGACAGTGCAAAGTGGGTATATCTGACCACACCAGTTTGGGTTTTCTCTTTAACGTATTTTATTTTCCTATGCGTGCCTGTCACATCCTTCAGCACCCTTTCCCCTCCCAAGGTGTCACTCTGTTAATAAATTGTAATATGTCTGACATATGGCATAGCAGAGGTGTGTACACAATCTGTCTGTTAAGCATAAGGTATTATAAGTGTAATCCTGTCTGCCTGCAGATCTGGGAAAACAGAGCAAGCTGCTGACTGAGAAAGCTGGGAGTTGAACTGTAGACCCACAGAGAGCTATCCTGCTCATGTAAGTCGGCGTAGTTCCACTGAAGTGGCTAAAGAGCTGGCCCGCAGTTTGTGAGCTTGTGAAGAAGTCTGGCTGTCCAAATAGCATCTGGCACAGAGAGGAGATTGTCAGAAAGGATGTTTGTAACAGGGCAGGCTGTTACCATGATCTTGGGTCAGACTGCGCTCTTAGCCACTCGGCTATATAGCAGGCATAACACTTGAAATCTATGGAGTTACTGTGGGTTGCTGATGGTGTAACTGAGAGCAGAATCTGGCCCTGTGGCTCTGAACTATATGTGAAGGCCAGATTCTCAGCTTGTGTCAATCAGCATCACTCCAATGAACTCCACCGAAGAAGAAGAAAGGGACTAGGTCTTTTGGAAATCAGGCACTCAGCATGAACAGTGTGTGAATACCAGGGGATAGTGGGCTGAATGAAGTCTGTTGGAGGGCTAGGGAAAATCAGAGTTCAGGGATATGGTTTGGGTGACTATATTTTAAAACAAAATACCCCATTGCCATTCCCTCCTAGGTTCTGTCCACTGGCATATTTTCCACCCTGTTCCCTCATACTACTTTTTTGCTCTTCATCCCACCTCACCTCAAGTCCTACCTTCTTCCTTGCTTCTCCGCTCCAGTCTTCTGCCTCTGGAAAGTCAGCCCTAGCAGGCTGCATCACTGTTTCCACAATGGCTCAACGAGTCTAGTATGATGACTATTACAGGCCCAAGTTTAAGGGTAAGGAATCTGCCACCAAGGGAGGGACTTGGTGGTGTTCTGACTCGGGGGATTTCAGTCTGGTATGATACGTGTAGATACAGCTCGCACCTACTCCGATTGAGATCAAAGGGAGCTCTGGCATTAGCACCTGTGAAAATCAGGCCGCTTTTATTCCGGAGCCTAAATATCAGAAGCCAGTTGAAATTTGTTCACAGAAATATTTCGGTGACCAAAAAATGGGTCTTCTGATCAAACTGAATGTTTGTCTTAGAAATGCCTTATTTTGATGGAAATTTTCTGGGCTTCTAATGAAAAATGGGAAACTGAAAATGTTAACATATATATAAATTTTTTTTACCAAAAGCAGTTTGCAAAAAGCAAAACATTTTCCATTTCTGGTTGAAGATTTTTGTCAAAATCTTTCAAAATTTCCCAGGAACATTTTTGTTTTCCCCAAAAAAATTTCCTGTGAAAATTATTGGTATTTTTCAACCAGCTCTGCTGCATGCTTATTTAGGTGCTTATCTTTAGCCACCGAAATGCAAAGTAAAGAAGAAAGTAAAGCACAAAGAAGTACAAAGCACATTGTTTTGATGTAGTAGCCTTAATTTTTTTTTTTTTTATTTTTTTTTTACAAAATCATGTTTCTTTGCTGGCTCTCGAATTCACAAAAAGCATCTGTCATTTGCAAAGTCTTAGGTCCTAGTACTGCTGAAATGTGATCTAGTGTGGATCTCTTACATCAGTGCAAAGTACCATTGAATTCAGTTTAACTCCATGCAGTCATAAAGATTCACACCAATACATCTATTTGCAGGATTGGGTCCATAATAGGAAGTAGTGAAGTTTTGCTCTATAGATGTGCTTGGAGAGAAGTGAACTCAACACAGTCCAGGGATAGTACTGGTATAATTTTGAGATCCTTCATTCCAAAGATTAACTGAAAGCTGTAAACCCAAGTTTAGCTCTCCATTGAATTCATGTTATTTCCCCAACTGGTAAACCGCAATAACAACAGGACTTTTTATAAAGGGACAAATCATCTATGAGAGGCATATGTATCTCTTCCTTGCCACACTCCCTCACATACACCTCATCACCTCCAAATCCACCGACCAGCTACATTTTGCACATGTGGGTTCCTGCTCATTTTAGCCACTCTTTGTTGGGCCCAACTGTAAGATTCAAGGAAGCGAGAAAGCAGGTGATGATCTTGTAGCTAAGACCTTGGACAAGGACTCAGGAGATTTGGGTTTTGTTCCTGGCTCTGATACTAATGTCCTGTGCGAACTTGAACAAGTCCAATCCCATAGCTGTGCCTCAGTTTCCCCACCTGTCAAATAGGGATGATGTGAGGATGAATTCATTAATGTTTTGAGGTGGTAGATATTATGGTAATGGATGGAGCCATGTTCAGACGTAGATGAGACTTCACAAAGGATTGTAGTAATCACTGGCCACAGAGCAGGAGTGTAATATTTTTGATCATTCATTCATAAAACCACCATTTAATGAAAGATCTTCAAATAAGGACCAGGCCACAGGCTAATTCATAGCTGTTTATTGTAAATTATTCAAGAGTTTACATGTCATTAATGGCAAATTAACACTGTTAAACACCTGCTGGATGAAGTACAGAATAAGGACAATTATTTTATATTGGCATCATTTAAAAAAACAAAACTAAAGAAAACTGAAACAAACCCAAAAGAACTGAGTTTGGTTTGAAAATTGTACATCTTTCCTGAAAATAACTTGGCCTGATTCTCATTTATACTAAGACCATCCCTCCCTCCTCCCTTTGCAGTGTAAATGGGCGTGAAAGTGGGCACATGCACGCTGCCAGAAAAGGGCAAAGGGAATCTTAGGCCTGGGCTACACTAGAAAATTAGACCGGTTTAACTATGTTGGTCAGGGGTGTGAAAAATCCACACACCCCAGAACATAGTTAAGCTGACCTAAGCCCCTGTGTAGACAACGCTAGGTTGATAGAAGAATTCTTCCATCGAGCTAGTTAGTGCCTCTCGGGGAGGTGGAGTACCTAACCCCTCCCATCAGCATAGGCCGTGAAGCGGTGCAGCTGTAGCATTTTAAGTGTAGACAAACCCTGTAAATGAGAATCAGGCCCTCTGTCTTCAAAAGTGCTCCAGGGCAGACAATATAAAGCCTTTCTCCTGCACTGGCTACCATCTAATACAAAGGGCTGTAGGTCCCATTAAATCGGACATTACAAGGCAACTGTTAAATCCAGAATCTACATAACTTTTTTAATATATATTTTGCTCTGAAACCAATAGAGGCTGCATGCAGTTGTAACATAAGGAAAAACTGTGATCTAGATAAAGGCCAGGTTTTAAAGACCTGATAGTGAAAGCTGGGAAAAAAATTAAGACACCTATTGTGCAGAAGTAGCTAAAATATGCATGCAGCTGTGGTTGTGACCTGTTAGAATATAAATTAGGTCTCCAAACATTTAAATCGAAGCTTTTTTTTGGTTTAAGACATAGTTGAGCAGTATATCATTACGAGTTACAATGTTTATGTGACAATGAACGAATCAGCTAAGCATGGCATCAGTTTGTATTTTGGCTTGTATAGTGTGTAGCTTTTAACACAAAAGCCTGCTTAGCAATAAATGAATTTCATATAAACAAAGACAGTGGAGCAAGGGTCTTGCAACCAGGATAAAGAAAAATAAGGAAACAGATTTTCAGACAAACATCTTTTTTAAAACTGATTTTCCCCAGTACAGGGGATTTTTTAAACATTCTTTTCTGTTTGTTTTTGCAACAGCATATCAGGCCCTATCTGCAACCCCCCTCGCCTCCCCCCCCAAAAAAATTATGTCTCAAAGTATGTTTGGTCGACTAGTAAAAACAAAACAAACATTCACCTGGACCGCACTTTGAAAGGATAGTTAACTCCTCCATCTTGCCAGGGTTAACACGAACAAGCATATTACAGTGTACACTGGACTTAAACTAGAATGACTAAAATCAAAGATCTAGGATGTTTAACACTAATATTAAATAATATCCAATATTTTTACACTTAATAGTCTGGGATTTGGACATAAAACAGCTAATACGAAAAGAATTGGGACGAAATTCACCCCTGACATAAAGCCACTAAAGTAAACGGAGTTATCCCAGGGATTAATTTAGCCCATTTTATCTGAAAAAACTATTTTTCCCAAAGAAAAAATGCACACACACACACACACACATACAGACACACACGACAGCATCGATTTACACAGAAATGTTACATTTTCAAGCACTGCCATCACCAGTCCTCTCTTTGCGGGCTAAGATCATCTCCTTGGGAGCCTGTTTTCGGTCAGTAACCAACCCCAACCAAAACATGAAGTCAATGAACCATGTGGTTGGGTTGAATTTCAAGCCAAGCTCGCTGGCTGAATAATCAAATGGAAAGGTGTGATGGTAATTGTGGAAGCCTTCACCTGGAAAAGCAAAAAGAGAGATTTTAAGTGCAGTGGCCAACATACGTCTTGTGATTAGATAGATTAGGGAGATAGATAGAAGATACCCGATCCTGTAACATGTTCTACCCTGGTGCAACCCCACCAGGTGCATCATTGATTTAAAATGCAGAGCGAAAAAGTTGCAGGATCGTGGCCTCATCTATCTATCTCTGGCTTCCCTTTTTGAAAAAGTTGCACCGGTTTCACAAATATTGGGTTTTACATTGATTTAGTTAAACTGGGCAAACTGCGGTGTGGATACTCATCTCAATTTACAGTTGGTTTACATCAGGGGCGGGCAACCTTTTTGGCCCGACGGCCACATCGGGCTGCGAAATTGTATGGAGGGCCAGGTAGGGAAGGCTGTGCCCCCCAAAACAGCCTGGCCCCCGCCCCCTATCCACCCCCTCCCACTTCCCGCCCTCCTCAGAACACCCGACCCATCCAACCCCCCTTGCTCCTTGTCCCCTGACCGCTCCCTCCCAGGACCCCCCCGCCCCAAACAGCCCCCGCCCCCCGGGATCCCACCCGCTATCCAACCCCCCCCGCTCCCTGTCCCCTGACTGCCCCCCGACCCCTATCCACCCCCCCATCCACCAACAGGCCCCCCGGGACTCCCACACCCTATCCAACCTCCCCTGTTCCCCGACCACCCCGCCCCAGAACCTCCGCCCCATCCAACCGCTCCCTGTCCCCTGACTGCCCCCTGGGACTCCCTACCCAACCCCTGCACCGCCATGAGCATGCCACCGCCACCCCCTTACCATGCCACTCAGAGCGGCAGGGGCCTGCAGTGCTGGTGCCCGTGCGGCAGCATGGCTGCGGGGGAGGGGGAACAGCAGAGGAGGGGCCAGGGGCTAGCCTCCCCGGCCAGGAGCTCAGGGACCAGGCTGGATGTGGCCCATGGACGATAGTTTGCCCACCTCTGGTTTACATTGATGTAGCTTAATTCAGTTCACAGGAAGCAACATCTTTATCTATACAAGGTTTCTGTAGCAAACTTGGTCATCACATCAATAAAATGCATTGTGGTTTTGCTTTCCCCATTGAGAAGGGGCAGCAAAGACATTTGACAAACAATCCCCTATTGCTAAACCACATGATGGAAAACAAGAAGGGCCTTGGGTGCCTACTTCACACAAGGTCTGAGTAGAGAGGAAGAGGCAATTAACCCTGAGACAGGCTGCACAGGGAGGCTGGAGAAGAAGAGTCAGGGCTGAATGTTTTTAATGAAGTAAATACTAATGGAAACTGCGTGATCATGGGAGATTTTAACTTCCCAGGTATAGACTGGAGGACGAGTGCTAGTAATAATAATAGGGCTCAGATTTTTCTACATGCGATAGCTGATAGATTCCTTCATCAAGTAGTTGCTGAACCGACTAGAGGGGATGCCATTTTAGATTTGGTTTTGGTGAGTAGTGAGGACCTCATAGAAGAAATGGTTGTAGGGGACAACCTTGGTTCAAGTGATCATGAGCTAATTCAGTTCAAACTGAACGGAAGGATTAACAAAAATAAATCTGCAACTAGGGTTTTTGATTTCAAAAGCGCTGACTTTCAAAAATTAAGGAAATTAGTTAGGTAAGTGGATTGGATTGGAAGAACTTATGGATCCAAAGGCAGAGGAGGCCTGGGATTACTTTAAATGAAAGCTGCAGAAGCTATCGGAAGCCTGCATCCCAAGAAAGGGGAAAAAATTTATAGGCAGGAGTTGTAGACCAATCTGGGTGAGCAAGCATCTCAGAGAGTTGATTAAGAAAAAGCAGAACGCATACAGGGAGTGGAAGATGGGAGGGATCAGCAAGGAAAGCTACCTTATTGAGGTCAGAACATGCAGGGATAAAGTGAGACAGGCTAAAAGTCAAGTAGAGTTGGACCTTGCAAAGGGAATTAAAACCAATAGTAAAAGGTTCTACAGCCATATAAATCAGAAGAAAACAAAGAAGAAGAAGTGGGACCGCTAAACACTAAGGATGGAGTGGAGGTCAAAGATAATCTAGGCATGGCCCAATATCTAAACAAATACTTTGCCTCAGTCTTTAATAAGGCTAAAGAGGATCTTAGGGATAATGGTAGCATGACAAATGGGAATGAGGATATGGAGGTAGATATTACCACAGCTGAGGTAGAAGCCAGACTTGAACAGCTTAATGGGACTAAATCAGGGGGCCCAGATAATCTTCATCTAAGAATATTAAAGGAATTGGCACATGAAATTGCAAGCCCATTAGCAAGAATTTTTAATGAATCTGTAAACTCAGGGGTTGTACTGTATGATTGGAGAATTGCTAACATAGTTCCTATTTTTAAGAAAGGGAAAAAAAAAGTGACCCGGGTAACTACAGGCCTGTTAGTTTAACATTTGTAGTATGCAAGGTCTTGGAAAAAATTTTGAAGTAGTTAAGGACATTGAGGTCAATGATAAATGGAACAAAATACAACATGGTTTTACAAAAGGTAGATCGTGCCAAACCAACCCGATCTCCTTCTTTGAGAAAGTAACAGGTTTTTTAGACAAAGGAAATGCAGTGGATCTAATTTACCTAGATTTCAGTAAGGTGTTTGATACCGTGCCACATGGGGAATTATTAGTTAAATTGGAAAAGATGGGGATCAATATGAAAACTGAAAGGTGGATAAGGAAATGGTGAACAGGGAGACTACAGCAGGTCCCACTGAAAGGTGAACTGTCAGGCTAGAGGGAGGTTACCAGTGGAGTTCCTCAGGGATCAGTTTTGGGACCAATCTTATTTAATCTTTTTATTTCTGACCTTGGCACAAAAACTGGGAGTGTGCTAATAAAGTTTGCGGATGATACAAAGCTGGGAGGTATTGCTAATTTAGAGAGAGACTGGGATATCATACAGGAAGATTTGGATGACCTTGTAAACTGGAGTAATAGTAACAGGATGAAATTTAATAGTGAGAAGTGTAAGGTTATGCATTTAGGGATTAATAACAAGAATTTCAATTATAAGCTGGGGACGCATCAATTAGAAGTAACGGAGGAGGACAAGGACCTTGGAGTATTGGTTGATCATAGGTTGACTATGAGCCACCAATGTGATATGGCCATGAAAAAAGCTAATGCAGTCCTGGGATGCATCAGGCAAGGTATTGTGTTACCTAGGGAGGTGGTCGAATCTCCTTCCCTAGAAGTTTTTAAGGTCAGGCTTGACAAAGCCCTGGCTGGGATGATTTAGTCGGGGATCGGTCCTGCTTTGAGCAGGGGGTTGGACTAGATGACCTCCTGAGGTCCCTTCCAACCCTGATATTCTATGATTCTATTTCCAGTAGAGATAATACCGTTAGTACCGTTATACAAGGCACTGTTGAGATCTCATCTGTAATACTGTGTGCAGTTCTGGTCTCCCATGTTTAAGAAGGATGAATTCAAACTGGAACAGGTACAGAGAAGGGCTACTGGGATGATCTGAGGAATGGAAAACCTGTCTTATGAAAGGAGACTCAAGGAGCTTGGCTTGTTTAGCCTAACTAAAAGAAGGTTGAGGGGAGATATGATTGCTCTCTATAAATATATCAGAGGGATAAATACTGGAGAGGCAGAGGAATTATTTAAGCTCAGTACCAACGTGGACACAAGAACAAATGGATAGAAACTGGTCATTAGGAAGTTTTGACTGGAAATTAGACGAAGGTTTCTAACCATCAGAGGAGTGAACTTTTGGAATAGCCTTCCAAGGGAAGCAGTGGGGGCAAAAGACCTATCTGGCTTTAAGATTAAATTCGATAAGTTTATGGAGGAGAAGGTATGATGGGATAACATGATTTGGGCAATTAATTAATCTTTAAATATTCATGGTGAATAGGCCCAATGGCCTGTGATGGGATATGAGATGGGGTGGGATCTGAGTTACTACAGAGAATTCTTTCCTGGGTATCTGGCTGGTGAATCTTGCCCATATGCTCAGGGTTCAGCTGATCGCCATATTTGGGGTCAGGAAGGAATTTTCCTCCAGGGCAGATTGGAAGAGGCCCTGGAGGTTTTTTGCCTTCCTCTGTAGCATAGGGCACGGGTCACTTTCTGGAGGATTCTCTGCTCCTTGAAGTCTTTAAACCACGATTCGAGGACTTCAATAGCTCAGGCATAGGTGAGAGGTTTTTCGCAGGAGTGTGTGGGTGAGATTCTGTGGCCTGCATTGTGCAGGAGGTCAGACAAGATGATCCTAATGGTCCCTTCTGACCTTAATATCTATGAATCTATGAAACTTTTAGTTGATGATGAAGCCCAGCTGAGCAAGAGGCAGGCTAAACTGCTCTAAATCCAGGAATTAGAGAATAAGAAGGGGGCTGCAGTAACTTTCTGGGCTTAGAGAGGGAAAGGAACAAATGGGAGGGGGGATTAGAAGCCCTGGGAAGGGAGTACCCAGATGAGGGTAGAGAAGGAGCTGGAAAGAGGTGAAGTAGGAAGCAGCTAAGGGAAACAGCAGCAAGGTCTGGGACAGTGCAGACCTTGCCCACTGGTTGTAGAAGTCCCTGGGCTGGAACCCAGAGTAGGGGGCAGGCCTGGGTTCCCCTACCAGCCACTGGGAAAGTGGCACAGACTGGGCAGTAGAGCAGAAGACTGCTTGAGTCAGTTTGTCCAGTAGGACTTTGAGACCCCGGAAGGGAAAGACTACAGTGACCTGGCCAGAGGACCAAGCCATGAAGAGAGAGCACCCTGAGGGATGGAGGGGCAGTAACCTGACTCCAGAGAGAGAGAAGAGAATGAGACAATGGGGTGAGAAACTGAAGGAGGGGGGCGTCAGATTGGTCATGAGCTAATCCCCAGCTGTGGCCACAGGGAGGTGCCCCCCGTGACAGGAGTGATCCAACGTGATTTTACAAGGACACCCCTGGATGAGAACTATGGAAGAAGTTCCCTTTCGGCCCTATCACAAAATTGGCCTATTCCAAGGCTGTCAGAAATGAACCAGAAGGCCCCACTGTTGAAAACAGCTTGACTGCTAGTGTAGGCAAAACAAATCTCTTTTCAGCTCAACCGAGACTTGAGGCTCAACCATGCCTCTATCGCAAGGCGGCGCAAGGTTTTTTGTCTCACACACGCTATAAGCTAAACTGGTTTCAGTATTGGTTCCAGTCTCCCATTCCTGACAAGCTTTGGCAGCATCCAGCCCAGCTATTAGACAGGACATGCTGCCATCAGCCAGAGCCCCACACATGTATCTGAAGCAGAGCATTGAGGGTTGGACTAGGTGACCTTCTGAGGTCTCTTCCAACCCTACTCTTCTATCATTCTGTGAACCCAAAAGAATAAGTTTAGCATTCTGAGGACAATAGCTCAGGTTCCCCATCAAACAGCTCGCTGCTGAACAGATGTTTCAGTTAAGGTAACAGAGAGAAGCGTAGCAGTTCTTTCCTAACAGGGCTTGAGTCATATGCTGGTAGAATTCTTAAGACAGTTATAAGAGAGAGGGTTAAAAACTATGCAGCAGCAGGGAGCCGAGAAAACCTGCAGTGGGAGAGAGTGGAGGAATCAGGCAGAGGTGAGAGCAGAGATAAGCTCCCTGACTTCCTTTCTATTACAGAAAACACTGAACATCCCCTGTGGCAGCTAATAACCCTTCCTATTCATTTCATTGCAGCACTTGTTCAAGGGGAATGTGCCCAGACCCTAACATTTGCATTCAAGGGTGTCTGACATTCATGCAGTATTTACGTGTGGCAACAGCGCGATTGACTGTCAAAATAGCCACTATACTAGTCTATTCAAATAATAAGGGAAGAGGGTAATCATATGGTATGAGGCTTCAATTAATGCTGGGTTAGCCCCAGGAAGTGGGAAATATCTGTTTTTATTGGTTAGAGTAGCAGGCCAGAGCTTTGGTTTTGGGACACAGAGGTGTGCCGTCCAGTAGGCAAAATTATTGTGATTAAAAGGGGAGGAGGAGGAGATAGACTATCACAAGCTCAGAAGCACGGATAGTGGGAAGAGCAGAAGTCAGGTTCAGTTATGTATGATGAATACAGAAGCTAAGATGGTCCGAAGTAGGTACTTCATAGGAGCCTAAATCTATACTTAGCATCTAAGGGTGGAATCTGTAACAACTTCCCAACCCGAGCAACCTCTACATCTCCACCTATTACTGTTCTAATTAGGAAGAACTGTCCAAGGAAACGGAAAAAAGAAACCCAATTTCAGACATTTAATGCCTACACACTGTACAAGACCCCTACTGAGGCAGGGACCAGAAGCAGGCAATACAAACTAAAGCTGATGATGAACAATGCAAGGTTTTCCGCTAACAAACAACAAACAATATACAACCTCATCAGTGACAAAGCACCCAATATAGTCTGCATCCCCAAGACCTGACTGGATTCAGCAAGCCCTGTGCTCGCGCACCTCATTCCCTCAGGATACCAGGTACGTCACAGACCTAGACAGAACAAGGCGGCAGACAGCCCTGCATTCATCTTCTCGGTAAACATCCAACGCAAGAGATATGCCTCATGTAAGACAACTTCATTTGAATTGATGCACCTGGCAGTCGAAACCAGACCCAAAGCTAACATAGGTTTTATGCTCATTTACAAACCACCACAGATTAAATGATTCACAAAGGAGCTCACCGACCCCTTGTCAGTGATGGTGGTGAAATGCTGCTGACTTGTCATCCTGGGAGATTTCAACACACACATTCGACTAGGCCACAGATGCCAAAGCCCCCTAACTCATCTCCTCACTTGCCACCCTAGGACTTGAACTGCTCACCCCTGATCCAACCCATGCGCTGGTCACACCTTGGACCTATTTTTTGGCCTAGATGTCAAAATGGAGAACATCACAACACACCACTGTCTTAGACAGATGATCACTTCATGAAGGCAGTGGTCAGAGACCTTCCAGCACCCAGGCAACAAGAAGGTCCAATGATCCTGATTCAACCACGAAGACTCATGGACTCCAACCAGTTCCAAAGCCTGACAAAGGACAATAGCACTCCATCCACAGGACGAGGGGTTGAGAACCTTGTTACCTTTCTACAGTCAGCCACTGACACACTGGCCCCCACACAGCCCTTTCCTTCACACTGCTCACACTGATCTCCGTGGCTACTGACGCCTTGTGCTGGGTGAAGAGAGAGGGATGGAAATTTGAGCACCAATAGAAGAAAACAAAGGCTGATTTGGAGAGGATGAAACATAAATTCCTCAAAGCCTAGGCCGAGGCTATATTACAAGCCAAGAGACTCTTCCTATCAGCTTCCATTGTGGCTGCCAAATCCCTCTCCAAGCAGTTATCCAGGATGGTAAACAGCTTCATTAATCCTGAATGAAGACAACCTGCTGTGGAGCAGAGCACCAAGTGCTGTGAAGATCTATCGTCCTACTTCACTGAAAACATCACGCAGTGTTAGGAAGCCTGCTCAAACAGCTGGAATCCACTCCACCTACACTCACCAACCAAACAGCCCACCTGCATTCCCAGAGTTCATTCATCAAGAAGTTCTTGACACCTTAAAGGAGTCTCAGCCCAAGAACTGTGAATCCAGCCCATGCCCTTCTTGACTTGTGAAAGAGTCTTGAACAACTGGTGCCACTCCTGACTGAAATGATCAATGCCTCATTCACAGAAGGAAACTTCCCTTCCTCCTTCAAACACACACTAGCCTGACCATTGCTGAAGTAACCCACCCTAAATGCTTCGGTCCTAGCCATCTACCATCCACTGTCAGACCTCTCATTCCAAGCTCATAGACAAGCAAGCAAAAGGTGAACTACAAGCTCATGTAACTGAAGCCAACATGACCTAGACCATCTCATTCTGGATTCAGGCCAGGACAAAACCAAAACTGCCCTAGTGGCACCGTTGGACGATCTCCTCCTGCCAGCGGATAGAGGAGAGACATCCATTCTCATCCTTCTGGATCTCTTGGCAGCATTCCACAATGTTGACTGAGATTCTGTTGTCTCACCTGAGAGAGATGGCAGGGATCCAGGGTAACATGCTAAAATGTCTTAAGCCCTTCCTGGAGGGGTGCATCCAACAAGTAGTGCAGGGAAACTCCACCTCTACTACCAGACTACTCATGTGTGGAGTTCCACAAGGATCAGTTCTCTCTCCAGTCCTTTTCAACATCTACATGCAATCATATTCACACATGACCACTGCACTACACCAAGAGGGCCTAGTGCTTGGATAAGATCAGCTCATGGGTGAAGAACAGCTAGCTGAAGCTGACCTCGAGCAAGACAGAGGTGATGCAAGTGGGCAGAGGAAAGTATCTTGAAGAGCTTGCAGCTATGGTGCAGTCTTCATTGGTTGAAGATAAACTCCCACAATTGGTCAGCTAGGTCCGTGGTCTAGGAGTACTCTTGGGTTCCTTGGAGACACTGAACTCTCAACTAGCAGCATCCATGAGTAACTCTTTTTACCATCTCTCCTTGGCTAGGAAACTCTGTCCCATGTTGGCAGATGAAGACCTGCACTCAGTTATTTATGCCTTCATCCTCTCTTGGCTGGATTACAGCAATGCAATATACCTGGGCATGAAGCCTTCAGCACTTAGGAAACTCCAGCTAGTTCAGAACACTGTAGCACATCTCCTCAGCAACACGGACTACAAAACCATGAACATATCAAACCTGTCCTCCACTCTCTATGCTGTCTTCCCAGAGATTTGCAAATTAAGTTCAAGGTCTCAGGCCCAGGGTATCTAAAGTTCTGGGATGAAGACTGTGGTCAACAACTACGCTCCTTTGGCACCACGGAACTCTCAACAATAAGGTTAAAGCTCATCGGTGCAGGAGACGCAACTTTCTCTGGGGGCCAGTCCAAGCCGATGGAATGAACTCCCGCAAGGAACTAGGGGCCGTAGCAAACCTCGTTTTCCTCTCCAAATGCAAGGCACATTTCTCTGGCCTTGTCTTCTCTAATATAAAAAAAACATAGCAACAGGGATATAAAATGCACCCTACCAAAACAAGACACTGCACTGCACAACACTTCTCCCTCTGGGGAGAGGATGAGAGGACAAACAATATATGCCAGATGTGTAGTGATGTTGCTTAATGCATGACTGAAAGGCGCTCAGATACGATGGTGATGAGCATGGTTTAAGAACCACCTGGAATACAATAGGCTTCCATAGAAACAAAGTTAGGCTTTTGAAAATCCCACCCCAAATACATGGTCTGATTTTCAAAAGTGCAGCATACCCAACAGCTCCCACTGGGATGGCCAGATGTTCCTGGGTGCTCAGCATTTCTTGAAATCAGCCCAATTACTTAGGCACCTACATATATGAACTAGGGGAGATTTTCATAGGCACAAAGGGCAGTTAAACACCTTACTCCCATAAGTGTTGGGAGCCTAACTGCCCTTTGTGCCTTTAAGAATCTTCTCTGTAAGCACCTAAGTTGAGGCACACATTTTTGAAAATCTTGGCCAGAAGCAGAGGCTTTATATAGTGGCCACAACGGTTTTGGGGCTTTGCTGCTTGTAAGCTTTGGCTGAATTTCATCCCACTTCTCCCTCCGAGACTGTAATAATTGTTTCATAACTGAGTGCCATGGGAGTGCCTGGCCTGCTGGAGACATGGATTTAGTTGAGCGGCCCTTGTGAGAGAAGAGAGACAGGGCTCAGGTCAGTGTAATAAAACACACAAGGAATCTTTACTTAGGATGCTAGACGCTCATGGCCTGCTGTCTGGCTCACACACTGTGCTGTACAGGATTACTGCAGAGAGACTGCCTAAATCCTGGCCAGGATTAAGCACTCAAGGAATGGATTGCTGACTATCCTATGTGCATGATTCTAGTGGCTGCTCTGTTTGCAGTGAAAGGAAATCCCATTGCTAGCTAGAGCTTGGCAAAGTGCAAAGTAACCCAAGTTAAAGCTTCAGAGAGACATTTTGCCTGGTACTCACCAATGGCTCCTAAAGTGACAAATGCATTCTGCCGGGGGCTGATGTACTTGTCATAGGGTCGATTGCCGTACATGTGAGCCGCGCTGTTGACCAGCCAGGTGACGTTGAGTGAGACGGTGTAACGAAGGATGGAAGCAAGGAAGTAGGAATTCCACAGACTCTCCTCCCAGATGTACCAGGGCACCAGGGTGGGGATCACAAAGCACATTAGCACTACTGAACTCTTATAGTACCTATAAGGAGAAAAAGGGACAGGAATAACAGCATTACTGTGACCAGAGCGGGAGCTACATGGTTACTGAACTGGACTAGGATTTAGGATACTTGGGTTCAATTTCTGTCTCTGCGACAGACTCCCTGTGTGGCTTGGGGCAGGTCACTTCATCTCTCTGTGTCTGGATTCCTCATCTGTAAAATGCGAATAATAGAACTTTGTTTGACCGAGTAGTCTATTTAGATGATAAGCTTTTTGGGGCAGGGGCTGACTCTTGCTATGTGTATATACAATGGCTAGCACGATGGGATCCTGAGCTCATTCAAGGTCTCTAAGTGCTACTGTAATACAAAATAATAATAACATTATTATATGAAAAATATATTTTAAAAGAAAATCGGTCATGCAGTTCCTGTAATTCCTCCTTTCCTCTAAGCCTTGCACAGAGCTATTTACTGGGAGATTTATTTTCTTGAATAGAGAAGAACATCTGTATATTTCACAGGCTATTGGGCAGTTTACTCACTTGGTGCTGACCCAGGAGTTTTTACTCATTTCTGATAGTCATATGTGCTCGTGCTGCCTAGTGGACAGAGCACGGGAGTAGCATTAAGGAGCTCTTGGTTTAGTCCCAGCTTTGCCACTGGCTTTCTGCATGACCTTGGGTAAGTCACTTCCCCACTCTGTGCCTCAGTTTCCCCATGTGTAAAAGTGGAGATAAGAGAATCTATGGATAAGGAGCGTTATATAAAAGACAGGTATCATCATTATTATGCCAAAGAAAGTTCACTGGAACAGAACTGCAGCAGATGAGGAGCTCTGCAGATTACCAACTCACTCCAGCAGGGGAAAAATAGTCTAAAATCGAGCTGGTTTTCCAAACTGAAACAAATAGCATCACAGCAGATATTAGCTGCATTCAGCCATTTGGACCTTAATTTGTTTTTGCACAAAAAAATGGTGCTGACATGGCAGCATTAACTAAAGTAAATGCAATCTGCCCTCCATTTTACCTTTCAGTGCAGAGTTCTGCTTTATTAACACAGAGGACATTTTCAAACCATTATTCGGAATACTCAGAAACAGTTGCCAGCAACAATCATGCATTAGGAAGGTAAACAATTTTTCATTCTTAAAAGCTTGTTTCCTCCCTCCCTTGCTCCCCGCCTTTGTGGTTATGTTTCCAACAGCCCGCTCGAAAGAAAAGTGTGAAGATTAATTACTCATGAGCGGTAAGGCCAAAACACTGCTTGTTAAATGTCAGGAGCTTTTCTGTTCCTCCACTAGAATGTTAGTAGTGGAGTGTTTGGTCGTTTTGTTTCAGATCTCTCCTTGCCTATTTGTCAGCTGCTGTCAATAGGCTACATGGAAGATGTGTCAGCTTTTAATGGGAAGTTGCACAGGCTGACTAAAAGAGGAATAATTAAAAGACTTTGCTGAAGGGAAAAAAATTACCATAAAATTGCAGCTGTTTTCTGTCAGAGTGAAAATTGCATTCAACATTAATCTGTCTATGGGGAAAAGACAGGTAACATCAGCTAGGCCGGGGGAAGGCTGAACACAGCAGGGGAAGCTCCAGATATGCATAACTCGCTTGTTTTGTGTTTCAAGGGGAAAAGGACTAGTGATTCAAGGTTCTATGACAGTCAGAGTATTTAAAGCCATAAATTACAATTGATCAAAACACTGGAGATCAAACTGTACAGTGCAAATCCTCTGTCTGAACACCCCGGAACTTTGGGAAAGTTCCACTTTGGCTGCAAACTTTGCAACTGGGGCCTGACTCTATGCAATGCACCAAAGACCATTTGCCCTGTGTCCCAATACAGCAATTAAGGTATATCAGCTGGGCTGGACTGTCCAACTATGTTTGTGTCAAATGCACCATTGTCCTACAGCTAGCGAAGATTCTTCTTGAGCCCCATCCATAGGAAACGCTGCTTTTGGAACAGGGATATTGGCGTTCTCTCCCCACTGCTGCATGAAGCACCAAACGACTGCAGCGGCAGAGTGAAGACAGCCATGAAAAAAGGTCCAAAGAGGCTACAGGTCTGTTACAATACATATGAAAGTTCTGTCTAGGCATATTGAGCCATGATTAATTTCCCTAGCAAATCACAACTTGCACTGGCAGCGGTCCTATGCCCTTAGGTCTGCCAATCACTTGAGATTAGCAATAGGATGGACTGAGAACTTTGATGCTAAGGAATTAGCAGAGATTCAATGAGAGGAGAATTATCATGCAGGTTCATGTCTGTCGATATTTTGATATTGAAGCACACTGAGCATGTTGGCCACTGGCACGGTTTTTATTTTCACTTTCACCACTCAGATTGCAAAGGCACAAACTCCTCCATAAAGGAAGAAGAAAATTAGAGGATATGCTCTAGCTCAAGCAGAAGTGAAGGGCAAGAATTATTGGGAGAGGTTCTATGGTCTATGTTACAGATCAGACCAGACCCTAATGGTTCCTTCTTTCTTCAAAATCTATGACTGAAAATTCTGTCATTTAAGTGGGTAACACAGATGTAACTGCAAGAAGATTTTAGCCTTTTAAAAATCTTCTGGTATCTAGGCTGATTTGATTGGGCACCAAGTCCCCATCACGTCACAAACCTCACTGGGCCTGAATTTGCCTACCTGGCTATACAAGCAGGGCCTTAGCCAGCACCCACTCAAGTCAATGGGAGGCCTTCCATTGACTTCAATGGGCAAAGTATCATCATCAAAATCTTTTACTTGATTTGTGGTAGCACTTAGGGTCCCCAGTCACAGACCACAACTCCACTGTGCTAGGCCTTGTACAAACACAGACCAAAAAGACAATCCATGCCCTGATAAACTTACAATCTAAGCCATGTCTGTGGTCCGCCCACTTCTTTATTTTTAATTATTTGTATTCTCACATAATACAAAAATAGAGGAGGGATTTTCCTCAAACTTTCCAGTGAAAATCACCCCTTTGCTGAGGCTGCATAGAAGATTTCAGTCCCCACCCCGGGGCATTTTGGAGACAGTTATAGGCACATGTAAAGAAGAGATTATAAAACAGAGGCAGATACAGACCAGGTGTCTGAAGGTGAAACTCCAATGAAGGCCAGGGGTTCGCACCCGTTTACTTTCAATCAAGCCCCCAAATCTATAAGCAGCTGTAACTCTGACCGATCTATTTCTTCCTCAGAATTTCATGAGGAAAAGTAGTTTTCAAAGCCCTGAAATGTGACAACTTGCTCCGACAGTTCAGCCAAGTTTGTACAAGACACACACACAAAGGCGTGGAGGAAACAAAGCTGAATAGTGCAAGAGGCAAAAAGAAAGGGAGAGCAGGCTGATAAGTGAAGCAGAATGCTAAACTAAGCCAGGAGGGAGGCAAAAAGGTGTGTGTATGAAAGAGAGAAAAGAGTAGGGTTGCCAACTTTCTAATTGCCGAAAACCAAACATCCTTGCCCTGCCCCTTCTCCCAAGACTCCATCCCTGCCCTGCCCCTTCTCCGAGGCGCCGCCATCACTCACTCCATCCCCTCTCCCTCCATCGCTTGCTCTCCCCTACTCTTGCTCAGTCACTCATTTTCACCAGGCTGGGGCAGGGGTTGGGGTGCAGAAGTGGGTGAGGGCTCCAGCTAGGAATGGGGGCTCTAGTATGTGTCTGGGGATGGGGGGTTTGGGATGCAGTAGGGGGCTCCAGGCTGGGGGGTGGGGCTGAGGGGTTCAGAGTGTGGGAGGGGCTCAGGGCTGGGGCAGGGGGTTAGAGTGTGGGACGCGGTGCGGGCTATGGGAGGGAGTTTGTGTGTGGGAGGGGGTTCCGGGCTGGGTCAGCGGGTTGGGGTGCGGGAGGGGGTTCCGAGCTAGAGCACGGGGTTGGGGAGCGGGAGGGGGTGAGGGATACAGACTCCAGGCAGCGCTTACCTCAGGCAGCTCCCAGAAGCAGCCACCATGTCCAGCTCCAAGGCGGAGACGCGGCCATGGGGTCTCCATGTGCTGCCCCCGTCCTCAGGTGCTGCCCTTGCAGCTCCCATTGGCCATGGTTCCTGGCCAGTGGGAACTGCGGAGCCGGCACCTGGGGCAGGGGCAGCATGCGGAGCCCCCGTGGCTACCCCCCAGCTGGAGGGACATGTCGCCACGGATCCGGGTAGGGATGCGCCACCGACCAGACATTTAACGGCCTGGTCGGCAATGCTGACCATATCCACCAGGGTCCCTTTTCAACCAGGTGTTCCAGTCAAAAACCGGATGCCCGGCAACCCTAGAAAGGAGGAGTGAATGGCAGAAAGAGTATAATGTGACAAAGGAGCTGGCAAGCCATGTGGAATGATTCAACAGAGAGAGGAGCAGCAAAGAGGCACAAGAGGTGAGGAGAGAGACAGACAGAAGATAATGAGCCATAAGATGGAGAACAGGCCAAGAAGAGCTGAATAGTCTGAAGACAAAACAAAATGAGGGGCTGGCAAGAGAATTTAAAGGTGCCACAGGCAAGCCTGCTTAGCAGGGTAATGCGCGGTGTCCCACAAGGGCTCAGCACTGGAGAATGAGAGGCAATTTATCCTTAGACAGACAGGCAAAGGGAGTCCAGGCTCAGCATCCCTCGGTGCTTAAAATTGTGGGGGGAAGGTTGCAAGGGGTCACACACAGACCTGGCAAAAAGAACAATTATAAAAAACAGGGTGGGTCATTGAGGGGAGCTCTTTGCTGTCTTACCAAAGTTGCTGCTCCCAGATTATGACAGACACCCACCCACCCACCCACACTTTTTTCAGGCCACTTTAAGCACGAGTATCCCTCTGAACTAGGCCTCCTCAGACAGGACGCCTCTTATTTTAAACCCAAATTTACCCCCATCCATGCTGATCTCACAATATCTCGCTTTCATCACTGCAAAACAGTGGCACCAGAAATGCAGCTGTAGCTGAGGCAACATTATGGTTAGACCTGGTCCAAAATTAAAATAAAGAAAAACATTTCAAAGTTGTTTTTGTTTTGCCAGGATCAAAATGGATCCCATTTTTGTTTGTTTGTTTGTTTGTCAAGATGGTTATCAAAATGTTGATAGAAGCTTTTTATTTATCAACAATTTAGGCTTCAGCAAATGAAATGTGTCAAGACATATTTCAACAAAAAAATGCAATTAAAATTTCAATTTAAAAAAAACACAAAAAGTTTTAGCAAAAAGTTAAAGAATTCAGTCATGGCGACCGTTTTTTGCAAAAATATGTGGTTTAAAACGTCAGCCATTTCACAAGAAAGAAAAGCAGTTACTTGAAATCTTTCAGCCAGCTCTGATGATTACTTGTGCAAAATAAGTGAACCTCCCTTTTCTGCAAACTCCGAGCACAATTGTGTGTGTGTATGTCCTTAACTCTGAGCTTTGGTCCCGTGCTGTGCAGTTAAAGGCCAGCGATTGTTGTACTTTTACGCACACAGAATTGTTCCTTACACCAGGGGGGCTCAACCTTTTTTTTTCCTGAGGCCCCCCAACAGGCTATAAAACCTCCACGGCCCCACCGGTGCCACAACCACTGTTTTTTTGCATATAAAAGCCAGGGCCGGCATTAGGGGGCAGCAAGCAGGACAATCGCTTGGGGCCCCATGCCACTGGGGGCACCATGAAGCTAAGTTGCTCAGGCTTCGGCTTCAGCCCCGGGTGATGGGGCCCAGGACCCTGGGCTGCAGTCCTGTGCAGCAGGCTTTGGCTTTCTGCACTGGGCCCTAGTGAGCCTAAACACCAGGCATGCTTGGTGGACCCCCTGAAACCTGCTTGCAGCTCCCCAGAGGGCCCTGGACACTGCCTGACACGGAGTAGTTTCATTGCAGTTAATGGAGTTGATTATTCATGGACTAAGGCACGACTCAGTGGGCCAAGTTCTGCTCTCTGTTACACCAGCATAAATGTAGAGTAGTTCCATTGAAATTAACGGTTTTACTCCAGATTTACATTAATGCAACTGACAATGGAATTGGACCCAGGGGAGTCAGGATGTCACATAATCTGGTCCTAAGAAATCCACTAGAGAGGTACAATTCACCATTATTATTACCAATCAGACGTCTTTTGTTTTTCCAGGAAGTAAATAATAACCTTCTGTTCTGACAACAATGTGGTGTTGACATAAACAGGTTTACGTTCCTGAGAAAAAGAAAATGTAAACTCTAAATTCACTAGACTAAACAGTCCAAAACTCAACTGTCAAGTCCAGAGCAATATCACTTGCTAAGGCCTTGGCTACAGATGTACAGTGCTGTGAGTTAAACCCGCCTTCGTACAGCGGAGTAGGGAAAGAGCAGCAGTCTGTCCACACTGCCAGCTGCCAGCGCACCGTCTCGTGGCCACATTTGCAGCTGCATTGGGAGCAGTGCATTGTTGGCAGCTATCCCAGCATTCAAGTGGCTGCAACGTGCTTTTCAAATGGGGGCGGGGGAGAGGGAGTGGGTTTTTGGGGGGCTGAGAGTGTGTCAGCGTGCTGACTTGTAAGTTCAGACCCTCCTCCCTCCCCTGCCTCTCTCTCACTCACTGACTGAAAGCAAAGGGCAGCTGTTTCTTTTTTTCTCTAGACAAGCTAAGCAGCCGCTCGCCGAAACAGACCCCAACCCCCCGGCACTGCCGCCTCTCTCTTCAAGCAACCATTAGCTGTCGGCACTCCAGATGGAGCCCCCCGGCCTGCCTCTCGCTCATTCCAAGCCAACAGGGGCTGTGTTTGTTTTTTTGATAAGCAGCCCTAGAAATGGAGCTTTGAAACGGCAGTTCTGCGTCCGGAGTTCACAACAAAACAAGATTCAGAGTAGCGGCCGTGTTAGTCTGTATTCGCAAAAAGAAAAGGAGTACTTGTGGCACCTTAGAGACTAACAAATAAATAAAATTTAAGCATAAGGTTTCATAGAATCATAGAATATCAGGGTTGGAAGGGACCCCAGAAGGTCATCTAGTCCAACCCCCTGCTCGAAGCAGGACCAATTCCCAGTTAAATCATCCCAGCCAGGGCTTTGTCAAGCCTGACCTTAAAAACCTCTAAGGAAGGAGATTCTACCACCTCCCTAGGTAACGCATTCCAGTGTTTCACCACCCTCTTAGTGAAAAAGTTTTTCCTAATATCCAATCTAAACCTCCCCCACTGCAACTTGAGACCATTACTCCTCGTTCTGTCATCTGCTACCATTGAGAACAGTCTAGAGCCATCCTCTTTGGAACCCCCTTTCAGGTAGTTGAAAGCAGCTATCAAATCCCCCCTCATTCTTCTCTTCTGCAGGCTAAACAATCCCAGCTCCCTCAGCCTCTCCTCATAACTCATGTGTTCCAGACCCCTAATCATTTTTGTTGCCCTTCGCTGGACTCTCTCCAATTTATCCACATCCTTCTTGAAGTGTGGGGCCCAAAACTGGACACAGTACTCCAGATGAGGCCTCACCAATGTCGAATAGAGGGGAACGATCACGTCCCTCGATCTGCTCGCTATGCCCCTACTTATATATCCCAAAATGCCATTGGCCTTCTTGGCAACAAGGGCACACTGCTGACTCATATCCAGCTTCTCGTCCACTGTCACCCCTAGGTCCTTTTCCGCAGAACTGCTGCCTAGCCATTCGGTCCCTAGTCTGTAGCTGTGCATTGGGTTCTTCCGTCCTAAGTGCAGGACCCTGCACTTATCCTTATTGAACCTCATCAGATTTCTTTTGGCCCAATCCTCCAATTTGTCTAGGTCCCTCTGTATCCTATCCCTCCCCTCCAGCGTATCTACCACTCCTCCCAGTTTAGTATCATCCGCAAATTTGCTGAGAGTGCAATCCACACCATCCTCCAGATCATTTATGAAGATATTGAACAAAACCGGCCCCAGGACCGACCCTTGGGGCACTCCACTTGATACCGGCTGCCAACTAGACATGGAGCCATTGATCACTACCCGTTGAGCCCGACAATCTAGCCAGCTTTCTACCCACCTTATAGTGCATTCATCCAGCCCATACTTCCTTAACTTGCTGGCAAGAATACTGTGGGAGACCGTGTCAAAAGCTTTGCTAAAGTCAAGAAACAATACATCCACTGCTTTCCCTTCATCCACAGAACCAGTAATCTCATCATAAAAGGCGATTAGATTAGTCAGGCATGACCTTCCCTTGGTGAATCCATGCTGACTGTTCCTGATCACTTTCCTCTCATGCAAGTGCTTCAGGATTGATTCTTTGAGGACCTGCTCCATGATTTTTCCAGGGACTGAGGTGAGGCTGACTGGCCTGTAGTTCCCAGGATCCTCCTTCTTCCCTTTTTTAAAGATTGGCACTACATTAGCCTTTTTCCAGTCATCCGGGACTTCCCCCGTTCGCCACGAGTTTTCAAAGACAATGGCCAATGGCTCTGCAATCACAGCCGCCAATTCCTTCAGCACTCTCGGATGCAACTCGTCCGGCCCCATGGACTTGTGCACGTCCAGCTTTTCTAAATAGTCCCTAACCACCTCTATCTCCACAGAGGGCTGGCCATCTCTTCCCCATTTTGCGATGCCCAGCGCAGCAGTTTGGGAGCTGACCTTGTTAGTGAAAACAGAGGCAAAAAAAGCATTGAGTACATTAGCTTTTTCCACATCCTCTGTCACTAGGTTGCCTCCCTCATTCAGTAAGGGGCCCACACTTTCCTTGGCTTTCTTCTTGTTGCCAACATACCTGAAGAAACCCTTCTTGTTACTCTTGACATCTCTGGCTAGCTGCAGCTAGTTTCGTGTAGCTCATGAAAGCTTATGCTCAAATAAATTTGTTAGTCTCTAAGGTGCCACAAGTCCTCCTTTTCTTTTAACAAAACAAGAGAGGACGCTTCAGTTAAAAGGCTTATGGGGAGTTTCCGGAGGTCAATAACGTTACTCCCTGTTTACACTGGAGCTGGAGCATCTCAGCCAATGCGCAACAGCTGTTAATCCTCTCGGGGGGGTGGAGTACCAGGAGCGCTCCAGCCAGGGAGTCAGAGTGCTCTATGTGCTTTGCCAGTGTGGACGGGGAGTAAGATGGAGCGCTCTGGGAGGCTTTACTGCAGTATAACGTGCAAGTGTAGCCAAAGCCTAAGACGATCTTCCCTGCACAGAAATGTACCTTATGCCACAGTTATATAAGCACTACAGAAATGCCTGTCTGAGATGGGAAATGATTCACTCAAGCAAAGGTGAGAAGACAGTTATGGAAACTCAAACACACTGCAAAGGAGACTTTGCAAAGTCCTGTGGAATTCTTCACTGCTCTCCAAAAAGCAGCTAAAACAACAAGACCAACGCATTGCATCAGTTTCATCCCGGGTCCAGTCCCATTGACCAGGGATTAGTTCAGCCCTTCCTGGGGATTTCTGCAATGCAAAGATAGGCGTGACCACCCTCTCTTCCCAGTAGTGTCCAAAAATAATACTCTGGCTACCAAACAGAATTGATCCTATCCGGCTTTTAAAACCCCTCTTGGTCACACTTTCACCACTGAGAATAGTATCTACACCCTGTGCAGTACCTACTCGAAAATATTATAATTTCAATACCGGCTGAAGCATCCAGATCAGTGTCCCCTACCATAGTGATGATAATGGACTGGGGAAGGCTGCAGTCTGGGCTGTACTAACCCAGCGGGCCAAGCTGATGACATCTCATTTTATAAAGGAATTAAGGTACTGGGAGAGGCAGCAGTTCAGCTCGACTGGGCCCTGTGGGTCAGGTTGGTGATCAGCGGATAATTCAGACAGAGGGATTCCTCATTGAGGCTGTTATTGATGATCATGTTTATTGCATTCATTGATATAATCCAATTAAAAGCTCCAGATGCAGACTTTTCTTTTTTTCCGTGTGACTGCATGCCCTGGTGTTTTTGGAAGAGGGGAAGGTAAGAAAAGGCTAGTTTGCTCCGGCAAGGGGGCCTGGAAGTAAGAGCTTGCAGGACTGATGTCCTGGTACCCAACAGGTTACCACTGTGAGGGGTGGGCTCTACTATTTCCAAACAAGTTTAGGGAAGGGCATGTTGGGGAGGAAAGAAAAGGAAAGTATAAAATAATGTATCAAAAATAGACTAAGTGAACTCCCCTCCCCCATCTCCAACCCTCATTCCCCCCAAACCTCCGCTCAGATCCCCCCTTGGGAGTAGTTCCAGAGCTTTCACTTACTTTCTTTGAAACCGCACAACAGGGTCATCCAGCAGGTCAGTGAAATCCAACTTCCTGCCTTTTTCTATGACATCGCGATGCTTGCGGACAAAGAGCCAGCCGATATGGGAGAAGAAGAAGCCACGACACGCATTGTGGGGGTCAGCGTCCGTCTCTGAGTACTTGTGATGCACCCGGTGGTCTCGACACCACTCAAAAATGTCATTCTGTGCAGACAGCAAGGGAGGGGTGAGAGATGCAGACTTGGCATAATGACTTTGGTAGCACCTTATCTCACACCCCTCCACACACACCCCAACCACACCCTAATATATTTGAACCACAGAATGATTCTCTGTATCCGCTAAGAAAAATAAATCACGTAAGATTAAATCAGGGACTGAAACCACTAGGGGAAACGTGGGTTTATATACACAGAGGGTTGGCACTCTGATAGCCAGACCTGCTGTTTCCTAGAATCATAGAAGATTAGGGTTGGAAGAGACCTCAGGAGGTCATCTAGTCCAACCCCCTGCTCAAAGCAGGACCAAACCCAACTAAATCATCCCAGCCAGGGCTTTGTCAAGCCGAGCCTTAAAAAAACCTCTAAGGATGGAGAATCCACCACCTCCCTAGGGAACCCATTCCAGTACTTCACCACCCTCCTAGTGAAATAGTGTTTCCTAATATCCAACCTAGACCTCCCTCACTGCAACTTGAGACCATTGCTCCTTGTTCTGTCATCTGCCACCCCTGAGAACAGCCTAGCTCCATCCTCTTTGGAATCCCCCTTCAGGTAGTTGAAAGCTGCTATCAAATCCCCCCTCACTCTTCTCTTCCGCAGACTAAATAACCCCAGTTCCCTCAGCCTCTCCTCGTAATCTCCCTAATCATTTTTGTTGCCCTTCATTGGACTCTCTCCAATTTTTCCACATCCTTTCTGTAGTGGGGGCCCCAAAACTAGACGCAATACTCCAGATGTGGCCTCACCATTGCCAAATAGAGGGGAATAATCACTTCCCTCAATCTGCTGGCAATGCTCCTACTAATATAGCCCAATATGCCGTTAGCCTTCTTGGCAACAAGGGCACACTGTTGACTCATATCCAGCTTCTCGTCCACTGTAATCCCCAGGTCCTTTTCTGCAGAACTGCTGCTTAGCCAGTCGGTCCCCAGCCTGTAGCGGTGCATGGCATTCTTCCGTCCCAAGTGAAGGACTCTGCACTTGTCCTTGTTGAACCTCATCAGATTTCTTTTGGCCCAATCCTCTAATTTGTCTAGGTCACTCTGGACCTTATCCCTACCCTCCAGCATATCTACCTCTCCTCCCAGCTTAGTGTCATCTGCGAACTTGCTGAGGGTGCAATCTAGCCCATTTTCCGGATCATTAATGAAGATGTTGAACAAAACCATCCACAGGACTGAGCCCTGGGGCACTCCACTTCATACAGGTTGCCAACTAGACGTTGAGCCATTGATCACTACCCACTGAGCCCAATGATCTAGCCAGCTTTCTATCCACTTTATAGTCCATTAATCCAATCCATACTTCTTTAACTTGCTGGCAAGAATACTGTGGGAGACCGTATCAAAAGCTTTGCTAAAGTCAAGATATATCACATCCACTGCTTTCCCCATATGCACAGAGCCAGTTATCTCATCATAGAAGGCAATCAGGTTGGTCAGGCATGACTTGCCCTTGGTAAATCCATGTTGACTGTTCCTGATCACCTTTCTCTCCTCCAAGTGCTTCAGAATTGATTCCTTGAGGACCTGCTCCATGATTTTTCCAGGGACTGAGGTGAGGCTGACCAGTCTGTAGTTCTCCAGATTCTCCTTCTTTCCCTTTTTTAAAGATGGGCACTATATTTGCCTTTTTCCAATCGTCTGGGATCTCCCTCGATCGCCACAAGTTTTCAAAGATAATGGCCAATGGCTCTGCAATCACATCAGCCAACTCCCTCACCACCCTCAGATGCATTAGATCTGGACCCATGGACTTATGCATGTCCAGCTTTTCTAAATAGTGGTGAAAGAACAGGTGAAGGACTGAGGACTGCTCACCTCCTCCCCATACTGTGCTGCCCAGTGCAGCAGTCTAGGAGCTGACCTTGTTCGTGAAGACCGAGGCAAAAAAAGCATTGAGTACCTCAGCTTTTTCCACATCATGTGTCATTACGTTGCCTCCCCCATTCAGTAAGGGTCCCACACTTTCCCCGACCTTCTTCTTGTTGCTAACATACTTGTAGAAACCCTTCTTGTTACCCTTCGCATCCCTTGCTAGCTGCAACTCCAATTGTGCTTTGGCCTTCCTGATTACACCTCTGCATGCTCGAGCAATATTTTTGTACTCCTCCCCAGTCATCTGTCCAAGTTTCCACTTCTTGTAAGCTTCTTTTTTGTGTTTAAGCTCACTGAAGATTTCACCGTTAAGCCAAGCTGGTCACCTGCCATATTTGCTGTTCTTTTTGAACATCTGGATGGTTTGTTCCTGCGCCCTCAGTAAGGCTTCTTTAAAATACAGCCAGCTCTCCTGGACTGCTTTCCCCCTCATATTAGCCTCCCAGGGAATCCTGCCCATCAGTTCTCTGAAGGAGTCAAAGTCTGCTTTTCTAAAGTCCAAGCAGGGCCATCCTCAGGATTTATGGGGCCCTACGTAGTATTATTAAACTGTTGCCCTTACGCCTGATGGCAGCCCAGGCTCACAGCCTGAGGGTTGGGGGCAGGAACGATGCAGCAAAGGATACCGTGACGCTCGGCCCGCCTCACAGTGACGGAAAGTCACAGTTCCCCGCAGAGACCCCGGTACCCTCTCCCTCACGCAGAATGGACATGCAGAAGGTATCTAATTAAAAGCACTAAAAAATGTCAGTTACAGGTTTTTTGATAGGCCCTGAAATTTGTCAGAGATTTATTTGCAAAACTTTGTAGTAAGGGCGAGTCAGCTGTCTTGCTGAATACAACATTAAATATTATGGAATACATGATGTAGCTCTTCTCTGTTTTATATTTTCTTAATCAGTATTTCTAAGCTGATTTTATATTTTAAATGTACTCTTAAGCCTTCATAAAATAATCATTCCAGATTACTACATATTTAACTCACTGAAACAAAGACATTATTTTAAATTAATCAGTCACAGAGGTTTAGTGTGTTCATTACAATGTTCATTGCTTTTAGAAAAAATGAACACTAATTTTCTTTGGGTGATCTCCATAACAATAGACATGTTTATAAAATTTCACCAACTTTAAAAATATGTTTCCAAAGATTTTAGGCATAACAAAGGATTTTATATCTTATAAGGTACTTATTTTGCTGGAGGGTTCTCTTAAAACTAGTTCATCAGATAGTCAGAAGTAAAGAAAGGGAAACTCTTTGTCCAGCTATCTGGAAGGAAAGGGATGTTGTCCCTTAACAGGGGGTGAACGGAGAAAGGGATGGATAGAAAGGATAGGAAGTTTTTTTAATATAGTAATTACAATTAAAATGTGTATTTTAGATAAGGGTGGTCTTTTGAAGGATTTATTTAAAAACCTATATGTCTGAAGATCCAAGCATTTAAGGCTAAAGATGATTGTGCATCTAAAAAAAATCTATGCAAGGATTTTTTAAGAGATATGATTTTATAATCTTCACCAACTCACTAATGAAATATTTTTAAAGCAAGTTTTAAACTAAGGTCCTATAGACTAACATGTTCTGAGTAAATATTACAGTAATGCATAACTGTTTTTGTCAGTAAATTCAGAAACCGACAGTATATACCTGGGGTTTGGCAAATGCTTGTTAAATGGCTTCATTACCACTTGAATGGCTCTTTAACAGTTTCAGTGTTGTGCTAATAGGGCTGGAAGGCTTTTTCACTTTTAAGTTACAGGATCCCCTCCAGAGTAAGAGTCACCAGGCTACAGCAGCCAGCTGTGGGAGCCTGCAGGAAGGGTCAGAACAGGGATAGGAAAAGCCGGGACGGTGGACACCAAGACCCAGTGGGTGCCCCAAATTTTCAGGTGCCCTCCTCAGCCTCGTCCAGAGTCCATATTCTGCTGCTCTTCTTTCTTCCTTTTTTCAGGATCCTGAACTCGACCATCTCCTGGTCACTGCTGCCCAGGTTGCCACCCACTTCTACTTCCCCTCCCAATTCTTCCCTGTTTCTGAGCAGCAGGTCAAGAGGAGCAGGGCCCCAAGTTGGTTCCTCCAGCATTTGCACCAGGAAGTTGTCCCCAACACTCTCCAAAAACTTCCTGGATTGTTGGTGCACTGCTGTATTGCTCTCCCAGCAGATGTCAGGGTGACTGAAGTCCCCCATGAGAACCAGGGCCCATGATCTGGAAATTTCCCATTAGTTGTCCGAAGAAAGCCTCGTCTCCCTGCTCCACCTAGTCTGGTGGTCCATAGCAGACACCCACCACCACATCACCCTTGTTGCTCTCGCCGCTAAACTTCACCCAAAGACTCAACAGGGTTTTCCTCTAGTTTCATACCGGAGCTCTGAGCAGTCACACTGCTCCCTGACATACAGTGCAACTCCCCCACCTTTCTCTCCCCCCACCCCCATGCTTCCTGAACAGGTTATACCTACCCATGACAGTGCTCTAGTCATGTGAGTTACCCCACCAAGTCTCTGTTATTCCAATCACATCATAGTTCCTTGACTGTGCCAGGACTTCCAATTCTTCCTGCTTGTTTCCCAGGCCTCTTGCGTTCGTGTACAGGCACCTAATGTAACTAGCTGATTGCCCTGCTTTCTCAGTATGAATCAGGAGGCCTCCCCTTTGCACCCTGCTCCTTTTGTTTCCTCCCAGTATCACACTCCCCCACTTACCTCTGGGCTAAGGTCACCATTCCCCGGCGAACCTAATTTAAAGCCCTCCTCACTAGGTTAGCAAGTTTTCTTACCCAGAGGAACCAGCTCTGCAGTGGAAAGAAGGTGACCCTGCAGAAAGGATTTTACAACTCTGCATTCCTGGAGCACTGTGGAGCTCAAGGTGTCCATGTCTCTTTCACCCTTGCTCTAAAATTGGCCCAAAGCCCAAAATTCAGAAATGGTTTCAGCCTCTCCTAAAGTTGCTGGACTCCAGAGTGTTTTCGTAGAGCCCATGATAGAGATGGGGCTTGTTGTGAAGTTTAGATCTGGATTCAAGCTTCCCCAATGGTTGTCTTATTCCAATTTGGGAGTGTTGATTCAGGCCCATCTCCAATCCTAGTAACAAGGACACTAAGGAATTTGTTCAGTGTCAGAAACCAATTTGTTCAGTGTCTGTTGCCTTTATCTGGATACATTTGATACACCAACCACCCATGGTGGCTGGTGCATCAAATGTATCCAGATAAAGGCAACAGACGCTGGTGGTGCTGAAATCCAGAGTGTCCATCTTACTGAGTCAAATGAGACACTCAACAAATCTGCCCTAATCTTGTCCTTTTTAGTGATTTCCAAAAAGCCATACTGGAAAGTCACAGCTGCTGCAGGCCCAAATAAGGCATCCCTTTCATCATGGACATTCTTCTTTCCCAGGATGCAGATTTACTGCCCTAGGAAGAAACGAGTGTTTGCGAGACCCAGAGCTGAAAGAAATCAGATTCATCTTCACTGTGGTTACTGGAGCGCATATCCATGAGAGAGCTCAGAGGATGTTTTTTGAAGATGGTTTTTCCTGTGGGTCTCTGAGTCAGCAGCATCTGCCTGGAAACAGGTAACTCTCACTCTAAAAAAATCAGACAGCTGTTCTACTGCTGGAGAAGATGCAGTTGGGAGGATGGCTTACTTCTGAGTTCTGGTTTAGTCTGCTCAGCAACAGAGCCAATGTCACTCCACTGTCCACGAACCAAACGATGGTACTATTCATTATAGCTCATCATCATCATCAACTTCTCTAGGGTCCAATGCAGCACAGAAAATGGGTCAGATCTTGTGAGGTGTCAATGACCTTCTTCTCCCATTGAACTTATCAGGAGTTCAGCACCCTACAAGAGTGGGCCCAATGTGTGACAATGAACCAGAAAGACCTGGGAGAAGGAACAAACTGCAGTAGCCTATCCCTAGGCCAAAACAAAGCTCCAACAGAATTTTAAACTCCTTAGCTAGCTGTAGCTTCAGCACCAACAAAAAACTGCCCACAGATATGCTGGAAAATTAAGGCTCAGAAAAGCCAAAAATGATTTTCACTCACTGGACTTTTGTCACTAGTTTTATTTTCATCTTCAGGTCTTTGTGAGAGTGACTTGGGAAGCCAGCTATAATGATGGTTGTTGTTGGAGGGAGAAGGTAGGACGTGTACCTGATTTAGGTATTAGAGTGCCTTTGTTATAGGATCTGGTTCCTTTGTGTGCAAATGGGCTGGGACAAAAACCTTAGATCTAAAAACCCTGAACATTGGATCTCAGGTCAGGGTACAAATTACAGCTCAGGCTCCTGTCTGCTCAAGCTGTCGTGAGATATGAAGGTCAGTTAAAAGTCTGATGGCAAAGAATGGCTGTTAACAAGCTTACCTGTCCCATGGTAAGCATAAATTCTATAGCCACAGATTTCAAGAGTGGGTACTTAAAATGAGACACTTGAAGGGACTGAAATACTTGTAAGTGGTCTGATTTTCAGTGGTCCTGACCATCCAGTGTCTGCAATGACAGCTGCTGGGTGCTGGACATCTCTGAAAAATCAGACCACTTAATTAGGTGCTTTTGGACTCCTAACTTTAGGCTCCCACATTTGAAGATGTTAGTCTGTGCTCTCATCTATAGCAGTGTGTTAAGCAAAGATCATTCAGCAGAGCGGCCTCTTCTTCTTTCCCCCTCTTGGCACAACATGGAAGGCAACATAGCATATGCCCTCCAAAGCAGCAAGTGTTTCAGGAAGGGCAATAGCATCATCACTGTCAGTTGCAGCAGCTTTCTTTTCAGCAGGAGAACAGAGCAGACGGACAGCTGGGGGTTTCTGTGAAACATCCAGAGTGAGGCAATAACAAAAGACAGCGCGTGCGCTATTATTGTTGAAGAATGCAGGAAGTCCAAGAAGACAACTGCATAGGTCCACAGTTTGTGAACGGAGAAGCTTTTGTTGTCAGAGTTGGTAGACATCACTGCCCTGCATATCAGTTGCTGACTTCTAAGAGACTGTATGGTGTGAATGATCAGTACTGCTGAGGGGGACTGAGCCACAGAACCAAAGAACCCGTCTCCAATCTGTAAATGATGAAAATGTCATCATCCTGAAATTGTACCTGGAAGACTTCCAGGACTGCACATAAATAACTCCTTTTTGACCTCCGTTCCAGCAGAGAATTAAAGAACAAAGAGACACTGGAAAAACCCAAACTCAGCTCGACTATTGTCCCCCACTGTAGCAAAGTGAGACTAAAGTGACATTTGTATGGGAATGTTAACATACCAGTAACCACTGAAGTCCTGATTCCTGTCATATGACAAGGGTATTAGTTTTATATAACATTAACCCATGTCAGGTGACTGGGACCAGGAAATACAGACAAGTCTCTTTCCAGCATTCCTGTCTGTCACACCTTTATTTCCATGATATCAGAAGAAAACGAAAGCTTTGGTAAAGTGAAGCATATTAAGTCACCGGAACCTCCGTCTGGCTGAGAACTATCGGAGATAGTCGCGCTGCTTCCAAAACTGACAGGAAGCAAGCAACATTGCAGAGAAACCACAGAGAGTGAAACCCTCCATAAAGCTACAAGGGACAGGTCCAGAGGCACTAGAATTTTACATTACACTCCAGTGGGAGCAGGAAGAGGCCTGAGGACTGCTAGACAAAAATCATTTATAAATGACAAAAAGACACAGGAATGTCACTTGGCAAAAGGCACATTTTCTTTACCAAATGGAACTATTGATCACTATGTTAGAGGCCTATACAATAAAGCTATTTGTGGTTGAGCCAACAATCAGGTCAAAGCAATGTTAGTGCAAGAAATTAACTTGGTTTTTCATAGACCAAAGGATATTTGCAGGGCTGGTGAAAAACATGCTTTCCCCAAATGAAAGTGTTAGCAAAAAAGAGAAAAAGAGCTGAAGTGCATCTAATTAAAAATGCATCATGACAGAATCAACAGGCAAATAAAACAGCAGAGACCAGAACGGTTTGTAACAAATACAGAGGCAATCACAACGTGACATGTAAAGGCGTCAGACACGAGGAGTGTGGTGCCAGACATGTAGTAGCAGCAAACATCAGCACACATTTGAAGTAAATACAAGAGTAAAATACATATACGAACATACAGCTAGAAGACAAAGCTATGAGGAAGATGCAGACCAGACGTCTTTGCTGTGTCTCTTAGAAAGCTTGCAAAGTGAGGTTTTCTAACAGGTTGGTTTGTGACATAGGAAATAATATGAGCTCAAGTGAAATTCCAGACAGATACTGCAGCTGAGTGCAAGGTAATCAGAGCAAAATGATTAGTGACCATCTGATGCTAAGGTCAAAAACGTAGCTCATTTCATACAGTGGGCACAAAATAAACCCATGCGGTAGAGTCACAATGGCACATCTCAGGAAGAGTGGATATCACTCAGCAGGGTTTGACATAGTGAACGAAAGGAGCCAAGGAACAGGTGTGTGAAGTAAATATGACTCAGCTACTGCCCCATTTTTGAAACAAAAAAAGTGACTCAACCTTACGAGAGCTTGAGAAAGTAACTCTAGCTCAGGGGTGACCAACCTGGGGCTCCGGAGCCACATGCGGCTCTTCAGAAGTTAATATGCGGCTCCTTGTCTAGGCACCGACTACGGGGCTGGAGCTACAGGTGCCAACTTTCCAATGTGCCGGGGGGGTGCTCACTGCTCAACCCCCTGCTCTGCCACAGGCCCTGCCCCCACCACCCTTTCCCGCCCCCTCCCCTGAGCCTGCCATGCCCTCGCTCCTCTCCCCCAGAGCCTCCTGCATGCCACGAAACAGCTGATCGGGAGGTGCAGGGAGGGAGGGGGAGGCGCTGATCGGCAGGGCTGCTGGTGGGAGCGAGGCATTGGGGGTTGGGGGAGGGGGCAGCTGATGGGCGCCTGCTGACGTATTACTGCGGCTCTTTGTCAATGTACATTGGTAAATTCTGGCTCCTTCTCAGGCTCAGGTTGGCCACCCCTGCTCTAGAATGGATGGTCAAGAGAACCCGCTCAGGTACCTCCAAGCATAAAAATCTACTGGGACTATCGAGATGAAATTGCTGCATCTGATAGGGTTTGTGCAAAGGACATCATGCCACGTTAGTACGCAGCGTGAAGTATAATCCACAGTGCCCGTGGAGACGTGCTTATACTGAAATATTAGACATGGCGGGATGCTGTAGCTCCTCCAATGCGATCTGCTGTCCCTGAAGCCAACATAGGGCAATGGTCAGCAGTCATGGCTACCATGATAGTAGTCCTGTGATTGGCTATTAAGGGGAGTAGGGCTCAGCCTGGCCTGTGCCTGATCAGCTACCCCTCCACCACAGACATTGGATCCTGATTGGTTAGGGATCATCTGGCCCTGTCCAGTTATAAGTCCCATGCAATGCCTGCAAAGGGTTGTGAGAGCTCAGCTGGATGGAGGGGGGTTGTAGAATGGAGGGCTGGTTCCTCTGGTAGGCCCTGGAGAAGGGACTCCCAAGCATGCCTGGGGAAAGACTAAGGAGGGCTGCATGAGGGAGGCTGGCTCCTGTGCCGGGCTCTGGAAGAAGGGAAATTCCCAGAGTGGGGAGAAGCCCTGAGTCACTGCTCTGTAGGAGAATGGGAAAGAGCGGAGAGCTGAGCCAGGAGGAGAAGTAGACCCTTGTGTTTACATTGCACATGGGGCTAGGGTCTAAATTTGTTACCAGCGCCTCACCAGTGGTGCTGAGGGAGACCATTGCCAGCGTGTGTGTGGCTGAGACAAGGTGAGTAGTGCAGTGGCAAGCCACATATGGGTGTTGTGGAGGGCGACCCTGCCACAGGCCCCCCACAGCTGAAGTGAATTAGAACAGCCCTCAGGCTGGTATAACTTCCACTGGGTGACCTGGATGGTACCACTGTAACTAAGTAGGGGTGCAAAGGCAGCGCAAAGCCATTTTTAGGCACCCCACTTATCTGGATTTACACTGTACACTCTTCAGCCATCGCTGATAACTGAGGCCAATGTATCCAAGTGTGAAATCTGCAGGAACACAGGAAGCAGAATTCAAAAGAACCACTGAAACCACGACTGTCCTGATCATCTGGATCCGAGGTGGACGCAGGTCTACAGCAATTAAGTGGGGAAGATTTCCTCTGAATAGTGGCCAGCTGCTCCATTGATTCTTTGTTGACTGTTCATTGATTCAGCTTACAAGTTGAACTGTTGTTCAACACACCAAGCAGCAATGTCATGACACTTTGCAGGGCTGCTTTGCATCAGTGGAGTGGCAGAAAACAGCCAGTGCTCATACAGGGAGCGAGGGCAGTATGATCAAATCAAACATCTCCTAAACTGCTTTAAACAACAGCTCTGCTGTGCTCTTTGTAATGGGAGGAGAGATTAAGGAGATTAGCGCTATCTAGTTTAGAGAACAGGATGAATAAGAGGCACCATAACAGAGGTATACAAAATAATGAACGGTATAGAGGTCCCTAGGGTGCTGTGATTCACCCTCTCTCATAATGCAAGAAGTAGAAGGTGGCCAATCCAAATGAAAGGAAACAGGCTGAAAACTGATAAAAGGAAATACTTCATAAAGTGTAACTTAACCTGTGGGACTCAATGCCACAAGATGTTATTGAAGCTGACAGATTATTTATATTAGTAATAAGATTATTTACAGTTACACTAAAGAAATACATGTAAGTGATGCTGTGTTGCCAAATAGATAATGCCCTGGACTAGGATTCAGGAGATCCGTGACTTGCCTGCTATGTGACCTTGAGCAGATCACTTCTTATCCCTGGGCCTCAGTTTCCCCATCTGTAATATGGGGCTAGTGATACCTCCTTTGTAAATCTGCTGTAGAAAACCATGACATGTTGTTTTATTAACCAAGATAAAAAATTTGCCTAAATTATATCATAATCCAATCTTTAGTTGCCTGGTTTTAGGAAGAAACTTTATTATATGGGCATGGTAGCATGTAATTGTCCTCAGAAGCATTGGTACGGAGCACTTTCAGAGACAGGGTACTGGACTACATGGACCATTGCTCTGATCAGGTTTTCCCTTGCACTGGATGGTGTGTACAAATAAAGAGGTGATCACTGCAGCGCTGCTTTCGCACAGTACAGAAACTGGTGGACGTTTGGGTTTACTTGGAATTTTTAATAGTTGGCCACTCTTCACAGAAGAGACTCTTGTGCTGGCCTGCAGAGAACACTGCACAAAGACTGAAGATCATATCTGACAACCTCATCCCTACCTGAAAAGCCATGGAGTTAGCTGCAGCCAGGAACATCCTCAAAGGCAGCTTGGCTTTGTAGGACCTATGACTCCATAAACGATGTGCACCAGCTGTCACCCCCAGAGCCGTCATTAGGAAACACAAATATGCTGAAAGACAGAAATATATATAAATAGTGCATATCAAGGGCCTGTTTTTATTCTTTTCCTTTGTTAAAAAAAATTCCTTCTGCTGTCTAGTCAACCCTACAGGGAGATAGTGTCTCCTAGTGGAGAGGGCACTGGACTGGGAGTCAGGACAACTGGGTTTTCCTCCCAGCTCTGCCAGGTACCTGCTGTGTGACCTGGAGCAAGTCATGCCACCTGTGTCTCTTCTCCCACCCTTTGTCCACATATAATCTAAACTCTTCTGGGCAGGGACCGTCCACACTGCCTAGCACAAGCAGCTGACGACGTTGGTTGGGACCTCTAGATGCTACTGTAATATAAATGGCATCTAAGAAAAGTGGATTAGTCTGGTGCATTCTGTACTGCACCAGAGGAGCCATTAACTTCCCTTCGTGATGTTATGTCGGAAGGGAGGCAGCCACTTTTTTGACGGGTGCCATCCTCTGTACCCTTTCCACGTCTTTTGTCGAGTCTAATTTGTCAGCTAATTGAACAGGTGCCATTCATACCTCTGTAGATAAAGGTTCTGTCAGAGTTCCCATTATAAAACCCACTATACTCAAGGCTTTATAACTTGGCAATAAAAATCCACTCTCTGCTGAAGCTGGACATTCAAGGACTCTTAGCTTGCAGGCATTTTTTTCTCCCCCTTCAAAACTCTTCTGTGTGCATTTTCCACTTCTGGCCCAGGCAGCAACAAAAAGGTCAGTTTTAAAGTTTGGGGTTTTTTTTAAGCATCTGAAACAAAAATTAACTTCAATGTTTTTCCTTTTTTTCTGGGTTAGGGGATTTTTTATTTGCCTCTGGGCCTAGTCAAACTCTGTTTTCTTATAATTTCCATTATGGAAGGAGCATATGGCATTTCCCCACCCATCCTTTGGCTATTTCAATTATAAACTCTTTGGGCAGAGACTATCCACCTAGCACAATGGGGCCCTGATCTTTATTATGGTCTCTAGATGATACTACCATACAAACAACGATAAAAGTAGGAATAAGGCGAGTGCTGAATAAAAATACATCCCAGCCCTGCCAGTCCTGGAACCAAGAGACCAGCTTGCACACTTAACCATTAACATACTGCCTTAAATCACCACCGTTCTCTTCCTTTCTCCCTGAGGGGTCAGGCTTAAAGTTAGGCACATAAGTACAGTTGTCAGTGTTTACAAAAATACTTACGTGCTCAGCACCTAGCAGGATTGAGCCAAAAGCAGCACAGGCTCTATGAGTTATAGAAGAGCCCTCACTCATCATCTTTTCTTCCTTTTTATTTATTTTTTTTAATTTAACAAATGTTTCATGTATTTGTGACAAGAAAGCTGCTGCTGTGTACAATATATACGCTAATGGACCACAGCAGCAGATTTGTTTTCCAGGTGACAAGAAACATACAAAAAATTTTCATCTGAAATTCCTAATTTCAAAAAGTTAATTTAATTTACAAAAGCACAGTTGTACTCAGCTGAAGTCACTTTTTAATAATTGTGTGCAGTGACTATTTCAGACTTCCGAACCAGGAAAGGGCCCTTTCTTGTGTCAGGTTTCAGAGTAACAGCCGTGTTAGTCTGTATTCGCAAAAAGAAAAGGAGTACTTGTGGCACCTTAGAGACTAACCAATTTATTTGAGCATAAGCTTTCGTGAGCTACAGCTCACTTCATCGGATGCAAAGCTCACGAAAGCTTATGCTCAAATAAATTGGTTAGTCTCTAAGGTGCCACAAGTACTCTTTTTCTTGTGTCAGTTTGAGTCATTCACTCATTTGTCTCCTGATGCCATATGTTTTGATCATCTTGTTATTATCCCCAGTATATCTGAATCCATTTGTAATAAATACTGCATAGATTTGGTTGTTTTGTTTTACAACAAAAGAGAAAAGGCTGTAAGAATAATAATACAGCTGTGCTGCTCATCTTCTGGGAGGAAGCTGGGGAAAAGGCAATTATATACAATCCATACAAATTGGACCAGTGTTCAAAAGCAAAATCCACTTAAACCTTCAAAATTCAAAACTACCCTACTGTCACAATCTATGGCATTTCTGCTCTCTTAAACAGGAGGCACTTATTTCACAAAACAATTTCAAAAGTGTAAACTCAAACAAGCAAAAGTGTAAACTCAAACAAGCTTCCACACAGCTCCAGGTCCAGCACTGTCTGTGTTGTTTAGCAAGGACCTCACCGTGCTGGGAATACATACGTGTATGGTGACTATATATGCCTATTTCAGTCTCTGAATAATTTTATGCAAACAAAAAGAAAACAGATTCCATCTGCACGAGATGTTTTGTATTATTAAGAATTTTAATTTTAATTTGCCCTTTTAACAGAGAATGTTAGATGTCAGTATGTCATGCATTTCTTCTCACCTGGAGTAAACACACATGGCTGAGGTTTCCTGTCTATTTGTGTTTATATCATATCCAGCAGCAACCCCTGCAGTGTGGTTGCAAGGAAATGACCTGAAATATTGGTGAAATTGATTAACTGCAAAACATCTACAGTTCCAAACTGCAAAGGTTATGACACAACCTGAAAAAGATTGCAAAAGTATCTATTAACTCTTGTCATGGAGTCCCCGGGTGATGCTCTGGAACTGCTCCCTATGAAGCCAGTCAGGACTCTGGGGAAGTCTCCTTTCTGTGAGCAGACTGTCTTCAGGACACATAGCTCACACAACTTCCACCTTCCTGGGTCTGACCTCGGAGCATTCAGCATCCTCTGCCCCTCCATGCGCTTCCCACAGTGAGTCCGCCCAGGCGGGGTCCTGGGGAAGCCAGAGGGTCCTGCACCCCAACTTTGCAGTCAGACGTGACTCTCAGCCAGCCAGTAAAACAGGAGGTTTATTAGATGACAGGAACATGGTCTAAAACAGAGCTTGTAGGTACAGAGAACAGGACCCCTCAGCTGGGTCCATTTTGTGGGGGGCAGTGAGCCAGACAACCAAGTCTGCACTTCACTCCATGTCCCCAGCCAGCCCCAAACTGAAACTCTCTCCAGCCTCTCCTCCTCTGGGCTTTGTCCCTTTCCCGGTCCAGGGGGTCACCAGATTCCTTTGTTCTCCATCCCTTTAGCTCTCACCTTGCAGGAGGGAAGGGCAGGCCATCAGTTGCCAGGAAACAGGGTGATGGCCATTCTCTGTGTCCAGACCCCTGCACACACCTGCCCTCTAGGGCTCTGCAATGATAATACACCCTTATCCCACCACCTAGATACGTAAGAACTGCATAGGGGAAACTGAGGCACCCCCACACTATTCAGAGGAAACATTAAGAACAGTCCCGCTTTGTCACAACTCTATAATCACAGTGGGTAAAACTGTAACATCAAAAGTTGTGACACTACTCAGGACTCTGGGGCTGTAAGTCATCTTGTTGCCACCTGCCTCCAGTGCAAGATTGTCTTGCCTTTGCCAGGTGGGTGTTAACTCCCTAACACAACCAGCCTGTCAGTCACTCAGGCTGTACCAGCCCAATCTTTGCCCTGCAGGTTGACCATAGATGCATCCCGGTCCCTTCAAAGTGTCTCTTTGTGATGTCCAGTGTCTTTCCCCCACCTAGGACATACTGCATCTGTTTTTTGTCTTTATTCACAGACATGCCACTCCCTCACTGTTGAATCATTCCTTTTCACATCCAAGTGGTTTTGATGTTTATAGCTTACCTTTAATGGCTTTCCATTGACTTTTTGGGTTGTTGGAATGGGGGGACGATTGAGCAACACATTACATAATCGGCTAGCCAAGGAGGGTTAACAATTCCCTCCTGCTTGAATGGGCCATTACCAAGACATGATTCCCTAGTGACTCACTTTCACTCCAAGACCCTAAGGACATGACTGTCAATACTGTTACATTAGTCCTTAAATATTACACACATTTCACAAAGATTATGAGTATTGATGAGTCACAGGCTTTCAGTAGAGACCAAACATGCTACCCTTGATGGATAACTATCATGAAAGTGGTATATTAGGTGGAGTGAGTTTGTCAGGTCTGAGATAGGAGCTGCTTGTTAAGAACTCTGAACCCTTTGCCAGTTGGCACGAATGGGCCTGAGTCATGAGAGGAAAATGCAATAAAAACTTAATTTGCCAAAATGTTTGCAGATTCTTGTGCTGATTTTCACCCAGGCAGCCCCACTGAAGTCAAAGGACCAAACAGACTTCAGTGGTATCACACCAACAATGGATTTAGCCCAATTTATTTGCCCATTGTGAGTCACGATCATACTGAATTTGGCCCTAAATTAGTTCCATTTTCCATGTTCCAAACCAACATAAGAGAAAGCAAGCAGAGTTTTTGGGAGGAGGGGGAAAGTTGGCGGGGAGGAGGGGATGTTGAACATTGGAGGATAAAATGTGGGGAGCGTTGAGGACTGGACTATGATATTGAGACAATGGCACCCTAGCTAGCTTTCAAACATCCTCTAATGGGGCCTAACCCAAAGTCAACTGAAAAACTCCCCATAGACGGGCTTTGGATCAGGTCCGTGACATGTAAAGCTCTCTCTGGGCAGCAGCAGTCGATAATACCTCAATTGTCTTCTAGACTACAGGGCAATCCTGGATGCATGCTTCTCCTCATCTAGCCTGTGCTCGCTCCGTATGATCCATTGAGGACCAACACTTGTTCAGTGGCCTCTTACCAAGGTTTAGTGGGCGCTGTTTGCAGCACTGGTTTGGACCTCTGAGATGGGGTGGCTGCTGCTGCGGTGGCTCAGGGCTCTTTGAAGGCCCTGATTCTGCAAGGTTCTTAAGCATGTGCCTATCTTTAAGGCATTAGCAGTTCTGTTGGCTTCAACACTTAAACTAGGGATCACCCAATGAAATTAATAGGCAGCAGGTTTAAAACAAACAAGAGGAAGTATTTTTTCCACACAACACACAGTCAGCCTATGGAACTCCTTGCCAGAGGATGTTGTGAAGACCAAGACTATAACAGGGTTCAAAAAAGAACTAGATAAGTTCATGGAGGATAGGTCCATCAATGGCTATTAGCCAGGATGGGCAGGAATGGTGTCCCTAGTCTCTGCTTGCAAGAAGTTGGGAATGGGCGACAGGTGATGGATAACTTGATGATTACCATACCTGTTCTGTTCATTCCCTCTGGGGCACCTGGCATTGGCCACTGTCAGAAGACAGGATACTGGGCTAGATGGACCTTTGGTCTGACCCAGTATGGCCGTTCTTTTGTTAAAATCAGACACATGCTTAAGTATATTGCTGAATTCAGCCTGTCTTTTGATTCCTGAGAGGGGGATACAAACGTTAATTGAAACTCCTATCATCCTTCCCACACATCATTGTAATGAGAATAGCTGCAAAGTATCAGGTCAGGAAAGATGATGACGCGATGAAGAGTCCAGACTCTTTAATTCTCACTCTAGGTTCTTTGAAGCTGGCTCTCCAGCCTTGTTCTAATTTTTTGCACAAGGTTTTTTTAAATGAAAGGACTGGGATGCCTATCAAATTAGAAAAATTCATTCCGTTATTTATGACATATCAACTTGACAGCTTATTATCCAAAAAAAGGAGAGCCTGGCACAAGTGTCTCTAAAAGGTGGCCTTCGAAATTGCCCCAAAATGCAATTATGGGAACAAATGTGTGACGAACAGGACATACGGCATATCCAGTTTATACAATAAATAACAATATGTTGCACAGGATCCTGTGGCCCTTGTATCATTGTGAAAAAGATATTGGTCATGGGTGTTTGGTTCAGCCCTTTCTACAAGAGAGGCTAGTCATGACATTTGGATCTAGAGCCAAATTCTGCAATAAAAGCCAAGGCCCTCCACATTTCAAGAGCAGTGGACTTGGTGTTTTTGTTTGGGCCCATCTCTAGCATGTCATTAATGGGGACAGAGGTATTGCTGAAAGCAGCAGCTGCTGGGACCTCCATCTAACACAAGAAGGGCTCCAATGATTGCAGAGGATCAGATCATTTCTGTATCCAAGGGCAGCATCTTAATGGTGCAAAGTTGTACAAAAGTAGAATGAGAGATAACTGGGTTCAGAGGGAATAAGTTCATTACACTAATGGAGCATTGATTTTCCTTGTCAATTCACTATTTATTTCCCTTTCTGTGATGGGTACGGGGAGCGGGGCAGGGGGGAGGGAGAGAGAGAGACTATACTGGGCCAGATTCTCAACTGGCGTATATTGAAGTAGCTCCATTTAAATCAAACTGTTTGCACCAGCTGGAAATCTGGCCCTTAGACTTTATTTAACACAGGGGTAAACAGCAGCAGGGACCCTGAAGAATGTGTGTTATGCTGAAATGCCACCAAGGACAAGAATTTTAAAGCTGAAAGAATGAGAACATAGTGCTTGTTTGTTGTTTTAATGTGGGAAGTGCCATCAATGTTCTTGGGCACTGTCCATCCCTTTATACAGTGGCTTCCATTCGGATGGTCACCAAAACACTTTAAAAGCTATCAGCCTCGCTCCATTCCCAATTTACACCCAAGTAACTTCAGTAAGATCCAGTGGGTATAAATGAGAGAAGGATTTATCCCTAACATTTTTCAGGAATTACTTTACCCACCACTGGAGTGCAATCACCTCTGGGGCAGAACGTGGTATCTCTGCAGCAGTGACTAGCAAGGCTGCACAGCAGGGAAGGATAGGAAGTGGCCAATGTAGTATCCAACTGAAACTCTGAGGGTCATTTTTAGGTAGTTTCGCAGGCAGGGATTTAGCCAGGACCCCAGGCTCTTTTAAGACGTGCCACGGGATCTTTAATGGCCACAGATGGTCAGGACTTCATTTTGACAACTTAGATGACAGACAGATTAAAGAAAAAAAGTGTGCATTAAGGGCATGATCCTGACAGGTGCTCGGAGACCATACCTCCCAGGGACATCTATGGTGGTTGAAGGCTGACAGCACCTCTCCAAGTTGCTCAGCACCTTCCAGGAACAGGCTGTGACAGAGTCCAGTCCTGAGCCAGCTGAACCAATTGGAGATTTCCTGTTGGCTTGACTGGGACCGGGATTTGTCCCTACAAAAAGTAGCCCACGGAAAAGCAGCCTTTCTTTCTCCCTCTTCAAGCTCCACAAGGAGTTCTCCAGTGCGCAACCCCCAACCTCCCATCCACAGCGATTAGAACAGCTGACGAGAACTGAAGGGTAAGACCAAGGAACTGCCTGTATTGGGGATACAGGTAGCGATAGAGGTGTAGCAGATATGATGGAGCAAATCCAGTCTTACACCTATACAGCGCATCTACTCTGTGGGACTTACAGTGGGGCAGCTACACCAGCATACATATTCCATACATAACCCTGAGAGCTGAAATAGCCCAGCAAAAAGTCCCCAGCAGCTCCAGGACCAGAGCAAAAGCAAATCTTTTCAATCAGATGTATTTCATGGTGAGAGTAGACGTGACCCTTGTGGGAAATCAGGTCCTTGCAAATGTTACTTCACCACAGCCATCTCCTGATTTATAAATAGCTAATAAGTCATCGCAGATCTACAGTGAGAAGACTCTAATCCCCACCTTTCCTCCGCAGAATAAAATACCAACTCAATTTCAATTAGTTCACCAACTATTTGATTTTAAATGAACTACCTAAAATAATCAGAGTTGCCATAGTAATTATATGAGGAGATAGTGGCCATTTATATTCCTGGCTCGTTTTCAGAGCGAGACTGTCCTGACATATAAAAGGATTAAATTTAGAGCAAACCTCTCCTACTAGCAATTCCCCTATACTCCAGAAGCTCCCTTCTGGATTTGTAATTGACAAGATCACATAAGTAGTAGCCAACAGTAAGGTCATATGCTTGAGTAAGGAAAAGAGCTGGCCACTCCCAAAAACACCTGGAATCAAAAGATCACCAAAACATTAACGCTGTAATCATTTTATTTTAATGGATCTGTTAGTGCCTGGCACATGGTTTAGCTCAAAATGCTGGCCAATGATCATAGTTTCAAGGTGGCCTTTCATGTTTATTTTACTGAGCTAACTTCTGAAATGTCTTGTGCTGATTTACAAAGCAAAGCAAAATATTATATATATATTGTAATATGTAAAAAATATATATATCCCACAAGAATGTGCAAAGTACAGAGAGTGAGCTAGCGCAGCTAGATTTGGTGATACTAGGTTAAACTGGCATTCCCTCTTTGCTCCTCCACACCTCTGCAGCTCGAGCCATCAGGCCAGAAAGGACCAGCGGGATGGAGTCTGACCTCCTGCCTAGCACAGCTCGAGAAGCCTCCCCACGTGATCCCGCCCTGACCTCCTGGCGGAGCCAGCACAGAGCTCGGAGAAAGACTGGCCACGTGCTGGAGAATCCCCCACATCCCAGGCCAGTAGGCCCCTCGCTCTTAAACTGGCATTTTGAGTTTAACCTAGTTTGAGAAAATCCAGTGGTGCGCTCTCTCTCTGCTTCACACATTATCGCGGGTCACCCCCAGTATTGGAGATTCTGGAATCAGAGCACGGGCGACCATTTTGTGGATGGTGCGTAAAACACACGAGAGCACAGCTGCCTCTCCCACAGCTGGACTGCACTGCAGTGCGCGGAGCAGTAAAACACAGTAGGGGATCGGTGCAGGCTGCCCCCGCCACCGCAAAGGAAGATGTGGCACAGGCAGTCTTAAGCTGTCATAAACACGCCTTGGGCCATCCTCTCTCCTGCCTGTGGAAATAAACCCACGTACAGAAGGGAGGATTTATTTTATAAAGATGCACAACTCCCAGGCAAAGCACAGAGTGCTAACTGGGAGGCAGGGCCAGGAGTGGCACTGAATAAGCTGGGAGCATCGCCTGTGAAACAAGCGGAGGCTGATGATCCCTGAGGTTTGCGGAGGACAAGCCAATGAATCTTGGGCCACTACTACTCCAGCCCTGCTGCCAAGGCCAGTCTGCTGCTAGGTAGCCTCCCTACTGACCATGCATGTGTAACACCGACAGACCCTGGCCATTGGCGGGATCAAACCTGGGACCTACAGAGCTTAATGCATGAGCCTCTACTGCATGAACTAAAAGCCAGCTGGCTGTTAGCTAAGGCTATAGAGCAGATTCATAATCTCTCTCTCTCTCTCTCTCTGCCACTAGGTGGGACAGAACACCACACCCAAGAGGTGTGTAGGTAACACATGCACATCCCACTCATGGTGAATGCGGAGAAAGCTGGGCTGGGGGAGTGGAGTAGACATCACTGTGGCTCAGAGCAGCAGTCACTGATGATGCGTATTGCACTGTAAATTATCCTGCCATATGAGAGGAACATATGCACTAGGAGCTAGATTCTTCCACACAGCTCAGCATCCCCAATCAGGGCCAGAGGTTCGAAAAGCACTCTGCTCCCGTTTAGACACCTAGATAAGTGGCTTGGCACGTTGTGTGCTGAGCACTTGAAAATCCAGGCCCGTGTGGCTCTTCCATCATTCCTCATCCAGTCTGGCAAGGAGATGGCAGGGACAGAGGTGGCTATGTAGAGGATGAGGAGGAGATGGTGCTGTGAAGCTGCCTTTCACCTCCAAAGGACCCCACCACCAACCCCATTTGTGTGGCACTACTGTGCTTCCTTTCCACGCTGAACCTATGGCCCTTCACCCCAAACCACTTCATTCATCTACCTCCAACAAGACATTTCCTCTATCTAGCAGCCTTCCCAGACCCCTCTCCTTCTCTCACATGCACTCGGCAGCACATAGCCCTTCTCGCCAGCTGGAGAAGGAAAGAAAGCAATGAATATAAAGCCCTTCCCAAGATGAAGATATGGTCAACGTGAGTTCGTGAAGCACTCCAAGGCATCAACAATACCACTTACTCCATGTGTGTGGGTGGTGATGAAACTTTCCCTTTCTGCAAATCAACAGAAGCTGCCCTCTCGATGCTTCATATGAAAATCAGTGTTTTAAATCTGCCTTACATCCAGCCTGCTTTCTGTTAGAGAACGAGCAGGAGAACCCAGAGGCAGATTGAATAAACGGGCTTCTTTATTGTGGTACATGTTCCCCTAGACACAATTGTTGAGTAAGCACAGAATTAGTTACAGCACACCCTTTTTTATTTAAGTTAGTATGTAAATACCTACATTTACTACACCACCCCTAAACCCCTTATTTAGTAATATCAACACCCATACAATGAATATTAATAGCTATATGCTGAATATAATTATTCCCGCCCCTGTTTACAGCATTAAGCATATTTTACAGACATTTTTACCTTGAAGATACATTTCTTTGCAGTAATTGTAGCCACAAGTTCCCTTAATTAGCAGTTCACAGGGGGGAAAAAAAGGGGGCCATGACCCCAAGCTCGTTTATGTATCTGGGAAAAAAAGGAAGGGTAAAAAACAACACTTTTTTACACAAAGGGTATTCTTTTTAGACAACCACATTCCTTATGCAGCTGCAACACTTATCAATCCTTAACAAACAAAAAACAGGGGGGGAAATGGCACTTTACTATCAAGGAAAAAAATAGTACTTGTCTGTGCCTCACTCCCTATTGCCATGATAGCACACCAGCAGTTTCCCAGGTCTTTCCTTAACCCTTACATATCCCAACCCTTTCTACTAGTGCTATGCAGATGGCATCCTCATCCTGATCAACGAAAATGATGACTGCGGAATTAACATACAGATTTGCAGAGATCACCGTTACTGCAGAGAATGGGGCTGGGGAATAAAGAAACAAAGATCCAAGACTCCCCTTCTGGAAAACCTGCGTTTCTCTGTAACTACGTGAGACGGGCAGTGCTTCAGATGAATGAATATCAGTGAGCGCTACATATCCCACTGTGTCCTCCTGGCTCTCCTCTCATGCACAGTCCATGTAGAATATCTGCTGTGGTAAGAGTTTGTTTTAAAGAGGTGACAGGCAAATTTGTTACAATTACCACTATTCGAGGACAACATCCAAGTCATGGCACCAAACAGCAAAGGGATCCAGCCCTGGGGGATGAACCTGCCTCGGCATTTTGTTCCCTGTGTTTCACTGAGCTTCGGTTGGGCTTCACTTCTGTGTTCGAGCTCACTTTGGTATTGCCAGGGTCATTTCTCACTTCAGAAGTGTTGGGCTGATGTACAGGGGAGAGTTTACGCTCCTTGGCTCAGGGTAACTACTGCTCTGCCGGAGACTTCATCCCACCCATGATTTCATCCCTCTTGGGGGGGTGCAGAGTTATACCAGACCTGAATAATACCATTACAAGGGGGACATTTTTAACTAACAAACAGCCACTGGTTTTCCATGCCCAGTGCAAAAACAACTGGTGTCAAGTTTTCAGAAGAATTGAAGACATGCCACTTCCACCAACTTCCTCAGCACCTCTGATTATTGGGTAAGGTGTTTGAATATGAATATATAGTACTCCAGTTAAACAAACAATGAATTCACACTGCTGTGGCTCTTTTGGGTAATGTTGATTGCTAATTTGGCTCCTGAAATTAGATCAGAGTATCACTGATCTAAAGCAAGCTTAGGTGCTTATCTCCTAATGAAAGTCAATGGGAGTGAGGCACCTAGGTACTTTTGAAAAATCCCACTAGGGGCCCACCTGCATCTTTAGGCACCTAAATACCTTTGTGAATCTGGCCTTTAGTCTCTCTGTGCCTCAGTGCCCTATTTGTAAATGGGGATAACAGCACTGCCCTGCCTCTCAGGGGTGTTGTGAGGTTAACACATTAAAGATAGTGAGGTCCTCAGATATGATAGTGGTGGGTGCTATGTATATAGGCCAAACCCTGCTGGCTTACTCAAGGAGTTGGAGTTTGCCTGAAAAAGTAAATTAAATAAGGGCCTTTAGATTTGAGCCACGCTCGGGAGAACTAATGGAGAAGGTTTTTCAAGGCAAGAGGAACAGGCAATGCCCCATGTTGTATGAAGGTGGACAAGGAGTCTAAAAGGGCTCTCAGGATCTTCTCACTAGTCACAGGACTGATGCTGAGGGGAAGCTAACAATGGAGCAGGATGAAGAGCAAAAGTCAAGGTGTGAGAGTGCCGGGAAGCCAAGGCCTTGATGTTTCAGACCTGGCCTAATCAGTAGCACAGCAGCGAAAGCAGGAGCTTTGAAGCCATCTGACAATAGGTTGTCTCGTGCCAAGATTCAAATCTACATACAGAGGATTTAAAAGGATGTGGGTGGAGGGGAGAAGAGACGCAGGGAAAAGATGTCTGAAAAGAAATCAGAGGAGAGAGAAGGAAACATTCATATGCCTTAATCAGTGAGCAAAGGGCCTTGTTTTGTTCTGTGCAGGAGGCAATGGCCCACGTAGGCAGGCTGAAGAACAGGGGAGGGAAGGGGAATACCCGTGTCGGGGGATGAGGGGGATGAGACAGTTTCCCTTTAGTGCAGTGAAATGAAATGCAGAGCCAGGCAGCTATCAGTGTAATGTTATTAAGGCCAGGGGAAGAGGAGAAAGATTCCCCAAGCCATTTCCCGAGAGCTGGCATTAGCTCAGAGGAGTGCTCGCTTTGATCATGAATTCAAAGCTGCAGGCTGCATCTGGTTCACTCAGTCTTTGGCATGGTGCCATGCCTCAGGCTCTGGCATGGAGGGAAAGTGTGTTACTGTGGCTGTGAACGCAGCCTAACATTCACCCCAGCCTGAAAATTGTGCCCTGTGTCCAACTGCAGCAGATTGTTCTTCTTCCTCCATATGTGTGCCCAGCAAGCCATCCCAAGGGAGACCTCTTCCTAACCCCAGGCTCAGTTAGTAGTTGGCTTGTGCACTGAAGCATAAGAGTTTATATCTGTTCCATGGAACTATAAATGCTCTCATTATTAGTCATATACACATCCAAGCCTAAAAAAAAAAAAACTGCTGAGCTCTTCGGATCCAATGACATCTTGTGGAAGTGAGTTCCACAGGTTTATAATGCACGTTGGGTGGGGAGAGGGATTGTTTTACTCTGTGTCACAGGATAGCTATTTTTGATAGAATGCCTTCACAAAAGATTAGATTAACTTCCTGGGTGGAAGGGTTTAAAAGTTACTTGCAGTAGGGGCTCAGTTTCCCATTCTCACTGCATATGGGGGGGGAAACAGCCCTTGCCTAGGGGCTGTTTCTGTGTGAACACCTGAGTGCTTTTTGCCATGTTGGGTGGTTCTCCAGAGCAGCAGTTTGCTTGGGTCTGTGTAACACTGATCAGTTGTTGGAGGGCGGGATCGAACCTAGAGCCTCCGGAGCTTAGTGCATGAGCCTGTACTGCATGAGCTAAAAGCCAACTGGCTGTTTAATAAATTTGCTCTACAGACTTATCTCTCTCTCTAAGTGGTCTTGGTGCCACTAGATGGGACAGACTCCAGCGGGTATTTGGGTTACATCTGCAGGCCTATGCAAACTCTGGGATTATACAGGCCTGATCTAGGCTAACGGGATTAAGATGGCTCATTTGACCTTGGATATTCGTACTGTTGTGTGTTGGATTAAACCCCATTGGTGGTGTAATCATCACCCTTCATTTAAGATAATTGTAAGACACCACTAAACTCCTTTATGGAACCAGGTAACTAAAATAATGGCAGCCTCCAACCAAAACACATGCACCATCCAAAACAAAGGCATATGTGAAGCTGCTCAGGAATTTGAGCTGTATGCGTGAAGGGGCTTCACGGGGTATTGTTTTGAGTCGAGGTGTATGACTGCATCAGAGAGGAGACCAAGACCACAACCACAGAGGCTGAGAGAAAAGCAGCTGAAAGCAAAGGACAAAATCCTGGGAGCATGGCCTGGAGGAAAATCCTATAGAAAGAGCTTTTGAGGCTGAGAGCTGACTGACAGAGGCTTGGTCTGCTGAGCAAAGATACAATTTCCTGTTTGATTCCTGCTGCTCTGTTCAGGAAACCAGGACTTCGTATGTTCTAACCAAACAGGATTGTGCCAAAGAAATACCCTAGTCAATCACCAATTCCTTTTTCTGCCTGGAACAACTCACAAGACCCCAAATTTCTGCCTAACTGCTCGGGTCAAAAACAGGATTAATATATTTACAGTGGAGGGGGCAGGTGACAATTCCAGGCTGCTCTTGCTTCACCCCAATGCCAGTTTGCTGCTAGCAGAACATTGTCTTTAAGGGGGGCTCTTCTTCAACTATTTTAACAAAGTTATGGCCTCCGGACCACCCTTTACGGAATCTGGTACCTGTCCACATTGCCCTCTGCAAAGCTTTATAGCATTAGCCCAGCTCTGGCTCTCCATATCCCAGCTGTACGTCACCAGCCACAGAGCTTGTGTGCCATAGCACGCACATGAGGCTCTTCAGCACCTGCTCTTCATTCCTGTCAGGCAGTCGCGGGGTGTTTGTGCTGCTCCATTTGTGTGTGCAAGGAAAGGCTGCAGACCAATCGACTTAGCTACCAGTGCTGCGAGAGCACTCGCTGGCGATGCATCCTACCACAAAGTGCAGGGCCTAGTTAGCTCTCCAGCACTCAGCAGCAGGGCAATACAGCAGTGTTGCTATTGTAGGCCTTGCTGTAAAGCCATGGCTCACTCTTACTAGACTCTTCCTTTTCCTCCCTCTCCCCATTTTCCTGACCCCTCACTGATCCCGGAGTGCTGGAATTACCACATGGGTCCTTGCCAGGGAGGCTTGGGAGAGGGGTTGTGATACACCCCCATATGACCCATCCTGGGGTTGGCTACCCGGGGCTCTCTCAGCAGTTGCTGTGGCTGCAGGCACGATGAGCCTTCCGTGCTCATAGAATCCTAGAACTGGAAGGGACCTCGAGAGGTCATCTTGTCCAGTCCCCTGCACTCATGGCAGGACTAAGTATTATCTAGACCAGGGATAGGCAAACTTTTTGGCCCGAGGGCCACATCGGGGTGCGAAACTGTATGGAGGGCCGGGTAGGGAAGGCTGTGCCTCCCCAAACAGCCTGGCCCCTGCCCCCTATTCGCCCCCTCCCACTTCCCGCCCCAACTGTCCCCCTCAGAACCCCCAACCCATCCAACCCCCCCATCTCCTTGTTCCCTGATGGCCCCCTCCTGGGACCCCCTTTCCCAAACCGCCCCCCCCCCGAATCCCACCCGCTATCCAAACCCTCCTGCTCCCTATCCCCTGACTGCCCTGACTTCTATCCACACCTCTGCCCCCTGACAGGCCCCCCAGACTCCCACGCTCTATCCAACCCCCCTCATTCCCCAACCCCTGACCGCCCCAGAACCTCCGCCCCATCCAACCGTCCCCTGCTCCCTGTCCCTTGACTGTCTACTGGGACCCCCCGCCCCTAACCGCCCCCTGCTCCCTGTCTCGACTGCCCCCTGGAACCCCCTACCCAACCCCTCCACTGCCATGCACTGCCACCACCACCCCATTACCATGCTGCTCAGAGTGGCAGGAGCTCGCAGCCCCGCTTCCTGCATGGTGGCGTTGCTGCATGGGAGGGGGAACAGTGGGGGAGGGGCTGAGGACTAGCCTCCTGGGCCAGGAGCTCAGGGGCCAGGCAGGACAGTCCCGCGGGCCAGATATGGCCCGCAGGCCGTCATTTGCCCACCTCTGATCTAGGCCATCCCTGACAGGTGTTTGTCCAACCTGTTCTTAAAAATCCTCCATGATGGACATTCCACAGCCTCCCTAGGCAATTTATTCCAGCGCTTAACCACCCTGACAGGAAGTTTTTCCTAATGTCCAACCTAAACTGCCTTTGTTGCAAATTTAAGCTCATTGCTTCTTGTCCTATCCTCAGAGGTGAAGAAGAACAACTTTTGTCCCTCCTCCTTGTAACAACCTTTATGTACTTGAAAACGGTTATGTCCCCTCTCAGTCTTCTCTTCTCCAGACTAAACAAACCGATTTTTTTCCAATCTTCCCTCATAGGTCATGTTTTCTAGACCTTTAATCATTTTTGTTGCTCTTCTCTGGACTTTCTCCAATTTGTCCACATCTTTCCTGAAATGTGGCACCCAGAACTGGACACAATACTCCAGTTGAGGCCTAATCAGCGCAGAGTAGAGCGGAAGAATTACTTCTCAGGTCTTGCTTACAATCCTCCTGCTAATACATCCCAGAATGATGTTTGCTTTTTTTGCAACAGTGTTACACTGTTGACTCAGATTTAGCTGGTGATCCACTATGATCCCCAGATCCCTTTCCGCAGTACTCCTCCCTAGGCAGTCATTTCCCATTTTGTATGTGTGCAACTGATTGTTCCTTCCTAAGTGGAGTACTTTGCATTTGTCCTTATTGAATTTCATCCTATTTACTTCAGACCATTTCTCCAATTTGTCCAGATCATTTTGAATTTTAATCCTATCCTCTAACGCACTTGCAACCCCTCCCAGATTGATATCATCTACAAACTTTAAGAGCACTCTCTATGCCATTATCTAAATTATGGATGAAGATATTGAACAGAACCAGACCCAGAACTGATCCCTGCAGGACCCCACTCGTTATGCCCTTTCACCATGATTGTGAACCACTGATAACTACTCTCTGGGAATGATTTTCCAACCAGTTATGCACCTGCCTTATTGTAGCTCCATCTAGGTTTTATTTCCCTAGTTTGTTTATGAGAAGATCATGTGAGGCAGTATCAAAAGCCTTCCTAAACTCAAGATATACCACATCTACTGCTTCCCCCACTATCCACAAGACTTGTTACCCTGTCAAAGAAAGCTACAAGGTTGGTTTGACACATCCATGCTGACTGTTACTTATCACCTTATCTTCTAGGTGTTTGCAAATTGATTTCTTAATTATTTGCTCCATTATCTGTCATCATCATCTATCAGTGAGTCAGTCTTCCTCACAATCATGGCACGTACCAGTTGTCTCCACTTATTGCTGAATACGTACAGGCCACTTTGAGCCCAGATTAGCCAGGGGAACAGTAGCTGGTTTGTTGTGCTTTCATTGTGGTGAAGCAGTTCAGGGGCTGTCCGCCTGTGATTGCATTTCAAAGGCATGGTAGCGTATTTCAGTCAATTAGAATGAGCACCTTTATGCTGAGAGGAGAGACTGCAGGCTCTGTGCAAGCAGCTCTTTGATCTGGAGCGTTTAAACGCTGTGATCTAGTGCTGCCTTTGTTTGGTTTACTTTCAGTCTAGATTTTCAGAGGGGAAAAACAACTGTGAATGTAAGCTACTAGGATTGCAGTTTCAATTGGAATCCTCTGGCCTTCTATTGATTTTATTTCCTCTCTTTTTCTGAGGAATCATGACAGCTCTTTCCACTTCGACAGGGATGTCGGGCTAGGTCCACACATAGGTATCTAAACTGGTAATTAGGTACCTAAAACTACATTACAAAATTTAGATCCTCAAAACCCCTGCCAAGTTGCCACCAAACACCAAATTCTCTAGGCTCCTGAATTTCCCCCAGTGAAGTCCCCGAGGTACCTGCTAGTGGGCATGTGCAGAGCTGCCTGTGTCCTCAGCCGCTCCGCACCTCACTCACATCTAAACCCCGGTAGGATTCTCAAACTAGGCACCCCCCCTAATTCACCCGCAGGGCCCTATCCGGTAGGCATGCTACAAGCACGCCTAACCCACACAAAAGACAACCGTGGTACCACCCCTTGCACCCCAGTGGTTACAGCACCTGAGATGTGGGAAACTCAAGCAGCATTCTGCCTAAGCAGGTACCCAAACCCAGGTCTACCACCTCCCAGATGAGTGCACTAACCACTGGCTATAGGGCTATAGGGCGAGTCTCTCTCTAGTTCTCCCATTGAAGCTGTTCCACTTTATATAAGCTACTTAAATATTCCTTGGAGCAGGGACTGGAAGCTGGGTTTCCCCCAAGTGCAAGTACGTGAACCACTGGGCTACGGAGTAAATCTAACCTCGCTCTCTAGCCCAAGGTCGGTGACTAAGCCCTTTGAGGGGCAGGGCCTAAGCATTTCCTACTGGCTAGTTTAGGCAGATCCCTGCTCAGCATGCTGGCTTCTGATTTAGGCACCTAATTCACCCAATGCATTGTACAGGAACCTGAGTGTCTCAAGCTGGAGCTGTGGATTCCACTAGCACCTAAACTGATCAGCCACTGCAATGCTGAGCCGACATTCTCTTTGTGGATTTAGCCCTTTGTCTTTCTACAGCAGTGTTTAAAAGCTACTATAGTACACAGGCTTGATGCTAATGGAAGAAATTGGTGCTAGATTACTGCAGTGGGGCTCTGGGCTACAGTCCTGCGATTTCATCCTTGTGGATGGAGCTTTATACCCACATGGAGTCAGTGCAAAAGTACAATTAAAAATTGCAGAATTTTGAACCAACTGCAGGATCACATAGGGTTGCCCTAGATGGCTTCTGAACCAAAAGTCTGGTTATCATGGGGTGGGAGGAAGCACCAGATCATGAACCCACGCGAGCCCTTGCTGAGCTGGGGCAGCCTCCTACCTACAGGCAGGCTCTTAGAGAGGATCCAGTGAGCAACAGTGGAAGGTGGTGCAAGCAACAGGGGTGACACCCTGGGGAAGAGGCAGGGCAGAGGCGGGGCTTTCGGAGGGAAAGAGGTGGGACAGGAGTAGGGGTCTTGGAGGGTCCCGTTACCAGCAATTAGAAAAGTGGCAACCCTCGGATCACAGCCTTACTTTATAGAGCGTATTGTATACAAAATGCCTTTATATGGTAGCAGAGGGAGAGGTCCTCCTTAAGAGGCATACCAAGCGAGGAGATCTGAAGATTGGGAAGTGGCTGAGATGGAGAGATGTAAGCCACCGGTTACACACGGCAGAAGCCAAGGGAACATTCTTGCACCAATGGTAGTGACACTGTGTGATGGGCAAAGAGGAGAACAGTGGTTCACAAGGAAAGGGAAGTGGGAGAGGATGAGAGAGAGTTTAATCTCCAGGGTCTTTCCTCATATGCAAACCAGAAGCCGGTGACTTGCCAGGCTCTGAGTTATGTTGTGCACCTGGGCAGATGCTATTTATGGGAATATTCCACAATCAATAGACAAAGTGGTGTTGTTTTAACATTTTTGTTAACGATCTAGAACAAAAATTAAATGACATATGAATTACAAACTACAGAAGATGCTGAATTTGGAGGAGTTTTGAACAGCAGGGAGGACAGAGAAACGCAAAGGGACCTGGGCAGGATAGGGACATAGATAATGAAGAATAAGATGAGATTCAGTCTGAAAACAAACAGCAAGGTAATGCATCTCTGGGAAAATAACCCCAGACAGGGATATTCAATGGGGAAAAGAAACCGGGGAAGCAGCAGCAGCCTGGAAGAAGGCTGAGGGATGTTTGTTGACAGCAACTAAAATATTCTGAGTTTGCAGTGCGATATGGCAACAAAAAACATCCATGCACTTTTGAGCTGCAGACACAGGGCTATCATATCACACACCTAGAGAAGCAGCATAAACCATATCAGGTGAGTCCTTTAAAAATGGAGCGGATTAGAGGTGAACAGCCTAAAACATTAGGGCCAAATATTTCAGGGGGCTGAGCGCCCATGATCAAGGCTCGATTTTCAAATGAGCTCAGTACATCGGGCATGGGGCTCTTAGAATCATAGAACTGGAAGGGACCTCGAGAGGTCATCTAGTCCAATCCCCTGCACTCAAGCCAGGACTAAGTAATCTGGCGTTGGGTGCCAAGCAGTTGTAAAAACCTGGGGTGAAATTCAGGTTTCACTGAAGTCCAGATGAAGTGAGCTGTGGCTCACGAAAGCTCATGCTCAAATAAATTGGTTAGTCTCTAAGGTGCCACAAGTACTCCTTTTCTTTTTGCGAATACAGACTAACACGGCTGTTCCTCTGAAACCTACCGACTCCAGTGGCCCAAGATTTTACCCCAGCCCTTAAGTAGTTGCCTGAATGGAAGCTGAATTCTTTTGAAACAAATCTGGCCTCTTTTATGGGTACTGATCTCCTAAACATCTGACCCTGGGCTCTTTTGAAAAATCTGTCCCCACCTTGTCCAGTTAATAGGCATTTACTAATGGCTGAACCTGCACAGTACATAATGAATATTACAGATCAATTGGGATCATTATCTGGTTCTAAGATAAGCTGGATAAAAATGTTAGTGCTTTCATGATTCTACCCTCTGCCAAAATGGACGAGTATCAACTCTGCTGGCTCCTGAAACAGAGGAAATACCTGCACATCCTTCTTAACAGAAGATTACAAAACGCCGCAACAGATAACATCCATCCACGTACTGCCAAAAATCCAACATAACCTAGTTACATCGAGTAAACTGCAATTCTCTCTCCGAGGGGCAAAAACACAAGTTTTAAAAATAGGAGTTGTGAGACAAATCAATTAGGCATTCACAATGTTGCCATTGATAATCTGTAAAACATGCTTTAAAATAATGAGTAATGTCATGTGAACATTCCTGTAAGAAGCCAAGGCTGCATTAACTAGACATCAATCGCCTGCAAGCTCCCTCTCCTGCTGAAAGATACGAGCTTGCAGATAGGATAGGAAGATATGGAATATCAGCACAGGAAAACAGCATCAGAACCGGCTTCCCCCTTCCCATGACAGCTGGATAATAACCCTACTATTGCAGTACTACAAAGGGAGTGGATATGATTTTCAAAGCTCCTAAAAGCCACATGAGGCACCAGTCCCATTTTCAACATTGACTTCGGCATTCCTCAGTCCCAATGAGATGAACTGTGTTCTTGGAATTCAAAAGCGACTGCAGTACAGTCCCATTTTCAAAAGTGACTTAGGCACTTCTGAAAGTATTATTTAGACTATGAAATTGAACAACTATCTTTTAGGCCCTGATTCAGTGAAGCACTTAAGCATATGCTTAGCTTTAAGCACATAAGCTCAAGTCAAATTACTTGAAATCCTAGCTAGCCAGAGATTTATTACATTATATTATTTATTATGGAAAAATAAAGTAAACACACTTTAATCAAATGGGAAGAAAGACAAGTCTAACAAAAACAAATAAAGGCTTATTGGAGAACTAGAGACCCTCCCTTCCTAATGCTGCACACAATTAGCATCCAAAGCAGCAAAAAGTAGCAGAAAACAAATCAGGGCAGAGGCTAAGGTTTAATTACTGAAGGCATTCACAGGAGCAAGGCAGACATTAGCTTTTCTGAATACGATAGTTATTTATAGAAGTAACTAAGCTGCATAATTTTAAAATGCCAAGCACACAGTTCAGCTCTTAAGAGAAATGACGTTCCTTGACGCAAATCCAATTAAGTGAATCTTTAAAGCACTGAAATGACTCTAAAGTATAAAGGGTGCGGAGGTGGGAGAATTCACGATGAGCTTTCATTTTGAGGTCACTGCTTTAGGGAGAGTAAGCTATCTGTCCAAAGGAGAGCGTACTCAGGAAGCAGAGAATACTTTTCACATTGGAATCCACAGCACTGATGTATATTCCAGTCTTCGTGCACCTGGCACCTGACAAATCTTTTGGAACGTGCAATATCATGAAAGTGGACAGGAGTACAGCATGTCTGACGCACAGAGAGAAACTGACAGACATAAACCATCGCTATGTGGCATTAAGCTTGTGGCTAAAGCCAGGAGATTCAAAGGTAAGGCTCCCACTCCTGTTTACATCTCATCACTTTGAACCCTGTCACAGTACAGGCAGTACCTTGTGGGAAGGGCCTCAGATCAAAACACACCTGAAGCAGGCTCAGAGCTTTTGCACTAAAACCTCTGGCTTTTATCAGCGGGTAGGAATTTTTTTTTTTAAGTCAAAACTGCTTAAAATAAAATAAAAAATAAAAAGAGAGAATAATTCCTCACAAATGATCTTGCCTTAGGAGCCATTGACAGTCTCTCATTTCAATTATTACAATAGGCTTTAAAAACAAACCAAGGACCAGGTCATACGCATGGGGGAGATTTAAAACCACACAGTAGGGACAGAGGAGCTGTTATGCCATCACAGAGGTCCAGTGGCTGCTGCACTCACCACTCTGGTTTGAAATAGCCCAAACCTACTGACCTGGAGGGTATGCTGCAAACCATGGGCTTATGGGACACAATGATGGTTGATCTTGGTGTGGTTTTTTTTTCTCCCATTGATTACTGTTCTTAAGGGTTAATTGTGATAGGGGAGGGCTGGAATTGGTGAGCTGGATTTGCTTCTGTTTAAAATACAATCCATGTAAACACTCTCCCATTCCCCTTACCCTAAGGGGAGAGGCTGCGAATAATTTTGCCTGCCAGCCTTTGTCTGTCTGATCTATTTAGCCTGTCATTTCTCTGGGGCAGAAACTGTCTTTTGCTATGGTGCCAGTCACCACCATGTTCCTTGACTTTTCCCCATCCCCAAACCTTCACCTGTTTTTCATAGAATCATAGAATATCAGGGTTGGAAGGGACCTCAGGAGATCATCTAGCCCAATCCCCTGCTCAAAGCAGGAACAATCCTCCTTACATCCCCATCCTGCAACAAGCTCCATGCAGGCAGAGCCCCACGGGCAGCTTTGCCATTCACTCCAGTGGGAGCAGGATCTGGCCCATTATTTACGTGCATTTCCCACACATACCAAAGGGAGGGGCATACTCCTTAAAAATGAATGCAAATTCTAAGGTGCCTGCTGCAGAGGCCCTTCTCAAGGGCAGACGTGAAGATAAACATCAATTCATTAGCTTGCTGCTGCAGACTGCAACACAGAATGCTGTTCTGTTACTGTGAATGAGAAATATACAGAGCCATCTACCACTGTCATCAGATCCAGTATATTACGCAGCTCCATCCCTAGGAGTCTCTCTCACGCATCCCTGCACACACCCCTCTACTCCATATAAAGCTTTTCACCTTTGAGGACCCGATTCTCCTTTACACTAGTGCCCTTGCACTGCTCTCGCAGCATCAAGGAGGTTGTTAAAGTGGCTGCCAATGAGAATCGGTCCCTAAATCCTGATGCCCAGCTTCCTACTGAAGCACCTTGCGCGTTCGCCCCTCCCTGTGCAGCTCATGATCGGACACTGAGTTCAATTCTCAAAACCCTGCAATGCACTCAGAGGACAGTGCTGTCTATGGTTGGCGCACAGGCACAGAAGGGAGGGCACCTGTGTTTACTCCCATCTTGGCCACTGAATCTGTGCGACCTTGGTCAAGTTACTGAACTTCAACCTCTCTGCTTCCCCAGCCGCTAAATGGAGATCGTAATATTATATACACACCTACCTAGCATTGGAGTTGCAAGGGTTAATGAGTGCTTTGAGATCCTCTGGTTGAAAATAAAGACTCCAAAGCGTAATTTAATGCGCAGTTTGAATGCTCAGGTGGCTGTTCCTCACACAGGGTGGAAATACCTGCTTGTGTGGGGTCTTGTGTCGCAGTGCTAACACTAGGGGGCACTGCAACACACGTGCACAGTGTGAGTTTTAATTCCTGCTGGACAACTTCAGAAGAATGAAAGTGATGACTAGCTAACACCTAAAGTGCATACAACACCGTTTATCCCAAATAATAATAATACTACCTAGTTCTTACAGAGCACCTTTCCTCCATAGACCTCAAAGCACTTTACACCAGAGGTCAGGATCATTATCCCCACGTCACAAATGGGGAAACTGAGGCACAAAGCGATTTGCCCAGGGTCACCCAGCATGGCAGTGGCAAAGCTGTGAATAGAACCCGGGTCTCCTGAGTACCAGCCTCGTGCTCCACCCATGAGGCAAGACTGCCGAAAAGGATCTCAACACACTGTAAAGACTAGGTGAGATTTTGTGCGGTACCACCTTCAAGGCCCAGTACAAAACTGGCAGCCTGAGCACATACCTGCCAGTTCCATGGGACTTTTCATACCAATTATTTATAAATATGCAAAATAGCCCATTAAAATCATCTGGATATTTGCACATAATTTGTATGTGGCCATAAACTTAAAGGTCAATATTCTGCCCCAAACAGTTGCGGGGTCAGGGCACAGAGCTGCCCAAAACCTGGCAGCTGTAGAAGATGGCTAGGGAGGGGGAGGGCACTGTCAGGGGAGGAAGGGGAAGCTGGGTTTGTGGGGGGGTGTCTGGGCAAAAGATGGGTGTTGTTGGGGTGGGGGTTGCTGGATGGAGCGGGTGCGTGGAGGTGGCTGGGGGAAGCTGGGTTTGTGGGGGTGTACAGGATGTGTGAAGGGGAGGAGATTAAACAAAATCGGTGGCTGAGGGAAGCAACAAATAGCTCCTGGGGGCGGGGGTGAGGCTGGACAGTACCTAGGGTTGGTAGTAGGGTAGCTTGGTGGAGGAAATGGAGACAGTGGCGTTTGTGGGAGGCTGGTGGGTGAAGTGTCTCTGGGCTGGGCGCAGGCTGGCAGGTTTCTGGAGCCAGTACAGGCCGTGTCCCTATTGCCTCCTCCACTAGCTGCTGCTCACTTACTCCTGCCAGCTGCATTTTCCCTGCTCAGAGCCGGCAGGGGGAGCAGACAGACAGAGGGGGAGCAGGTGCCACAACGGCCTCTGGCAGCAGAGCCCCACAGCTCTAGTAGCCCATTCCTGCAGCCCAGCTCAATGTGGGACATCGAGTCTGGGTGCTGGGAATGCGTGAGTGGTGGCCTGGACATGTGACCCTGGCATGCCTGCAGGGATGGGGAGGACAAAGGCAGCTTTGGGCCCTCTCAACTCTGGGCTGCTTTAGAGATCAAAATGGCCTCTAGACATCTAAGTTACAGCAGCACCATCCTGAGCGGCCTATGGGCAGGAGCACCACCCAGAATCCCCACTCTGCTAGTTGCCCTGGGCCTTTTCCCCCCTGTTCTCAGCATGGCCCCCAGCTTACAGAAGCCCAATGCAATGCCTAGGCTCAGGAAATCTCCCCTTCCCCCCGCCTGCTGGGTGGCTTTTACAGCTCCCTTATGTCACTGCAGCAGCATATACCCACTGGAGCACCAACACAGTTCTGCAAAGTCCCACTCATGAGCAATATGCAAAATTCCTCCCTCGCTTGGTAAGTCAGTTTTTGAAAAAAATATTCAATTTTTTTTTCCTAGGCAGTCATCATGATAAAGGGCAGACAAGTCCTTTTTCTAGCTAGACCAGTACACTTTTGGAACAGTTTCACAGGACTGCAACACCTGGGTTTTACTGGAAGTCTCACCTCCAAATGATGACAGGCCCCACAGTGCTTGGCTTATGAGATCTGATGCGTTCACAGCCCCAGGCAGTACAGCTGCAGGCTAGATTGCATAAAGGTATTTACATTTTTACCAGCACTGTAGGACTCTAATCATTCATTTGAACTGCTAACGCCTCAAGCATTTCAAGGATCAGGAGGGGAGATCCCATGGGCATACGATAACAGATAGAGCAGCTATTTATTTCGCTTCTTATGAATGAAAAAGTTCTTGATACATGTATGACCATAAAAGATTATCTTCCAGCTCTGAATGATGATTTGAAAAAAAGTCAGACGCAGAAGTTACACGTCACCTGTAATGACAAAAGCTACATCATCTGTAACCTTTTACACAAGAGGCCAACTGAACGCAACGTTAGTGCTGTTCTAGGCAGAAATCGTTCCTGTGCTTTACTTTGTTTTGATGGACAGCTGCAACGGCAATTCGTGCATGAGTTTAATAAGAAATTTTAATTTTTTTCAGTTCTAGGAGCTATAGATGGAACTATATAGGTGTCTTGAGTAAACCTCAGTACGATGAATCATTTCAAGAGATTTGTGCCTTAATCACAAGACCATCCTTCCCCACCATTTATGAGAAGCCTAGGTCGTTACACATGTAAATGGTAGGGATGCAATCATTTGAATCTGTAAACACCAGTTTTAGTGTGAAAACGGGGGGGGGGGGGTTGTGTGTACATTGTTGTAGATTCACCTGTTGACATATTGCCTCTACTCACAGAGCCAGGGCAAAATTGCTTGCCCATGAGTTTTGAAAATCTCGTCTGTAAAGTTCTTGCTTTTGAATCAGGCTAGAAGAGTTGTATTAAAATTGACTTTTCCAAGGACAAAACAGCATCTCCAAGGTGATGGAGACAACCATATCTTCATTTTGAGCAATTTTTATACCCAAAATTAGGATTTCTTTTTCTAAATTCAAGGGCAGGGTAACCTGTATCCCCCTCAAAAATAAGCTTCTAGACTTTGGGGGTGGGGGGGGGAGTTTATGGCTCATGAAATGTACAGGACTATTTGACCCAGGTGGAGGCAAGAATGGGCTTTTCAGAAGTGCTCAGTATTGGCCTAACTCTGCTCCTGCTGAAGACAATGGAGTGTTTTACCATGGACTTTACTGACGGCAGAGTTAGGCAAACTGTGAATGCTTTTGAAGCTCTCCGTTGACTTTCTTGGGAGCAGAGTTAAGCCAGCATTTTTGAAAATCCACCCAAAATGTACTGACTGAGATCAAACACCAAGTTAGTAGCAGAGCCAAGACTAGAACCTAGATCTCCTCTACTCAAGTCTGATACCCCACCTGCAGCACCAAGCTACCTCCCTCCAGGCTTGTTCTGGCTGGACAGCTCTGGAGCGTGAAACCCTCTACCTGAAGAACAGGTGCACAATGGGTAATATAGTGCAAGCTTCTCCACCCTGTCCTACCAATAAGCCTCACCCACTGACCAGGAAGTAGCCGTTCTTTAGGTGGTATTGGGTAGTTCAGTCTCCAGGCCCCATTTAGTGTTTGGTTTGCTGCTGAAATTGCTGGGGAAAAAAAAAATCAAGTGGGTACTAGTTAACATGGTGATTCATGTGATGTACACATCTTTATTTCACATAAGCCATTGCACAGCCACCAAAGAACAGCAAACATTGCTATCAAAGTGACTTTGGACTGAGTTCAGACTAGCAACCAAGAGGCAAAAGGCATTCTATCCTATTTAGCACCCCCTCACTCCCACCTCCTTCCCATGTTTCAAAGGAAAAAGCATATTTGTTTGCAGGCCAAATGCATGACATCTCAGAACGAAATCGACTGAATCTAAAAGGAGACCTCAAAATTCTTTGAAAAGCTCTAAATTAAGCTCTGAGAGATGGAAGTCACAAGCACATCAAAGCAAAACGAGAAGCAGAGTTTCAGACAACAACAGAAGAGGACTCTCCAGCAATTCCTCACCACCACCTCCTTACCATCCTGGGAAGAATTCCAAAGAGAAGCAATCACACGCTTCTTCTACCCCAACAATCACCAGCTAAATGAAATAGAACAGTCTCAGTCTCTGCGCACACAAGCTTTCTGGGATGGTCCACAGATCAAAGCCTTTTGGTTGCACATATATAAAAGCTTCTGGCAACTCCCCAGGGCAGGAATAGTAAGATGTCTTAAGTTGAAGACGAGTCATGATTCTAAATTCATAAAGCCAAATGGGGAAAAATCACGGGGACAGAATATTTTCAGTATCCACTGGTTTGGGTTCCTTCTCCACTTTGAAAGAAAATTCCAGGATCTGGGAAGGTGACTTCTGCACCTACTTCTGCATTCCCTGCTGAAAAGGCCCTATGGGAAATGGACACTGGTGCCCAGTTCTAGGGCCAACTCACGTCTTCCACTCAAGAGTCTCGGAGATTTTCATGGGAGTTGGGTGCTTAACTCCCTTAGTCCCCTTTGAAAAGCCCAGCCTTAATAAATACCTACATTTCGCAACACTCATGGAATAAAAACTCATGCCACTGTCCCTAAGGAGGGATGATATTACTTCCCATTTTCCAGACAGGTCAACTTTGACACAGAGGGCCAGATTCTAATCTCAGTTACTACAGTGCAAATCCAAACTAATTCCACTGAAGTCAGTGGAGATGCTCCATATTTCCACCAGCATACCTGGCATCAGAAACTGGCCCAGATGCCGTTAGCGACATACCAAAGGTCCCACAGGAAGCTAGGGACAGAGGCAGAAACCGAATCTTCCTGATCTCTCGATCTCTCTTTTTTTTTTTTTTTTTGAAGGCTAAACCACACTGGCAACTGGAATTTGCTCCAACAAGTTGAACAATTTAAGGATTTTTGAGGTTACAAAAAGCAAGGCATGACAATTTCCTAATTTCTCTGAAGTTTCCAATGTTCCCTTCTCTCAGTTCAGTAAATAACATTTCATCACATCACTGAAAACACACAGGACACAGATTTTACTGACTCCCCTGTGGGCAACCGCACTTGTCCTTAATCAGTGGTAAAACACCACAGTGACAAGTGCTTTATAAATGCCGATAGATAGGTGAATTAGGTCTTGATACTGGCTCATGCCACGAGCAGTTTTCAAGGGCAGAAGGAAAGACAGTCTTGTGGTTAAGGCATTAGACTGGGACTGTGGAGACCCGCATTTAATTCCCAGCTCTACTAAGGCCTCCGTTTGTGACCTTGGACAAGTAACTTAATATACCTGGTGATTTCAGGCATAATTCTGCATTGCTGTGCTCCATGTGACGTATTTGTGAACGTCCCGCTTGCTTTGCATGGGTGCGAATGACTACATAAGGTGGAGGACCCTGGAGAACCAGTTCTATATATGTAAAAAACATTACTTCTTATGTCTGTCTTGTCTTTGTAGACTGTAAGCCTTCCTGGGCAGGGATTGTCTCTTACTAGGTCTAGGTGCAGTGCCTAGCACTACCGTAATCTACTAGGGAAAAATAGAGGTTGGTCTCCAGCCATTATTAGCTTGCCCAGTGCCCCTTGCTCCAGCTTATTTATTTAAAATAGGTGTCTTTGTACACAAATGAAATTTGTAACAAACAAACAAAAACCCCCACCAAAACCAATCCTGGAAAATACACACCCACACACAATCACACACTCTTGAAGTTGCTAAGTGACGACCATCTACCACATCATATACAGAACCCAAGCGCTTCACAACAAGGAAGTGACTCGTTAAAGGAATTATCAAGCTGACACTAGTCACATGATAAATAGAAACACAATGGACTAGAGTCTGTGCTGCATCTTCTGACAGGTGCAGTGCAGAAGGCTAACGGGGGCAGGGGGCGAGGGGTCGCTTTACACCACCTTTGTGCCACATGGATTACGCCTGCACCAAGGACGAACACAGGCCCCTCCTTGCCAACAGCTGCTCTGATTTACAGAAGGCTCCCTATGGCTGCCCATGGGCTGCTCCTCCACCCCTGCCCCCCTCAGCACATGCCCTTCCACATCTGACTCCATCCCTGGCATATATCCTGGAGTGGACCATGCTGGGGCGTGTATGAGCCAAGGTGTGGTGCAGAATCTGCCCAGTCATGCTGATCTGTTGTCACTTAGCAACCTAACTGGTTTTTTGTTTTGTTTTTTTAATTCAGGGGTTTTAGGTTTTGAACTATTTTTATGTCTAACAATATAGCACCCAAGTCCTTCCCTCTGTAGGAGGATCCCACACCTAAAACCTGTAAGCCTACCTGTGTATTTTATGTACATACTGCATTTAACTCCCTCGGAAACAGAGCCAACAGTTCAAAAAGTCAGCACTAAGCTGCTTATTCTCATCATCATGGAGAACTTCTGACACAAATGGGGTCTCCCACTTCTCCATCCTTTTGTCCCTTTATCCTAACAGACAAACTCAGCGCAATCTTGCTCATAAAAAATTGAAACTGCAGCCTTTCACCCAGAGCTGAATGTGTATCAAGCACAGCCTATGGTAAATTACACTGAGCAATCCCATGTAAGAAGATCAGAGAACAGAAGAACTCTTTTGTCTTAAACATAAAAGCCAGCCCACAGAAGCAGAGAAAGCTGAAACAGTGAGTGCCGGAGTTAAGTTTGCAGCATGGTTTCAGATATAAACCCATTGTCCCTTGCTCATAACTTTCTGAAGCACTCCTCTTTGAGATAAAATTGTCAAAGCTTGGCTCCTGGTGCACTGCAGTGCGTTATGTGTGGGTGCATGGCTCACTGAAGGATCAGGACCTTGGACTCCGCCAACTGGTGAATTTTAATTTTTTGGGGGCAGAAAATTTTAGCATATGATGTTCAGCCATCTCTGTACACAGAATGCAGGAATGGGCCCAGTTTTGCATGCATAGTAAAAGACACCAGCCAGCCTATGACTGACTTAAGCACATGCTTAAGTCTAATCTATAGTTCAGCAGGGGCCTGATCCAAAGCCAAGTGCAGACAATGGGAGTCTTCAGTGGGCTTTGGATCAGGCCCCAAAACACTGATGTACCTGCTTGACTTTAACTAAATGCTTTCGTTCCATTGACTTCAACGGAGCAGGAGCAGGCCGACGATAAGAAGTATATACTACAGTGAAGGCAACTGATTTAAACTTGTGTAACCCTTCTGCCCATCAGAGTTGGCAGCAACAAGGGCCGGGTTCAGTATCTAGGGGTTCCATTCCAATACACAATGCAAAACTGGCTCGAGCCCCCACCTAGTGACCTGGGACAAATATATACCACCCCTGCTGGGTGCCTCTAAGAGGCAATACTTCCCCTCTCACAAGCACAGAGTCTGAGTGTAGCAAAAGCCTTTTAATAACAGAGAGAAACAATGTGGCATTATGTTGGGGAAACACCACCAACAGGATTCATAACACAACCCAAAAGCAAAAAACCCACCCCAAGCAATTTGGGGTGTGTCCTTTCCCTTTGGTTCTTGAGTCCAGCAACCCAAAGTCACCCAAAGTCCCAAAAGTCCAACAACCCAAAAGTCTCTGTCCTGGTCAGTGCAGCACCAGAGCTTGAAAGTTTATCTGCAGAGTTTTACCTCCCAATCTGGGTGGAGATGCGGGGGGAGTTTAAGGGGCACCTTACGTGGTCCAAAGCCGATTGCCCCACCTCCCCATGGGGCTCCGCTCCGCCAGCCGTGCCCCATGAGCCGCTCCAGCCATCCCACAAACTGCTCCGCTCCACCAGCCGTCCCACGAGCTGCTCCAGCCGTCCCACGAGCCGCTCTGCTCTGCCAGCTGTCCCACAAACTGCTCCACAGTATATCTTCAGGCTCCCCCACTACTTAACACAACACTCAGTGATTTCAGCTCTTAGTAAGTTTAGCTCTTTTGTGATTTCAGCCTGTAGTAGGGGAGCCTCAGTGCTGGTGCACCATTGGCCCAAAGTGAATTCAGTTCAGCAGCCTGTAACTAGACTCCTAATGGAACCAAAATTAGCTCTGATATTCCACAGTGGAGGAAGTGCAATTAGCATGTAAGGCCCTCACCAGGGGGCCCGTACCACCAGGTATAACTTAGATAATATTTTTACTTCACAGTCCAAGAGACACAGACAAGGTTTTCATCTCAAGACCAAAAGACAAAAAACATCAAGACACCTAATCATGGCCTTTGATAAATATCCCCTCAATTCACTGAGTTTTGGAACCCATGTCCCTTGCCTAGCAAGTGCTACTTAGTTGATGGCGAGTCCCTCCATTATAACAAAAGGCCAAGTACAGTTCCACTGTCCTTGATTCACATAATCAGGATAATTACAATTTATTCTTCCTGCCCCAATAACAGAGAAACTGGGGATCCCACAGCAACCAAAGTGACCATTTGGGCAGCTGTGGGCTCATGCTAGGCGGGGTGGGTGTGCCTATGCAAATGAGATCAGCCCCTGAAGTTCTTTTCCACAACTTGCCACAACTCACCACCAGATGTCAGGGTGGAGCTCATCCTGACTCTGCTTATACTTGTGTTTAATTTTTTTAAAAAATATCATAATTTTCCATACTGAGAGCCAAATGAGCGCTTGGAAGAAGTTACAACAAATCCAGTAGAGTTGGCTCCACCCCACCTCCCTTGAAGCTGCTCTCCATGTAGGGTGCACCTCCTCCATCCCAAAAATGACTTCCCTTCCCTTGAAACAGTTCCTTTCATTGGCGAGGGATACCCCTTTATCCTCAGTATGGCTCATTCTCCCTGAGACAACTTTATAAGTGGGGAGTGCGGGAGAGACACACTGCACATCATGAAATGGCTTCCCAAATAGCTCAGTGCATAGATGACTCTCTCCACTCCCACTCGGCTCTCCTTTCCAAAAAGTGGGTAGATGGGTGACTGTTTTTTCTTAACTGTAAAAACCTCATGATTTTAAAGCAGGATGTGCTCCAACTCCTCACTCAATAACAACTCACCTGAGCATTCACACCCCAGTGATTCTGAGACTCTTCTTAACTCCCTAATTCCCTAGAGAGACAAGATGGGGAAGGGAACATCTTTTATTGGACCAACTTCCTTTGGTGAGAGAGACAAGCTTTCCATCCACACAGAGCTCTCGTTCTTCTGTGTGGCTCAAGAAAGCTTGTCTCTCACCAACAGAAGTTGGTTCAATAAAAGATATTACTCTGGCACCCCAATATTCACCACTGTCATGTAATTAGGATATGTTTTGCACAAAGTATGCCTCGTGAGGTATCATTCTAAAAGTGTTGATCGGCTAGAGATTAATATCTCGTTGGATGGTGTGTACTATCGGCATCTGGGAAGTTACGAAGTTTGGCTATCATGTATGTGTTACTGAAACATGTCACGAGGTTGAAAACATCCACAAGCCGCCTTTCAGGTACAACAGTAAAAAGGCTAAACAATGTGAATGGCTGATTGAGGAAATGCACACAAGCACAAGGATTTCCCCAGGAACTGTGTACAATAGAAACCTCTCAGAGATCGCACTACACAATGGGAACTGTTTGACCCAGGTTGCAGTGAAAGAGCTTTCCAGCAAGTTGGAAGAACATATAAAAGAGGGAAAATGACATCATTATGGGACCTCACTCTCCCTACAACCACACACCTGGAAACACCTGAGGAATAAAGACTGAACTGGGGGAAGTGATGGTCCCAGGCTAACAGGATTTCTAGCCCATGTATGAAACCTGGGAATCCCAAGCTGCAAAGCCAAAGCCGCTTGTGCCTTAAGAATCTGCCAGTCTGTTTATCACTCAGGGTGAGAATTTGCTAATTCATATCCTACCTATCTAGTATGTTAAACTCAGTTTGCATTTTTGTTTATTCGCTAGGTAATCTGCTTTGATCTGTTTGCTATCACTTATAATCACTTAAAATCTATCTTTTTGTAGTTAATAAACTTATTTTATGTTTTAATCCAAATCAGTGTGCATTTGATTAAGGTGTCTGGGGAAAATCTCAGCTTGGTTTCCACAAGCGTGCATGGTCCTCTTCACATTGAGGGAGAGGCAGATCAGGTATTAAACCCACATACTGGCCATATTTGACCAGGGCAGGACAGTACTGCTCTGGAGTCCTAGGCTGAGATGCTGGTGCTTAGGAAGCCTGCCTGTAAGTGCAGCTGGGTGTGTCCCTGCCTGTGTGAATGCTGGGGAAAGTGCAAGCTTGGAGGGCTTTGCAACTTGTCACAGCAGCACAGTGAGAGAGGGAGCCCAGGCTGGTGGGTCAGGGAATTCAGTGGTACTCCAGTTCCAGGTGGTACCCCGGGGAGAACCCATCACAATTACCTCACCCACCCTGTCTCTCTAATATCCTGGGATCGACATGGCTACAACTACAGTGTGTGGAACGGCAGAGAGGCAGGTTTCGAAGTGCTGTGTAACCAGGATAGTATTAGGGGCCGGGGTGGGGACTCACAAGCTAAATCTGGAAGTGAAGACCACTGACTAGGCAATTGGCCAGTCATTCATTCCAGGAAAGTTCCTTTGATTACTGACTCCATCTAATTTAATTCTGGCCCATTTACAAGCAACATCTGCAAGGTCGGTTATCTGAGGACGGATGGAAAGTGCCCCTTGTTCTAGGATTCCTTTTGTTATTAAGGTTGAGGCTCACTTGGAAAACTAAAATAGAATATAGATTTCCTGATGCCAGCATCTGACAAATATGCTTCTCTTTCATATCCGTCCTGGCGCTGTAAAGCTCTCTGTGATATCCGCTCTGATGCTGTGCTTTAGCTCTCAGGCAGCTACATTAACTTGGTGTGTGCTGGCCAACATGCCTTGGGTAGGTGGGACAGAACGCAGGCCAGGTGCTGCCTCGTGTAGCAGAGTCATGTTGACTTGCCAACTTTCCAGTGGAGCAGGGCATTATACAGTTAGCCCGGATGGTAAAAAATAAAATCTACTGATTGATGTTATAATTAAAGATGAGCAATTCGTTGCAATGTTAATTACAAGTGCAATTGTAATTGCAGGGAAGGAAGCTCCAGCACCAGTGCTGAATCCTATTGATTGAAGCAGACTTTTTACATCCCAGTGCTTTGGATGTAGTGGAGGGTAGGCAGCTATTTCCTCCCCCGCAGCATCTGCAAAGTCTAGAAAAGCAGCACAGCTCCAAGCAGCAGGCAGCCTGAATCCACACTGCCTCCACCTGGCGGAGGAGTCAAATATTGCTCCATTTACCATTAGCTGCATGAGAATCTGCTTAATGTGGATAGAGCCGGGTAAAAATACACCCTCTTCTCTGGCTGTGAGTCCCTTTCCAGTCTCACTGCTGGAGGTTCGAGGTACAGGGAATAAGCTTTGGTCAACTCACCCTGCCCCTCATAGCTGGTCAAAGCCAGCGGGGAGAACTTGGGTCCATTATTGATGGGAATTGTTCATGCCTCTTTCCATGAGGGCCACCTGCCTACCATCTTAAAGCAAAAGTGATGGTTAAACCCTTGCTTAAGGGACCACCTCTCGACAGTCCTGACTATTTGCAGCCTCTCTCAATCTTTGCCTCTTTCAGGAAGGTTATTGGGAGTTGGTGGAGAACCACCACCGCTGCACCTACTCTACTGTGTGCTGCCTCTCGCTCTGTTGTTAGCACCTGCTGTGGTACGGAAATGGACAGAAGGCCAAGGCTGATATTATTAGATTTCTCAGCAGCCTTTGGGGCTGTTGACATTACTGAGCCTCTCTTTGAGAACACCTGCTTAATATCACCAAGAAAGAGATGTGCTCTGGTGGTGTAAACACAGTCCTAGGAGACAGGATCGCCCCACCTGGGATACTGCTTTCCTCTCTGGTCTGAGACAACTCACTTAACCGTTTTGCCTCAGTTTCCCCATCTGTAAGATGAGGTATAATAATATCTACTTACCCACTTTACAGTGGTGTTGAAGCTTAATTAGCAAGTGTATGAAAAGCCTATAAAAGTGCCCAAATATTGATACTTGTAACTGGCTGAGGGCACATTTAATGTGCCTCAGGTTTCAGTGGGTAGCCACTAAGTCAAAATGGAGGAGACTCACATGACACCCAGCCATCCCCAGATTCCATTTTGGAGCAGCGAAAACATTTTAAAAACGATCAGTCTCCTTTTTAACCTTGAAAGAGGCACTTTGTCTGCAAGGGTCTACCACAGAACCACATGCCACCGAGCTACCACCAGCTGAGCATGTCTAGTCACACATCACTAAGAGTGCTGGGGAGGAGTCTCAATGCTGCTTGCCAAGCAGGAAGCACCGTCCATTGAGTGGATGAATTAGTTGATGGGCAACAGCGGCTGGGGCACCTAAATTTGTGGGAAGCAAGATTTAAAGAAGGAAAAAGCAAAAAGTCACCATCTCTTCTCTTGCTGTTATAACAATGAGCTCTCTTCCCGCCCTTCCTTTTCTTGCATCATTTAATTACCTTCCCTTGTTTTCCTGCAGAAGCACAGCTAAGAAGGGTTCTGTACATGCCGCAGCATCTGGGGTCAGGGGATTTGTGAAGAGGAAAGGAGGGGGCAGAACACTGAACCGCAAGGCTTGCAGACTAATTATCCCCTGGCCCCACACACACAACTACCTATTGCAGCGCTGCTTCCCATCTTTTAGTGTCAATAAAGCCTGAAGTGTTGAGTCACAAAGGCGAGGTTCAATATCACATCACCCGCAGCTCCCTGAGCTGCTCTTTTTCTCGGGTCTCCTCCACTAGATCTTTGGCAGGGAGAGGGAGAAAGAGAGTGAGCGTGCACACTCTGGGGGAGGCCTAGAATGTTACTGTCCAGCTGCTGCTGTCCCTACTCTCTAAGGGGGGGGGGGGTGAAAGGTGTTTGAGAGATTGGTGTTTGGGCTCCAGGGGAAGGAGCTGAGATTCTCAGAACTGCAGCCAGCTCAGTGGGCACATGGCGGGCACTTGCCATGCCCCCCTTCTCAGAACTGCAAAAGAAAAGCGCCATACTGTGGACCGACGTCCTCGCTGCAGGAGGATGTTTGCTGTTGGATCTGTGGGGCTGCAGGATTATTAGCGAATGTGTTCCTCCCCTCCTGCTCATTGCCAAGAGGATATGATCTTTAAACGACACTTCCAAAGGAAAACAAATCATTGTGTGCACTTTGGTGTTTCTTTATGACGGAGGAAGGCCTCAAAGGCTTGGCTGGGTTCTTTTGAAGTTATTTCTGCTCATTTTTTACATTAGAAGCTCAGAGCTTGCCTGCCCGGTTTTTACTGCAAGAATCTGTGGATCACTAAAGAGCCAGGCAGACTGTGAGGGACCTTGCAAGTGAAAACTGATAAGAGGCATGATCCCAAACCCACAGAAATCAATGGAAAGATTCCTATCGACTTCAGTGGGCTTCGAATCAGGTACTAGCTGAGAGGGGAAGTGATTTCATTCATACTGTTGAAAACCCATTTCCAACATCTGTCCAAGCTGCACTTGGCACAGGACCAGAGGTCACGGGCAAAGATGGCTTCATGGTCTTATCTCTTTTTTGCTTACTGTGCGTGGGGGTCCCAGCTACATTGGGAGGTGGGCATTCCAGTGTGAGAGAGGTTTAGAATCACTGGTCTAGATGGCCTATAGTAATAGATTATTCCGTCCCTAACTTTAGGGTTCTCATTTCCCCAAACGCTACCCACAGGGATAAAACCAATATGGAGACCTATGAAATTACACACACATGGGGTTTGATCTTGCTCCTGTTAACAAAAAGAGCTTTGCTATTGATTAGAGGGGGAGCAGGAGCAGGCCTTATATCTGTGCGTGTTTGTTAGGCAAAGAGCTGTCACACAGACTTTCGAACTAGACAAAGGTTGAGAAAAACCTAAGTAGTCCTAGTTGTGGGCAAAATTCAGCCCTGGCATAACAGACACTATGGAACTGTGCCCACTTATCACAGGGATGAATTTGGCCCCTTAGTTTTCAGGTTTCAGTTGGCTTCTCTGCTGAGCTCTCGTAGAGATTAGGCCTTTGCAGGCTTTAGTAGTCAAGAAAATTGTGTGGCCCTGGATCAGTCTAGTCTGTGAATAATGAGGTTTGCCTTGTGATATGCTTGTAAGTGCACATCCTCACTTCAGGGCCTGACGTAGTATTGCGGGGGACTTCACCTCTCATACACACCTTGGTGGCCACTTCCTTTGCCCTGCGATGGCCAGCCCACATCTTCTCCCACCCCCCGCCCTGGGTCTCCGGGGCTCAGCTCTCTGGCCAAATCACATAACAGTTCCCTCCCCTTGCAGGGTAACTAAAGGTTCCACATAAAGTTCTTCTGCCCTTCTCAGGCTTGATTGAAATCCTCTGCTTCCTAGCCCCTGCAGAGATTTTCTTGAACCATTTCTTCCCCAGCCGGATTCCCCCACTGCTTCCCAGCAACTCCAGGAATGTAGCTCTGAGGAGCCCACTGCTCACTATGAGCCCTATCTCACAGTCCCCAGGAGCCTACCCTGCCCTGCTCCCTGACTCAGCCTGACTCCCCTTGTTTCTCTCTCTAGAGTTCTCTTCCTTCTACTGCCTTTGCATCTCTGTTTCAGCAGTGCTCTTGCTGCTCCACCACCACAGCTGGGCTCAGCCTTTCTAATTAAGTCCCATTACATCCAGCAGGGCTCACTAATTAACCCTTCTGTTGCCAGCTCATCCTTGAGGCTGAGGGATACCTGCCAAATCATGGGCAAGACTGAGCCTAGCTTGGCTCAGAGGGCCAGTCTGCTAGCCCAGGACAATGCTAAGAGATCATGACTGCTTTTAATCAACACTGATTATTGCAGTGGCGTCAGTGACCCTTCTGGGACCTGACTGACAGGAGAAGACCTGCACTGAGACTAAGGGCTGGTCTACACTGAACAGTTACATCGGCATAGCTACGTCTATCAGAGAAGCGAAAAATCCGCACCCCTCAGAGACATAATTAAGCCGACATAACCTTTGGTGTGGACAGCACTAAGTCATCAGAAGAATTCTTCCATCAACCTAGCTGGCCTATCTCGGGATTAACTACAGTGATGGGAGAACCCCTGCGGTTGCTATAGTGAGTGTCTACACCAGGGGTCGGCAGCCTTCGGCACGTGGCCCATCAGGGTAATCTGCTGGCGAGCTGCAAGACATTGTGTTTACATTGACCATCCGCAGGCACGGCCCCCCGTAGCTCCCAGTAGCATCCCAGTTCCCGGCCAATGGGAGCTGCAGGAAGCAGCGCGGGCCACAAGCACGTGCTGGCCGGCGCTTCCTACAGCTCCCATTGGCCGGGAACGGTCAACGTAAATGGTCAATGTAAACAAAATTTCTTGCGGCCCGCCAGCAGATTACTCTGATGGGCCACGTGCCGAAGGTTGCTGACCCTTGGTCTACACTGAGGTACTGCAGGTGTGCTGCTGTAGCGTTTTACGTGTAGATGCAACCTAAGTTCGATTAAACCCTCCTAGTGTACATTTCTGAAGGGTGTGGATAAGTCCTTAAAGTACTATCAGCAGAAAGCATTTGTCACCAGTCCCCTGCCCTCGAGCATGCCTGAAACCCAAAAGCCTGTACAACGGTCATTTGGATCACTTTGCACCGATGGAACCCTGGTAAGATCTTTTTGCAGTGACAGTTAGGGTGATGCGGAGGGAGGTTTAGCCAAGTCCCTGTTAAATTGCCATTCTTCACAGACAGAAAGGATTTAAGGTCCTATGTTAGGACTGAGGGGATTTGGGTTAAGCTCTCAGTTCAGGCACAGGTCTTCTGTGACTTTGGACAAATCAATTATCTCCCGAGACTTCAGATCCACATCTGTAAAATAGAAATATTTCTTCTCTCGTCCCCCATTGTGTGTCTTGTCTATTTAGATTGTCCCATCCCCCTAGAGTTTACAATCTCTTACTCTGGATATGTTCAGCATCTAGTGTTACAGGAGTGCTCAAAGTCAAAACATACATATACTGTATAAAGAAAAGGAGGACTTGTGGCACCTTAGAGACTAACCAATTTATTTGAGCATAAGCTTTCGTGAGTTACAGCTCACTTCATCGGATAGTTGGTCGATAAAATGCCAGTAGATGGCACTGAAGAATACACAGCATAGTTCCTGGGTTTTATCAGACCAATACAATACAGCTCGTTGTTGTGCACGGCAAATTGTTTTGTCTCTGCAGCTCTTTACATGGAGTACTATCGGGGCCATATCTTGGTTATGGCCTCTAGGCACTATTCTAATACAAATAATAATGCTGCAGTTATTTTAATCTGTTTTATAGACAGATCCAAGCAACAGTTTGGCTGCAGACCTGAACTTTCTCAGAGTTCAACAGTGCTCAGCTACTGGGTTTTGGCTCAGATACTGTTGGGCACGATCACCAGTGAGGCTGAACTCCCAGGCCTGGTCTGCACTGAAAACTTAGATCAACCTAGTTACATCACTCGGGGCTGTGAAAAATGTCACACTCTATGCAACGTAGTTAGGTAGACCTAACCCCCACTCAGCTAGGTTGATGGAGGAATTCTTCCGCCAACTAACTACCACTTCTGAAGGGGGTGGATTTACTACAGTGATGGAAAAACCCCTTTGTGGTGGAGCAGCGCTTGTAGTGTAGACAGAGCCCCAGGCAGCCCAGACTTGAAGTGCACAAGGAGAGCTGGGTGGGAAGGCCTAGTAATGGCATAGGCCCTGCTTACAGCGCGTGCTATCCATCCATCCCTTTCAAGAGCACGAACATGCCTCCTAAATATTGTTAAAACAAAAGCCACCTCCCACCTACACAGGCATTATGATGACAGCGGGGTTAGTCTAACGATTCTGGGGTCTAACTACAGAAATAATCACTTGGGCCAAAGTCCAGTTGGCCAGGAAACATTCTTGTGCTGAAAGCTGTTCGGAGTCTGGCACATCCTTAATTGTAAGAAGGGTGCTTGTCTGCCTGCTAGAGCTGCGAGAGGACTGAAGATGGAAGATTTTAGTATCAGCAACCCCAAGTGTTCAAAAATCATGAGTCAGTTGCCCACCCTCCCATGAGATTAACTTAATTATGAGGTTTCAACAATAATAAATGTTGGGTTCTCTTTATTAGGTTTCTGGTTTTTAAGGTTGCAGAGTGCACTCAGGTCACATTCCTAAGCTTCTCTCCTTAACTGAAAGGGCTAAAACTGACTTTTAAAAAGAAATTAAAGCTGAGATTCTTATTAATCACATGACTCCAGGAGCTGGGGCTTTAAGTAAAACACCAGATATGGTGAGTGTCCCCATAAAAATGTGAGTGTTGGCAACACTGGATTTTGGAGTGAGAGAGACCCCCAGCTCTCTCTCTTTCTTGGAGATTTTAAATTTGTTCTTATTTTGTTGTTTTCCTTAAATTAAAATAAAAAGCACATAGATGGAACTGTATGGAAAACATAAAAGACAACTGATTGCACACAACAAAGAGCTCAGAGAGAGAAGGACCAATGAAAAGGTCTGTTGGTTAAGAAAATGACAATAGGCACCCTTGCCAGTAATAGAAATATGGGAAGGGTTCCAGTTCAATGACGAGTTGCTTCCATACTCACGTTCAGAGACACACTGGTATTTTCCCGCCAATGGGAGTGCAAAGAAGTGGCTGGGGAGGGAGGTTTTCTAACCCTGGTGGGAAGCAGGGCACGTGTCGCGCACAGAAGTCAGAAGCAGAGCAGCCTCCACCATGCTGCCGTCTGGATTTCAGGGGTGGTTTACATACGCAGCTTTGAGCAGGGCTGAGACAGAACGACTAACAGCACACCATCCTATTTCACACCAGGGGAGTCCCTCCTGTTTTCAGGAGCTGGTGCTGGGAATGGGTCCTCAGGCTGCTGCTCCCTGTTTTCTGCTCCTGCTGGGAGAGTGAAGCTCCCCTCCCATCCTAATCTGCTTTATTGCTGCTTTTATTTTCCCATTCTTTGCTCCGCTGATTCACTTCACTGGGAGAGCTGGGCACGAATCCTCATGCATCAAACTGAGAGTGCTCCCCCCGCCATTACCTGGGGAAGTTCTCAGGAGATGAAACCGGGGAGACTGGAGCTGTCTCCATCAGCATAGCCATTCTCAGGTAGGCAAAACAGACCCATGAAGGTGCTATTCAGAGGCCATGTGAAAGGTAAAACTCATACCATAGCTAAGGATAAACTCGGTTTACAAGTTCTTTGGGTTGGAGCCCCCGTTTCTATATGCTTTACACAGACATTGACTGTCATGGGCAGGATCCCGTCTGGTGCCACAGTCCTCCCCGCACTAGACGGGGCAGGAAGGGGCTGGTGGGGGCAGTGGCTTGCATGCTGCATCCCTTGAAAGGGTAGTGCAGATTCTCCTCCCTCAGTGCACTCCCTGGCTCAGCCACCCAGAAAGTCTCTGGATAGCCCTCCTGCATCCCCTCTCCTGCCCCTGTGAGCTGTGGTTTACAAGCCACAATAAAGCTCTCTAGGTGCTGGTCAAAGCAGGGGAAGGGGAAGTACAGATGATCCTAAGTAAACAACTGACACTGGCTTGTCCTTGGCCTAATTTTTCCATTGTCTATTATGTGCAGCTGGATGCATTTCAGTAAGTTACCAATGGAAACGAATCCTGCTGAGTGTTCATTTTGGCTGTAACTGCTGTTTTCTAGGTAGCATGGTGGCCCTCCTTCATCTCTGCTTAGCATGAAGCGGTGACTCACTGATTAACAAGTTAATTGGGAGCAGTGGGAAGCGGATCAGTAGGGGGGCTGGGAGGGAAATCCCAGCCTGTATTGGGAGAGAAGTGGCAGCCCCAGACCACACAGGGAGAGACTGGCTGCATATGGATGTTGCAGGGGAAGGGAACGTAGAAAACAAACAAACCAACCAATGGTATGGAAAACTCTCTGCTTGTGAGACAGCATTAGGAACGTGTCCCACACTAGTGCTGGCCACTGGGGAGTCACAGCTCTGCATACCTCTTACTGCAGTCGCTCCCTGAGGTGTTACATGCACTTTGGACATCATTTACAAAGTGCCTTGGGATGACTTCCTGGGGGGACACAGGAAGACCGCTACAGGCAGTTACCTCTCTGAGGTGCACAGATTCCACTCGCCTGACTTCTCCCTCCAGGGATTTATACCACTCCCACCACCAGAGTATCCAACCACCTCTTACTTAACCTGCTTGTTGTCACTACACCTGTGTGAGGCAGCACTGCCGTATTATCCCCATATTACAGATGGGGAAGTGAGGCACAGACAGACTCATGGTCACACTTTCAAAGGAGCTCAACGTCCAACCTAAAAAAATCTGGCCACTTCTTTTGGTGCCTAGCTGGGAGCTGAGCTTTGTCAAAACTCCAGCCTGAAGTGACTTGCCTCAGGTCACGTGTGAAGTCTGTGGCAGAGGAAGGAATTGAACCCAGCTGTCCTGATAACCAGGAGAACCACATCATCCTCCTGCTCAACCGCTCAGGGATTCACTGTGGGTTGTAGGCTCCTTCTCTTTCAGGGGAAAGACAGGCCCTTAGAAAGAGTCCACCTACGTGGTGACTGTCATCTTTTAATGAAGCAAAAAGGCTTCCCGTCGAGTTGGGCCTGAATTGCAAAGCTCACATCCAAATCCAGCTCCAAACTATCCTGAAGCTTGGAGAAGTGGCAATTTGGTTCTGGCTCCTCTAGTTGCAATCATACAGCACAGCAGGGACGTTTGGCCTGGAAACCTGAGCGTGTGAGGTAGCTGGAGGGCCCTATTCTGCCATCCTTGCTCCACGTGTCTGGAAGATGTTTGACCAGCACGACCCAGGGTCTCTCTCTTATAAGGATTACATTGACTGCTGACATGTTCTAGGAGAGCTCATTGTTCCCCATGCTCCACGCACCTGCAGTTCTCTCATAGCACCATGAAAGCTAGACATACTTTGTTTAAGCAAACGTGGCTACCTCGGGCCCAAAGAGAATGCTCTTATCTCTTCTTTGCTTTTTTAAAAACCCTGACTCGTGAAGCCCCCAAAGTATTCACTCACTCAATCAGTGCAAATTTGTGTCCCTATTACTGTCACTGTGGTCTTCCTCCCCTGCTCCCCACTGCATTCCAGATCTACTTGTCATGCCTTGCGTCTCTTTAGATTGTAAGCTCTTTGGATCAGGGTCTGTCTTCCTTTTTATTTAAAAAAAAAAAAACATTAGTACAGCACCTAGCACAGAGGGGGCTCAATCCTGAGTGGGATCTCTGGGTCCTACTATGATACAAATATTAATTTGGTTGTGATTCATTATTCATAATAATACAGAAGAGATTCCTCTGAAGATGAGGGGGAAATGTTGGATGGACAGAGTTCTTTTCTCACATGCTTCTGTCAGCTCTTGGCTCCAGTGTTCTGCTCTCCCTACATCATTCTTTGTCAACATAAATGGGGATTTGGTTTCCATAAGGAGAGCAGAATTTCTTAAATGAGATCTTAGTGCAGGTGTGACAGCAACATTTAGTCTTAGGGTTGCAAACTGTGTTCTGAATTCAGATGGACTTGGAAATATGTCCATGTTGGATGGAGTCACTGGCTGGAAAAAAGGAGAGGTGGAGGAGTGAAGGAGGACTTCCAACCACTTCTAAAAGCCTTCCACATGCACCTTCCTACTACCCAGCTAAAACCCTCTACCCACAACCTTTCCTGTGCATAGCACATGCCCTGGGTCTTCATTTTAACAGCCTTCTCCCCATAAGGCCCTAGCCCTTCATAGCTTCCTCTACATCAGAACAGAAAACCCACACACCCTCTAAACTGGTACAGCAGAATGTGGAGGATGAGAAGGTCATACCCCAGTTCATTGAGATATTATCTGACACATGTACCAAGCCTTGCTACCCTTCACCAGATGTCTAGCTAAGGTACTTGTATGGCCTCCATTACCCTAGTATCTGAGCATGTCACTGTCTTTAATTGTTTACCCCCACAACGTCCGTGGGAGACAGGGCAGTGCTATTAGCCCCATTGTACAGATGGGGAACAGAGGCTCAGTGACTTGGCCAAGTTCACACAGGGAGTCTGTGGCAGGGCAGGGACTTTAACCTTCGGTAGACCAGACTTGACGTCCATGATATTTCTAAGATTTGGAAAGAAGAAGAAAAGAGGAGGAAAACAAAGCTTAAAAAGAGCTTCCCAGCCCTTCTTTACACACCACAGAGGAACAAATGAAGGATGCAACCAAAATCAATTGCAGGTCACCTTTAGCACTTTTGACAGCAAACCAAAATACTAGCTAGTCAGCTCCTTGGGACAGGGACCGTCTTTTGGTACTGTGATAACACAATGAGGTCCTGAATCCAGGACTGGGGCTCCTAGGTGCTCTCACAATACAAATAAATAATAATTTCTCCCTTAGCTCAAACACCCCACAGACGTGTAGCCCTTATGAAAAATGAGACCTTCATTCAGCTGCCAGCAGTAGTGAGGATTTTATCTCCTTGACTAGCCCATAGGCGGCCAGGTAGGCACTCACTCCATCCACATATAAGGCAGAACCTCAAACACTCAATCTATTCTTTTCTTTTAGCCTCCTCTCAATGGAGGAGATGGGAGGGACAAGATAAAGGAAGCTATATGTTAGGTTCTCTTTCCTAGTTCAAACCTTTGCTTTCTCCTTCTCATCATGGCCAGCTACAGAACAGACAAGAGAAGCCATCCCGTCTCCTCCTTTATTTTCTCATTGCTTGGCTCTTACAACTCTTGTCTGGTTTTCAAATCTCCCCTCTCCTTACGCTGTGTGCAGCATTCCCAGAAAGATACAGCAGGGGGTGGTTTTCTAAACCCTCCCAAAATAGAAAAGGTAGGTATCTACATTGCAGCAAAAGGGAGGGAGGGAGGGAGGGAGAAACAAACCTGTTTTCCACATGGATTTTAATAGAGATCAGCCCTTTCGCTCATCATATTTTTCCTCCACTTAAAAAAGGGCAGAAAAAAAGAAAAAATTATCAAAGAAAGTAATGGATGTAATTGAAAAAAGTGGCTCCGTTCTGTTTCTACAGCAACTGAAATCCCAGGAATTATGCTAGCGGTATTGTCTAAGGCATGATCACATTGTTACAGAACAAAAGACTGGGAGATTTTATGAACAATTAGAGCAGATTCTTTTCCCTTTTGAACTTTCGACAGCTCTGCAAAGCCTGACTCTGAAACACATTTGATTCCAAAAAGCTGATGGAACAGCAGCTGAAATAACCCAGGCTGTCTTCGTCATTTCCACTTGGGGAGAATGGGGAAACTCCCTTGGCTAAGCAGGTAACGCATGCTCTGGCTGTGTCATGGAAGGGTTTGATCTACTTCTGCAGCAGGCGAGGTCTACGTCCAACAGTGCTAGCGTGGGCTTTTGATTTAGATTTGATATATCCTCCAGTCTCAAAACACAACCACCTCTGGAAAGAGCAGGGCCAGCCATGAAAATGCCCATTTAGAGACTTTGGAAATGTTGCAGAGGGAAGAATAATCTGACTAAACCCAACCCTCTGGGAATTATTAAAAGGAAGCGGGGGGGAGGGGGATTGCAATCAATGGTAATCAAGGCCACAGACAGCTGACTCAGCACAGAAACCACAAACGGGTGTCCTAGGTAACAGAGACATAATGAGGCTGCTATGGATTTGTGAGGGATACAGAATCTGTCTTTGAAAGACACAAGCACGGAGAACACCTTCATCTAGAAAGCTTTATATGCGTCAGTGATGCTGTCCTCTGCTAGCAGCGCTCAGTCTCGGCCTGGGATATAGGCCACCTCCTGTGAACCCTGGAGGGGACGGGGGTGTTTCTTTTAAAAGACATAGGACTAACAAGGCCTCTTTGCTGTGTATCCTTTGAACCAATGCTCTGCTGATGGAGCTGGCAGTCCTGGCACCACTTCAGTGGGCAGGTTTTGGGATAATGGATCTGAAGTAGAGATGGGTTACACTGACAAAAAGCCCTCAGGTCAGGTTCAGTACAGCCGAACCCTCCCCTGCCCCAGCCCTCTCTTCCCTCTATTGAAATGCGTGGTTGGGGACAGGGAGGCCTCTATTTAGCGTCTACACTGCAATTAGACACCCGCTGCTGGCCCGTGCCAGCTGACTCGGGCTCAAGGGCTCGGAGCTGTCTAACTGTGCTGTAGACGTTCAGACTCGGGCTGGAGCTCGGGCTCTAGGACTTGCAAGGGGGAGTGTCCCAGAGCTCGGGCTGCAGCCCAAGCCCAAACATCTACACCACAATTAAATTAGAGCCCCTTAGCCCGAGCCTGTTGGCACAGGCCAGCCGCAGGCGTCTAATTGCAATGTAGACATACCCTGAGAGCCTTCAGACAGCTTGTGTGACGCTCACTGGGGTGGTGTGTGTGTCTTGCTCCCTGCAGCACGTGACCTTTGCTGGGATCTGAGTGGTTAGAAACAGAAAAGGACTATCAGAGCATCAAATACTCATCCCTCCCCTACCTGCGTATGAGGTGAGTGCAAGCACCTCCTCTCCAGAAGGAGGTGCCAGACATTGAACAAATACTACACTTGACTTGTTTTCATCTCCTTTTATTGTCCTGCCAGCCCAAGTGCTCTCAGGAGGCTGAAATCTCTCTACCACTGCTCTTAAAAGCAAACATGGAATTCAGGAAGGAAACAGAGCAACTTCTAATGAACACGGTCTGGATCTAGAGCCTTTATCACCCCCTCCACCTCCCTCCTGCCTGTACCATCCCATGCCACTCCGGCTCACACACTTGTGGCTTTCAAGTAGCACAATCATTTATTTTAAGGCAGAGGAGTAAAAAGCTAGAGCTGGCAAGTGGGAGCCAGGAGACCTGCATTCCACTCCCTCCTCTGCCACTCGCTCTCAGTGTGACAACCTCCCCATGCCTCAGTTTCCCCTTCTGTAGCTCTGGGCTAACAGCGTGCTTAGAGATGCTCTGATGAGAGGTTGGATGGAAGTGCAACGAGCCCTTATAATTGTCATTAAGGAACGCAGCGAGCATCAGCATAGCAGTGAATATATACGTGGGGGTGGGGAGGGAGAAGGTTGGGAACCGGAGCGCCCTGGAATTTAGCACCATTCCCTGCATACCATGTGTTATGCAGGCCAGCATGTCAACACACAGCTCCCCCAAACCAAACAGGGAGTGGAAGGGCCCTTGAATAACTCTCCACATTCCCAGCATGCACTGACTCTCTACATCTTTACTTATGGGCCTTGTCCTGGGTGGCGTCAAACCCCTTCATCTCCCACCAGATTCAGCGGCACTTGTGGGAAGCATCAGCAGCAAGTCTCGTGTGTGTTGCAGGGGGCTGGACGCTTGGCTGCAGCACGAGCATTTTGGGATTGTGCATTGGCCCCTAATGGGCTTTCTAAAAACAAACAAAACCCAGTGAAGTCCCCCGCGCAGAGGGGTCGACCTGCACCCACGCACTTAGCAGGGGCTGTGTCCTTTGTCTCAGCTAAACCTTGGGGAAAGGGGCTAACAGAAGTGGCTATGCTGACGTACCCATCAGAGTGCATGCAGTTAGGCCGGTTGTAAATCCCGACGCGCAGGAACGAAGATGATTTGGGACGAGTTGCACGAGCCTCAGCATTTCCCGGGCTGCAGCCCTAAGTCATGGCTGCCCCCCAAAGTCCCTGGTGCATGCCACAATGCCCCAGCCGGAGCTGGGGAAAAGGAGCAGAGAGCCCTGTTCAGCATATCTCCAGCAGGTTTACTTTATGCCAGGGGCACATATGACAGACACACCTGGGGGATTCTTCGGTTAGTGACTCTAGGGATATGTAAGCAGGCAAATAGCATCTACACGTACCAGGCATTAAAAGGGGGAAGAGGCTGGCAGGAGGACTGGGGGGTGGGGTGGGGGAAGTGGAGCCCGTAAGGAGAAAAAGTAACAACAGCCTGGACTGTATATAAAACAAAGAATTAAGAGTGGGAAGCATTTTAGGCTGCTGGCGTCTGATCCTGCTAGGTACTGAGTGCCCCCAACTCCCACTGACTTCAGTGCAGGTGTGGGGAGCTCAGCCCCTCACAAGATCAGGCCCTTAGGTAAGATTTCATCTCCCCCTCTCCCTTCCATACCCAGTTGTTTCATTGAGAATACTGTGAGCTGTTGGTTCAGAAATGAGTCAAAATTACCAGGATCTGGGAGACAGGGACAGGGACTAGACAAGACCATCTCCTATGGGAAGGTGCTTAAAAACAGCCAATTGATGTCCTCATCGGTTGAGAGGGATGAAGTTTCTAATCTGTTTCGGTTTTCCCACCCCCCCTCCAGCTGATCCTGTTGCTCCTGGGAAAAGTACAGGGTGGTTTATCATCCTTTTGCCCTAGGGTGCAAATCATGCAGCAGAGGAGCTGAACGGCATGATTCAAGCTGAAGGAGGACTTTGAAACATTAGGCTCCAATGTGCGACTTCCCTCCCCCCCCCCTCTAGTTTTAAAGAACAGTCGCGAACACAGGACTAATCCAGCCTTCAGAAAACAGAAGCAACCCCCCGGCCCAAGAAAGGAGAGGTCTCCTACAAAGGGATAACAAAGCAGACCCCGATTGTCGGGGAACTCACCCCAGATCAAAGTAAGCAGCTGGGCCTTGGGAATGAGGCAGAGGGAGTACACAGCTCCGATGTGAAGCAGTGTCATTAGGACGACATTCCTCCAGACAATCTGCTGGCTATAGCTGGCATTCCCTTCGCTGCTCTCGGCTTTTGATCCTAACGGGCTTTCTTCTCTCCCATCACAGAAGGGGGTCCTTTTCTCTCCAGCCACTGCACAGTTGGCTCCTGGGCCCGGCATAGCTGAGGAAGCAAGGTCTGAGTGTGCCTATGCGCCCAAGCTTGTGCGGTGCCCCACGGACCAGGGTCTGAGAGCGGCTACCAGTCTGACAGCGAAGGTGAGTAGTTGCTTGCTTGGAGGGTTGATGATTTATTTGTTGTAACGGACGAGGATTGTTCTTCTTTTTAGGTTGGGGATTTTTTCCCCTGCCTTCTTTCCCCTTCAGACCAGGTTTAAATAAACCCTACGAATGCAAGTCCTGGAGCACAGCATCTGTTGCTAGCATCTCATCCATGATGCTCCTGCTGTGCCAGAACTGAACTCCGCACAGCAACAGAGGGAAGAAAAAAAAGGGGGGGAGGGAAAGAGAAAAAAGAGAGTGAAAGACAGACCTGCATAGCTACAGCCAATCAGAATTACATGTGGGGCTCTACAAGAGAGCTGCTCTGGCCGCTGGTGCCACATATTGGCTAGACTGAATATTCCCCCCCACGCAAACAGAATGCAAACACTGAGAGGGAGAGAGGGAATTGAATCCAAAGCGGTGGCCAGATGCAACTAGCCCTCCCCCAAGGCAGCCAAGCTTTTGTGAGGTTGCTGAGCCCTCTCAATTGCCCCTGGGTGGGTGGGGGGAAAACCCCTCCATGCACCAAATCAGTCTGCACTCATTCAGTACAACTGTGCCTGCTTAATATCAATTGATGTCAAAGGACATATAATTTAACGTCAGTTGAAAATCCCTGCTCTAAACAGGACTGAGGGCCCAATCTGGCTCCCACTGGAAAATCAGGTCCCTTAATGATAATTACTGCACATGGTAACACAGGGAGAGGGCAGTTTTTCAGTGGATTGAACTGTTGAGTGATCTATTTGCAGCCTTGCTGCTTGCTATGAATGTACAGTAACCAGACGGTTAACAATGTTACGGGCAATCTGCTGATAAACGGGCCTCCACCTTTACCCTTGGTGTAAACTCACTGTAAAAACGGTGGGAAAGTGGCTATAAGTTTGTGAGGTGTCACGATAAGCTATAACAATGCACACTGATGGGAAAAGGAGCCACAGCTGGTGTTAAGATCATGCCTGGTAAACAAGAGACGCGTGGGACCAGAAATCAGTGAACCAAAATTGGTGGTGAAAATTAGGTCTAATTGATTAACCAAATAATGAGGGAATCCACAGCTCCCCTTTGGGGTCCTCATAAAGAGACTTGAAGGGAAAGCTGGCTACCCCAATGCTAGCTGACTGACTGAAAGATGACAGAAGGGGAAGGAGTGAGCTTCACCATCATGGCTGCCACCCCCACTGTCTCCTGGGTCCCCAGCTCCCCTTCATCTTAATCTTGAGAGATGTTCTGGTCGGGCCAGATGACATCACCATCTCCACTAGCTCCAACTAAATCCCAAATACTACCTGGGATGTGAAACTGTGTTGTCCCCCCTACCCAACCCATGTGCCCTTTTCCTTCCTACCTTATTACTTTTCTTTCTTAGCCCTCTCCTTTTTCCTCCTGTCTAATAAGAGCCTGGCTTGGCCAGCCAAGACTGTATATTTAGCATCGCTAGTGTAAGTGGTGACCAGAGAGGCAGCTAAATGCAATGCCCTAAACAGCCCACTGCTGGTATGAGTTTGTCAGGTCTCAGAGGTGCTGATCAGACCTTGTGCTGGGTCTGTGCTTTTTCAGCAGTAAGAATCAAAACTGGAGACAGAAGCTGCATTTTCTGTCTTTCCTGTTCTCTTTTTTCCCCACTTTGGTGTGTGTTTGTCTTCTAGGAAATAGCATCAGCAGTAACAAGAGCAGCTCCAGCCTCTCCCCGCTAACTTCTTCTCTTTTCCCCAAAAGGACAGTATGTACCATCTCTAATACCCTCTCAGAGGAGTTTCCTGCAAAAAACTCTCTCCAGCTAAATGGAAAGGGAACAAAGAATGTTGTTCAAAAGAAAAGCCTTATTTAATAGTGTGCATTTCAAATGCATTCAAATTGGCTTCTGTTTTCTTCGGCTATCTTTAATAAAAGGTTAAAGGAATTTTTAGTGGTGTCTTAGTGATGGTACCAAGCAAGCTGAGGTCTCTGTATACCAAACCCTGAACCTTGTTTAATGTCACAGGGTCATGCTAATACCTTTGACCTTTTGGGCCCATATATTCCATATAACAGCAACCAGTGATAACAGTTTCCTTTTTTTTAGTGGAGGGGGAAAGGTGTCTGTGCAAAATGTCTCCACATCGGTTTTATTGTCAGTGGGTGGAAAGTGAAATCCCTTGTTGGGAAATCCCAGTGTATGCCATCAAGTGCTGGGGCAAAGAGATGCCCCCACAGGTGGGTTTGACTGCAGCAAAAAGGAGTGAACCACAGTTGGTGGACATAAGTGTCACTGCATTGAGGCTGCACCAGTCGCACCAGCTGATGCCCATGGCCATCTTTTCTGGGTGGGTCCTGCTCCAAAGTGCAGTGACCTACAGCAGATTTAAGTTGTTGTCCCACTCCTTCCAAAAATCCCCTCGTCTACAAGGATTGGGCTCTATGCTTCATAATTATTCACAGCTCTGCAGAGAGGCAAAACCAGACCTAGGTCTCTGTGTTGGATCATATTAAAGAAGTTCTGTATTAAAATCACAAATGAGTTTGATTCCCCATAGTTTAAATTCCAGGGTATTACTAATTAAGAGGTCTCTTGGTTTTTGGTACTGTTTCTCTCCCTCTATGTGTGAAACTTGCAAGCTGCTAATTGCGTTAGTACATTCTAAGACAGAGTCTGTTCTCAAAGCAATTCTTTGTAATAACAACTCACACAGAGAGAGACTCAAAGCAATACTCTGTAACAACAGAAACAGCACCCAGAGACTCCCTGCCCTTTTGTTGTATTCATCTCGCTTTGTTAACAATTGTGATTAAAATAGAGATAGAGGATGTATGTGGATGGATGCTTGGTGTGGATAATAACTGAATGATCAGGGAGGTGCCAGCCTAAGAATCCAGTGTCCATCGGCTGAAGAAGGCGTCAAGTGGAAATAACCAGAGGACCCCCGGAGGGCAGACTGGAATCCACCCAACAGCCTCAAGAATGGGAGAACCAAAGAACAAGATAACATCTGGCAGCACGGAGCCATCAGGAATGTGCCATCTGCTGATTGATTCAGCAACAGCATGATGAAGCAATTCCCATAGACTGGCATAGGAAGAAATTCCTATAAAAATGGACTCTAGAAACTGAGAACTTTGGGGTCTGATTCTGCAAACCAACTTCCAGGAGCATCAGACAAGGCCCTGCTCCCTCCTCATGTCCAGGCCACCTGGCCAGTGGCTTGGCATGAGCAACTCTAAGGCTGGTAACTATGATAGCAACCTTGCAGAATCTCTCTCTTTCTCTGTGTGTGTGTGTGTGTGAGAGAGAATAAATATGAGATTGAATGGAATGTTATAGCTATAACTAACTGCTACTATGATTCTTTCTGTATTCACAATAAATGTGGTATTTTGCCTTTTCCCCTTTAATAAGATTGTGCTGGTTTTTATTTTATTGGTATAACATCTGCACAGGGGTGAATTCCACCTGAAGGGCCCAAATCCTGCAGTCTTTGCTCAGGGCCATTATGCCACCTACTTCCATGGATAAGCCAGCAGGAGCAGACCAGAGGGGTAGGGAAACTCAGTGAGGTTGAGGTCATGGGCAATCCTGTAAATCGTCCCCTTGAAAGGCTTGAGGAGGGCGGGAGGGGGGTGTCCAAACGTTCTAGATCACATAGTTCTGCTGCAGTAATTGATAAGAACTATCCTGCCTGGACAGCTGACCCTCCTTGTGGTCCGACTGGCTGGGTCCCCCAGCTCCAAGCTGTCATAACTCCACCCATCTGGCTTTCACCAAAGAAATCAGGCAGTTGAGTAGGGGAGGGTGCCATGAAGAGAGACCTCTTCCCTGCTCCTCCCCCAGTCACACCCCATAGGCCCTACTCAGCCACTCCCAAGGAGTACAAGGGTGGGAAGGGTGGACTAGATCTACTAGGCTTTTCCATCTCTAGCTGCTAGAAGCCTGGCTCCTCCTGCCTTAGCCCTTCTCTAGAAAGAGTGCGTACTGCACCCATTGGTGTCGGTCTCCTTAAACTTCTTTTCCTTGGTTGCCCAGGTAATTAGGATTCTTCAAGATCCTTTGGGGGGGGATGTGCATCAAAAAGGGGGGTAGCTAAGTCTGAGATGTAACCATAGATATTAAGGTCAGAAAGGACCATTATGATCATCTAGTCTGACCTCCTGCACAATGCAGGCCACAGAATCTCACCCATCCACTCCTGCAATAAACCTCTCACCTATGTCTGAGCTATTGAAGTCCTCAAATCATGGTTTAAAGACTTCAAGGTGCAGAGAATCCTCCAGCAAGTGACCCGTGCCCCATGCTACAGAGGAAGGCGAAAAAACCCCCAGGGCTTCTTCCAATCTGCCCTGGAGAAAAATTCCTTCCCAATCCCAAATATGACGATCAGCTGAACCCTGAGCATGTGGGCAAGATTCTTTTAACTAGTTGTCGAGAGGGAGTGTGATTTGCTTCTGGATTTCACGTTGTGCAGTAGGGATTTCTGTTTATAGGTCCCAGTTTAGCTATGTGCATGCCTCTCTTTGAGGACATCCCATTGATATGTACATATAGCCCAAATTAAGACTTGAATAAGACTTGATTTTTTTTCTCCACATTAGAGAAAATCCTCTTACGTGATTGGCTGATTTGAAGATAAGCAACACCCCTATTAGACTGTGCTCCTGTTCCATTCCTCTTCTTAGTTCTGAAAAGGGCCATGATTCAGCAAGGTATTTAAGTACCTGCCTAACTTTAAGTATGTGATTAGTCCAATTGACTTCAGCTCAGAGTCAACTACCTAAAAGAGAATTTCCTCTAGATATGGACAGAAATCAAATCTTAATGTGGATTATATCTATAAAAGCTGTGTCCCTTTCCCCTCCCAAGGGGGGGGGGGGAAATCTAGCAACTCCTTTTGTTAGCACCAGCCCCTAATGGTGCCCGAAAAATGCCAAGAATCTTCTCAATTCTTAGTGTCTGAGCTAGGCTTTCACTAAAGCACTTTATTAAGGCTGCTGAAGTTCTGTAAGTATCTTTGTACTGTAAGCCAACTCCCGCCACCAAAAGTGCCTCTTGAGCATAGGCAGCAGCAGCAGACATTCTGGAATCAGCTAGTAGCATTTACTCTCCTGAAGATAACAAAGAAGCCACTGCTGTAAAAAGAGCACGAAAGGGTACGTCAGCATTCTCCAGTTTTTCCCCTCCCCAAAGCATTATTCTTTCACTTCTCACATGTGCATGCATCTAATCTTCCATCCATTTCTTTGCAACTCGGCCTTGGCCTCTTGTCTCTCGCTGCAACTGTAGCCTCATTTTTGTGTGCCGCAACATTTGGTGCGGGCTGCTGTTTAAAAGGCAGAACCCTGTGGTGTTCTCGATCCCAGAGCAAGATTTGTTAATACAGAGTTCACCAGTGTCCAGAGGATGACCCAGATTCACAGAGAACCGGGGAGGGGGGAGTAGGGTACTGTTAACTCGTGCATGGCTTCATACGCTGCTGGTACAGAGCAAGGGAAGACAGAAAGCCCTGACTCCTGACCAATTTATGGCATTCTGTAGCTATTTAAAAATCAAATGTCAAGATCAAGTAAAATATTTGCCTGCAACTCATTCCTTACATTCTTGAATGGTTCCCTCAATACAAATGAAAAATGTTCTCTGAGTGTGTTTGCAGCACACATTGTCTTCAGTTAATTGTTTTGAGGGGTCACTGGAATTAGTAATTTAACTTGGATTGATGGGTTATTATATTTATTCCTTCAGGGGCTCAAATATTTAGGATGTTCAAGGTCAGCCTTTAGGCTAAGTACAAGTGTACATACATAGTGTCAGTTTAATAGCAGAGACATGCTTTCTGTTTGGGTTGTACCACATCCTCAGAGGGGGACAGACTCAGTGATTTAATGAGTCTCTTCCACCTCTAAGTCCTTTGATCTGAGGCTCCACACTGGTGCACTAACACAGTAATAGTGACATGGCTGCAACCCTCTAATGTAGGTACACTCCACACACAGTGGAGTATAACGTCATCTGGTAAATTACAGAGTGAACTGCACTAGTGGAAGGTAATTTTGTGCTGATGCAGGGTAGGGTGACCAGACAGCAAATGTGAAAAATCGGGAAAAGAGATGGGGGGGGGGGGGGGGGGGTAACAGGAGCCTACATAAGAAAAAGACCTAGAAATCAGAACTGTCCCTATAAAATCAGGACAGCAGGTCACCCTAATGCAGGGCCTCTACAACGGGGGTTTGTGCCCTGGTGACTGCACTGATGCAGTTACATTACTACAAATGTCCTTAATGCAGACAGGATCTTCTAAAAATCAACTAGGTAAGCTTTTCAGCCATCAGTAACATATGGAGGCCAGGGGTGTATCTTAATGAAAAGATCTCCAGCAAAACCATTCATACAGACCTCAGTTTAGCAAGGTACTCAAGCACACGCCTAACTTTCAGCACATGACTTCAGATGGATGTCAAGTAGTCCTACTGACGTCCATCTGCTTAAGCAGATTAAAGTATATTTCTGTAGCGCGACCTACAACACTAACTCTTTAAATGCCTTCCAGCACAAAATCACATCACACATGCAAAGGGGAAATTTGGAAAGATCACCCAGCAATTTTATTAATTAAAAACGGCAATCCAGCTATCAGGCCCTCACCTCCTTGTTTGTTTGTTCTCTATTCTGTCCTTTGATTTGTTCTTCCTTATACCGCAAGGTCTTTGGAGCAGGAATTTTTACTAGTTTGTTACATTTTAGCCACTATATAAGCACCACATACATCAACTAAACATACAGGAGGACTCTGCTTGTAACAAATGCTATATTGTGATTTTGACGCATTCTTTAATCTTTAGCGGCTTTAAAACTCACTGGGCTGAAGGGGCGGGGGCCGACCTTCTGAGGATGACCACGAACTCTGAGTTTGCTTTTCTCCCAGTAAAACCTCCTAAATCGGTTAGTGCAGGAGTGAAATTGAAAGAGTGATGTCATGGCTTAGTGGCCCACAAACAGTAAGAGGGATCAGTGCCTGCTTTCAGCTGTGGAGTTCTGTGGTGGCCCGAGTGGGGGGGGGCGGGGGCGGGCTTGTGTCATGGGAGCACAAAGACCAGGGGTGAACTACTGGCCTCAGTGAAGTCAAGGGGCCCAGGATTCCAATCCCAGCATTTTGTCTGATTTGTTGAGGGCCGGATTCCAATACTCTGATTCTTGTTGAAGGGTACCGTAGCTCCTTAAGAGCTCCCATCGAAATAATGCAGTTAGGAGCTTCACAACACCAATAAAGGGGTCAGAATCTTTTCCACAATATCCATGGCTGTTATCTACAGCAGTATATTTTTGGGGAAAATGCAAGGGAAAGGTTTAATCTCTTAAAAAAAAATAATAATCACTCTAAATCATACCAACTGGATTTACACCAGGGGCACAGCTGGCTCTGGGCCACTGGGCTATCGGTGCCTCATTTGTAGCATCACATGCAGAAGAGGGGGAGTTCAAGACTCTGCCTCCAACACCAAAGCAATGTTTGAAGAGCACCTCTCTGTGGCCAATAGCATGCAAAGGATCATGACTAGCCAGGAGGGGAAATTCAAAGACCTGATCATGCAAACATATGAACAGAGACCTACCTTAACAAACACCCTGGAAATGATCTTTTTAAAAGTGAAGAGAAGGCAACAAATGTAAAAAAACAACAAACAAAACAGTAACCCATTGAAGTCTGACATCACAATTAGAAACCGGGGACATGATGCTCTACCTGGTGTGATGGCTAGAAAAGAGTTGCCAAATCTGATCGATTTAATGGTGACGCTCTTAGTGACTGCACGGAATTGGGACATAAGTGGATTCAATTTTTGCAGAGGAAAGCTATAGCATTCTTCCTGCAAACGAGGATAAGGAGGGATGCCAATGGGGGAAAAAAAAATAATTGCAGCATTTCCTGGTCTCCAGAGCCAAGGAGCATCCTGAAAGAAAACTGAGAAGAGATTTGAAGTGCAAAGGTTTTCTCAGACAGTTACACGGTCAGATAGAGCCCGGGTATGAGCCCATCGCCTCAGGAATGATCTCATGACCCCTCTGCTATCTCTAGCCTAGACTGTTTTAAGAGTTTAGTTCTAAACAAAACCAAAAACATTCAAACCTTTTAAAATTACCTTTTGGTTCAGAGGACAAAGACATTCCAATGGAAATGGGAAACGAACCATAACCAACTGGTGGGAGGGGGAGACAAGATTAATAAAAAAATCCCTTTGTGATCCCTGATCCGGCTTCAGAAACAGAGTCAGAAGATTGGTGCTATTTAAAAAATGAGTAAGGGTTAACTCAGCTCCTGTTCGACTGCCTCACTTCACTGTTGTGGCCATACTCTGTCACAGAGCATAGTTTCTAGTTTGTTTACTTTTTCAATACAGTTCAACATGTTCACGCAAGACTACAAATATGTATGGAGTACAAACCACTTCTGCTATGCTGTGTTCAACATTATTTTCTTGTTAGTTAATACCTTTTATTAATGTATAGATCCGCCTCTTATGCCCTGATTTAGCAAGGAATTTAAGCATGCGTCTAACATTTAGCATGCAAATAAAAGGCCTTGATCCAGCAAAGCATTTAAGCATTTGATGAACGGTTAGCACATAAGTAGTTCTATCAGCTTCGATGGAACCACGCACATGCTTAAAGTTAGGTGTGTGCTTATGTGCCTTGCTGAACTGGGGTTTATCTTAGGATGCATTGACTTGTTAACAACCCAGTTAGGAGATGGATTTTGATGCAGGGCACAGAGCATTCACTTTGGGCCAAATTCCGCCATCAGCTATTCACTATCAATTCCCACTGGACTTCCTTGAGGATTGTATGTGTATATCTGATGGCAGAGAGAGGCCCATTGTGCTTCAGTATGTCTTTTACATGCAGGTTAAACAATTACAGAACATATATATGTGGTGAGGGTGACCTGTAAGTTGCCGTGGATACTATTTTTGCACTATGCTATTGTTTTTGAAGGTGGAAAGTTAAAACCCAGTAAGCAACCGAATTTAAAGTAAAACTTAGGGGGCTATTCCTCGTGTTTATGTCTACAGCACTTATGCAAGGGCTCGAATCTCACTGACATCAATGCTTAACTGTAAGCATATGCTTAAGTTCTTTCCTACTCAGCAAGTCATTTAAGCATGGTCATAAGTTCCACTGATAAAGTGCCAAAGTGCCTTGCTGAATAGGAATGGAATTAAGCATGTACATGCAGTTAAGCACAAGTTTACATGTTTGGTTTAATCAGGAACTATAGGATAACACAGCCCTCTTTACCATCTGACCAACAAAAAATGTATTTGTGAACGAACTGCATTGATAGAAGAAGAAACAATATTCACTGAGTTTGTCCAGTCATCAAACATGTCATTAGATTACGTGTTCTCCATCGAAGCAAATGGGAACATTAGAGGCCGTGTGAAACATGAGCACTTCCATCTTGCTGAAAGAAGGGATGCAACAACATGGGTCACGAGTGTGCGAATGAGTACCCACATTGTCAATTGCTCATGATCAACCTGATTACATGCACTATAAACAAAGCCACAAAAGAGAGAAAATGAGACCAAAAGGCACTGGGGTTTTCCAGGCCTGCTCCCATTCAAGTCAGTGGGAGTTTTGCTAGAATTGGGCCCCCGGTTTGTAACTATGCTCAAATCAAAAGCAAATGCAAGTTGGTTTCTCTCTCGGAGCAGAGCAGTAGGGCATGATCTAATTAAGAATGCACCTTGATTGCTCATTCCTACCTGCCCTGTATAATACAATGCCCCTTTGGAATAGCGATGCAAGCTTCGTATACCCCACAATGAATAGCACTGTTCTGGTGAAGCACAAAGTCTCTTCCCAGCTGAATGAACTGGGCTGAGGAATATAAAAAAAGCAACCTCCCCCAAAACAACTCAGTGTGAGGTGGGTAAACACTTTGTTTTTAATGTTCAAATGTTAGCTCAACAGAGCTTGAAAAGAGCAATTTTATGAGGTGTACTGGGGCAAAGCACATTTGCTTAGTGTGCTAATTAATTACCAACTAGAGCTCCGGAGGCAACTGAATCAGCAGAGAGTATATAATTAAACCCAGGTCTTTTATAGATGTATTTTAAATGTTCTTCTAGAATTCTCTCTCTGGAAAAATGCAAAGGAGAAGCAAGTGCCTGTTAAAGGGAATGCAGGAAGGTTACAGTATCCAGCCATCATGAAATCTCAGCACAGAGCTGTAAAAAATGTTACAAAGAGAATTATATTGATTTTTCTTTTCTTTTTTTAAATGTATCAGTTGTGATCCTAGCAAGTGATCTTAAAATATTGTTCAAAGACCTATGAACTCACTGAATGACAGAGAAGGGAACGGAGACAACCAAAGGCCCTGATCCAGCAAAGCACTTAAGCATGTGATTAACTTTAATCACGTGAATAGTCCCCTTTACTTCAAATGTGTCAATGGAACCATTTATGTGCTTTCAAGTTAAGCACATGCTCAAGTGTTCTACTGGATTGGGGCCTAAATTCCCTTTGATGCACTGCATATTATGTATAAAATTACTTTAAAATAAAAAATTAAAAAAAAATATTTTCCTTTGTTGGAAGATTACTGAAGTAGCCATGGGTTGTGTGCATTATAGCTCAGGCTGAGGATTGCTTCCATTCTGACTCCTCTGTTTCTGTTGCTAACATTCTCAAGCAAATAAGTTTGGGATTGAAATTTGCTCAGAAAAGTATTTTTTTGTTTGCTTGTGAAAAGTCTGAGAGGAATTGATTTAGAGATTTTTGAATTATGGTTGCATGAAAAAAAGTCTCTGTTCTGATCAGTAATTCTGTTCAGAGATAACAGAATGAATAGGAAAACAAACGGCTTGTTTTGTAGCTTTCATGAAGATCTAACAAAATTAGTAAGTGGGAAATTTTGTGCATGAACATTGGAGTTGTGCTCTCTGGTTCTCTTAATAACCTGGTCTTGGGGTATCTCAAAGATAAGAATGGCGGAGTTAAAAAGACACCCTGTCAAATACCTAATGCTCAGAGATATCACAAGCTCTAATGGCAACTTTTATTTAACTTTTAAAAACAACATAAATGTTATATTAGATAACACGCGCAAACATAGCTCCTGGCAGACTGGATCAGGTCAGCGGTTGATCTGGCCAGTATCCTGTCTTTGACAGTGGTCAGAACCAATGCTTCAGAGAACGGTGCAAGAAACATTGCAATAGACAGCTGCGGGATAACTAGTTCACAGTTTGTTCCTAACTCAAATAGTCAGAGAATGGCTTATGCCCTGAAGATTGAGGGTTTACACCCCGATCAAAACTCTCTTTTTTAAAACGTTTACTATTCCAAAACTGGATAGTCTTGTTATCCATATAAATGTCCAATTTTTTTTTTTAAAAAAACATCAAAAATCTGATAAACTTTTGGCATTAATGATATATTGTGGTAACGAGTTGCACAGGGTAATTGAAAGAGAAATTAGAAAAAACTAAGAGAGCATAGAGCCTTAAAACTACCTAAAAAGAGACTGGATGCACAAACCTGGGTTAGCTGAGTTAAGGTTGGAAGCTCAATCTTCATGTTGTGCGCTTACATACAGAATGTTACAGGTTAAAACTGTGCTTTGTATCATTATTTGTGAAAATAACACAACATATAATGACTGGTTTCAGAGTAACAGCCGTGTTAGTCTGTATTCGCAAAAAGAAAGGGAGTACTTGTGGCACCTTAGAGACTGAGAAATTTCTTTGAGCATAAGCTCAAATAAGCTGTAGCTCACGAAAGCTTATGCTCAGATAAATTTGTTAGTCTCTAAGGTGCCACAAGTCCTCCTTTTCTTTTTACAACATATAATGAAAACCGACTTCACTTTAGTCCAATTCTAGGGCTTAGTCCTGCCCACAAAGCCTAGTCCAGCCTGAAAGCTTGTCTCTTTCACCAACACAAATGGTCCAATAAAAGATATTACCTCACCCACCTTGTCTCTCTAATATCGTGGGACTGACATGGCTACAACAACACTGCATAGTCCTGCACCAGTAAAGTTTTGTCACTGATTTCAGTGGAACCAGAATCTCACTGCTATGGAGGGAAAGCAAGAGAGATGCAGTAATCATCCTGTTTTAGCATTTAGGCTTGAATGCGATCTGCCCTTGCCTACCCTTTCTCTCTCTCTAATCGATGCTTAATGTGGTTTTGAATTGCTAATCCACATTAGATGTCTTTTCTGCAGAGTCATCCAGGACCAACATATGGTTGAGGAACAGGGAGCGGGGAAATAACTGATGTAGGAGGAACAGTTTCCCTGCTAAATTGTAAGCACAGTGCCAACCAGACTAATCAAATGGAATCATCTTACCGCTTGGGTCACCTGAGGCTCAAAGCACCTCAAGGGAGTTGAGGCTTGCTAGACACACAGTTTTAGAAGACAAATGCAGGCAAAAATCCAAGGACTTAAGCAACCATCCAACTACCAGGAGCCCCTGAGCGGAGGAGGCAAGAATCTGACTGTTCCACATTTTAGAACAGGATCAGGAGAACACCACCCCCATTTGATGGGAAGACATTAAGGATTAAATGGTTCCTCTCCCCTTTTTTCCTCCCAGGGGTCCAGTTTAGAATCTGTTCTTCTGACAGTAGGACTATTGTTACTAAGCAGCATGTAACAAAACCCACATTCCCAGTATGTATGTCAGGGAGCTCTGTTATCCCAAAAGTACTGAATTAAATATCTTATATAAACAGTGGACAGGACGGAAAAGCCATTGTGATTAAAAGATAACCCAAAACATTCCTTTGTAGGCCAGTCTTAGGAAATTCCCCAGGTAAAACACGGTAAACCTATGACAAGGATTTACAAGCAAGAAAGGTTTTTTGCTGAAGTATCCGTTATTTCTATAGTACTGTCAATAGACTCCACCTTACCTCCCGTCTGTTGCAAGGTGGTACTAGAAAATTCTATTAAAACTGCACATGCCAGTGAACTTTTCCCTCCCTATATATATGTAGATTTTGCACTGGCTAGAGAACGCTCTCTTTTCCAGGACAGGCTCCTCTTCTTACAGGACACATCCAGCTATCATAGGACAAGACTCCTCATGCCAAAGTTTAAACGTTTTATTATTTTTCCCCACAACCTCTGGGATTTATTCTGATCTGACCAGGCTGATGTAAATCAGAAGTAACTCCAGTGATATAAATGGGGTTCCAGTGAAATCTGGTTTCAGTGAGAAACAGGCAGCGCTTCACTGGCTTCCTTACACGAAAATGACCCTTTGCGTTTATAAACACCAGAGAGCGGTTTACTTGCTGGACATTCTTTGAAGATGGAAGCAGAAGGTGACTGATGAACTATCACCATGTTGTTCCCAAACTGTTCTCATTGATAAAGTAGCAGATTTTTCCCATTAAAAACATTTCTGTTCTATTTTTAGAAAGCTTGGGTCTCCAGCTTGGAGGACTGCTTAAGTAGAGGCAGGCTACTGACAAAGCCAGAATAGCCGTGCTGGTGATATGGTGACAGGCTAGCCGTGTAGTTTCACAATACCCACAACCGCAACTACAGCCTATGAAACAGAGCCTGTAACATGGGCTAGCCAGACTGGATCTGTGAGACTGTTCCCCACAAGAGGAAATGCCACATGATGCTGAACTGGGACACATCTAATCAGTCCATTTTCAGAGCTGATGGGAAATACTTACTCGACCATATGGTCCAAGAATCCATGGGTGGATGACTGACCAGCTTATTTTTCTCCCGGACACAAGAAAAAGGATTCCTGAGCCTCATCACTCGGTTCTGGCAGTGCTGCCATATTTCATCTGTCTGCCACTATTCAGCCAATACAATAGCCCACTACAGAAGAATAGGAGGAGGATTATGTAGGTGCCTAATTATGGATTTAGGAACCTCACTTTTGTTGTCTATATTTAAAAGTCTCAGCATCTGATGGAGTGAAACAGTTCTCTACTGCAGCTCCTCAAGAGCAGTTTTGATAGCTTCTATGGGTCTACAGTCTCACAAACACAGGCTGTTGCGGGCATTACCTTTTAATGAGAGAGTCCAGTAATGATGGAATTGTCCTTACCACACTTATTTGCCACTCATGACACGTTTTTCAAATTTTAAAAACTCAAGTACCATTTTAAACAAAGCCAAAAATGGCATCAGTAAAGAACAAACATGCAAGAAACTTACCTGACTTGGTATGGGGCCAGTGGCATGGCAGCGGTCATGTCACAGCATAGTGCACGTCAGAGCACTGCAGACGTGAAAATGGCCACCTATAACTTCTAACATCAGGGGAATGCAAGAAAAGGTTTGCCTTTGTTTATGTGCTGAATGCCCACCTCTCTCTATTAGTTGCCTTAGCAACTTGTAAGGATTTCAGATCTTTCAATGCTCTGCTAAGCCCTTCCTTGACATGTGAACACCCTGATGTAAACTTGGAATAGAATTGTCTTAATCTCTCTGTACCAGGACTTCCATAATGCACTCAACACTGAGAAAACATGTCTACGTCTCCCCAAAGTGATGGATAGCTCTCCCCCTGGCTCCAGGTTCAAATCTCAAAGCTTCATGTCATACAGACATGTTTTAATAAATTAACCTTTATTGAAAAAATCACATCAACCTTTATTTTTCTTATTTGCCCCAGTGCAAAATTAAGCTATTTAACATCGAATTGGAATAAACTGAATTGAAGGTAGCTTTAAAAAATGAATGACAAAATACACTTAAAAAGAGGATCAGACACTTTAATCTGGCGGATATGGAGGAATGGCAGGGGAGGTGGAAAGAATGTGTTATAAGGTCTGTCTGATACACAACCTACCAACAGCTTTTACCACACATTTCTGGATTAAAAACCACTGTTTAGTAGTACAACATGCACTTAAAATTGACACTACGAGGTGTAATCCATTAAATATACTGTCTGTAGACAGGAATCATTAGGGATGATAAAAGATTAAAATAAAAAAGCACCCGGGCTCAAATGCCATTCTAAAATGACGCAGATCTGCAGGGATAGTGTCGTGCCATTGATCAGAGATCTACTGCAACATGCTATAAGGTCTGGTATTTGGTCCCCTTCTTGCACATGTTTTGCAGAAATGTACTTCTTTGAAAAAGTGACATCACAAGCTCTGCATAGGCGAGGGAGGGGGGTAACATCAGACCCCCAGCTTATTGGCTTGAGTGAGGACGACTTTCAGCACTGGCATGAAGGCAGATGTCTCGCTGAAGTTGCTGGTGCTGACTATGTGGGTGTGGATGTTCAGTCCCTCTGTGTAGTTACGCGTTTCGATGCTCTTCGCAATGCTGTGCAAGCCGTTGATGATTGCTGGGGAGAGCTGAAATGAAGCCGAGGACACAGAAGGAAGTTCAGCAGAAGGAAAAACATCCAGTACGCCAAAGTCAGAAGACTGAATAGCCAAGGTCAAGCATCAAACCACAGTGCTGCTGTGGAACCTGGGTCATCCCTTGGAAAAGGTGCGGCAAAGAACTAAAGCATTTTGGACCTAAAATAAAGCCTAATGAACTCAATGGCCGTCTTCTCATTGACCTCAGCTGACTTTGGTCAAGCCCTTTTACACCAGTGTCTGCTGTTCAGAGTGGAAGAATATTAACTGAATCATCAAAATACCAGAATAAGAAAAAATGCCTACAGAGCTCTTCTGGAATGGGGGAGAGGCTCAAGGCAACTTGTATTCTGGGACATACAGCCAATTCCACAGATGGCTTTACACCACTATTACACCAGCATTTCCCTGAGTTCAGAGCACCTGTGTTAGTGATGACTACGAACAAGACATATTAATGGCTTTATTGTTATTTATTTACGTACGTTAAGGTTTGTCTCCTCTTCTGGAAGCATCCCACGAGCAAGTGTCAACAACAAAAAGATTTATCACGAAAGAAAGAGGGTCTTATGGTTATGCCACTGGGGCTAGTGCTCAGCAGAACTGAGTTCGGTAGTTGGCCAATCCACAAAACTTTCTGTGTGACCTTGGACCACTCACTCAGTCCCCATGTGCCTTAGCTCCCCATCTGTAGACTGGGATGATACTTCCTCTGTCTGATTTATCTATGTAGACGGTAAGCTCTTTGGACCAGGGACTCCTACTGTTGTGTGCTTTTAGCACAGTGGGACCCTGATCTCAGTCAGGGCCTCGAGGCACTACCATAATACAAATGCCATAACTCCACCACATGCATGAAAAGTCTGCACACACTCACAGTGCCAATCATTCTAGGTAATGATTAATATGTGATAATTAAACCTATATCAATGCCATCTTTTCAAGAAAGTCTTAGAAATGCCTACAGCATAAGAACAACCTCTGCATTAGTATTCTACTGAAACGCTGTGCATCTAACCAATGATATAACATATATGAATGCAACATCATATGGAAAAAATATTCAAAGACAAAGTAATAAAAGAACAAAACTACTTACTGTCTGTTCCCTAAGTTTGTCATACAGAAACTCCAGGCGTTTGTTGGCATCATCTAACTTCCTCTTGGTTTGCTGAAGGGGAAAAAAAAGGAAGTGGAGCAGTACTAAGAACACAGTTCTGATTTTATAGTGAGAATATAATTTAGTCACAAGGGGAACTGTATAGCGAATGAACAGCAGCAACTAAGATTCCCTGATTAGCATTGTTTTCAGTAAGACTTTAAGCTTAGAATAAGGAAAAGTTATTTACTTGTTCCCATAATATAAGAACTAGGGGTCACCAAATGAAATTAATGGGCAGCAGGTTTAAAACAAATAAAAGGACGTTCTTCTTCACTCAGCGCACAGTCAACCTGTGGAACTCCTTGCCTGAGGAGGTTGTGAAGGTTAGGACTATAACAGGGTTTAAAAGAGAACTGGATAAATTCATGGAGGTTAAGTCTATTAATGGCTATTAGCCAGGATGGGTAAGAAATGGTGTCCCTAGCCTCTGTTTATCAGAGGGTGGAGATGGATGGCAGGAGAGAGATCCCTTGATCATTACCTGTTAGGTTCACTCCCTCTGGGGCACCTGGCATTGGCCACTGTCGGTAGACAGGATACTGGGCTGGATGGCCCTTTGGTCTGACCCAGTATGGCCATTCTTATGTTCTGTTCTTAAGCTGTTTGCTCAGTACCTTTTGCCATTGATTGTACTACGAAAGACGAAGACTAGGTGATAGTAGAAAGTAGCCAATCCCCACACCTAAGGTTCTGCCTACCTACTGTACTGCAGTAGTACAGCACATGTGTAGTTTGTGAAACATCCTCAATGTTTTGGGATTTTAAAAAGTGACATACAAATATATAGTATAAATTTTCTTTTGCAGCTAACTGGGAAAACATGATTTCTGTTAAGTAAAAATAACGCTAAGATCAAAATATCCAGCCCAAGGAATAATTTTGTCCTGAGAGTTCAAGGACTGACAGTAATAAAAGACAAAAAACAAGAAATGAAATTCATTCATTTAAAACTTATTCTGACTGTATTTTAATGGCAAGGCTATTAAGAGTAAAAATAGGAACATGTGTAAACAAATTCTTACTGCAAGCAGGAAAAAACAAACAAACCCCAAGCTACAAAACATCTTTTGTGTCCATTGAGAGTTCTAATTTTGCAAAGACAGAAATTTATGGGTGCAGTGTGATCTTTTCTGCCACAAAAATGATAACATTTTTCTTAGAATAGCAAGTTTTCACCTAAGATAGATTCACGATTCCTGCCCAGGGTGTGGGGTGGAATTTCACTATGTTCCACCAAAAGTGGCACATTCATTAGTGAGATGGTGAATTTTCATCCCACATCATGTCTGTGAACAGCTGTGAATATGAAGTTTTGCACATGACTAGTCAAAGTAAAAACTGAGAGTCCTCCAGCTGTAAATAGCACAGCACACATGCCGCTGCTAGTGAAACATGAATGAGGAGAGGCCAGAAGCATTGGAGACACCCTAGTTTGGTGAAGATCTTGGGATTCCTTCTTCCAATGCAGTCTCAGGACCTTCTAGAATCAATAGCTTCATTTACCAGAGAGCATTTCACTGAGTTATTGTATTCAGTAAAGCACTAACAGAGAGAGAGAGAGAATTAAAAGTTATATGGCTGTATTTCAGTAGAGATTTGAAGTGTGATGGATGGTTCAGATAAAGCAAGGTTATTTCAGATGGCAAAAGCTTCAAGGAGAATGTCATTACACAAGCACATTCTAGAGCTAGCGTGGCAGAACCCTGCGTGGTATCCAGGGATTTAAAGACAAAAATGATTTCCCAAAATGACATGACAGGGTGAGAAAAGAGCCTCTTAGCGTGACCTCCCACATATAAGATTTTGTACCATTTGCCTCAAATCACTTGACAGCCTGGGTACTATCCTCTTTTTACAGATGGAGGAATTGACACACAGAAGGATTAAGTGATGAGAATAACACCTGTGTTCAGCAAATGGCACAAAGTCACAACACAAGTTGGCAGCAGAGCTGCAAATAGTTCTACTGACTCCCAGTTTCCTGTTTTAACCACTAGACAACACTGTCTTTCATACCAAGTCCTGTATTTGTACATAGCCCGGTAGAGACTGCCCATGTGCTAATGATATCTATTCCTCAAATATACGGAAGGACTCATGACAGCTTTTCCAGCTACTGTGTCCAGGGAATGTTTGCTCTGCCCAAGAAAATCTGAGAGATTTTTAAAGAATTAAACAAATGACTGGGCTGATGCCCCAGAAAAAGTGACCTTTTCATATGCAGAAAACAAGAAAAAGTGAAGTGGTGTCAGAACGTGAACTGAATTTTCTTCAGGCCATTCTTAAGTTTGCTGCCCAGAACGGAGAAAGTAGAATTATGGGAGCAAAAGGCCAGACTTCTTTATTGTATTTGACTTTTGCTCCCATCCCGCTATAGAGAAAAGCATTGGGCAATCAACTGCTACTGAATAGTCACAGGTAGTATTCTGAAAACTATCAAAAGGAAAATGAAGGGACTCTTTCCCACCTCCCATGAAGACAACCTGTACAGATCTACCAGGAAATGGCTGGGATGAGAAACAAGAGGAGGAGGAAACAGACTATGATACAAGTTAGTATCAAACCAAAACTACATCTCCAGTTTAAATTTTAGATAGCGGTTCAATAAATATGACACAAAGCCAATTTGTGAACAGTCCACTGAATGCTTACTACAAAGCCATTATTGTATTCCAGCACCAACATGTCAATTTATATTAATAATGGAAACCTGTGTCTCTGTCACTGGTTAAACATATTCAGCATACAGGAGGCCAATAGCCACTAATCTTCCTTTCATAACCTACTTACTGTTGGCACAAGCTGAGGAGTAAATATGATTCTTTACAGCTGCAGTGTTATTGACTCAACGCAAATCTCTCTCTCGGAGTCTCACCGCTATTTCCATTGCTTACTTAGAAATGTTTGTTTTCTTTGGAATTGGAGTGACAACTCAGGAAATGCACTGAAGCTGTTAAAAAGATCATGGACTGGCACTTGCAGTAAATGAGCCAGGCACAGCTGTTGTACTTTACCGTAATAAACCACAGTAAAATGTTTCTGCAAAAGTAGTACGGCTCTAGTCTAGTCTCTGTACGTTGCCACTAGAGGGCAGCATGATTAAACACTTGAGCAGATCTGAAATTCCATCCTTTAGAGCAGGGGTTCTCCAACTATTTTTGCTGGGCCTCCCTTTGAAAGTATTTCAGGCTGTGATGACCCCCCCTTCCTCCCCCATACCATGCCATGCCACCCTTACTTTGGCGCAGCGCTGCCTTCAGAGCTGGGCGGCCAGTCAGCAGCCACCGCTGTCCAACCGCCCAGCTCTGACAGTAGTGCAGAAGTAAAGGTGGCAATATATCAACCCCCCTACAATAGGCTTACAACCCCCTTTTGAATCAGGACTCCCAGTTTGAGAAACATTGCTTTAGACCGCAGTGGTCACATGGTATGGGAGGACATTGGCACAACCATCTATTACTACAGAGACAAGAGACACTGAATAAACCCAATGATTAAAAACTGGTTAGCTAATCACTTAATACTTTTCCCCCTCTCCCCTTCTTCTGAAGCCTGTTTGTTATCATGACACACACGTCACCTTGTGACATAGAGGCCCATTGATGCCAATAGGTAAAGGGTTCTCTGAGCTGGGTCAGGAACTCCCAACAGGCCTGACAAACTCACTACACCTAACACATTGCTGCTGTATAGAATACCATGTGAGATCTTAAATGAAAGCCAGGATGATGCTGGCCAAGAATACCATTGTGAAGTGTGTGTACTCATTATATTTAAGAAGTTATGTCAATATACTGAAAATATGTCCGTACAAGTTTGTGTCCAGATGTTAGTCCCCAGCAAAGGTGAAAAACTGGTTTAGCCAGACAAGGGATGTGTATTTGCATGACTGCTTAGGTTCATATATAGATTAAGCATGGTAAGCCAAACACAATGGGAGCTACACTTGGATTTCAAGTCAACATATGGATGTGAAATAAACAGACCTGCGGGAAGACACCTTGGAGCCAGCTCCCCAAGAAGGAAATCTTAGGGGTCTCCCCATCTTTGGGGACAAAATAATGAGTTTGGGGAAATATAAGGAAAAAACTAAAAGACTTTCTGTCATCTATTGACTGAGGAAACTGCTTAAAGGGCAGGAGGTATTCATGAAAACCAGTATCTGAGCTATGACTAAAACAGCTCTGTTAAAGACTGAATCCTTAGGAGAGAACAGATTCTTTCAAATAGGAAAAGGTGACCATCCATAAGTATAGACCTGGGATTGCATTTTATGTTTTCTTTTATTTGAAATCTATTCTTCTTCTTATCCTTGCTCGCTAGGTCTTAAAATCTTAACCTTCATTTAGAGGTCATAGAATCATAGAATATCAGGGTTGGAAGGAACCTCAGGAGGTCATCTAGTCCAACCCCCTGCTCAAAAGCAGGACCCATCCCCAATTAAATCATCCCAGCCAGGGCTTTGTCAAGCCTGACCTTAAAAACTTCTAAGGAAGGAGATTCCACCACCTCCCTAGGCAACGCATTCCAGTGTTTCACCACCCTCCCAGTGAAAAAGTTTTTCCTAATATCCAACCTAAACCACCCCCACTGCAACTTGAGACCATTACTCCTTGTCCTGTCCTCTTCCACCACTGAGAATAGTCTAGAACCATCCTCTCTGGAACCACCTCTCAGGTAGTTGAAAGCAGCTATCAAATCCCCCCTCATTCTTCTCTTCTGCAGACTAAACAATCCCAGTTCCCTCAGCCTCTCCTCATAAGTCATGTGTTCCAGACCCCTAATAATTTTTGTTGCCCTTCGCTGGACTCTTTCCAATTTATCCACATCCTTCTTGTGGTGTGGGACCCAAAACTGGACACAGTACTCCAGATGAGGCCTCACCAATGTCGAATAGAGGGGGACGATCATGTCCCTCGATCTGCTCGCTATGCCCCTACTTATACATCCCAAAATGCCATTGGCCTTCTTGGCAACAAGGGCACACTGCTGACTCATATCCAGCTTCTCGTTCACTGTCACCCCTAGGTCCTTTTCCGCAGAACTGCTGCCTAGCCATTCGGTCCCTAGTCTGTAGCTGTGCATTGGGTTCTTCCGTCCTAAGTGCAGGACCCTGCACTTATCCTTATTGAACCTCATCAGATTTCTTTTGGCCCAATCCTCCAATTTGTCTAGGTCCCTCTGTATCCTATCCCTGCCCTCCAGCGTATCTACCACTCCTCCCAGTTTAGTATCATCCGCAAATTTGCTGAGAGTGCAATCCACACCATCCTCCAGATCATTTATGAAGATATTGAACAAAACCGGCCCCAGGACCGACCCCTGGGGCACTCCACTTGACACCGGCTGCCAACTAGACATGGAGCCATTGATCACTACCCGTTGAGCCCGACAATCTAGCCAACTTTCTACCCACCTTATAGTGCATTCATCCAGCCCGTACTTTAACTTGCTGACAAGAATACTGTGGGAGACAGTGTCAGGTTCGTATTTGTTTTCACTATAAAGAGATTGCCATGCTGCGTTGTTATAAAGGATCTGATCCTGAGTTGTTCTAGTCAAGCTGTGTATACTCCGTGCCTTCAGGGACAGCTTAGCTTGTAATTCCTGTGCGGGCCCAGTGACAAGGGCTAGATATTACGGAGGGGGATGCTGTTAGATGGGGCTCAGGGTGTGATTGTGACTAGCCCGCATAGAGGGGGTGGGGTTGTGGACACCTGGAAGTCAGTGCTTGTCTGGGGCCACAGGCTGTTGGTTTCAGGGAGCTGATCTACAGCAGGCATCAGGCAAAGCTGCTTCATGCTATGGGCAGGTGGTGATGAGGCACCTCACACCCTGAATACCTCTGGGGAGTGTCATACACTTATCAAAAATGGAGGCTTAATATGATCCTTCTGCCCGTCTCTCAGCTCGGATGCACAATAGCCTCAGCGAATACCCACCTCGGCATATGAGGTTTCTTGTTCCAGTTAGAGGAATGGGCTAAACAGACAATGACATGCCAAATCAGATTAGCGTAGCTCCTACCTTAAGGGGGCGGGTTTAGTATGAAGAGAGGCAGAGGAATCCTTTTCTCCTAAACAGAAATAGAGCGGGGATCCCATTGCTCTCCACCCCCCAACCCAGACCAGAGCTCCAGTTCTTCCAGCCAGAAGGGAGCCCAACGATGCCACTAATACCATGGAAGGAATTTGCCCTTGTGGACAGAAGGAATTCCTTCCTGCCTTTCTCCCAGAAGCAGTGCTCTATCTAGGCCTACTTATCCAGCGACAAGGTGACCCAGACCTGGAGCCATGTTTCCCGTGTGGTGGGGCAGATCGTTAGCACTAGGTCACAGAGCTAGTAAAGATTTGAGGTGGAATCCTGCTCCTGCTGAGGTCAATGGGAGTTTTGCCATTAACATCAACGCGGCCAGGATTTCATCACCCTTGATTCTTTGTTTCCCATTTGAAATGCCTGTGGTGCTTTGCTGTGCTGCTGCTGAGCGGCTGCCACGTTCCGTCCCCAGCGTGGCTGCCTCTCCATGGTGCGCGTGGGTCTCTGTCTACAGTCTGTGTCTGCTTTATGTCTGTAAAGTGCCAAGGGATCCCTTGGGCCCGAAAGAGTTAAAACGAATGAGAGACTTATCACTGGTTAATGCAGCCACCACGGTGTACATCGAATTAAAATTATAGAGTGCTGCTCCACTAATGGATCACCAATGCAAAGACCTACTGGATCTGTGGCAGACGACAGGCATCTCTGGATCAGAGCTTCAAATGTGGTCTTCAGAATAAGGTGCTCATCAGGAATAGGCTTCTTTGTAATCTTCTCCGCTGGCAATGACTGCACATGCTAAAGAAGAGAAGATGGGGTGTTAAAGCCACTTTGGAAACTCCTCGGGAATTGTAGGTACTCTATCATTGTTTCTTAAACTCATCACAAGTTACTAACAATCTGAGCACGCTCACTCGCTCCTCCCTTCCATGCCTGCGGAGCTGAGATCACTGAAGAGGCAACATTAGCAGTGTCTCAGTTGGGGAGTGCATCTGATATCTCTTCTTCAGCAGCAGCAGCTGTGAAAAGCAGGGTAGTCGCAGGGAGAAGCGACTCGATTAGCCTGACTGCCTGGCTCAGGGTAGTAGCAAGTGCAAAGCAGCAGCAACTAGGTGTTTATGGTTATAAAGTGACAACCTTGAATGAAGATGGCGGATACAAACCCCATGATGCTCTTTCAGCTGTGTAAGATCCTGCTACTCATAGTGAGATGAACACCTCCTGGCATTAGTCTTGTTCCGGTTTGGGGAAAGGGGACGAATGCTCTGAGGTTGGAGTTGGTCAATATAAACAAAGGATGGGTGGGAGAAGGACACAGGACGTGCCTGTAATAACTGATTTATAATTTATGTCCAACTGGTTGCTATTGCATTGTTTGTCATGATTACCAGGGGTTAATTCCAGCAGGAGTTCCTGGCATCTCTGCAGGAAAGGGGATGATGGCTTCAGGTTGCCCCATTCACAGATACCAAATGAGACAGGCATCGCTACCTATGACCAGGTTGAGATCAACCGTCAGCAGGGGACCCAATATGGGAGGTACTAATCTGTAAGCCAATGAAGAGGTCGTCAGGCAGGAAGCTGGAAACAAAGAACCTTCGGACTGACAAACAGAGATTCTAAAGCACGGGGAGGAAGACACAGGGATCATGGGAAGCAAAGTGAACCCCAGCCCCCAGAAGTGGGGGTGCCTGGGAGAATCTAGGTCAGACAGATATGCCTGTAGATTTGTTGTGTTAACCCTCCCGTTCCCTTGTTATGCTTGGCCGTACTATTAAAGTTACACAATACTTTGGTTTGTCAAAGCTGTACTGGGTCTCTATATTTACACTGGTCACAGCTGTGAAAGAAAGGCTGCTGGCAGCCAAATTTAGTCAGGCCTGCTCAGCCATCACGGTTGGTGCACAGGAGGCCGCAGCCCCACCCTCTTGTCTGAGAGTGGGAGAATCATGAGATTCCACCCTGGAGGCCTAAAGTCTGAAGGGGTTGCATTCAGAGAGACCACTGAAGGGGGCAGAGGTGCAGATAGCCTTGAACCGTGAGACGGTTTAGTCGATTTTGCCTTCTCTCTCAGCCTCTCTCTGGATTTGTCTACATGAGAAAGATGTACTGGTTCAACTTAAATTGGCTTTTATACCCATTTAAACCGTGCAAACCCCCATGTGGACATTCTTACTTCAGCTTAAGAGGGGCTTATTTCAGTTTAACAGAAACCAATTCCCAATCGACTTATGCTAAACCAAAACAAGAGTGTACACACAGCCTTTTGAATCAGTTTAGTTAAACCGGTGCAACTTTCTTGTGTCATTGAAGCCTAAGATGAACAGAGAAAGTTCTCATTCTGTGTCTGTTCCGTGCCTAGCACAATGAGTCCCCAATCCTGGATGGGGGGGTTAAGCACTACCGGAATACAAAACAACATCAACTTAATTGCCATTACCTGTATGGTGTTGCCAATTGGAGCTCCTGGTGCCCCCTCTGTACTAGTTTTTGAGACAGCCGGAGGCACGACGGCCTGCCCCAGAGGCTGCTGAATAGGCTGGAACGGGTTTTGTAAAATGGGCTGCCCTGATGGAAGATGCGAGGGCTGAAACGCAGCCTGGGCTGCCGGTGGCAGTGAAGCGGGCGGCTGCTGCATCTGGGATTGTGGATCCAGCAGAGGGTTCATTATTGGGGATGTGATGGGAACAGGAGGCATGAAGTGATCAGGTGTCTAAAGAAAATCAAACAAGAAGTTTACCATGCCTTCTCTGCTCATTATTTCCACAAAAAGGGCTGTATTGTACTAACCCTGTCTTTCAAACATGATGTACCTGTAATACAGAAATGTAGGAAACAATCCCTTTCTCCCATCTCCTTATACATTCTGACTTATGACATAAATTGACATAAGTTGTACAAGTGACAGATAACAAGTACATAAAAGGTTTCAGAGTAACAGCTGTGTTAGTCTGTATTCGCAAAAAGAAAAGGAGTACTTGTGGCACCTTAGCGACTAACACATTTATTTGAGCATAAGCTTTCGTGAACTACGGCTCACTTCATTGGATGCATACTGTGGAAAGTGTAGAAAATCTACTACACTAGATCTTCTACTACTGCTCGAGCTTCTACACTTTCCACAGTATGCATCCGATGAGGTGAGCTGTAGCTCACGAAAGCTTTATGCTCAAATAAATTGGTTAGTCTCTAAGGTGCCACAAGTACTCCTTTTCTTTTTGCAAGTACATAAAAGGTCTCTGTTCCAAAAATCTTACAATCTAAAACCCCAATCCAGCGAACACTTACACACATGCTTAACTTCAAGCCAAAGGGCTCGTCACCAACTGGAAAAGCATGTGATTAAGTGCGTACAGGATTGGGATCTACAGGCAGTAGTGGGTACCACATAGTAGAAGACACTCTAGAACTCACAGAGTGGCATACAGTCATTACAACGTGGCGTTTTACTTTCAAGAAAACGAAAGTGTAAGTGAGAATGAATCTCAGTTAATAGCAGAAAATTAACTCCCAAATATCCAGATTATTTAATGATAGCATTACTCAGATGGGAAATAGTCTATGAATACTTCATTTCTTATTGTTTTTTAATCTGTGTTTATATTTTAAGATCTTATTTGCAAGAACAGTTTTTTATTCTCATCTGTAAAGCGCCTACCCCACAGCTGGCACTATCCAAACAATACATCTTTCAAATGAGAGTCAAGCCTCTGGTAAACAGATTGCTATTAAGCCCAATTATTAATGCAGTTCAGAACTAGTGCCTAAATGTTTGTATGTACATACGCACAAAAGGCCACAAACGTGAGAGAGAGAGTTTGGGAGAGGAAAGAACAGATGACTAAATGGGATGCTGGCTTCTGTTACAACTACAATAACGTGAAAAACAAACCACAGTTAGACTTTCCACACTTTTTAAGGGTATTAAAGGAAACAACAAGAAAGTCCAAGATGCTAAGTGTAGTTCTGGTTTAATGAAACTGTAATTATGGCTGGTTGCTTGTCATGGCAAAAGACATGTTTTGGTCACAGCAAAAAAAAGCAAAAGTCATAGTTTTAGCTATAAAAAAGAAAATCATGGCCCTCACTGTTTTAATTAATAAATATTAAGTCATTAGTCATGGGAAATTATAAAAAAGGCTTGTTTGGGGGGAAAATGCAAAATATCCTTTATTTTATGATAAAAATTGTTTTAAAACCATTTAACAATATTTAAGTAATAGTTTAAAAACCATTAAGAAACGCATACTCTATTATACTGAAAATACACAGGAAATAAATCAGTGCGTAAATATTCATAATGGAAGCTTGGCTGGTACCAATTCGGGCAGGGTGACAAAGATCATGACTTTTTATTGAAATAACTCCCAAATCCTAAAGATCAGGTTGTGTAACAGAAGCCAGGGCTATGACCAAAACATTCCACAACAACAAATCCAATTAAAAAGACAGCATTTTCTAACCAATTTTTTTATTAATTTATCATCAGGGCGTTATCCAGACTGGTATGCTTCCTCCTCCTCTTTGAGAGTATTAACCCGCTCTAAAAGGTACCCCCAGACTGACAGCTTTGGACACCAAAGCCCTGACTTTGTCATGTACAGGAACAGTGCAAGCTTCCTCAACTCCATCCTGCCAATGATGTTTGGTAATCCTGACCTGCACAGACAAACTCCAGGGGTTACTAGTTACTGTAGTTTTGTCTCCATGTACATTCACAACCTTATTCTGTGTGCTTAGACTGCCATGAAGAACTGGACAGATCACCACTATCTGATTTCATGTGGGCCACTACGACAGAATTTTGATCACTGCAAAATGTTCCACAATGAACCCAGAGGCTAGAATTAAAAGGCTCATTCTACCCTAATAAAAGTGTCCTGAGCTCCTCACTCCTGCCGGTCATGCTGCATTTTCCCACCCAGACTCTTTGATAAAGGTGAAGTTTTATATCATGGTCTCTCATCGTGACACTTGTCATACCATTAGTAAATACCAGGGGCCAGATCCTCAACTTGTGGACATTGTTGTAGCTAAAGAGAAGGTCAATGGAGCTATGACAACATACGCCAGCTCAGAGTCTGGCCCTAGGGAAAACATTCACAATTCACCTGCTTTTCTGCAAATAACAATGGTCCGTAGTACTTTTATCCCAAACTGTGACCACCGATTATTAACAACAATTTTCCCAAGAACTCAGCCTCCTTTGGATGCATATTTCAGGGTGTTTATGAATGTATTTCAGGAGATAATATATGCTGAAAATTTACATGTCTTCCTTCCCTTTAAACACAACTTTTATTCACAATGCTATTAAATTGCTGTTTGATGATAACACTTCATTTTTTTCTTCTTCCAGCAATGGTTTTCATAACATTTAGTTAAGATACTGCTTTTTAAAATGCATCGTATGCAGTTTAGTGGGATACCAATTTCATACAATACCTTCTTCTTTGTAATTCTGTTCAAAGCAGGAGGATCATTCCAACCATTTTGAGGTCCTATAACAAAAAAAGGCAACATTAATCATTTGTTAGAATCCTAGAAGTTGGGGAATAGACCTATTTGCCACACTACAACTCCAAATTACTGCTCTAGCAACATCCAAAACTCTTAAGCAAGGTTGGCTCTGTGCCATAGTTGTAAAACTGGTGGTTATGTGACCTGATAACCAAAGTCTTGGTTCTCAGATCTGCTACTGCACCACTAATATTCATGATGGTAGAATAACACATCCCTTGTGCTAAGCAGCAAGCCCTGCAGTTCTTTACACTGAAAGCCCGTTCGCTGTATCTGCCTGAGAGAGGTTACTTTCTTTATAGCTAAGTTAGAATTTGACCTAGTCATCTTGAGCTTCCCCTCCTGTACATAATATAAATCACCTGAATGCATTAAATTAAATTCCTCGTAGACAACATAAAAAGCAAACTACCAACCATCCCAAGAGAGCAACGTTGCATTGCCAAACCTTCTGAATTTTGGCAATGTTGCAGGCAGAAACACAGTTAGGACCACACAGCCAAAGTATGTTAACATAGTCTCTCAGTTATCTATGAAGGTTTCACTATATCTGTTTGTAACAAAACAAATTAGACCATTTGCCGGGCAATTCTGTTTGCACAACTATGTTAACATTATGATAAAAGTTAATCAACAGTGGGCACCTCAGAGCAGTTTGGAAAAAAGCAGTTCATGGGCACTGAATTCTGCTTAAAACATTTTCTGAGAGTTGCTCCTCTGCTTTTTTGTGACGGATGTTTACACAGCAACAAGATGTGTTCTCCAACAACAGAAGGAAAACAGAGAGGATACTCCAAGTGAAGAATAAACATCAGTAGGACTCTTAAAATCCTAGGTCACATTCACCCGTGTGCTCAGTCTAGAGATACAAGGCAGTCATAAACCAGGTTTACCCAGCCAGTTAAATAACATTTGTGATCGTGTTGGGTCACAAAAGCAGAGTAAAGCTGCCTGAGCAGACTGGTGATTCTGGCCCCTTGCATTCAGGCCAATGTCGTAGTAACGAGGAAAGAGAAATACAGAATATAGGTTATCTGAGCAGAACTGTTTCTAATAATTTTTTCAGTGGTTTTCATGACAAATCAGCTCATTAAAAGAAAGCGTTTTCTGTGTACTTGCAAAATTTGCAGTACAAAGCTTAGATTAGTGAATTAAAAATTGTTCCAGTATTTCATTATGCACATTTAATAGGGGCCACTGTATTAAAACTCAACATTAATGCTGCTTAAACTGGGGTAATGAGGATTTATTGTTCAAAGCCACAAAAAGCCAAAAGAAAAAAATTCAATGGACTTTTTCACCACAGTGTTTTTGTCTTCGTAAACTATGAATTCATGTTCACACAGTGGACTGTGTTACTTCAGTACAGACTTAGCTGGACTCTAAATTTAACAAGCACTTGAGAGTTTTGTTAAACAAGTTCCATACCCAGCATGCCTGTAATACCTTAAAGGGGCCTATTAAACAATTACTTAAAAACCTTCTTGTTAACCAAAACTCAGTCATATCCCCTGACCAATGAGAACATCAGGTATCATGTCCCCTACCTAGCTGGCACATCAGTTTTCGTAAGATTTCAGATATGGAGAGCCTGGCTTTTGTAGCACAGACTATGACATCAATTTGTTTTAGCATTACTAATACTGGTAATAATTTTATAGAATTCAGTTAAAATGCATCAACTCATTTCTGTGGTTAAAAATTCCAGTTCTGGTATTATTTATGTTCATTAGGATATTATAAAATTTGATTCAATTAAAATTGTATTGACAAAGAGCGTTGAATTTAGTGTACTATGAGGGTCACATGCATTCCATTAATTTCATATGGTGGCTTAATTGATTTCCATGTTATACTGTAGCTAGTTCACCTTGCAGGGTAGAGGCCTGGTCTTGAGAAGACTGATTTTCTGTAGATAAAATGCAAAAATAACTAAGGCGTTTAAAAAAAGTAAACATAGCCTAACCTGTAATTATTTTTCTCATTAGCTATTTCATTTCAGTAAGTGTGCAAAGCTTGAATTTTCATCACCTGACAAAAATATCTAATAGAATTAAATAACCAGTTTAATGACAACATTAATTAGTGCTATATGCTGCCCCATCAACCCTGCAGAATGACTTTCCTCTGCCCTCCCAAAACATGAGTCTGACTCCTTTCCCATTTAGGATGTCATCATTTCAAGTGGCTCCTAATAACTGTTGCAGAATCCTGACTTACTTTTGTTATCAGGCCAACTGAACCAAGAGACTACTCATCAGAGACAAAATTCCCTCATCACAATGGCTTCCACTCAGGAAAGCATTTAAGTATCTGCTCAAAGGGCTAGACTTCAGTAGGACTTCAGCACATGCTTAAGTGCTTTTCTGAATCAAGACCTGTATGATTATTTTGTATTTATACTGCGTGTCAATATCACATTTGTTATGATAGGAGCGTCCCACAGAAATATAAAGCAAGTTCCCTGCCCTAACTGAGCTGACAATCCAAATAACATGACACAGCAAGATATTTTACATCACCTACAAGGAAAAAGGGGAGCACTAGACAGCTATTCTACAGTATATTTAAGATTTGTTAGGCACCATCTGTCATTAACCCTGGTTTTTAGAGATTTATAATCCTTGCACAAACGTCTCACTGGACTGAGACGTGCAGTATCATAACCCCAAAAAAGAAGGAATACTGTGCAACACTAAAAATCACTTCATGCTTAAGATGGATGCCACAGATAGGTTCCTTAAACATCTGCTGTTGTGAAAGTCCAGATGGTTTAAAATGACAATTGAAAGCACTTACTTTCTAATATGATCTTATTGATATTGCTTAGCCTACCAATTTTTACATTTTTCCGTAAAAAAACTAATGGAAAAAACTGCGCGTGGAGTTCTAGCTTTTCTACCTGCATCTTCAAATGTCGCTGGCTTACTGCATATATCCTTTAATCTTAAAGCATGAGATTTTTATTTTTATTTATTTATTCTGAATGAATAAAGTTTAAAAAGAAAAACAACCCACATCAAAATGATATTAAGATCCTGGATTACAACATATGAAAGCACAGAAATTCAAAGTCAAGGATCAAACCTCCATTACTAGGCATAACCATCCTGTTTGCTTAAATTAATACACTTTGGTAGACACTAAACATCATGGATTGAATAGAGACACTGGATTTATGGTTTATTACAACAATCTATACTCCACTAACAACCCCCCACCCAGCTGCTCCCTGCCCCCACTTCCTTTCCTCCCTATGACTGGAGGGGTGTTAACGGGCCACTTCACCTTGAATGGTCCCTTGAAATGTGCGTTAACTACTTATGCTAAACAATCTGTTCCACCTTGTATTTCGCTGTGACTCCGATAAAGGGCAGGTCTACATACACACAACATGCTGCATCGGCGCAGCTGCGCTGCTAAAGTAAAGATGCTCCTACGCCAACTGGAGAGCTTTTCAACGCAGCACTATACACGGGGGGGCGGGGCAGATGAGGTCGGTATCACTACGTCGCTTAGGGTTGTGGATATTTCAGATGCCTAAGCGACGTACTGATATAGGTCTGTAGTGCAGACTTGAAGAAGAGCTCTATGTAAACTTGTCTCTCTCACCAACAGAATTTGGCCTCATAAAAGATATTACCCCATCCACCTCGTCTCTCTGTTTGCACCTAGACATTTGGAGGTATAGCTATGACCTTCACGTTGGCTTTATGTTTTCATGTACTTAATATAATGGTGACATACTGAGAGGCCTTTTTCACGATGCCGTGCAGCTTCTGTGAATAATGTTGGTGACTAAGGCACGGTAAGTACAGTCTATTTATCAAGACTACTCTGAGGGGATGGAGTTTGAACAGACTATAGATTGTACTTTCAGCATTAAAAGAGTTTTAAAAAGCAAGTTTTCCCTCTCTGGTTGGTACAGTTTTCTGAGAGAAATGATCTAACAACCTGAGCAGAACAGTCTGTTGAAGGTTCTCTGAAACATCTTTTTTACAAAGTTCCCTCAATTGCAGCAATGTGGTTCCCACTCAGCAGCCCATCCCTGTGCAATAGAGCAATTCAGCACTTAAGACGCAATGGGACTAAGCACGTGACTAAAGTTAAGAATGTGCTCAAATGCTCTGGTGAATAGGGATGAACTTAAACACACACTTAAAGGCTTTGGGGCACTGGGGCCTCAGTGCTGAAATCTGCTAATAATCAATTAAAAGAATTTTCAACACCCAAGTTTAAAAGTTTTAAACTTTACACCAGATCTCCCCCCTTACTAGCTACTGGGACAAATTCAGCCGATATTGCTAATGTTGACAGAACTTGATAAAAACAAGTATAGGTCACCTTTGAGCAAAAAGTGGAAACTGAAAGTGACCCATTTTACAGCGCTTGTTATTAAGGCTGGAAGCTTCTACAGTGCATAAGTGAGAGCTGTACCCTACTTTGAAAGAGCCATATGGACTATATTGCTTAAACTTTTAACACAAGAAACTTAACAGGTGACAGATCTCTCAACTGCATTCTAGTGACCCTTATATAATAGTAAAATGGATTAGAGAGAAAACTGTTAAAGCGGTTTCCTGCTACTTGCATTTTTCGGAAGGTACAGGAGCAATGCTGTCTGCATTACAGTGTGCTGCTTTGCTTCTGCAAGGCTAGGAAACTTGGAAGCAACTCCCGCTCCACCCGGTACACTAATACCTCCTCCTTGTGGTGTACACCATCCTCACACAAAGATGGGGAAGGATATCCAACTGCCTCATCAAGAAAAGGAAAGGAGAAGGTATTCTGTCCGTTTGTAGAACATATGGGATATTAACAGTCTCAACAGGATGCACCCTTTGGGAAGACACATCCCTACAATGTTAAACAATGCTGCCCAGGCTGACAGGCCCCCAAAACTGACTCCACTCTTCCCTGGACAGAGTGGACATTTTTCTCCTAACGTGTGTGCGTTAATGTAATACTCGTGAAAGGACCTGGAGCCACAGCCCGGGAGACAGCAGTCCTGTTTATCCAGAGAACAGGCACAGTCAGGGTAGGGGCAGAACCAGCTTCAGATAAATGCAAGTAACACCCATGTGCCCCGAGCCACCCTTTCGAGCTCCTCCTGGTCAAGGGTGCCTCATTCCTGACCCAGCTTGACTGCTCAGAGGACAGATCAGCTTCCACGTCCATTCAAACCATAACATCTCTGATGAGATGGACAATAATGTGGCCAATTAGTACCAAGTGGATCTGAGCTTTTTGTGTTGGGGACACTTGTCCATTGGAATGGACCAAGACCAAATACACTTCATATCGATCAACAAACAGCGTCAGCCTTTCAGTTGCTACCAACTTGGGCTGGATTCCAGCAGGCAACCTAGAGGCTCTATAGCGCATTAACAATGCTCTGAGCAAACCATTTCCCCACCAGAAAAGACATTTAAAAGAAAGTCCAATGGTTTGGTCTCAGAGCCCATTAACAGGACACTGTCCCTTTAAACAACAGACTCCTTGCCCAAACACAGCCCTGTTTTCCATCTGCTGCATTACTCCCTTATCCCCTTTGCGTTAACAGGGTAGAGCTAAAACAATGTTTAAATCAGAATTCCTCACACTCATGTATACATCAGGACCAGAAATGCTGTTTAAAAGTTATCTGAGGAACAAGTGACATTAATAAAGAGATAGGTCGAGCATCATGCAGGTCACTAAAGCAGCTCAAACTGTAAACAACAGTAAAGGATGCTTGAGTCCCTCTGTTTCTCACCACGCTGGCAGACTCTGTTATCATGCACACTCAAACATGCTCTTGAGTTCTAGCAACAGACACATGCTATTTTTGTTTGTTTGTTTATCTTATAGAAAAAACATGCCATTGAAGTGTTTCTAAATAATTTGTGGTTCTCTTTCAGGGCATTCATAAGCACAGTAATCCCATCACAGCTGATGATTAGGAAAACAGAGCTAATGACTGCATCTCCGTGAGGCTATTCAGTAGAAAGGGCTTCTTATATTAAATCTGATCCAACACTGGGCTTGACCTTCCTTTCATTTATAGATGTGTGTGACTTGGGGATGAAACTACTGAGAAGTTATGCTAGCAAAAATGGTGCGAGTAAGAAGAAAACCAAGCTCACTGCATCCATGATATTTGCTCATTTTTAGGTACTGGTTCACCAACCACGTAGCAATTTTGGCTCTGTCCACACGATAGTTAAAATTGTGCCAGCATCAATTGCAGAGGAATACTGTTCTAGCATGGCTCCTCTGACTAGGGCAGACAGAGATTCTTTTTCTGTAGCACAGTGTGACTCTCCGAAGATCTCTGCACACATTGATCAGGGAATCAGAGCTATTACGCTAGCACCGTTTCAGCTGTAGTGGACAAGGCCTTACAGCTGTACTATGCACAGAAAGGATAATGCCATTTTTAGAAACACTGTGCATTAACCCTAAAATGCAGCCACATTTTATATTATTAATAATTCACCAGAACACACAAACTACAGCAACCAAACCTCACATAAGCAAAATAACTCCTTTCAAGCGCAGACCTGTTCTTTGGGATGCAGGAAGCTCATTGGTTGCAGGCAGAGTACCTGTTGGTCCAGTAGACAGTGCATAAGCCACAGAAGTTGCTGGAGCTCCTGGTCTGCCATGCTGGAAGGATGCACCAGAAGGAGGAGTGGGGAAAGAAGAGCCAGGATTCAAGCTTGCTGGAGAGGGTTGAGGTTGTCCTGGGTATAACTGAGAGGGCACGGAATGGGGAGAAGCAGGAGGCATATAGGGAGGGTTAGCGTAGGAGGTTGAAGCAGGAGGAGCAATAGGTTGTTGAGGCTGATAGAATGCTGGTCCCCCCGTTCCAAAAGAATACTGCTGTGTTGGCTGATAAGCTACATAGGGGGAGAAAAGGGAGAGGTTTTATTAGTAACATTATTAGAATAGGAGAAAGCTACTATCCTCTCCAGTTTTTATGCCCCATTCCCTCTTCCTAGCTACCAAGAATCATAGAATCATAGAATCATAGAATATAAGGGTTGGAAGGGACCCCAGAAGGTCATCTAGTCCAACCCCCTGCTCAAAGCAGGACCAATTCCCAGTTAAATCACAACTTTCCTCCTGATTTCAGTTGAGCAGAACACTTACATTTTAGACTAGTTTGATGGCTTAATAAATATAAAAACGCCCTGTCACGTAGGACACCTAACTTGAATAGCAAGCTCAGGCCTCAGATGTTGTGGGCCTTTCTCCAAAAGCCAGCTACAGGGGAGAGTCTTGCTGCTGGTAGGTAATAAGCTAGTATCCTGCTCGTGCAGGTTAAAGGTGCCGGCTTGTCCCTCTCTGTAGTGGAGGATCAAATTTCACATCAGCTTCCCTTAGTGGCAATGCTCACCTCCTCCCTTCCCAACCCACTTGAAACGGCTTCCTGGCTAGCCAGTTCCCACTCCCACAATGTGGTGCTTGGACTCAGAGGGCCATGTCACCTCACCCTGTTGCTGGAGCCTGGGAGGCAATGGGAATTATGTCCTTTTTCACAAAGACCTTGATTATCAGCAGCTCTCTGCTTCTCTCCCAAAACTCATAAGTGTCAGGCCATTACACAACCGATACACTCAAAATTAACAGGTGAGGAAAATTAACAGGTGGTAGAAAGACTGGTGGCTACTTCTGTGGGAGCCTTCTAGATTCGGAAAGTTAGGAGCAACATCATCCACACGATACCCGTCAGGCAGGAAAGTAGGGTCCCCACTTGACAGACAGGGAAACCCATACAGAGGAGATAAATGACATGTTCGCAGTCACAGTTAGTAGCAGAACCAAGGCCAGGACTCAGGTCTCCTCACTGCAAGGCCCCGATCTCATCACTAGATGACACAACTCAAACACTGTGCCTGGTTTAATCTTGGTGTTTGTCAATTCTCCTCTGCTGCCATAAGATCCTTTCTCCATATTCTCTCTCACTCCCCGCCTTGTTACTCTTCCACATCCCGTGTTTCTTTTGTTATTGTTTGTTTTAAACAGGCTACTGCAGTTTTCCCTTCCTCATTTATCTCCCATCTTTGTCCTTATCTATGGTCTCTTCCCTGTCCCCTTTATCTCTCTCTCTCTCACTTCGAGCCAACTCTGCAATAACTGAATTAGGTTAAGTTCCTTCTCAACAAGCAGGCATGCTGCTTGAGAAATACCTGGCTCTGGAGTACTCGTAGGGATCTTTGGCCCTCTGAGCTTTTAGGAAGGGCCAGTCTAGGCCTCAAACTAAGATTTGTTGGTAGCCACCTGCTTAACTATAATTTAGCTGTTCAATAGGCAGTGCCACATCATCACTGACAAAATACCCCTCGGTATGGCAAGTGACCGGGAATAAGTAGCAGGAGCTTTCCATGGATTGTTCTCTCACCCAAAGAGTGGGACTGGTTTCCCCATTGCTCTGAACCTCCCGAACAAACTCACTCATGCGAATGTTGTGTAAATAAGTCATTGCTACTTACTCTGTGGGTACGTCTGTCGTGACCCCGCCTGCGAATACACGTTGTAGCCGGGAGAGGCAGCCTGATGTGGCAACACATTCGGATGAGCAGCCCCTGGTGGCATAATAAAACCTGGGGGTGGAGGATTGTCTCCCTGGGACACAAGAATGCATTAAAGAGAAAGAAGATTAGATTTAATCAGTGCTGCTAACAGGTTGCCAGAGGAGTTGAATGGGATTTCACAATTTCATATTTAAAGGCCTCAAATTGACATCAACAGAAAATAGCCATCACCACTGGCATAACTGTGCTGATCATTCCACCACCTCCATGAGCCAGGCTTCTTGAACAATATAAAGGTGAACCACAACCAAAGTGATGCACTATCCTTTAAACAGGAAATGAAGAAGCAGACATCCTTAGAACACAAACCCTTCGATTTGATGATGTGTAGCAAGTCACAAAAACCTGACATCTTGATATTTCAACCAAGATACTTTTTAAAGGTTAAACCTGTTATTTCCAACATTAGGGGGAAAAGAGAGAGAGAGAGAGAGAGAGACTATTCTTGCAACACTTGCATGATTCCACTGCCAAAAGGAATCTGTGAAAGTTCTCACTTGAACACAATTTTTTATTAAATACCAGCTAATGCTTTTTCAAGGCTAGCCGTCTGGGTAATATCTGGAAACGTAACAAGAGCTGCATGGAAACAAAAAGTCAGATTGACCTCAGCACCTGTTGCTGTCTCCCAAATGCACCGGAATGCATTAAGCACACAAACTGTATTCGGGGGTATTTATTTAAAGGGAGCACGATCCGCTCAAAGAGGAATAATGAATGTTATACCTGTGTGTCAGAGGGAGAGGCTGCAGAAGGATGGCTGGGAAGGGCAGTAGGAGTTTTGTTACTCCAGGTAGTGACAGTAGGGGCAATTCTAACCTGAATTGAACAAAGAAATACCAATCACGGAAAATAAAATGAAAAAAAATAAAAATAAAAATAAAAACACCCTAACGGGTATCACATTACCAGATGCAATGCAGCTTATAGGAACTCTGTGAACACACAAAATCAGGCATCCCAGTAGTTCAAAGCAGCCATGAAATCAAGGTAATAAAATAAAAATAAAGACACAGCCTAAATCATTGCACATTCAAAAGCAAACAGAGAAGACAAGAGGTGAAGAGTTTTGGTATCTAAAGGGAACCTCAGCAGGAAGATGGAGCACAGAGAAGGTTCTAGCAGTTAGAAAGCAGACTGGTGTTTGAACAGCATTATACATGCCCCTAAAGCCAGGTCTGTCAGAGTGTCATAATTACAAAGCCTCCTTTTGTCACACTTTCGTAACTGCTGCAAAAATCCACCCCATGCTGAGGGCTCACACCAAGCAGCGCTTAAACAATAGCCTGTAAGTTACAAGGCTTCAATTAAATGGAGGTTGACTGCCTTCATGTAAGTGGGGTTTCTTTAATTTGGGTTCACAAGATCCTCTGAGGTGTCTTGTTAAAAAAACAAAATTTGAAATCCGGCTGTCGCACATGCACAATAAGCTTCTTCCCCAGTGTTAGTCTCTTCCCACAACTGGGTCCTCAGAGCTCCCACGGGACACTAGATATCTCCTATGCCCATGTTTTCCATACTTTCCCAAGCCCTTAGTCTGACACTGTAATCACTGTCTTCCTGACCAAGGGTGAATGAGCGGGACTCAGTTGGCTCATCTATACCACATCTTTAACTGGCGAGAGAGGGTGCTGTTGAGCAATGGGAAATACTGCCGTACACTGAATTCACAGTGCCTGCGTTGCATGTCAGAGGAAGGAGACGGGAGGGGAGCCTTAAATCTAGGGCTTTGCATAGTTAGAGTAAAAGCAACAACATGAAGTTACCACCTGGCTCAGGAATGACTTTAATACACCTATTTCTAATAACAGCAGTGGTTTGTTTAGTCTGGAGAAGAGAAGACTGAGAGGGGACAGTTTTCAAGTACATAATAGGTTGTTAGAAGGAGGAGGGAGAAAAATTGTTCTTCTTAACCTCTGAGGAGAGGACAAGAAACAATGGGCTTAAATTGCAGCAAGGACGGTTTAGGTTGGACATTAGGAAAAACTTCCTAACTGTCAGAGTGGTTAAGCACTGGAATAAATTGCCTAGGGAGGTTGTGGAATCTCCAACATTGGGGATTTTAAGAGCAGGTTGAACAAACACCTGTCAGGGATGGTCTAGATAATACTTAGTCCTGCCTTGAATGCAGGGGACTGGACTAGATGACCTCTCGAGGTCCCTTCCAGTTCTATGATTCTATGTATTTTTTTATATAATGAGCCATTACAACAACAAATATGAACATTTTAATAACTTCCTAAATATGAATGTGCATGATCTGATCAATAACCAGTTTGCAATTTTAAAAAGTTAATTAGATGCTTTTTGCCGACTGAAAAAAAGAGTATTACAATGCAACACAGACGGAGGCCCATAATTAAGCACATGCTTAAGTGCTGGCCTGAATAGGAATGATGGACTTACACGTGTGTTCAAGTGCTCTCCCAAGTTGGAGCCAATGGCAATGAAACTAAAAGTGAAGGCTCAAATACTACATTTTACTTTGCTCTGTCCAATCTACACAATGTTGCATGTCTATCTGTAATACCCCGTTAATATCAAATCCCTGCAGTACCTAAATGCGGAATTGTGTTTTTAACACAAGGAAGCAAGTCAAAAATTTCTTTGCACAGTTCACTTGGAATGTACTTGTTGGTTTGTGTTTAAACCAACAACAAGTTTTGTTTTTGTTTTTTAGTAACAGTTCTCCCATCCCCTTCCTAGCATTTAACACTCTAATGGGTAGAAAACGTGAAACTTCAGTTTGAAGCATTACCAAGACCATCTCATATCTAGGAAAGCTAACATTTTCCATAACAGAATATGAAGGTTATTGCAACTACAATTCATTGGTTACAGGAAAGGAAGGAAGGTAAGAGAGACACAGAAAGGAAAAGCTGGCTTAATTATTTTTAATAATGTATCTGAAAACAGATCAAGCACAGTGATGTTTGCATCAATCTAATGAAGTCTTTTGACCACTCTGAAAGTTACCTTTTGTAAATTCTACATCCAGGAAATCACCTGGGGTTAAGTCTGCAGTAAGGCATTCAAAGCCACTGATATACAAAGGAAGACAACAATGCCAAACACCCCTGACCCTTCAGCCTTTCCTCTTCCTTCCGCCCTCAAAAAAAGCAAATAATTTCATTTCCCTGATGCGATGCGATGCAGCATAAACCCCTCCGCAGCCAGAATCCAAAAAAGCTGGGAAGATGCAACTACTTGATTTACTTGACGCATCAGATGCCTCAAGGCCGGGAAGTGCGAGCATTTCAGTAAATCCACATCTTCAGGGCCCAGGGTGTGACGGGAAACCAAAAGTGCAGACCTAGTTTCCCGTTTCCATTTTCTTCATTTAAAAACAGTTCCCATAACACTAATACATGCTTTCCGTTCTCAAGGAATTGGCTGAAAGCAGCTGGTGGCACAAAAGCCAGCCAATCAATAATGGCTTGCTAAGGGATTGGTGATCACACTTTAACTAGGAGAACAGCTGAGATGGCGTGTCTCACACCAACCCATGGCAGTAATGGCAAACCTGTTTCCCCCCCTTCTGCCATGTAGTCTGATTTGGTACAGCCTTGAGTCCAATCTAGCACAAAGGTCCCCACCTCCTTTATATCTCATTTGCCTTCCCACCCAACAACTTCCTCCTCTACCCCAGACTCACTCACTCATTCTTTCAGCACACCTCACGCTTTGGTTTTCCAGGCCTCCCTCACAGCACCTCATCCCTGCCCAGGGTGCGGATGCTCTCCTTACACAGCTCCTACTCCACCTGCCTGTTCCCCACACCACGGGGAAGAGATTTTAAGCATGAGGCTTTACTGGCCACCCAATCCTCTGGCACAGTCTTCTGTAATGTCCGTCATTTGACTCAGAGCACGGGCCAGCAGAATCGGCATCACCTGCCGTGAGTTTGCTACTGCAGCTGTACAGCAATTTCTCTGGCCGATTACAGAGCAACGGGCTACAGAGTGAAAAGCCAGCCTGTCCTTAGCTGAAGAGATGGTAACTGCATGACAGGACTGCATCCCAAAGGCTGCATGTCGCAGGGGAAAACAAAAATAAAAATATCCCCGAAGATGTAGTGATTTGCACTGAAATACATTTTAAATTAAGGAAAAAAGTATCTCCAAACCCAGGCTGCTTGATCAGACATATGAGAGGTGTGTCCAAAAGCAAAGTAAAGGAGGCATCTACGCAGATGGCAAGAAAGCACAAAGGAATTGCTGTCCAAAGGGCTTTTAGGCACATCACACACGCTTCGGATTCATTGAAGGAAACAAAGTGCACAAGCCATCATCTTCAAACCCCACGCAGTGGGAGCACTGCTTCAGCTTGACTGCTGTAAGTCACTTACCTGCTGATAATACTGCTGGGCTGGGCCTTGGGGCATCTGCATTTGTCCAGCCACAGGTCCAGCTCTTCCCTTGGGCATGGGTTCTCTCTCATACGGGGACTTTGATGCCTCCTGTCCCACTGGAAGTTCTCCCTGGGCTCTGCAAAGTCTGTCCCGCAACAGCACGATCTTTGGCTACAAATAGTAAACCAAAGCAAACACGTAATTACACCAAGTGGAATCTCTGGCATCAAATCAACAGATGGATGGCCACTTACTGATCAAACTTCAAACGACTGTTCGAAAGAGGATGGGATATTCCACTGAACAGTGTTCTGGTTGGCTGAAGCAAATCTGTTAGTCAGCCAAAAAACAGGCATTCCAGCTGGATCCGGTGCAGGTGACTCTACTGGAAGTGTGGGTTGAATCCCAAGTTTGGTACTCTCATTCCCAGGCCGGCAATGGTGGGAATGCCACAGAAATGCGGAGAGAGGGGAAAAGTGGGGCATGAGGGGTGACTGCAGCTACGACCACTGGTGACTGGCTCTGGAGGCCTCTTCTCTAATCCTCACTGGCCAGGAGAATGGCACGCCATGAGCCAAAAAGGGAGAAGAATGAAATGCAATTCTCACAGCTCAGAGAAATAAAAAGAACTTCAATACATATACAGGAATTAACTGATAGTCCAGTAGCCACCCTGGAAAACCTGTGGAATTCACACTAAGTGGTCATCAGGAGAGGAATTAAACCATTCATTGTTAGAGAGCAAGCATTGTCACTTGGGTCCACAAAGCAAAGTCTTGGCTTCACCTTGATTTATTTTCCAAAACACCCTGCAACTTTTGAGGCACCAGGACACGATTATACTGAGACCATGTTCCATTCCAGTGACTTTTCCCACCTACGCACAATAATAATCCCTGTCAATGCAGCTCTAAGCGGGAAGAAGAACTCCAAACCACATTGGAACATGACTTCAAGTGATAGTTTTGTACACGATGTGTGCCACGCATATTAATTAATTATCAATTAAAGCTTGTTCATCTAGAAGGGGGCAGAAGGAAAGTGAAGGCCACTTACCTGGTTGGTGTCCGCAGGAAGGAAAGCCAATGCAGTAGCAATGCTGCCCTGGGCAGCCAACAGATTGGCATACTGACTCATCTTCTCAGCCAGAAGAGCCCCGACAGCATCGGCGTCCATAGATCGTGTCAACTGCACAGCCTTACGCAGGATTACTACTTTCTCAATGAGGTCCTGGAGGATTATGACAGAGGGAAAAACAACAAGTTCACGGGATCAAGTGAGAGAAAATGGCCACTAACTATAGCATGTCAGTAATAAACTCGAGACCAACCTGGCATACTACACAGGTCTCATTACATTATTTTAAGCAGAGTGAAAATAAAGATTTTCCCAACGATTATTAGCTCGTGTTCTGTGTAACATTCAGAGCAAGATAATAGAACAGTAATCAGTGACCATCAATTTCAGTGCATTTTAAAATGTACTGACATTAAATAAACCAGCAATAATCTGGTTACTCCATAAAGAAAAGCTTTTAAAAATTCTTATTTTATGAGATCTAAGGTACCTATAGATTATCAGCAGCCATTTTTTCGTTTTCATTAGTCAACAAAAAATGTTATTTACTGCCGTTACAAAAATTTCCTAAAAACATAAAGTAGAGATGGGAAAGACCTGTTAGGTCATCTAATCCATCTTCTCGCAAATGCAGGATTGTTCCCTAATGTACCATTAATAGTGTTTTGGCAACTCTAGTTTTAATCATCTTAAGCAAAGAGGATTCCACCACTCCCTCTGGGAGACTATTCCACAGTCTCATCGTTCTTACTGACAAGAAACTGTTCTTGATATTCATCATAAATTTTCCATTTCTTGATTCCATTCCATGACTACTAGTTAAACCCACGTACCATTCAAAATCATTCTCCTCATCGCTTGCACCACCCTTTAACAACTATGCCTCTGTATATGCAGCCCAAAACTGCATTGGTCCTTTTTTTCAAAAATGCTAACTACCAAACAGCACTGCATGTTCAATGAAACGTCTATCAACCCTTGCTCTCTGTCTGAAACCTATTCCCCAGTTTCCTCCTTCCCATTGAAAGAGCTGTGCTTTGGATTATTTTTCCCCCAGATGTACTCATTAGTATTTTTTTTCCCAGTTGCATCTCACCTAGGGTGACCAGATGTCCTGATTTTATAGGGACAGTCCCGATATTCAGGGCTTTGTCTTATATAGGTGCCTATTGCGCCGCTCCTCCCCCCACCCCCCCGGGCCCCATTCCAATTTTTCATACTTACTATCTGATCACCCTAATCTCACCGTGTTATTTTCTGTTCACATTTCTTATCTTTCTCTTATTCCTCCATCCTCACTCGTGTTTGCAATAGCTCCCAGTTTAGTATAATTTGTTAATTTCATTCATGTGCAGTTTACCCCCTCTTCTAGACCATGAATGAAGATACAGTATTTAAAAAATCCAGACCCACACATGAATCGCAACAGTACACCACTAGTATTGTGTGTTTATTGGACTGTTCTCTAGTTCACTCTTGTTTTTTTCCAAGTAAGTGAATATCTTAATCAATCAACAAGCTTTTTTCCACCCAGGATTAAAATAACAGTTTCTGGGATTTCCAGCTCTCCCATACCACAGTTTGCTGAGGCCTAATATTAGCTCATTTGTGTTTTTTATAGTCTGAGCTGGTGAAGCAAAACAATCAAAATGCAAATTCAAATCTAAGATATTTTTGTAAAAAAGAAATCTTGTTCAGAAGACTTAGAAGTAACTCTAGTTATTTGAAATTCAACTACAAATGCATGATAACATAAAATACAGTTCTAAAATATTTCTGTTTTCTTCAGCCTACTGCAAATATTGACCTATGGCACTGTGTGGCTGTATTACTTCTAAAATTGAAGTCCAAAGCAATTTCATAGGATGGCATCATAAAAAGAAAAAGAAAATATGCAAGAATTCCCTTATAGCAGGGAAATAGATATTGACTTTGCCTTAAAAGGAGCACAACACATATATGTAAGTCCAAAAAATAAATATATCCATGTCCACCTTCAAAAACACCTGTGACTAACTATTCTGGATTTTACTTTTAGGTACTTAGTCCCCAAAGTTTCTAAACCATCTATTCCAAAAGCAAATTTCAAAAGAAATCAAGGTCTCTAATGAACTTAAATGATCTATCAACTCTTGCAAAGAAAGTATATATATTCAGAAATGCAACAGCCTTATTTTTACAAGCTGAGATAAACGTTGAACATGTTTTGCAATATAGTGTCAGCACAGGCCATTTATAACTAATCGTATTTTACTCATTAAAGTAACACATCACTTTCATGCTGAAGGATATGCAAGTATCAGAGGGTCTGTCAAAATCCTGCATAAAAATAAACTTATTTAAAAGCCGAACCCACATACTTACCAAAAGTACCACACCAAATTATTACAGCATGTCACTCAACACCTTTTTTCACAAAGACACTAACCTGAAGGGACAAGGGGCTGTTTCCATCCTGAGCTTTAGTCCAACACGCAACTAATTTCTCTACATTCCCAGCACAAATATAACACAGACAAGCCTGTGTCTGCAGGAGGTTGTCCCCTTCGTTTTCAAGTCTATTGCCCAACAGATCTAAGAATTATGAATAAAAAGCATTTGAGTCATCTCATAAAATACTTGATAATTAAAACAAAGTACCACTCAGGATGCTTGGACTAGCTCTGGGTAAGATGAAAATTGTTGTGATACTCAAATATATGCCAAAACTCTAAATCTAGCAAAACGTAGAAGAGAAACATTAAAATTGTCATTGTTTTGTGCATATGCACTCGGTCATTTAGGGTGCTCTTGAAAATGTTACCCATCTTGCACAGAGGGAAGGCAGGCATTGTGACACATTCCTGATGCTGCTTGCCCAATGTGGCTCAGTGTTTATCTGAAAAGTCATAGGAACCCAAAATGTGGGAACCCTCTTCCCTGACACTCATGCTGAAAATAGACTAATTATGCAACATGTTCATGTGTCCAAAGGGGACAAATGAGGGGGGCTAGTCTGAGCTTGTCTTTCATTTTGGTGTTTTATTTGCACGTGCCTGGCAATCTGATTTGCTAGAACAATATATTTTGGCTTGCATCAATGGCAGTATCCATCATGTGAGTAATGCTAACAAAATTTAGAACATAAGGCTGGTGTAACCATGGCTAGCCATTGGTTTATTATGCTAATAAGGCGAGGTGAGACAGTGTGGTGTGCAGGAGCGAACACATGGTGTGGGTGGCTGAATTTCCTCCACGTTCATCCCGGATTTCCTACTGACTTGCTGTGTGGCCTTTGTTGAGTCTCAAGGACCTGTTTCTTCATCCACTGACTTCAATAGAAGCAAGAGCAGGCCTTTAACTCCTCTCTGCCTCAGTGTGGGCATCTGTGGAAAGGAGACAGCACTTCCCTCCCCCTACTGCAGTGGGAGAATTAATTTTTACAAGGTGCTTTAACAACTTAAAGTGCTAACATGGTTGTACATAAGAACAGCTACACTCAGTCAGACCAATGGTCCATCAAGCCAGTATCCTGTCTTCTGACACTGGCCAATGCTACATTTTTCAAAGGGAATGAACAGAATGGGGCAATTATCAAGTGATCAATCTTGTCATCCAGGCCCAGCATCTGGCAGTCAGAGGTTTAGGGACACCCAGAGCATGGGGTTGCATCCTTGACCATCTTGGCTAATAGCCATTGATGGACCTGTCCTCCAGGAACTTATCTAATGCTTTTTTGAATCCTGTTATAGTTTTGGCCTTCACAACATCCCCTGGCACCGAGTTCCACAGGCTGACTGTGTGTTGTGTGAAGGTGTACTTCCTTTTGTGTGTTTTAAACCTGCTGCCTATTAATTTCATTGGATGACCCCGGCTCTTCTGTTATGTGAAGGGGTAAATAACACTTCCATTACCCCCTTTTGTCATCTCTTTTCCAAGATGAACAGTCCCAGATTTTTTAATCTCTCCTCATATGGAAACTGTTCCATACCCCTAATCATATTTGTTGCCCTTCCCTGTACCTTTTCCAATGCTAATGTATCTTTTCTGAGATGGGGCAACCTGAACTGCATACAGTATTCAAGATGTGGGGGCATTCCATGGATTTATAGAGAGGCGATATAATATTTTCTGTCTTATTATGTAACCCTTTCCTAATGGTTCCTTACATTGTTAGATTTTTTTGACTGCTGCTGCACATTGAGCAGATATTTTCAGAGAACCGTTTTCATGACGACTCCAAGAACACTTTCTTGAGTAGTAACAGCTAATACAGACCTTAACATTCTGTATGTACAGTTGGGATTACATTTTCTAAAGTGCATTACTTTGCATTTATCAACATTGAAATTCATCTGCCATTTTGTTGCCCAGTCACTCAGTTTTGAGATCCCTTTGTAATTCTTCACAGGCAGCTTTGGACTTAACTATCTTGAGTAATGTTGTATCATCTGCAAACTTTGCCACCTCAGTGTTTATCCCTTTTTCCAGATCATTTATGAATATGTTGAACTGCACTGGTATAGATCCTTGGGGGACCCTTTTATTTACCTTTCCATTGTGAAAACTGACCATTTATTCCTACCCTTTGTTTCCTCTTTTAACCAGTTACTAATCCATAAGAGGACCTTTCCGCTTGTCCCATGACTGCTTACTATGCTTAAGAGCCTTTGGTGAGGGACCCTGTCAAAGACTTTCTGAAAGCCCAACTACACAATGTACACTGGATCACCCTTGTCTATATGTTTGTGGATGCCCTCAAAGAATTCTAATAGATGTGCAAAGCATGATTTCCCTTTACAAAAGCCATGTTGCCTCTTCCCTAACATATCACGTTAATCTATCTGTCTGACAATTCTGCCTCATCTAGTCATGTATTTGAAACATTTTAATTGGCATCCCGTAAGCAAAGAATATTATATACTGTTTTCTTAGCAGACGCAGCTCTCATATTAATGGCCAGCACTGCTGGCTTATAGGAAAAGATAACAGTGGTTGTGCTTTGCTTTGGCCATGAAGAGGCATACCTGTTCTTTCCTTGTAGAAACACCTTTGAATTGTACAATGATTTAGGAATGGATCACCTTTAGGGGTTATGTTTCTTTTATTCCAAAAAATTAAAACAATGAATTTACTGCCTTATGAAAAAAAGAGTTGGACTGGCATCCCTGGAGACTCAAGAGCCGTCTGCTCACAGAACAGATGCAACAGGGGGAGCTGCATGTTGGACCAGGAACAGGGACAGATTTGGTTGGGTGGGAGATGAAAGATAATCAAATGCTGATTTCAAGTTGATTGTATTCCTTTAAAATTCCAGTGAGTTCCCATAATCCAAAATAAAGGAATTATCCAATAAAGGAACTAATCATGAATAAATTAATTCATATGAAGGAAAATAACTTTGGAGTATTTAAAAGCATAGTTTCACTTAAGTTGAGTAAAATAAATTACATCCATTCTTAAATTTTCTTACCACAGAGAGCTGCAAATTCATCTGGCCTAGCATAAGTCAACACAGCAGCCAGCGCCTCTCTCCAGTTCTGCAAATCACATGACTGAACTATCTCCTTCCAGTTCTTTGTCACAACGGCAGTGATGAGCTGGAAGGAAAGAGAAGGACCAAATGACGTCTTTGTAGAATTCCCATTCCTGACCCCATATCATTTACATCTATGCTGTGTGCCCAACCCCAGCGTATCTGGGACAGATATGTCACCATGACTCTACTCATCTGAAAGATTATGTGAATTCACATTTAGATGGGATCCAGTGAAACTTAGAAACCAGGGCAAAGGCAACACAGCACAGCAAGTATCCTTTTTATAAAATTCACACCACATGATGTGCTGATCAGGGTGCAGATGTTCCAGGGGGAAAAAGAGGGTCTGAACCACAAAGAATAAACAATGGAATCAACTGATTATATCCAATATTATACTATAAACATGTATTGAATAAGGTATTTTCTGAAATTTGGTGACACAGTGGTGATTAGCGTTATTGAGTGAGGTATGAATGGGTAGCGTGTAAAGTGTTACATATGTGTGCTGGAAATATGTTCCTAAAATGTGTTCAGACTAAGCAATCTGAGTAGAGCAGATGAACAGGTCTGTCCTAGACCCACGAATGTGGATTCACCAGTCTGCCAGGGTCAAGCAAAGTACAACAGAAGGTACATTTGTATCTAAGGGAAATAAAGTGACCAAACTAATTAAAAAAGCAAATTGACCAGAGGGTGAAAGAAAGGGCTTGGTGTCTGCAGCCTGAAGAACAAACAGCAGGGGAGAGGAACTTCCTATGCACTTACTTTTCAAAGAATACATTTCTGGGGGTTATTGTCTATAACAAGAAAGGGAGAGAACCCCGAAGGGGCCCATCACTGAGAGGACATAGGTACAGCATGCTTTGAGCCTGTAAAAGTTGGATTCCCTAGTCTGAAAGGCTAGGAATGCTGGTAATTTGATGTACATACAAAGAACTTACGCAAAGAAAGATTAAGTTTTAGTCACTTTTATTTTATAGCAGGTTTTCTTTTATTTGTAACCATACCTGTCTCCTTCTCTTGCTTAGTATCACTTCAATTTCTATTCTTTGTTCATAAACTTATTCTTGTTTTATTACAAAACCATCTCAGTGCTGTTGTATGGAAGTGTGAGTCTTAGCTAACCTAACATGCTGGTGTATGTATGGTCTCTCTGGAGGCAGGGAACTTAATTTCTGTGAGTGTCCAGTGAGAGGGACTGGCCTGTGCAGGGAGACATCTCTGGGGAACTTGAGAGCTGGGGTTCACTGATTGTCACCTACAAGGCAAGGTTTAGGCTGGTGGAGTCCTGAAGCGTTTGCTGGCAAGGCAAACAGGCTGGTGTGTCACGGAGCTGACACATAGCTTATCAGCAGCAATGCTCTCACTCTTACTAAGGCAGAGTGGGAACATGGTGGCTCACAGCTCTGGATGTCCTGAGCACGATGTCACACGGGTACAGTAATCAGCAAATCAGGGACCCTGCAGAAGCTTTTAAAAATTATTTTACAGTACAAGGTTATCTTTGTTTGGTTAAGAATTTAGTTATAAAACTTCTGCACAACACAGGGCAAAGTGAGGGGCGTCACTGATTTTGTTCCTAAACTGCATGCCGACCAAACCTTTTAATTCCATTTTATTAAACTCTACACCCCTGGCAGCCTACTTCACTGCAGTTAAAAAAGAATGCCCTACGCAGAGGCAACCCAGACTTGCATCAACAATACTCTGTCCACTAACTAAACAACCCTGCCCTTTGTCCTGTGAGCCAACCTGCCAGGATCTTGATAGTATTCAGTTTTCCCTTCCCTGCCTCCGCTCTGCCCTCCAGTTACTCATCCACTTTAGACAGAATACTGATTTACTCCACAGCTGTGTTGATATTTAGTGAACAAAGGCCTTGTAAGTAACACAGTCAGGCATCAAACAAACAGTTTGTATGACTTTAGAAGAAAAACAAAGGCAAGTAACTAATAAAAATAAAATTTGTGCAATGACAAATGTATCACTCATTTGCTAACACAACACATAGGTAAGGGATTGGTGTTCCCTTGGATTGCCATTTGGATGGATTGCCAAAAGAAGTATTTGAAATACCTGTACTTCTGTTCTTTAAGCCTACTAAAAATATCTAGAAAAGGTCTCAGAGAGGTGGACAGATTTTCCCTCTTCACTCTTGCCCCAGACAAAAGAAATTAGAACTGCCCTTGCCCCAATCATATCATAGGGAATGGTCAGTAAAGACTCGCTTAGAGACCATGTGTTAGTGCTGATCATGCTTTGCAGCCTTAAGCCCTGAGCCAGAAAAATACTTGAGCAATCTGCTCAACTTTAAGCACAGGAGCAGTCCCATTTGAAGCCACTGCTCCCCGTTAAGCATGTGATTAAGTGCTTTGCTAATTCAGGACCTTAGCATGGGGATAAAAACCTGCTATTTTCAATGTCGCCTCCTCCTACTGCACCGTTAAATGCCGTTCCATGACAAAGGAACAGTGAGAAGCAAAAACTGAAATACGCGGTCAGTTTCAAAACGCCAACTTTGGTAACAGAATGTCTTGATGGCTGCTCCTCTTGCATGCACCTTCTGCTGACGCTCTGACGTAAGAGACCGGCAGGGGGCAAAGAACTGAAGGAGCATTGCCAACAAGGCAGAAGCTGAAGAGCAGATATAACCAGATGTCCATATCACACTGTCTCATAGATGTCGTGTGATTAGATTAGTCCTGCTATTCTTAGATAACCTTTGTACACAATAGAGCAAAACATCAGCAAAAATGTCTCCTCCAACTGACTGGTCAGAAAGTAACATAATAAGTGCTGCAGCTGGAGTAAGTACAGTACTTGCTAAAGATACCAGATAAGACACTGCACATACACTAAACACTGAGTTTTTAGATACTAGATATTTATCCTTGCTCATCAGCGAGGATGCTTTTTACTCAATGTGATCAACAAATGTTAGAAGGATGGGGAGAGAGAGTAGAAATAAGAGTAAAAGCTGCTCTTCATCCCAGCTGATAAGCCTGTTCTCTGCTTAACAATATACAAAACAGAAAAACACCCTTTCACTCACAGATCCAATGAATGAATTTACCCTACCTTCAATTCTCCTAGAAACAAATGTACAAAGATAGCAAGGAAAGTCGTATGTCACCAGAACATAAACAGTTTCAGGAGTCTGCTGAAAGCCTATACACACAAATTTTGTTTTAGTTTTCAGTTGAAAAGCTACATACCCTGGTAATTTTGCTCTGCATCTTAACAAAGTACTTTTTCTGCGTCCTCAACAGCAGCTCTTGTCCACCTGCTATGGCCAATATGATGGCATCAGCCATGCGATTATCATGTAAGCAGAGATCAACCGCACTTTCAAAGTTACCAGTCAGCAAAGCCTGGGTAATCAAACCATCAACATCTGCAACAGGAAGAATAATTTAGTTTTGAAACAATTTTACTGCTTCAAAATAAAATAGGCATTAAACATACAGTTATATAGGTGAGTCAAGTAGCAGTTTCTCTCACTCCATGATGCTGGGCTGTTTTCTTCTTAAAGACCTTGATTCAGGAAAAAAATTAAGCACATATTTAAGTTCATTGCTATTCAAGACAACACTTTCGTATGTGCTTAAGTGCTGCTCTCAATAGGATGGATTTCCTGAATCAAGGCCAAAGAGCCTGTAGCATTATCACCTTGTACTATGATCCCAAGAAATCTCAAATCCACTTCGTCAGGCCAAACAAGAACTTGGATAAGAGATCTCCAAGAATTACGTACTTTAGTGTCATAGGAAGTACTGCTGGTATTTCACTAGGCAGCGCTCTTTCTTCTGAGTCAGTACTGAAACTATGACCCAATGTATTTTGTCGGGGATGAACATAAGAATGGCCATACTGGGTCAGACCAAAGGTCCATCCAGCCCAGTATCCTGTCTGCCGACAGTGGCCAATGCCAGGTGCCCCAGAGGGATGCTTGAAGTGTTATCTTGTGGATGAGATATACAAGGAAGGCCTTGAACTTCGGTGGTCGCTAAAGATCCCCAGGGAATGTTGGTAAGAATGAAGTGTTAACACCCATGTCCCGACCAAATCTGAACTCTGGTAACAATAGGCTGTCTACTAAACCCTTCCTCTAGTTTCGGTGTCAACTGGTACAGGATCCTTCCTAACAGTCTGTCCTAAACTGTTGTGTAGAGTTGCTATATGCAGTTAAAAAGGTGACAAACTACCCAGAGATGGATGCATTGTAGTGATGGGGAAAGCAATCCCTGTGTAATTCCTTACTTTTCCTAACACAGGTGTTGTAGTACTTTGAGACTGTTGGGTGAAAGCTAATATAGAAGTGAAAATAATTGAAATGCGAGTAAATAACAGACTCTCTGACATTCCCTAGGCAGAAGGCTCCATATAAAGAGAATTTAGGTAATACTACAGTTGTGATAGCTCAATAAGTAAAAATATTTGCAAGTACCATGAAATCAATATAAACAGGTTTTACCTCCACTGACAGAGATGTTAAACGTTTCTTTTCCAGGTGTCAGATCTTCAGTCTCCTCTTTTGTTCTCTATTAGAGAGGAAAAGTGCAGTTTTTCAGCCTATGCAAAGATATGGCTAAATAAATCCATGTTTGAAGACATACACCTTATATTGGAGGGCATGGTATGCTTTCTTACTGCCATTCCCCAAGAGGCTACTAACTTAGAATTAAAGAGCACTGTTATGCTCTGTGTTTCTACACAATGCCATTAACTTCTCCTGGCACCTGCACAAAGCAAATCTCTGGGCACTGTGGAAAAGCCCTGAGTGTACCTAGTGATCTACCTAGCAATGTAAATGCACGAACACCACTGCTGACAGATCACTGGTGAGCATTATTAAAACTAGATGCAATTAGGGGAAAAACACTTCAAAAACGTCAGGGTTCACCTCACTGGGAAGAGGCTCATTTAAGTACATTGGCAAGTATTTAGACATTGCGAGCAATTACAAGCCTTGGGATTTCCATGCATGAATGCGCAGAATAATAATAATAAAAAAACCTCCAGAAACTTTCGGTAATCAATCCTCACAGTCCCACTGTGAGGACTGCAGATGATAACATCCTCATTTTACAGAGAGGGAAACCAAAAAGTTACGTCACCTGCTCAAGGTGTCAGGGTGAGTCAATGTCCAAGCATCTAATTGCTCCAGCATGATGCATCAGGTTGGTATGTACTGCTTTTTAAATAAGCATATATTTTTTCCCCACAAAAAGGTTGCTCTGTATGTTAATGCTATCTAGCTAACATTTAACTTTACTGCACAGAGATCTGGTGCGTGATCCTGCAAAGTCCTGGGCACCCTGGCTCAATCCTGCAAAGCATTTAAACACATACTTGCTCTGGGCATTGAAATGAGACCACTCACATGCTGAAAATTAAGCACATGCTTAAAAATGCTATACTGGATAAGGGCCAGAGCATTCAGCAGCCTCTACAACAGAACCCTTTATGATCTTTCACTTAAAAAAAACCCCTCAAGTATCTCGAATCCAATGTGAAAATCTATGCACGACGTGTTAATTTTTTAATTTAAAATAAAATTCATATAGAAATGTGTACTACCCAGTGTGAGTCTCCTTCGAACATGAGTTCTCAACCTTTTCATTGTGTGGACCAAACCTGAGCAGAGAAACTGTTGAACGACTACCTCCCCTCTCATTTGCCACTGTGCAAATATGCACAGGTACAATACACACACAAAGAGAACATTAGAAAGACGCACCAGAAAGGAAATGAGCTGTTAAGGCAGTGGGTAAGTGTGTGATAACCTAACATAGTTAATACAGAAGACAACGCTTACCTTTCCCAAGAACGGCTCTTCAGTAGCATGGCTATCTTCTTCATCACTTTGTACTGATTGGTCAGATTCTTTAAGAGCCTTTTGCAGAGAATGGAAGATGACATTTGGAAAAAGTTAGCAGGACGGGGAGGGGGTGAGAGAGAGAGAGAGAGAGAGACACTCAGCTGTGAAGAACACAGATTAAAAGAAACACGAGCCCAACAATATACAAAGCGAGTCTGCCAAGAGCAGAACTCCTTTTGCAGAAATGTAAATGTCTTCACTTCCTCGGTTTTCCCCACTAACTAGAGCCACACTTAGGCCACATCCACACTACAACAGCACAGCTACAGTGCTGCAGATTCGCCATGGTAGCTGCTGTAGGGTAGATGCTTCCTACGCCGACAGAAGGGTTTTTTCCACTGATGCAGACAATCCGCCTCTCTGAGAGATGGTAGCTATGCTGATGGAAGAATTCCTTCATTTACAGTGGGGGTTAGGTCGACCTAACTACTTTGCACAGGGCACAGAGTTCTTCATAGCCCTGAGCAATGCAGCTAGGTCAATATAATTTGTAGGTGTAGACCAGGCCACAGGTTTCAAATTAGCCATCTGAACACATGTAGCCACTTTTTTTTAATTTGACACTAATTGACGGTAGCCAAAAGAGCACGTGCACTATGATGAAACGAAGAGCATTTGTAACAGACTCTGACAAAGGAGAGAGTGTGAGGGAGAGAATGTAGGGCGAGGGTATATTTCACTATCACTTTAGACCATTAGAAGAAAAAAAATATGCATATTCAATGCAAGCCATTCTTACAAGAAAGCTGTGGGAATCTCAGATTCAGTCCCACATGCTGAAAATTAAACCATTAGGCCAAATCCTTCTCTGTAATGCAGACAGGTATGCTAGGCGAGAAGTACGGCAAGGCGCTGCAAGGGAAGCCCTAATCAGCTCCTGCCACCCCAGCCCCAGTCAGGGGGAGTGGGTTGGGGCTGGGCCACTACTTAGGACTGTCCTGGAAGCTGGCCACACCTGCCAGCCTCATTAACAGGGGCTAAAAGCTTGAGAGGAAGTGAGTTCGGGGGGACGGTGGTGGAGACCAGGAGGGGAGAGTATGCACAGAAGGAGCCAGGAGCCTGTTGGGACTGAGGCCTGTGCTAAGCCAAACCTGTAAATGCTCTGTAAATAATTGGAGCTGGTTGGGGGGGACCGGACACAGGAATAAAGAGCACAGGTGTTGCACCAGCTTGAAGTGGTCCTGACTCATTGGGGAGCGGGGCCAGGAGGCTGACCCCAGCAGGGCACGGTGAGCACCACGTTACAAGAAGGGCCTAGCTTCCAGATCGACTGGTGCACCATATTCACTCTGGGAAGAGTAGGCAGCCCCCTCAATCCGTATCCAGCAATGTACAGCACACACTAGCCAGGGCCACAAACTGCTCCTCTTGACAGGAGCAAAGCATGCTGCCTGGCAGTGTATTCTCTACCTTCTCCCACCCCTACAATCCTGGACCTGGACAGCCCCTAGATTATTGTTGTGGTGAGAGCTCCCTTCCCCAGCTTCCTCATTCCATATGATAAGGGCAGGATTCTCCCTACTGTCTGTCTCCAGAGTGATGAGCACTTAAATGTCACAGATTATATTTCTCCCTGGAACTACCATTAGTGTGAATTACTACTTTAATTAGATTTAACCAGAGGTCACAGCACTTTGTTTTAGCAATTGTTTAAGGGAAGGTAGAAATTGCAATATAAGTAGTGATTGCCTACAAAAACATGACTTGCTGAGAATGTGGGGCTGCAGAGAGAAAGAGAGAAGAGGAGCTGTTTATTTCTGGGCTAGCTAAGAAGGTTATTTACTCTGTGCTTTCCAAGCCATTGTGGTTCTCCTCAGACCAGAGGAGGGAGAGGACATCACAGAAGTCCTTTACTCTCCCCCCACCCCAAATATTGAAAAAGATTTCTTTTTAAATCCATTTTTTATTTTAAAATGATAAAAAACCAGGGTGGCTCTTCCCCCAACACGTTGCAATTCTTTTTGTTAATGATCCAGAGGCTGCAGAGATTGCCTGACAACAGGAAGGATATGGCACCTTTCTACACCCATAGACACCATAAACATTGTAATGGACACTACAAAAGGATTAAAAAAGCAACCAATATGTAGGAACAAAGAAACCCTACAAGACAAGTGTCAAGATTAATTTCTCTCCCTGTAGACAGAGATCCTAAAACAAACATACCATTAACTGCTAACTGGGTGATGAGAAATAAACTAACTAATGATATTCACACAATTCTAGAGCCAGAGATTTCAGGGATTTTTTTTCATATGAACTTTCGTATTTTATGTGGAAATTGTAAATTTGCAACATTCTCATAATCTGAGTCATTCATATGTTCTGGTACAACTACTGAGTTAAAAGAGAAATTATTCTTACCTGGCACATTTTTGTTATATTAATATGGCAAAAAAGATTTTTGTTGTTTTTGTTTGCTTACCTCCTCTAGTTTGCCATCTACAAGACTCTCTTTATTCAGAGCTGAAGTAATCTACAAAATAAATAAGATTTATTAGAGAAGTGGTTTTCTCTCTTACTTTAGGGTATGTAGCAAATGTTAACATCTCGCAGGTCACTGTAAGTTGGAGATGAAGAGAAGGGCCTGATTGCATGAGAGTTGAAACCATGCTAGAATGTTCCCCTGATCATTGTGAAGAGGAATTTACTTTGAGACCCATGCTAACCAAACCATGATGGAACTGACCACTTCTAAAGGTTAAAATCTTCTTGGATTTTAGCTTTCTGGGGGCAGAGACTGCGTCTTCCGTTGTGTTGCACAATAGGGCCCCAATCCTGATTGGGGCTTCTGGGTTCTAGTGTAGTAATAAAATAATAATGTTATAACACAGCTCTCAGGGGGAAAAATATCCCCGTCTATAGTGATTAGAGAAACTGGGTTTTGTTAGGATTGTTTCAACCACAGCAGGACAATGTGTCAGGGTAGGATTTTCAAACAGGCGGAAGAGTTCAGACACCTACCTCTCATTGACTTTCAATGTGAAGTGGGTGTCTAACTCCTTTAGGCCCCTTTGAAAATCCCAACCTAATGTATACATAAAGAGTTAAAATACAGACTGGAAAAGCATTAGTCTAGCAGCTGGACAGGATGACTTTTCTAATACCACTAATCTCATCTGATTACTTCTAGTTCTACAGGTTGAATAGTATCCCTAAAGGCTGTTCTAGTCTGGAAATTTAGCTTAATGCACAGGGTTTTTTCTAGACTCTCATTTTTATTTACTTTACTGTAAATACAGCAATGAAAAGTGATATTCCAGAAGTTCCCTTGTGTTGGCCAGAGTGCCAGACCAAAAAATAATAAAATAAATCCGCATGCTACTAGAAGCTTATTTTGACAAACTGACACCAATTGCTCTTTTTATATTAGGGATAAGGTAAGGAACCTAAAAATGTTAAAGAATAAATTGAGATTCACTGTTTTTTGTTGTCAAGATGTCATTAACTCTAAAATTAGTCAGTCATTCTGTATTTTTTCAACTCAATAGACAACACGGATTCAGTTTAAAGTGCAATTCTTTGCTGAAAACTAGCTATTTTTCAGACATACTTAAGTTTGGAGGTGCTACAGATTACAAAAATGAGTAAAGTGTTTGAACCAATTTAGTCAAAATTAAAGGAAAACAAACTAGAGATTTCCTAATAGATGCAACACTGTTCTACTGAAAAAGGTGAAAAACACAGCACTGCAAGATAAAGTAGATGGCTTGAAAAGTAAGCTCCGAAAAGTTCGACCAGAACACCCGGTCAAAAAGGGATCCTGGTGGCTCCGGTCAGGACAGCTGCCCGGGCCGTTGACTGTCCAGTTGGTGGTGCCGGGGCTGGCAGGCTCCCTGCTAGCCTCTGCGCTTCGTGGTTTCCAGGAAAAAGCTGGCATGTCCCCCTTCCGGCTCCTACACGCAGGTGCAGCCAGGGGGCTCCACATGCTAACCTTGCACTCCAACCTCCTGCCCCAGCCCAGAACCTCGTCCCGCACCATGAACCCCTCATTTCTGGCCCCACCCCAGAACCTGCACCCCCCAGCCCAGAGCCCGTACCTCCTCTCACACCCCAACCTCCTGCCTCTGCCCGGAGCTCCCTCCTATACTCCGAATCCCTCGGCTCCACCCCTCAGCCAGGAGCCTGCTCCTGCACCACAAACCCCTCATCACTGGCCCCACCCCAGAGCTCGCACCCCCAGCCAGAGCCCTCACCCCCTCCCACACCCCAGCCCCCTGAGCCAGCCTGGTGAAAATGAGCTACTGAGGGAGGGTGGGGAGAGCAAGCAACAGAGGGAGGGGAGGATGGAGTGAGCAGGGCCTCGGAGAAGGGGCTGGGCAAGTGTGTTCAGTTTTGTGCAAGCAGAAAGTTGGCAGCCCTAACGTCAGATTTCAAGGATTCGTGTAAGCAGAGACACAGAAAATACTATGAAGATGCAGAGCATTGACACAGAAAACTCATTTTCTATTTCAAAGCACATCAATTCACCTAAAAGATCAATCAAGTCCCATACCACCACACTTACATACACCACTAAATTCCTTACCATTAACACTTATAGACATTTTTGAACTGTCACCTAATCAAAGTACAGGTCTGAGGGTCTGAAGTGTCTTGCTGTCTTCTTGATAACAGGCACCAGACACCAATTTTAAACACAAGAATGAAAAACTGTGGGTCTGTAGACTTACCCCTGTATCCTATTTAGGCGACGGTTGTTTCTGGAGACCAGATTTAACTCTGTCACTCCAAGATAAGGATGTTTTTCTTGGTTAGAAAGAGGTGAACTGTACCCAAACAGTGCAAATTGCTAGTTCAAGAGGTGGAGAAAACATCTATCTTTCTGAATGTAAATGGCTTTGATTGATGGCGGGGGGGTTATTTTTTTGGTGGGGGAGGGGAGGAAGGGGGGTTTCTGTTTCCTAAAAATTATTACCACCCAGATCCAAAAAAAGGATTAATCTTCGTATTTTATGCTAATCTAACACTGAAAAGAGGGTTCCGTTTTTTTAACTATGTACTATACATGTGTAATTGCATTGAATTGCATCTCCACATACATGAGTAATTCCTATTAACAGGGAAAAAATGATGTTCGGATTTTCAAAGCAGTCTAGAGGATAAGACACACATTTATTAAACTGAATAGATGTATCTAAATCCTGCCAACCGCTTTTAAATATTTAACCTGAGTGTCTACAACAAGAGGAGAATCTATACCTTAAAAAATATTGCTACTGCCCTAGAAAGCTCCAGACAGAAATTTCTCCATGGTCTCGTCAGGTGTTTTGTATCTAGACAAAAATTTCACAGATGCTGTGGTTTTTCTGGACCTTCTTGAACAATGAGCACACTATGAGCTTAAACAATGAGCTTAAATAATAAGTCTTCAAGTTAGCGGTATTTAAATAACCTGAGGGTACTGTTCATAGCAGTGGTCACCAACCGATAGATCGATCGCAAGCTCCGGTGGTGCAGTGTGGTTGCCGCTAAGGCAGGCTCCCCGCCGACTCTGGCCCCACCCCGCTCCCGGAAGTGGCCAGCGCAGCCCTGGAGAGGTGGGACAGGTGTCTCTCTCTGCGCACTGCTCCTGCCTGCAAACACCACTCCTGCAGCTCCCATTGGCCAGGAGTGCTGCGGGGGCAGAGCTTGCAGAGAGGGGCAGTGTGCAGAGCCACGTGCCCCCTCCACAGGGACCGCAGGGGCGTGTAGGCCCCTTCCGAGAGCACTGTGGGGCCAGGGTAGGCAGGGAGCCTGCCTTAGCCTCACTGCACTGGTTGCTGACTGGGAGCCACCAGAGGTAAGTGCTGCCCGGCAGGAGGCCACACCCAGCCCCCTCCTGGAGCCAGCGCCCCATACCCCCTCCTGCACCCCAAACCCCTGCCCCACCCCTGACCTCCTTCCCAGAGCCAGCACCCTATACCTCCTCCTGCACCCAAACTCCCTCCTAGAGCTTGCATCCCCACCCCCTCCTGCACCCCAACCCCCTGCCCCAGGCTCAGCCCAGAGCCCCCTCCCACACTGCGAACCCCTCGGCCCCAGCCCAAAGCCTTCACCCCCTCCCGAACCCCAACCTCCTACCCCAGCCTGGTGAAAGTGCGTGAGGGTGGGGGAGAGTGAGGGACGGGGGGGGAGGGGTATGGAGTGAGTGGGGCAGGGCCACGGGGAAGAGGCGGTTAGGTCCTGGATTGCCCTTAGATTCAAAAAGTGATCTTGGGCATAAAAAGGTTGGAGACCACTAGTTTATAGGATAGTAATTGAATTATAGTAGTTAACATAGGATAATAACTGCATCCTGGGATAATACAGCTTTAACTGAGTTATCAGGAAGCATCCTCAAGATACTACTACTCAGAAAAATGTTCTGTCCTCTCACATGCTCTGTTTTGTTACTGCCATTCCAACTCTCCATCTATATGCCAAATAATATAAGCTCCTCAAACTTCTGATCCTGTCTCTAATATTTTATATTTCCATATATTCCTCAGTATAAATACTTAATAAATACACAACTTTCAAACAGATTTACCTTTTGCCCTAGGTCTTCCTTCCTGTACCCCAAAAGTTCAAGGTATTTGCCACGAGAATCTTCTTCAAAATTCACCTTAAAAAAAAACAACAACTCATAGTCAAAAGAAGCATGTTTTGAATCCTAATTTCATTTTCCCCATTGTAATTTCAACTGACATGCGTAATCATTTATTGGGAATCAATGATTAAGCAAAATGTGTTAAAAAGGGAGAACTTAATTGTGGACTCCGAGGACCTGGGCCTCCGAGTATAGCTATGTCTAGTAACTGGACCTCTTGAGTTTCCATTTAGTTCTTATTCTGAAAATACAAAATGTCATAACTAATAACAGAAAGCATATTATATTTTACCTTACCAAATACTAAAACTGAAATCTCTCATTACCTGAGCTAGTATAAAGATGTACCAATACTCGGCCAAATGGTTAAACTGTGTCAAACCTTCCCCAGAATCTGTAGCTCTTTGCTTCTGCTAGAACAGCTTTAAGAGCAGACACGAAAGCACACCTATTTCAAAGATTCCTTGTCCTGCCATCAGTAATCTCTTTTGATCAAGTATATGGATTATTTGATACCATTTTCAGAATCTAATCTCATTCTACTGTACAAACTAGAAATTGCCTCATTATCTTTACACAGTGTCTTCTGTTTAAAATGTTTTACTATGCACTGAGAACCACTTTTAGTATTGGTTTTTAGAGGCTAGGGAATCCTTTAATAATTCAGAAACATCTGAAAAACATTACCTTTAAGAAAGACCACACATTTTTCTCAAAATCAGTCTGGGCAGCTTCTATTTTTTTCTGACAGTAGTTGAAGAAGCCTTCGGACTGCACAGCTTCTTGCAGCTGATCTGAACGGTTCAGAAACTCTTTCTCGGTGACAACTTGACTCACATACACGTGGTGCTGCTGCTGCTCAGCTCCTTGTTGATGAGACTTTATATTCTCAAATGTAACTAGCTTCCCTCCAAACTGTAATTTAATAAATAATGTACCAAATATTACATATATAACGTATTTATACAATGCACACACATTTATACACACACACACACTTTATATATTACTTACACACACATTTTCTCTCTTGATTCATTCTAATGCCCCAATCCTGCAAACACTTACACATGTGAGTAGTCCCACTGAACGCACTGAGACTACACACAAGAGTAAAGTTACTCATTTGCATAAACGTTTGTAGGATCACAGCCTCAGACTGAAAGCTCCCAGGAACGCAGACAGTGTATTTGTACATCTCGCACAATGGGGCTCTAATCCTGATTGGGGCTTCTGGTGCTGCTACAACAGGGCTGGACAAACTTTTGGCCCAAGAGCCACATCTGGGTATGGAAATTGTATGGCAGGCCATGAATGCTCACAGAATTGGAGACTCAGGTAAGGGAGGGCGGGGGAGGGCTCCAGCTGGGGGTGTGGGCTCTGGGGTGGGGCTGGGAATGAGGGGTTCAGGGTGCAGAGGGTGCTCTGGGCTGGGACTGAGGGCAGGAGGGGGATCAGGGCTGGGGCATGGGAGAAGGGCAGGGGTGAAAGGCTCCGTGTGGCGCTTACCTCATGCGGCTCCCAGAAGCAGTGGCATGTCCCCCCATCCAGCTCCTACACGGAGGCACGGCCAGGCAGCTCTGCGTGCTGCCCTGTCCACAGGTGCTGCCCCTGCAGCTCCCACTGGCCGCAGTTCCTGGCCAATGGGAGCTGCGGGGGCAGCGCGTGGAGCCCCCTGGCTGCCCCTACGCATAGGAGCCAGAGGAGGGACATGCCGCTGCTTCCAGGAGCCACGCGGAGCGGGGCAAGCCCTGTACCCTGCTCCCCGGTGGGAGCTCGAGGGCCGGATTAAAATGTCTGGAGGGCCAGATGTGACCCACCAGGCCGCAGTTTGCCCACCCCACTCCTTTGCTACAATATAATTGTTAAATAATTAAATTATGCATACACATATGGCATGGTAAGTGCTACCTGAAAATATGCCTAAAAATGTGCAACTCTACCTTAGACAGCACACAACTGGCAGATTAGAGCGACAGAAATAAAAGTGGCCAAGAAAAAAACAAGATTTGGATAATAGGGAAAGAAGAAAAAAAGAAGTTAACCAATTTGGCTCTAAATGAAGCCAGTATAATATAAAACAAAAAACCCACACAAATCCAAATTTCTCAGTTAGCTAATAGAGAACTAGGATGAGATAATGGGAATCAACATCCCAAAGTACAGTTAGAAGTATATATGAATTGTTTCTAAAACAACATGAATTATACCCTACTGGAGATGTCACTTTAACCTATGAATCAGATAACACTATGCTGAGACTAGATCAGTATTTTGGCACAGATATCTATTCTGAGTCAGGGTTCACTGAGAGAACAAAAACCTGGCATATTCTAGTTCTCAGTTTAAAACCCTGTAACTTAGAAGTAAGTGAACAATGTACTTATAGAACAGATGGCTCTGCTCTCAAAGTACAGTGGAACCTTGCTAAATCTCACTTGGTTAACCTGTGACTTCGATAATCCTTAAAAAAAAAAAAAAAATCAATAAAACTTGGCATTCTCACCCTGCTTCTCAGCAAAGACTTAATAGCAGAGAGGTCTCATACACTTCAAAGGTGTTACTAAACACAGAGTGTATTTACTATGAAGGTTTCAGAGTAACAGCCGTGTTAGTCTGTATTCGCAAAAAGAAAAGGAGTACTTGTGGCACCTTAGAGACTAACCAATTTATTTGAGCATAAGCTTTCGTGAGCTACAGCTCACTTCATCGGATGCATACTGTGGAAAGTGTACACTTTCCACAGTATGCATCCGATGAAGTGAGCTGTAGCTCACGAAAGCTTATGCTCAAATAAATTGGTTAGTCTCTAAGGTGCCACAAGTACTCCTTTTCTTTTTACTATGAAGTGTAGTTCATAATTGAAAACTAAAGTAGACATAGCAAACTATATTAACAAAGGGTATGGTGATGCAGCACCTATAAAAATTATTCTGGAACATATTTATTCGCTTGGTTGCCAACTGCAAAACGCAGTACCCCACAGTGGACCTTCCAGTGACTATTGCAAATGAGTGAAGCTCTGTTGTAATGCAATATGGAACCCCTTCTACACTGCTTGCAGAGAATATATCAGAAACGTTATCGCAAAGTCAAATTTGCCCACTCAGTAGCCTACAAAGGGCCTCTCACTTACTGAAAACGATGCACCTACAGGCCGACGGACCCATTTGGGTGGCTTCTTTAATGGTAGAACAGTGCTCTGAGGAGTCGTCTGCTGTGGAAGCTGCAACGGAGGAAGGGGCTGTCCTGTGCCAAATGGATCAAGATTCCCAAAGGAGGATGACAGCTTTAAAGAGAAAGAAACTGATTGCACATTTCCTGCAGTGTTCAATGTAAGATACATATTTGTACATGATAATTATTCAACAGTCTAGCATACTACTTCGACTGCCAATGCTTCCACCATTTTCAAATTTTGTCACATGGAACTACGTATTTCCTCTCTAACTTCACATTTTTCAATACCTTGTCTACCTGTTTCTGCCTCAAACCATCTGTGCTCCCTCCCATGATGGAGTAAATGCTGATCCGTCCATCAAAAGAAGCAGCTGAAAGGAGAGCAGGGTTTCTGGGACACCACTGAACGTCAAAGCACCACTGGGTATTTGTGGGAAGCTCATACAACACCTGTGCCAAAACAGAGTTTGATGACATAGTATTAACATAACAAACGACACTATAGACGCTAATGTGTCACTAAAGATCCTGTGTCCATACGATGGGCAACTACACTCTGAAACAGGATTATGGTGTCCTGTTTTAAAATCATCTCCATGGGACGAGAGAAAGGAGGGGCTAAAAACTGTGGCTAAAGGCTTTCAAGAGAAAAATGATGGTTTTGTGGTTAAGATGCTGGAATGCAACTCAGGAGATCTGGCTTCTGTGCCCACCTCTGCCACAGACATCCTGTGCAACCTTGGGCTAGTCACTTAGGGTAAATTTTTCAGAAAACCCTAAGGGATTTAGGAGCCTAAATCCCACTGGAAATTATGCTAAGTTTCTCAGCTGAGAACCCTTGGCTTCCCACTTTGATTCAACAGAACCATGGTCTGCTGCCGATCAGGGCACAGCAGAAGGCTGGTTGCTTTGGCATGAGGGCATGATTGGAAGAATGAGGTATAGCTGAACCTTCAGAGAAGCCTGTTTACTTATGCTGACTTTCACCATTATTTTGTGCAGTTTTGGGTCTTTTTGCATTATGGCAACATCCACAGGAAGGTGTTAGGGCACATTTCAAACAGCTAAAGAAAATGTATTCATATTTTAAAACTATGTTTCCATGACTCAATGAGTTTCTCTTGTGTCATATAGGAACTATGGGAGCCCTCTGGTGGGCAAAAACCTACCACTTTACTTCCCATAGATTTTAATCAAAGATTCAAGTCTACTGAATAAAGAATCCCCACCCTTTTAAAAAGTTGTTCAGTTAAAAACCTGGAAGGAATGTAATTATTAAAGCTTCTATTAATTTTCCATCAATACAATCAGACATTAATTCTTACCACTTCTACAGCAAATACAAAATAGTGTCTGGTTGAAAATGCCATGTAGCTTAAAAAAAAAAAAGTGGGGGGAGGGGGAGACATATAAATTCCCATCCAACAAAGCAGTGAAACAGACTTAACTTCAGTGGGACTACGCACCTGCTTAACTTTAAGCATGCGATTAAGTGCTTTGCCAAATCAGAGCCATAAAGATGTAGGAACAAAAACATCTGTATTAGAGTAGGGTACTGCCATTTAAATGGTGGAGTAAGAAATGACACAATCAATTCTAATTTGATTTCTCCCCCAAATCAGAGTTCTCATGTGCAACTCTGAAGGGATGAAATCAAGTCAAAAACCCATAGCCAGGAAGCCTCAACACCTTCAAAAACGCCTTCCTTGGAGTAGGGGCAAAGAAAGCAGGACCTCTCAAATACCCTACTCTGTGGGGGCCAAAGGAGGTAGTGAGCAGGTGTGTGGTCTACAAAGGCTTTCACATGTGCAAGGGAAAGGGTTCAGGGTTCCCACATGCAGGGGTGAAAGTAGGCCGGTACAGCGTACCAGTAAGAAGTGGCTGCCTTACCGGCTCGTACACAGCTGACGTTAAAGTGCTGCCACGGCAGTGCTTTAACGTCGCTGCCCCTTTTGCGCTCCCCCAGGGTCGCTGATGGGGTGGGGGAGGGCAGCTGCCCCGGAGCCCAGCGATTTAAAAGGGGCCAGGGCTCCTGGCCACCGCCGCCGCTACCGCAGCAGCGCCCAGAGCCCTGGGCCCTTTAAATTGCTGCCACAGCCCAGAGCAGCATTGGCTGACGCCCAGCCCCGCCCCTTCCACCCAAGACTGGCCCCCGTACCTGTAAGTATTTTATCTCACTTCCACCCCTGCCCATATGTATCACCGGACTCCAGATTTTTGACTCATGATTTCTTTGGGTTGCAAAGAACAGCAGGTGTGTCAAAAAACACACCTCAAGGAAACCATGGACAAAAAACCAAGAGCCCATAGACAGGTACACTTCACAAAGCTACTTTTAGCAGAGGCAGATGAAATGAATAAAACTGAACTGACAGTGTCCCTTCAGTGAACCCTAAGAGTGAGCAGGTGACAAGTCTTGTCCTGTCCTGGTTTATAATATATATGACTGACAGTAGCAGCTAACACTCGCAGGTTTTAAAGAGGTCACCTTTGTATAAGACTGACCCAATTTTTCTCAGTTGGGTTGCGTGTACAAAATGTTTGGGATCAGAGAACATAGTTTTGGTATGAAGGGGAAAATTGTAAAACAAATATTAACGACTCTTAAAAAAATATTTTGCTCACATCACTGTGTCATCTATGTACAAAGTTGGTATGTTCTCCACGACTCTCCACAACAAATGTAATGCACAGAATCTTTCTCTGTTTATGACCTTTAAAAATGGGTTGCATACAATACCTCCCCTGTATTAGGGTTAGAGCAGAGAATCTTAGCATCCTTTCCACAGCTGAGTAACAGCTCAGGATCTGCCATACTCCAAGCAATGGTCAAAATACCCCTGTGTGAAAAGCCACAGTAAGAAAATATTAATATAAATGCATGATGATTAACGAGGCACCCTCATTAGCACGCATCTAGATTACCTGGCCACTTCATCATTAAATGCCAAGTCCCTCGCCACCCCCATTATGTTGAGAGAATAGAGAAGGTGCTGCCAACATTTGTTTTATTGAAATAGATTTTTTCCACTTTCTGCACAAGGAGTCATGACAGTGTAGCCACAGACTTAGGGCACAATCCAGCAAAGTACCTGAAAGCCAAATACTATATCCATTGATAAAAAACATGGATATCAAAAGGTAGATTGGGGAATAAAATATCGCACTAATACCTGACTCGGAAAATTGCAGGATAAGAACTGTGAATAATACTTGTGGCAATCTTCTTTTTATTACTAAAGGGTTAACATTAGCAGAGTCAACATCGGCATTTTCAGGGAGTGCTTGCAACACAGTGTTTTGCTGCCCTCCATCCTCAGACACAGTAAACTCCTGTCCATCATTTTCACACCACTGTACACCAGGTCAGCCAAAAGGTTTTAGGGGAGAGTTAGTGAAAGGATTCATTAGAATACACCCCAAATTTACACAACTCGTTTTGGATTAGAAAGCATGTATTAGTGTTTGTATGGGTGGGGGATCTTTAGATTCCCCAACCCCTCCGGCAGAAGTAGAGCCCAGCTGCTTCTTCCTTTGCACCCTTGCAATCGGTTTACATATGTTTAAGTTTTTGAGACTTTCTTCTCAAAGGAAACAGCTAGAAACGTACTGTACTTTACAAAAAAAAATATAAAGCTAGAAACCTTCTTCACAGTTCTAGCTCCTTAAAACCAGTGTGGCCCACTGGCACAGGTTTGCTGGGCACAAAGGCTAGCCGTATCACTAAAAGTCTAGATTAAGCATTACAGTAGCTGCTAAAGCACCTGCCTTGGAGCTTAAAATTGAGATGGCATTTATACCAACTGATAGAGGGTAAAAATACAGTAATGTGTACAAACCAAGATTAGAATGAGGAAATGGCTAAACAATAAAGAAAAGTCAAGATTTACAGACGAGCCGCCGTAAATACCTTGTATGGTTTTCCAAAACACGAAGAGGAGAAGAAGCAAATCTAAGATCCCACATCTGAATTACAGGCAACCTGTCATCTTCTGAAGCCAGGACCATCTGTGTAGCCACATCAGGGTGCCATGCCAAGTCTGAGCAGTGCATCTGATAGATAAAGTAGTGTTAGACCACAAGATAATTAAGCAGAGCTATAAAAAAAAGGAAACAGAAGCACGGAGAATGCTGGCTTGAGTGTGGCCCTGTTTATTCCCATTTCGTGACTGTATTCTTCCGTAACTAGACCAGTGGCTCTCAACCTTTCCAGACAACTGTTCCCCTTTCAGGAGTCTGATTTGTCTTGCGTACCCCAAGCTTCACCTCACTTAAAAACTACTTGCTTACAAAATCAGACACAAAAATACAAAAGTATCACAGTGCACTATTACTGAAAAATTGCTGACGTTCTCATTTTACCATATAACTATAAAATAAATCAATTGAAATATAAATATTGTACTTATATGTCAGTGTATCGTATATAGAGCAGTATAAACAAGTCATTGTCTATACGAAATTTTTGTTTGTACTGACTTCATTAGAGGTTTTTATGTAGACTGTTGTAAAACTAGGCAAATATCTAGACGAGTTGATGTACCCCTTAGAAGACCTCTGCGTACCCTCACGGGCACACATACTCCTGGTTAGGAATCACTGAACTAGACTATAGGCCAGGTTACACCATGATTAGATCCAAATTCTCTCCTCTATTTCAAAGCAAAGAACTGACAAATGGAATAAGCTCCCAGTCCAGCTCCCAGAACATTGATTTAATAACATCTGGAATGCTACTTGAATTTAGTGTTTCAAAGGCTATATCAAAAGGACACTCATGTGGTTTATGTCCAAAACATGTGTTTTAATACAACAAATACAGAAAAACCTTTACATAAATATTTTAATGAAATTTAGAATATATAGATTTTAATTAAAACCACTTGTTAGCATGCAACTAGTCCCTTGCAAACTCTACAGCATTGTGCTGGAACTCAAAGGTGAAACAAGCTATGCTGAGAAACTGGCAAAATGCAGATTGTGAAAAGTAAATCAGATTAAGACTGGAAGTCTAAGTTATTATTAGTAACTCAAATAAGCAAGAACTTGTTTGTTAGGTATATTTTTAAACTGTTAGTTCCTCTTAGAGGTTTTAGACGCTTTAAATCATTTATCAATATAAATATTTGCAATCATTGATTCATAATTTCCTTTAATAAACTTGTTCATAAATGTAAGATGCCTAACTATAAACATGAATCTTTAACCAGATACCGCAACTGTGAACCATATGACCGAAGAAGAGCCCTGTGGAGCTAGAAAGCTTGTCTCTCTCGCCAACAGGAATTGGTCCAATAGAAGATATTACCTCATCCCTCACCCCCTTGTTTTTCTTGTATCCTGGAACGAACATGGCGACAACCATGCTGCAAACAACCAGGGGGTGGTCAGCCTTATGTGGAATATTCACTTGTGCTACTGAGACACAGCCCGTGCACCAGGGTGAGCCCTGGAAGGAATTCTGCTTCAGGGAGCTCTCCACGGGACAAAGAGGATGTTCCCATTTCTACATCCCCAATATCATGCGCCTTCCACAGCAAGGCAGCCTGCTCTTCTGTCCAGTGCACCGGGGATGTTGGTCATTGCCCCTGACACCTCTGGAGTGTCTTGCCAGGGAGCAGTCCGAGCACCTGTGCCTGGCTGCTGTACAGAAGAGAAAGGGAGCTGGAGTTCTTTGCACCCTCCATCTGAGCTGTAAGGCACAAGGTCAACCTCCAGGAGTAGCTTCACTGTGGAAGTAAAACTATTTAAACCTACTGGTAAATGCATCAGCTGCTTTATTCCCTCTCAGACACACACTGTTCCAGATGACAGGACTTCAGTCTATTTTAATAAAATCTTCCCACTGCAGCCATGAATGGGTCAATACTGAATTTATCAGCATCGTGTGCATCACTTACCCAGTGTGACTTCTCACTGCTGAGTAATACATAATGTCCCCTTCTCTTGCCTGAACCCTAAACTTCCTACCAAAATCCTTCCCTGCCAATATTAATTGAATCATTTGCAAAAATTAATTATTTAAAGTAATAATCCACCTTTGGCATATAATTATAGCCCTTTAAAAAATTAACAGATTCTACAGCAGGTAGTATACACATGTTCCTGTGTCACTTAAGAGTCTAATGAGAATCTGTGCAGTCACTTGTTTTACTATGGTAAAAATACGTCTAATAGTTAATCATGATTATTAATACAGGCTCTTGATAGTTTAACATAATAAATTACCCGGTTGCTGTGGTCGCTGACTTTGATGATAGGTTCATTCTTCCTCAGATCCCACACGGTAGCACGACCACTAGGACTGGCAGATGCCAAGATGTGCTGGACTTGCCTGTTCCATGCAATGCAGCTGATGTCTTCTGGAGGCTATTGAAAACAAAACACGTCCCAACATTATCTTTTTTTCCAACAGAGAACTCAATTTTTTTTTATTAGATAAGTTGGCTAAAACTACGAGTTTTCAAAGCTAATCCTCATAGCCCATGTGTTTGTTTTACCTTCCTGAATAAATAAAATTGACACGAGGAAATTTTATAACCCATGCATTTAAATATACAGTAGCTTTGTCTATGGGCTGGCTATCTGCACCCCTCCTTCCTTTCTGCCTGTGATAAATTTGATGCATTAGCCAGCTATGGAGGAAGACAGAGCAAGTTTGTTGTCTTCAAGAGCTTAATACTGACCCGTAAAAAAGTATTTAAAAATTGGACTCGTGCCCTTGATTGGTCTTTTGTGACATATAGAAAAATGAAAGGTGGAGTTTTTTGTTTTTGTTTGGAGTGTTAATTCTTTTCTGCTTATTTTTTTTAACTTTATTAGGATTGTTAAGTCTGGTCTTCCCTGATTATGTTAGAAGATTTCTTGGGTGTCTCAGAGCATGTGCATTACAAGCTCTCTCACCTTAATTCAAAGGGCATGGATCTTTAACATGTCTCCAAAATGTTCATTAGTCATTGGACTAATTTGATAACAAAAAACAAGCTAAAACCAGGGTGTTTTAAAACAGCCTGACCACAGATTGCTACTCAACTTTCATTCTCTCAATAACTATTATGTAATAAATTCACTAGTTCTCCAGTCACCATAAAGTCTTTCGTGGTAAATAAAACCTGCTTTTCTACTAACAACTATGTAAACTCACATAGAGAAAAATAAACCTTAAAATACACAATACCACAAGCACCTTTCAGGCCTTCTTTACACAACACAGAGAAGGGGAAAAAAGGACAGAAGACTAACATTTTCTTCTTTTCTCCAGGTCTTCTTTAAACAAAACACATGCTAAATAGCGGTGCTTAGATATTAAGATGATACATTCCATATGAATATCTACAACTGTCACATCTATCGCCTAATAAACTACCACCTATTAATAGCCAGGTTTAAGACCTTATTTTTTAATCTGCATCTTTCACAGCAACATAAAGATCCTTCAGACTTAAACACACAAAAGAACATGCCAAAGTAGACTACAAAAAACAGCCTCCATGGAGCTGTGAAGGATGTTTAAAGCACGCTGAAAAAACTAGAGAGACTTGGCTTTCTAACACCCATTGGTGAACTGAAATGCACTCCGTCCATGAAAGTTAGGGACAGGTCAAAAATGACCCATCAGATTTAACTTGCTGCAAAATCTTACCTCATGAAAAGATGAGTCATTACTGGCTAATTCCACAGCTAACTCAAACTTTCATGCCTTTCCTTGTTAAAACTGCCTCTAATGTCAACCCTTTGATCTGTTTGGGAGAGGTCTCTGCAACTATTATGGTAGAAAATCTCACTTAGGAACCAAACAAAATACAGTACAAGGAATGCACAACTATAGGATTTTGCTCACTCAGACCTGAAAGTGTGACAACTGATAAGTTGTTCTGCTGACACAAGAGTTAAGTGTTGTAACCTCACTGGCAGGTTTGGGTGTGCAAAAGAATTCAGAACTGGACACAAACTGCATGTAAGCACTACAGTCACAATTAACATCATTATAAATAGAGTCATTGTTGGTTACTTGGAATGCAATTTAAGTCTCCAGTAAATTCAGAGTCAATTTTCACAAAACTGGTGTTCATTACAACCTGCCTGTAGTGCTTCATAAAGGTTGAAGCCATTAATGAATCATATTCAAAACAAAACAAAGAAATCTCCACTTTTAGCCTTAACAGTCAATAAATTTACAATCAGAAAAACAAACATCCAATGGGGTTATTTTATTGTTCAGGAGCAAAATATATACAATATACGTAATATAATAACATACTTGTACGATTCTTATCCCCAATAGAAATCTACATAATTAGTTTAAGGAATGTATCTCACAGTAGCAGATGTTTATCCAGGGCTTAACTACATTCAAGGTAATATTTGTAATATATAAATTAAGTTTTTGAAAACAGAGATTGGTGCTTAGAACTGCTTCAATACTGTATGAGATTTCAAATAAATTAAATAATCTGCATATTTTTCAGCATTCTTCAAATCAGTTGACAAACATAACTCCAGTACCTGCGTCTTAGCTCCTGGTGTCATTGGCGTGGCAAAGTTGTTCAAGTCCCAGATATAGATTTCAGACTCATTAGCACCTGATGCTACAAGGTTTGTCTGTAATAGAAAGATGCCAATGGACATTGAGAGTATTTCTGGCATCAGCCTTCACCTTTCCAAACGCTGTGGGCCCAATCCATGGAGCTGTGCCAACTGACATTAGCTCAGAATGTAGCCCTTGTCACAACAAGAGCACTTTAGAGAAGGTACATGAATCCTTAAGATTTCTAATACTATTTATTAGCCAAGACTCCCTATAATCTGCAGCAAGCTGGACCTAAATTCCCAGGGCAGTGTTCTTGGTTTCTGCAGTACTCTTACGCAGAAAATGGACTCACAAAGAATGGGGTTGCACAAAATGATTCCATTGTACTAATGCCCCAAACCTGTAAACAATTAAGCTTGTGCTTAACTCTATTTGTGTTACTAATCCCACTGACTTCAATGGGATCCCAAATGTGAGTAAAGATAAATGCATGAGTAAGCATTCACAGGATCAAGACCTATAAGAACATTTCCTAGATTAAAAGAAGCATTTGAAACAGTTTTACAGGTGGAAGAGGAATGCCAAGATAATAACAATGGGATCTGAGGAGAATGAACTTGAGGGAAAATAACTATTATATCAATGCATTTTGCTCATACCCTAATGCTGGTTGCAAAACAGGTTCCAACTTCATAATAATCAAGAACAGAAACAATGCAATTTAAACACAGTTCACTGAACTAATTACTGCCTTAGTAAAAACATGTGCCAAAAGAAAAAATGCTACTTAGTAAATCGAAACAAACTGAATTCTCACAGAACAGTCATGGATGAGAAAAGATGCTGTATCTTGAGAGATAAATCCTCATTAGTAATGGAATTAAATTAGCTCTGTGATTAAGTCTTTATTACTTTTAAGAATTGTGTCAAGCCAATGAGTTTCAGGCCCCAACATTTTATCTTTATTTTGGAACAACATACAAAAATGGAAGGGTTACAAAACCTAAAAACTAATATTTAGTAGTTGTTTTTTAAATTTCAGTGAAAACAGTTTTGGGGAGGAATTTCAAAACATCTGTCTGCAACCATGAAAACCCTGAGTAATGCATGAGAACTGAAAAGTGAAACTGACTAGAAAGAAAATGAAAAAATTGTATTTCAATGTCTAAACAGAAAAATACACAAAGTAAATAGCCTAAATGGTGAAAAACAAATCAGATTTTTAAGATTATTTCCAGTCAAATCATGATTAGTATCAAAGATTGTTTTCTTTTTTTAAATATGCAAAAATATCTATACAACTTTCCTGCAAAAATCACAAGAGAAGAGCATTTCCTATAGTATTTTACTAATCCATGACAGTGTATATTGAACAAAAAAAATCTAACCTGGAAAATATTCACGTCCAAAGCTCTTACTGGCCCAGTGTGCTTGTCTTTCTGTGCAATTGTAACTTCATTCTCTCCAGCAATAATTTTAGATGGCTCATACAGAATAATATTTCCATTTTCACCACCTGCAATTAGAACTCCAGAAAGACTGCCATCTGAAGCCATTTTATGAGGTCCCCATATCAATTTATGGTACCTATAAGATAAAAAATAAAGAATTTAAGAAGATCCACTGCCGTATCATTATAAGTGCCAGAACATGATCATGTTTTCCCTGATAAAAAACACAAACATTTTATGGGAGGAAGTGCAGGCTGGTCGTAAGATCAAAGGCATGATGAGACTGAGAACTGCTAGCTTCTATTCCTAGCTCTTCCATTCTGCCAAAAATGTAACAGTGGACAGGTCACAACCTATATATGCCTCAGTTCAAGGCTCTAAAGTCAGAATACTTACTTACCTCACAGGGTTTTTTGAGATGATGTTTGCAAAGGACTGTGAGATGATCCCTGATTGAGAATTATAAGCATTGCCAACTACAAGCAATCACATAAATCTCTGATATTGATGAACAGCTGCTTATGCAAGAGGCAAACAGAGAGTGAATGAGAACGGTCTCCTTGACATAAGCCCTATTCCTCAACTGCACTCTTGCAATTAAAATGATTTTTGTACTTCATGCTTATCAAGTGGCAACACTTTTACACAAACAAGAAAGCGTGTTGCCTGGAGTGTAGTATGTTTTATTTAATGTTAAATGAGAGCTTAGAGTATATTTTTAGACTTGAAATATACCCAAGCTAGTACACTGAATCCGTAAGTATCCAGATTTCTTTTTTTTAAACAAAGTTGTTTTATAATAAAACAATATTCCTGTATGTTCAGCCATGCAAAGAGTACATTTCTTCCACATAACCACACACACCCTCTTGTGGCATTGCTCTTACAAAGTGGCCTTAATGCATTTGGAAAGCAAACTAATAAGTTTCTACAAAAAAAAAAACAAACCCAAGAGATAGAGCTTTTTTTAAAAATTACATCAGCACTAACAATGCCACCATTACTCAGTATTATATGCTGAATGCTCCAAGGAGCAAGAAGAGTATATGCAGCACAACTTACTTAAATTTTATCTCTCTAACCTGGTGTTGAGCAGTTCCCAGTTATTATTTATATTAGGATAGCAGCCCAGGTCCCTAATCAGATTCAGGGCCCCATCTTGTTAGATACTGTACAAGGAAGACATAGTTCCTGTTCTGTACAGATTGCAATTTAATCAATTTATAATTTCTAAAAGTTCAGGCAGTTGTGTTTGGTGTAAATCTTTGGAAGACAGTTTTAGACCTGTACATCATTATTTAAAAATGGACTGTGGAGAATGAAATGGAATTAACTTCCATCTACATAATAAGGTGGTGTAAAACATGATCATCATCCCTCAATGGATTTAGATTTTTATATATCTCAGTGTATCTGAGCTACAATACACTATATTTCTGTCATACATATCTTTGATAAAAATACACTAATGCTGACACTACAGCTTATTAATTGATGAACAGTTAATCTGTAAGTGTTGCACACACATCCACTGAGAGTACTATGGGTCAATGGACGGACTAATGTTTGTGCTGACATTGTATCTGGTATGAAAGATTAATGGATCTAATCCAGGTCAATGGAAAGTTTTCAGATCTGTCTCTACCTCCAAGAAGAGCACCTCTCACTTTCATTGACATTGTTATGGCCAATTTACAATGAACAGAAGGCACTACAATGCTACTGCAAGTGTCACTAAGATGTCAATAGGATGGCTTTTGGGATTTTTAATGCTAATTATATAAGTTATAGCTAAACATACAGCATGAAGTTAGAAGTAATATGGGTCTAAATGAAGCAAAACAATCAGGAACGTTTTTTCCCAATAGCCAGGCGTAAATACTGAACTACATACAGAATGCAAAAATAAAACACACAGGTACATCAAATGAGTCCCCCGCAATACCTAAACACAATAGGATGACACAACATGTGGAAGCTGTAACTGCCCTTTCCTATTTTTAAGAGCACACTTAACACTTTCCCTCTGCTCTCTGGAAATTCCTCAGGGCTCTGACTGTTATCTTCCTTTACAACAAAACAAATCATGTCAAACCAAACTAATATCCTTCTTTGACAAGGTAACAAGCCTTGAGGATTGGGGGAAGAAGTAGATGTGATATAGCTCAACTTTAGTGAGGCTTTTGATACTGTCTCACATGACCTCATAAACAAACTAGAAAATACAGCCTAGATGAACCTGCTATAAAGTGGGTGTGCAACTGGCTGGAAAACGGTACTCAGAGAGTAGTTATCAGTGGTTCACAATCAAGCTGGAAGAGTATATTGCATGGGGCCCTGCAAGGATGAGTCCCGGGTGTAGTCCTATTTAATATCTTTATAAATGATTTAGATAATGGCATACAGAGTACACTAAAGATCATGCAAATCTTGGATTGGACTATTTAGTCACAAGAGACGTTGCAAACCATCTATATCATAGGCTGCAATTCGCACTGTCTCTCGCAGACGAAAGGATGCCAACAAAAGAGAGCACACTTATAAATTTTGTGGATGATACAAAGCTAGGAGGGGTTGCAAGCACTCTAGAGGACAGGATTAGAATTCACAATGATCTTGACAAACCGGAAAAATGGTCTGAATTACACAGGATGAAATTCAATAAGGACAAATGCAAAGTATTACACGTAGGAAGGAATGATCAACTGCACAAATGAAAAATGGGCAATGACTGCCTAGGAAGGAGAACTGCAGAAAAGGATTGCGGGTTACAATCTAAGCATGAGTCAACAATGTAAAACTGTTGCAAAAGAAGTAATCATCCTTCTAGGATGTATTAGCAGGAATACTATAAGCAAGACATGAGAAGTAATTCTTCCACTCTACTCAGAACTGATAAGGCCTCAACAGGAGTACTATGTCCAGTTCTGGGTGCCACGCTTTGGGAAACGTGAACAAATTGGAGACAGTCCAGAGAAGATCAACAAAAAAAGATCTAGAAAACATGACCTATGGAGGAAAGATGGAAAAAAACTGGGTTTCTTGAGTCTGAAGAAGAGAAAGCTGAGGGGAGACTTGATAACAATCTTCAAATATGTAAAAAGTTGTTATGAAGAGGAGGGTGATAAATTGTTCTCCTTAACCATTGAGGACAGGAAAAGAAGTAATGGACTAAAATTGCAGCAAGGAAGATTTAAGGTAGACACTAGAAAATAAACTTTCTAACTATAAGGGTAGTTAAGCACCAGAACAAATTACTGAAAGAGACTGTGGGGTTTTTAAGAACAGGTTAGACAAACACCTGTCAGGGATGGTCTAGATAATACCATGAGTACAGGAGACTGGACTAGATGACCTATCAAGTTCCTTTCCAGTCCCACATTTCTATGATTCTGTCACCCAGCGGATACAAGCCGAAGATGTCTGTGACAGAACAGGAACTGAAACCAGGTCTCCACTGTCCAAGTCTACAACTTTAACCACAAGCCCATCCTTCTTACCTTTCCTAATAACACTGACACAGAGCTAAAGCTTCATACACTGTCCTTTCAGCCCATATCATGGACTGAAGTTGCCACCAAAAATGCATTTTTATAAAGAAGACCATAAATTTGGAACCCCAATTCATACCTGTGCGAGGAGGAGAAAGTTGCACACGATTTCATATCCAACGAAGGATCAGACAAGTCCAGTTCAAATATTTCCAGAGAAGCATTGGTACTGAAAGTTGCATCCAACTGTTGAGCCGATGTACCTACACAGAAACACACTATGGTATCAGAATGACATAACACAAAGTATGGAATTTCAAATTATGAAAGCATCAAATCATACAAAGGAAATAAAATCTTCAGTGTTTCAGAGGTACACTGAACACTCCCCTGCTGCTGTGTAAAAATCCCACACAAACAACAGAGGAAACTCAGAAAGGCAATAGTTTTGGCAGCCAAAACTACTGAGAAACTGTAAGCCATTGGTAAAGACTGGGTCATGTAATCCTATGATTTAGGAGACAGAAGCCTTGAAATTAAGTTACCACTGCTGCCGTACATTTAGGGCAAACATGCACGTTTACAAGGTATATGTAGGCTGGGGTTTTGATTTCTAGGGAAAGATACTCCAGAGGTTGAAAAGTGATTTCAAGTGGGCACTGCACTGCATTCTCAATTACTATTTCAGCCCTCAGGACATTAATTTTCTATTATAAAGTACAAGTACAGTGAGTATATTATAATCTACGCCATATGCATACAAAGCCCTATGGGTAGGGACCATACTCTTCAACAAGTTACCTGTAGCCAGGTAAATGGGATGTTGTTGGGCAGGACTCCATGCCTGCATAGCAGTACGATCAATCTCCTTTAACTTCATCCTGCTAAAAGAAGATAACTTTTGTAATACAGAAAATCTGGAGGAAATGGCACCAGTACAACAGAATGGAAATGGGCTGTACATGGAACTGTGGGTATGATGTGGCGTTTGTAGGGAACAGGGAAATGGTGAAATATTATTGAAGTTTACAGGAAATTAATACTTGCTAAATATGTTGAATGCATCTCAATAAACCTGGGAAACATAGCAACTGCTGTGAGATTCTGTTCTTAGACCAAATGCCTTTGCTAATAAGAGTTTACATGATATACCTGGATATCTTGCAGCAGCGATTACATTTAAATTAAAATACAGTCCATGTTTCTAAATGCCCAAACTGACATTCATAAACGGTCATCAGAGCTGAAACTCCTGAAATTTACCACAAAGTCACTACTGAAAACCACCACACTGGTTTCTAAAATCATGTCAAAGAATTTCCTAATCCAGTTCCTTAGTGATATTTTAGGGACATAGTTAACTTGCATTCTAGCAACCTCAAGAAATTAACATAGTTTCAGGTGCAATACCTGTCCTTGAAGTGTTACTTCTAGCAATAGTTAGTACAAAAAAATTTAAAAGTATCCCTTTAGGTATGTTCCTCTTCCCATGCAGGCTGAGGAAGCATGTATATATAAAAAGATAAGTAATGCGAAATACTCATTTCAGACATCAACAGTTTTTCAGTCACTATCTTCTACCCTATCACCCATGAAAAGGTTATATGGTCCTCATAATAATGACATTCTGAAGTGCCAAGAATTTTCTCATAATTGTGGCTTCCAGTTAACGGTTGGAAAGGAAGTGAAAGTTTAAGTGAAAGCCTGAAATGCTCAACAACTTTGAGTCACACTGTCCTCACAAGTGGATTTATGTAGCTTTTGTGCATGAACAAAAAGTTGTGTGAAGAAGTGCAAAGGTTAATTATTATTATTAGCATGTGATGCAAGATAATTCAGAAAAAAAAAAGCAACTGATAAACTGGTCTTCCAGCTAAAGGTCTGCCGAAAAACACTCAATTTTTTCATCAAATGCCTCCTAAACAGAGCCCAGCACATAGTAATCTAAAAGACTTTGCAACACACAGACATTTTAAACAAAATATAATAATTCAAGCTTGCAAAAATGTACTTACTCAAGGCAGGGACGGCATGGTAATTACCAGAGCTGGTTGTTACCAAGTAAAATCATGTTTTTTACAAACCCAGGTAAAACTAGTTAGTCCCAGTTTAAGGCATTTTCTATTTTAAAAATTGTTTCATTCATCCACATCGCACTGTACTAGTTTAAGTTACATATTCAAACTGTGGTTACATAAGGCAGTAGCTACACAGATTAATTTAGGATTGTACAAATAAAAAGTAAAACTGCATTGGGGTGTAATAATAATAATATAGTCATCATGATGCTGAACATGGGAATGTCTATATATTTGGGTTTGTATTTTCTCAAGTAAGTTTTATATGTCATATTTCAAAATTATATAAACAAAACTCAAAACCATTTGATTATATAAAAACAACAATAATGCACAGTTGCATTAAGCAATCAGAAGCTTGAAGAGTTGCAGACTACCAGCTGTGCTTACTACAGCAGCTAAAACAACGACCTTAATCCATTTGGCCGACAACATTCTGTAGCAGAAGACCAACTTTGATGTAGCGGATAGACTGCGCCTATTCCTCAGTTTTGAATGGATGTAACCAAAGTTTGAAAAGGTTTGTCTTATGCTTGCTGAAGTTGCTGGACACTGAAGCAATTCTTTTCCCCACTTTCCTGGTTTAAACCATATTTAGCAGCACTCCCTCCTAAACTAGTTTTTCCTGGAAAACTGCCAACCCTGACCAAAGGTGTATAAAGTGTAACTTTTTGCAATAGCTGGACTGGTGAGTTTTGCAAGGTTGCAATGGTAATTTGAAAATTACTTCCAACAGAAAAAAAAAGAGTTTGTTCAACCGTTGTAAAATGCTTATAATAATTAATCTAATGTTACACTGACCCAAAAATATATTTTAAAATTGCAGGGCAAATTAACATTAAGGCACAACATATCTTGTCCTCTGATTTTTATTTAATGAGGAACATTTTCTTAAAGAAAGGAGTAGTGGGAACACACACAATGTAAATGTCTTTATCAGCCACACTTACTCTATGATAATGGGAAGGTTTCAATTAATTCTTTCCTGTACTTGATTTCAATCCTGACACTACAGAATTTCATTCTGACAACACATACCTAGATAATTATACTATGAACAGGGACCATCAAATTTATGGTCCATTTCAGTCAATTTCACAGTCATAGGATTTTAAAAATTGCAAATTTCATGTTTTCAGCTATTTAAACCTGAAATTTCACTGTGTTGTAATTGTAGGGGTCCTGACCCAAAAAGGAGTTGTGTGGGGATTGCAAGGTTATTGTAGCGGGGGTTACGATACTGCTTCCCTTACTTCTGCGCTGCTGGCGATTGCGCTGCCTTCAAACCTGGGCAGCTGGAGAGTGGCAGCTGCTGTCTGAGAGCCCAGCTCTGAAGGCAGAGCCACTGCCAGCAGCAGCAAGGATAGCATGGTGTGGTATTGCCACCCTTACTTCTGCACTGCTGCTGCTGACAGGGTGCTGACTTCAGAGCTGGGTGCCCGGCCAACAGCCACCCCTCTCCAGCCACCCAGCTCTGAAGGCAGCACAGAAGCAAGGGTGACAATACTGCAACCCCCCCTAAAATAACCTTGTGACCCCTCTGCAGCTCCCTTTTGGGTCAGGACCCCCAATGTGAGAAGGGCTGGTCTCGCCCCATGTAATCTGTATAGTATATGGTAAATGCACACAAAAGACCAGGTTTCATGGTCCGTGATGCGTTTTTCATGGCCGTGAATTTGGTAGAGCCCTAAGTATGAACCCTTCATCTTACATCAAACATGCACATCATAATCAATATCAGGAGTTCTCAGACTGTTGATATAGAAAGGTCTTTTCAACAGAGCTCTTGATAATTTAACAAGCAACACAGTTTTTCTCACTCATCTGAATTTGGTATCCTTTAGGGAAATATTTAACAAAGTTAGTTTGTAGCTGACCTCAAAAATAATTTTAAAAATTAGATCTCTTTATATAACTGGATTTAAAACCATTCTAGTAGGGCACCTTATGCTGAAAGTACCATGTGTATCCTCGTTCTATTTTTAAAACTAAAAAGTAGTCTCAAACAGTTTACAGGTCATGCCACGTGAATCTGGAGTTAGCCGTGTGCTTGAGAACCTCGAGAACTGACCTTGTACAGTCATCCTGAACACAAGGAATACCCGTGCCAAAAATGTTTTTCCCAAACTTGAATGAGGTTTAGATGGGAGTCTGGCTCTGAGCCAAGCAGGCGTGTGCTCCACTGGGCTGAAGAAGTCTGTTGTGTGGAAAGATCCTGACTGGACTTCAAACACTTAAGTAAAAAAGGACAAGACTGCACAATCTCTTGCTGAAACTGCTCAAGGAAAAGGTGATTACTGGGTGTCCACATCAAGTGTGCAGACACCTATGATGCACCTGGGGAATCACAGAGATGCATATTACTGTGTCCAGTTCAGTTTTAGATAAGGATCCTCTTGCATTTGTTCATAACAAGGCTTGCTTTTCCAGAGTTTTTTTGGGATATTAAAAGTGATTTCCTTCTATGATTGATGTACACACAAATCCTACTCTCGTTTTCACATAGCCTATACTTTTACTGTTAAAAAAAGCAATACATGCAGGGTACTTGGCTGCCCACTCTCTGCCAGGACCAACTGGGACCCCTCCCTCATAGGAGAGATCGCTGCCAGGTGGACACTGAGTGACGTATTTAATGACATTCATGAACCAAACACCCTTTTAAAAGAGAACATAACAAAAGAGGGCTCCCCTCCTCTTTATAACATAACAGTAAATTTCATCAATTCTTTAGTACCACAAGATTGGTTGGATGTCAGTCTAAGGCAGAGGTTCTCAAACTGTGGTCCATGGACCACCAGTGGTCCACGAGCTCCATTCAGGTGGTCCGTGGATAGTTCCCTCTAAGGTGCACGCCTGGGCGGCCGCACACAAGAGAATGAAGGGCCACTCACGTAATGAAGGGCCACCCACCCATGCAGGCGTGGCTCCACTTATTTGGTGGCTGGACGCTGGAGAAGATGCACATGTAAGGTGAGGAGGTGGCCTTGGGGGAAATAAGGGGTTGGTGGGAGGGGGCAATGGGATGAGAAGAGGGGGGTGGGGTGAATTTGAGATGTGCAGGGCTGCAGCGGCCAGAGAAAGAGGTGACTTTCCCCAGCTCCAGGCCTGCGGCTGCTGGGGAGAGATGGCCCTCCTTCGCAGTCCCAGGTCAGGGCCTGCTGCAGCAGGGGAGAGAGGGCACATCCGTAGCACTAGAAAGGTAAAACTACTGATATTAAAATATGAGTTGCGTGCTTTTATTTGTAGAACAAAAAAAATGTTAATTATTATTAAAGTTTTTTTATAAAGCACTTTTATCCAAGGGGCTTTACAATAGTTAGCTAATGGTACAAACAACATTTGGAAAGATCATTAAGTGGTCCACCGAGACTCTCAGCAATTTTCAAGTGGTCTGCGGAAAAAAAAGTTTGAGAACCACTGGTCTACAGAATACATCTGTTTGACAGTATCTGTTTTACACCATAGTAATGACATAGGTTCACTTTGAGTCACAAGGGTATTGGCAAAGGAAAATTTGTATATTGAAAGTCTTGCTGTTGCCATGTTGGCACTACAGCCCCATCTATACTGTCCAGGAAAAACACATTATCGCACTTTTCTAGTGAACTACTCATAAATATAGTTCATTAGAGAAGTTCTAGCATGTGGCCTGATATCCTGAGTGATTCAGCACCTTTCAGGTTCATAATTTTTCCAGATATTTTCTTATACTTTTTACTTATAGCAGGGTAATGTCAGTATATTACAGTACAGAAAGGCTATAAAAGATGCATATATTTTACAAATAAAAATAAAAGCTATTATCTCACTAACAATACTAAATTCACTGACTAAAAGAGTGGAGAAACATATTTTCTTAATGCACATTTATAATTACAAGTATTTTTACAGTAACCATTAAGAACATCTGGGAGCTGCAAATCAAAGAGTCAGGATTGTATTTGGGCTAGTCACTGAAAATATTCCCAAAACTATTTTCCCATTCAGGTAAGTTTTGCTACAAAACAGCTGTATGTCCCTGTAATTGTGGTAGGGTCATATTTACATACCTACTAGCTTGGATAATACAAGCAAGATTAAAATCTCAAAATGGTTATTAATATGTGATCCTCAGAGCAATTGTGCAATCTTTCTTCTTTGTCTTTCTAGAATCCCTTTTCCTTAACAGCTTTAAGGCTCCATCTACACTATGGTTTCCCTTGCGGTTGGATAATGTGTTTACAGATGGCTTATACAGAAGGTTTTTGCAAACATAATTGGAAGAGGTGTAGATGGAGCATAACATTTTTTTTAAATTAAGGTTAGGTTATAAACCCTAGAAGTACCAAATCCATATTACGAGTGTCTTGGAATAAATTCTGAGACAGAGATTAGCAAAATTATATTAAAGAACCTCAGAGGCTACTATGACTAAGGTATGTCTAGTTTCAGAGTAACAGCCGTGTTAGTCTGTATTCGCAAAAATACAGTACTTGTGGCACCTTAGAGACTAACCAATTTATTTGAGCATAAGCTTTCGTGAGCTACAGCTCACTTCATCGGATGCATACTGTGGAAAGTGTAGAAGGTCTTTTATACACACAAAGCATGAAAAAATACCTCCCCCCACCCCACTCTCCTGCTGGTAATAGCTTATCTAAAGTGATCACTCTCCTTACAATGTGTATGATAATTAAGTTGGGGGTGAGGAAACCTGGATTTGTGCTGGAAATGGCCCAACTTGATTATCATACACATTGTAAGGAGAGTGATCACTTTAGATAAGCTATTGCCAGCAGGAGAGTGGGGTGGGGGGAGGTATTTTTTTCATGCTTTGTGTGTATAAAAGACCTTCTACACTTTCCACAGTATGCATCCGATGAAGTGAGCTGTAGCTCACGAAAGCTTGTGCTCAAATAAATTGGTTAGTCTCTAAGGTGCCACAAGCTATGTCTAGTCACTCTTCCAACACCACTGAAGTCCACAGGACTCCACCACTGCTCCGGGGTAGAGAGGCTGGGGGGAGAGTTTGTCACTTGTCAGCTGACAGCAAGGCAGCTTTCTGCAGTGCTTAATTTGCAACGGAAGAGGAGCCAGGACACGAGCAATTTTTCTACTTTAATAGCTGACAAGGCAAGCCCAGCAGTGCCGGAGCTATTAAGTGCCAAGCCCAGGGGTGCCGGGGCTGAGCCCTGGCACAAATTAAGCACTGGCTTTTAGGGACTGGCCCAGTAGCAGAGAAAACGCCCGATCCCAGTCCCAGAGCAACACAACTCGAAGCAAGGGCCGGGCCCCGCTGCAAGCCCCGGGGGAGCGAAGCTGCCCTGCCCAGCGCCCGAGGAGCTGGGGGGGCCCTTGGACCCCGGGCCCCAGCCGGCAACCCTGCGGCCCCAGAGCGGGGCGACCCGGCAGCGCCCGGCCCGCGCGCCCGGCGGCCCGCTCCCCCTCACCTGGCGGGGCCGGGCTCTCTGCTGCGCCCCACGGCCGCTGCGGCCTCCCGCTGCCGCGCCTCAGCCGCCTGCCCCCGGCTCCTCCGCGTTCCGCTTCAACGTGGCAGCCGGAGCGCCGCCCTCGTCAGCCCGGCTTCCGGCACCGAGACCCCGCCCGGCCGGCCGGCGCCTTCCGGGCCGCGCAGCTCCACGCCGGAGCCGGGAGAGGGGCCCAGTGCGTGTCCGTAGGGGCGGCAGCGGGCCGCTGCAGTTCTACAAGCCCGGCCACGGCAGCCCGGCTCGTTTCAATAGAGCGGTAACGTTAGAGCCGCTGGATGGCTGCCCTCCCCCCCCGGTACAGGGTTGCGTATCAGCATTGCCCTGACCAAGAGGCGCTGCCACAGCCCCTGGCGTGAACTGGTTTCCGTCATATACAAGGAATACCGTTTGGTTCAATGGCTCTCGGGCCCCCCCCCGTACAGATTGTTCTAGGCCCCCAGTCTCTGAGCGGCTTTGTCCCTTCTCCTTCCCTTGGTAAGAGCCCCAAAACCTTACACAAGGTAAGGCTCCAGCGTACTGGCCACTTACAAGTCTGCAGCCTCACTTCTGTTTCTGATCTATGACCAGATTCCACCGCCAAAATGTTCTGCTACTCAGTACAAGACGCTAGCATTGAAGGCAAAAGGTAAGTTACAGGCAACTGGCCCCATTCACTGTAGTTTGCCTCCCCAAAGCAGGGTGGTCCAGGGGCCAGACAAGCCCCAGCAAGGGCAAGGCATTTTGATCACCTTTACTGGGGTGAATGACTGGGCTTTGCCATTTTCATGGCAAGGTCACATTTCTTTCTCCATGTTGAGTACTGTATGTGACCCCTACTAGTATAATTCCCCAGGTGAAAACAGGGATGATTTCCTAACTAACAGCAGTGTTATAAGGCTTACAGCTCATTCATGTTTGAGGCACTTATTCTACAGCAGTGAGTACCAGAGAATTGATAGAAACAAAGCCAAGACACCACATATTTAAACCAAGGGCAGCATATCATGTTTATTATCAATACAAATGAAGAGGATTTTTATAACAGCCTCCAAAAGCAACCTCCCAAGATTCACAGGTTGTAGTTGAAACAAATGCTTTGAGACCGATTTCTTGCCTTCACCACTACTTTTTCCACTATAAAAAGCATTACATCAGCAACTAAATTACTTTAACCCCCTCAATGAAAAAGAGGAAGCAAATTGAACAATTTTCAAGCATCTTCGTTAAAGATGAAAGAAGAAATTCAGATGGAACATAGGAACTCTTCACAATTACCTGAAAAGTAAAAAAGCGTATTAGATCTTTGACAATAGAGATACATGCCTAATTTAGTGCAGATTAACATCTACTTCTCAACATTCTTAGGAGTCCTTCGCTCAGTAAGCCCACAACTTCAGTAAATGTTCCTAAATTCCCCAGACCTGAAGAACAGCTCTGTGTAAGCTTGTCTCTTTCCCCAACAGTAATTGGTTGAATAAAAATTACCTCACCCATCTTGTCTACCAAGCTCAGTAACAGTTCAGTAAAGCCCACCATCTATTACAACCACAATTAGGATGTCCTCCCAGTAGTGTTTAAACAATTTTTTGTATTTCTAGAAACAGACTCATGCAATTTTTACAGGTTTATTTTAGAGAGCATGCTCATTACTGCCTGGTTCAATTTTAAATTATCCCCTTGTCATCTCCAAGACCTGAAGTCTGAATATACAAAATAAACACCTAACAAACATGATGGGTCTAACAAAAATAAAAAATTCAGAATCAGAAACAAGGTCAGATCCAAATTAGTTGCACTGAGGTACTGTAGTACACGCTAATATGCTGCAATACTGAGATACTTACAATACCAGGCATAAACTGAATCAGCAGACAAAGAAATTAACAAAAAAGTGTTAATGCTTACTCACATGTCAACAAGTGCAGTCAGAACAGTCTTAGTTCACCTTTCACAAGTCAAGAGTAATAATTTAATGGCTGGGGAGGGAAAGGACAAGTTCTTTTGTTATATATGCAAACCAAATGAATTCCAGAAGTGTATTATGTTTTTTCTTAAATCTGCAAACTGAACTGACTCTCAATGGTTTTAAATCTAGTTTTGAATTTTTTACCCTGTGTCCTCATCCAGTCAAACACTAATCACAGTGAGTCATGATGTGAACAGCAGTGAAAAGTTTTAATCATTGGACACTAGGCAAAACAAATTAACACAATAAATTAAAAATAACTAACCATGTTCATCTCGCAAATCTTTAAGCCTAGCTTACTATACATGATTTGCCATTTCCCAATCAAGGTCTAAAGTTGATAAAAAAAATATACTTTTTTAAAGAAAAAACCAAGCTCATTATTCTCTAACCACATTTAAAATTTGGGAGGCTCTCTAAATCTATTATTTGGAGGCTTTTATTTCAATAGTTTTAAAACATTCCATTTTCACCTTTTATTCTCTTTTTTGCCCCCCAACAGAACATGCTGAACCATGAACTAACTAACTTTATCTGCTCAGGACAGGAAACGGGCCAGCAGTGGACATAGGCCAAGGAGGAAGATAGGGCACAAGGGATTCTACCACTGCAACTACTGTTATGGCACAAAAGGAATCAAAAGATCAAAGGCCCTTTTTTCTTTGATGTTTGGTACTTGATCTATATTTAAGTTATTTTGGCAGTTGTGTCAGTCAGGGTGTGAGAAAAACCAAAACCACATCAGAGAAGAGGACTACTTACACCTAAAAATCAGTAAGTTACAGCTTCTTGCAATTCACTGCTAAGTTGCCAAACCTTCTCTTCTACAAGCAGTTTAGACTTTTATGGGAAGTGATGCCCATTCCTCAAGGATGTAGGTAAAATAAAATATTTAGTTCTCATTTTTAAATATTCATTCTTAAATTATTGTTGGATTCACCAATAGTCCTTCAAATTGGAAGTTTAATTACGGAATTCAGCTATAGTTCAAAATCACTTAATGAAACCCTCACCTGAACAACAGCTAAGTAATATGAACTTCCAGATTCCAAGCATGCCTGGCAGATCTTGTCAGTAGAACAATCCTTAAAGGAATAAGAACATACATTTAAACAGTGATTTTTCTTCCCAAAATTACAGCAGTGCAAAAAGTATCAAACATTAGCAGCAACAGTTATTTGCATTAGTAATATTTATTGGCTTTACACAGCCTTCCACTTAAATTATGTCAGCACATTATGTCGGTTTTTAAACCACATATCCTCATCCAAACAGATACTAATCACAGCACATCATGATGTGAACAGCAGTGAAAAGGTTTTAATCATTGGACATGTGTCAAGTAAATATTAAGTGAAAAGTAGCTCTTAGCCACTCCTTGAACCAACACTTCACTTGGCTCTAAAAAGTAGTAGATGGCTGTCACGCGACAAAGGTTTCACTATCTGATAACTAGTTGATGGCGTAGGTCCATTTTCTAATGGGCAGGTTATATACATTAAAAACCAGCACAATAAAACATTGGGTATTCTTCTAGTGTCAAGTGTGGGCAACAAGTTAATGCTCAGAGCAACTCAGTTACACTTGCACCCAGAAAGGTTCCTCCAGTCAAGGCTAAGGCATGCCAATGGTGGAGTGAATCTTGCACCACTATTGTCTGCAAGGTATCTGTTCTGTGGAACTTCAAGTTGGATTAGTTCATTCACAGTTCAGTATTGAGAGCCATCAATATGGCAAGTTCTTGCTGATCTTCCATCTCTCTCCTCCTTTCATCCCCTCATACTACAGGTAGATCAATCAACGGCTACTTTAGCTTTAGAATAGGTGTCAAGGTTCCCTATTTATCACTAGAGAGTGTCTTAAATTCCCAAAAGTTTTACATTTTTATACCAGAGCATGTCAGTAATTCTGAACATGCCCTCACACCAACATTAATCCTTACGTGAGATCTGTAAAACAGCAGTGCTCACTAGCCCAACTGGCTAGTAGAGCTACAGTGAACGTATCTGGTACCGCACAGGAGAAGTTAGCCATCCATGGATTTGTTCCCGTAAAGCCCTTAAGGGTTAGTCTAATTTTGGCTGGTGCACTAATCAAGATACGTAGGGCCTCTTCCCCATAAAGTAGGCAACCTAAGAGCCTCATGCTGAAGTGCTCAGAGGCTGCCGTGCAAGGCTTGAGAGGGAAGGCGTGTCTGCAGACACAAGTACTCCTTTTCTTTTCGCAGACACAACGTGAGCCACCAGGCTCTCTGCCGAACCCAGACAAGTCAAGGCACAAGGACTAACCACGACTCAGAACTTACCCCGGGCCTGGGGGACGCTCCATGCGTGGGGGGGGGGGGGGGAGGGGGGTCTCGGCTCAGCGCTCGCAAGCCCCGGCTGTTCCCTGCTGCTAAGGCCCCGGCTACACAGCACGCGAACCCAGACTCAGGTTCAAGCCGCAGGCCCCTTCCGTCCACACAGGAATGAGCCTGGCCGGGCCCGGCTCACGAAGCCCGCCGGGGGGGCTGGTGTTTGCCCCCCCACACGCCGGCCCCCGCTCCAAGGCGCAGCCGCCGGAGGGAAGCGGCACATTTCCAACAGCTCGGCCCCCCCCTCAGGCAGAGCCCGGCCCCGCCTCGGCCCCAGGCGGCGGGCGCAGAGACGCCACGTGGCGCCCCGCCTGCCTCAGGGCCGCCCCGCCTGGGGCCCACGGTGCTGCCTGGGGCCTGGTCAGCGTCCCCGCGGGCGGCTCCTTCCCCATCGGGAAGCCTGGTCCCCTGCTCCGCGCCAGCGCCACACGCCCCACGGCAGCTAGAGACGGAAAGGAACGAGCGTGTGACCAGCAACCCGGATACAGCCGCCCCCAGACACAGAGCGCCGCTCCCATTGGCTCCAAGTACGCTGGGTTTGATTGGCTGCCTCCTCCTGTGCCGTTTCTGATTGGTTCAACTCTCCTTCCTCTTCCTTCCCTAGTTCCGGCTTCCGCTTTGCCATGCAGGGCGGTGTCGCAGCGAGTCCCCGGCGCCGAGGAGGTGTGGTCACAGGAACGTGGGGAGGACAGCGACCAATGAAAGGCTCTCTTCCGCAGCTCCGGGGCTAGCGAACGAAAAAAAAAAAAAAAAAAGCGAGAACCAATCGGAAAGGGCAGAGGAGAGGCGCTCACCAATCTGAAGGCGCGTTCCATCAACGCTGGCCGGGACGGGAACGTGGGGGCGCCTGACTTGGCTGCGCGCGACAGCGGGACGTGGCCGAGGGCGCGCGAGAGCGGGGCGGCCGGGTGCCGTGCGGCGCGCGGACCATGACCCGCAGCTGCTCCGCTCTGGGCTGCACCACGCGGGACACCGGGCTGAGCCGGAAGCGGGGCATCTCCTTCCACCAGTGAGTGGGGCGGGGGCCCCCTCAGCCGCGATGGGTAGCGCTGAGAGGGGACACCGAGGGGCTCCCCTCAGCCCCGCGCGGACGAGTCAGACCGCCACGCGTGGGCCTCACCAGGGCCGTTCCCGCGCGGTCAGACTCACGAGCCACCTCCGCCCTCACCCAAATCATGAGTAGCTTAAACATCGAGAGGCGGGGGAGGGGCGCCTTCCTCCGCAGCCGCCTTAGGTGGATACCTGGAAGGTATTTTTATAATGGAAAAAGGCGAGATTTTTCTCCTCATCCCTAGACTCCAGGAGCTGGGACTTGAAAACACCACCCACGACTAGCGTTGGCGGGAGGCGACTTGCCCGCGGGCAATATTTTGAGAACCATGGAGGTGGGAGGGAAGGCTAGAGCCTTAGGATGCGGCCTGAGCCCTGCTGACATAGAGTGGGGGGATGTGGCCGCTCACCCACACCTGAGTTTTAAAGAGTTAAACAGCCTTGGGATCTGCACCTTCCCCGCAGAAATCCCTGTAAATCATTGTGACCTCACAATCGCCTTTCCCTATGTTTTTCTCTCCCCTGCCCCAAAGTGAAAGATTCCCCCCCCCCCCGCAATATCACAGCAAATAACAATAAGCATAAATGCTGAAATTGACTCTTAGAGCTGCCAAAAGAATTATAAAACATTCTTGTTTCTTTGTTATATTAAAAAGAAAAATTCTATCTGCTCAATCAGTGGTTGAAAAACAGGGTGATGGTGGGGAGGATATATGTTCATAAACATTTTGCTCTGTTTTTCAAATTTTGCCATTTTAACCATTTCAGCAAGCTCTACTGACATTCGGTGTTGGAAGAGACAAAAACATTATTCTTTCTTTTATTGTAATCCTAGAGGGTACATGCATCTATAGAAGATCAAGTATTTTCAGACAGATTTTGTTTTTTAAAATTGTGAGTTGCCTTTTCAATTTTAAACTGAGATTTTATAATTTAACCCAGACTGTTGAGTAATGTTTCAGGCCCCCACAGCCGTCTCTAAAACCTCAGAACTTTCAACTACAGTTACCCACGGACACAGGATTTACCTCTGAAAATTATTATGCTGAAGAGAATTAAAGGGAAATAGAGAGTCCTAGCAGGACCTGATCCTGAAAATATTGTAGCTTTGCTCAAGTGAGTAGTCCCATTTCAGTGGGACTATCATACTTAAACTTACACATGCTTAAGCATTTGCAGAATTGGAGCCATAGGTCCTGAACTACTGATCCCCACAATTATCTGCCCTTACTTAAAATGAGGGCAGGATAAATCCATTATTCTTCTGAGTTTAAATAAAATTGAAATTAATTTTTATTTCAGATGTTGTGGGTGGGAGACAGGAGAGCACATGGGTCTGCTGAGAAAAAGATCTCAGGCTTTTCACTTCTCCATCATAGGCCAGTATGATTTTGAGGCCTTGATCTCACACGTTAACATTGCATTATTGTTTTTCTTATCTCGGATGCAAAAAAATTAAAGTCCCAGTTTACTAACTGTTTAGTGTCACTTACTAATCATGGGTAACAGTATACATTCACCCAGACTCTTCCCCACTTACTTGCACTGAGTTGTATCTTATTCTATGAATAAATTGACCCTTACTTACATACACGTGTATGTCCATTCTGCTCCTTTAATTCCCATTGACTGCTGTATTGCAGGATCAAACCCTGTTAGTGTGCACTAACTTTCAAAATTCAGCTTTTATGATTTATCTCCATGGGAAAAAGCATTGTTGTATTACCCCAGAACAAAGTTTTCCCAAATTTCAAACCCTCATTAACTTCAGTGAGCAAGGACTCAGAGATTTTTTTTTTTTTTTACATTCCCAATTGTATTTGCAAATGGTCATAGCTTTGTGAGCTTAAAAATAAAGTAATTCACCTGTAATTTGAGTTCTCTGTGGATATTGACTATGTCGATTCACATTCCAAAAATAAGGAATGTAATATTTTTCAAATCTAGCAATCGTACTTAATTCAGGACTCTTTCCATGCTTGATCCCTAACCCTGCAATTAGACGTGTGCAGGTGGACCATTCCCAAGTCTGGTTGCACCTGGCTGTAGGGAGTCCTAAATCTGAACTTTCAAAATTCAGCTTTTATGATTTATCTCCATGGGAAAAAGCACTGTTGTATTACCCCAGAACAAAGTTTTCCCAAATTTCATCCTCTTGTTTTCCTCCACCCTTCCACCCCCACCCCCCCAAAAATTGCATTTAGGCAGTACCAAGTATATGGTAATTTCAGCCCCAATGCTGAATTTTTCAGAAAGTGAAAGTGTGTAGGTGAAAAATAGCATCTTTTATAACTGCTATATTTTGAAAAGGGTAGCATGTATGTTTGAAAGAGACCCAGTCAAAACAGACAAAGGTCAAGGTGGATAGACCAGAGAAGGGAAGATGTCTTGCAGGCCTCCTCCATGTATGGATCTCCATTTGAAGCCCTAATATTTCAGGGTAGATTAACAGTGCATTTGCAGAGTACATGCTGGGGCATCCCACAGAGTGAGATTCAGCAATTAAGCAATCCTAACTGCACAGGATTAGGTGCCTGATCTCAGAAGTGTTCTGAAGTGCTCCTTAATCAATTTAACTAGGGAATTTGTAACTGTAAAATTGTAACTTTCAAAACGAAAGTCTTTGAATATTAAGGACACTTTTTCTGCTTTTTTACACCCTTTGTAAGTTTGGAATAGTACCATTGCCTTCAATGGAATTACTCAAGATTTACAGCAGTTTAACTGAGTAGAATTTCACTTTGACTGTATTATGAGAGAGCTCTGCTCACATTTCAGGTTTCCTATTGATGACATACAGCGTACGAAATGGATCCATGCTGTTAATCGAGCAGACCCCAAAAGCAAAAAGGTTTGGATTCCAGGACCTGGTGCCATATTGTGTTCCAGACATTTTGCAGAAGTGGACTTTGAATCATATGGCATGAGAAGAAAACTAAGGAAAGGAGCTGTACCTTCTGTTTTTCTATACAAGGTAGTTAAAAAGAACTTTAAATGCAATTACCATTTTTAATAGATTGGAAACACATTAGAAACCTTAAAGACAAATTCTAAAATTACTTGAAAAATAGAGGTTGCAACTTATGTTGTAAGGCGACAGCAACACAAGTTGAAACGTCTTAGTTTATTTTATGCTGTGTCACAAATACACTGAAAGGGGGATGGGGGAAGGAAAACTTTCTTTATAGAAGCCATTTTGAATAATTTTAAATACATTGCTGGCATTAGTGCTCTTTCAGTTTAAACTTGAATAACCCTCATCCTGCTAACAGCTCTTTTGAAACTACTGTTGCTTAGAAAGAACCTTGTCTTTTTCCGGTAAACTAACTAAATTTAAGACAGTTTTATTCTGATCTATCAAATCTAGGTAACTTGATTCCTGCCATGCCCATGAAAAGTACTGTAAAAAATACAACCCTCTTGTTACTGTATATGTATATTTTTTCTCATTTATATTTAAATATTTATTCTGGTAGGCTTTCATGCCTATTGGGGTGGTCATTGTTTGAAGGATGAGGCTATAACCATGCTCAGGGGAAGGGTGATCTTTTGGCTAAAGCACAGATACTCATGAATGAAATCTCACAACGCCCCTGTATTTGGAAAGCGCTTTGAAATCCCCAGATTGAAGGCATATTATATATATGCAAAGTGTGGTATAACAGTCTAATATCTATTTAATCGATTGTGGTAATAATATCTCTCTGCACTTAACTTGAAGCATTTTATAACAAGCATTTCTGATCATTAATGATAGGCAGAATCTGACAGTTGAAATTTTGAATTGCATTGCACCATACCTGTTTCCTTTTCCATCACACCAGCAGTCTCTGTATTTTATAGGCTTGTTACACCTTTGTTTTTCCTACATTGCAGCTATCTTCCCAAATTTTAGATCACGTCCTCTATTTTCTGAATTCTTCCCTGGTATGACTCATGTATCTCTGCCAATTTTATTTATCCCTTTCAGAATTTGAAAAGCCTCTCTTTTATAGTATTAACAAAACTGGCTCTCTTACTCTTTCCTTGTAATTTAGTTCAATGTTTTTCAGACAAACTGAGTCCCAACTCACCAGTGGGTCAGGGGAAGTTTCTAGATGGGTTGCAGGTCCCTAGGCAAACATACACTTCTTCCAGGGTGGAGCAGAAGGAAGGCCATGAGGGAAAGGGATTTGGAGAGCAAACCTGCCCTGCACTCACCCCACATCAGCAGCTCCTGTCCTGCAAGGCTGGTCCCAGATCCCTGTTCTGGGCATTGAAACCTGGCACATGCGGTCACAGTGCAACTTATGTTTGGTCTGGGCGCTCCTCCATCATAAGGGAGGGGTGGCTGGGCCAAATTTGAATGAGTGGCATTGTGGCCTGGCACATGGGATCGCAACACTGGGTCAAACCTGTGTAGCATTGTGATCCCATGTGCCACGTTGCAACGCCTGGACTGGGGAGTCGGGTTGTCATAAATATAAAGGGAAGGGTAAACACCTTTAAAATCCCTCCTGGCCAGAGGAAAAACCCTCTCACCGGTAAAGGGTTAAGAAGCTAGGATAACCTTGCTGGCACCTGACCAAAATGACCAATGAGGAGACAAGATACTTTCAAAGCTGGAGGGGGGAGAAACAAAGGTTCTCTCTCTCTCTGTGATGCTTTTGCTGGGAACAGAAAAGGAATGGAGTCTTAGAACTTAGTAAGTAATCTAGTTAGATATGCGTTAGATTCTGTTTTGTTTAAATGGCTGATAAAGTAAGCTGTGCTGAATGGAATGTATATTCCTGTTTTTGTGCCTTTTTGTAACTTCAGGTTTTGCCTAGACAGATTCTCTATGTTTTCTGATAGTGATTGTCAGCCTACAGAAAAATCCTTAAAAAAAAAAACTTAACACCTTTGTCTCCAGGCAAATAGACAGAAAACCCCTCTAGTTGCTCTTAGTTAAAAAAAAAAAAAAAAAAAACACTTCTTCAGATCTGTGAAGACTTGTGAATTTCCCTGCAGGAGGTTATCTACCCTGCCTTTAGGTAGAGAAAACTCCAGCTCACAAAAGACAATTCCCTTTTGCCTCTGCTCTGGCCCCCAAGCAGAGACAAAAAAACCCTCTAACTGCTTTCAGCTGAAAACCTGCTTTCCAGCAGCCCAACGGGAAAAAAAAAATTCCTTTTTAAAATCTGTGCTTCTTGTTCAAAAAAATCTCAAATTGATCTCAAAATGATTTCAAGTTAATCCCACGGCTCCCACCATGTCAAGGTTCCTTCCCCACTCTGAACTCTAGGGTACAGATGTTGGGACCTGCATGAAAACCCCCTAAGCTTATTTTTACCAGCTTAGGTTAAAACTTCCCCAAGGTACTAACTATTTTACCTTTTTTCCTTGGACTTTATTGCTGCCACCACCAAGCGTCTAACAAATATATAACAGGGAAAGATCCTGCTTGGAAACGTCTTTCCCCCCAAAATCCTCCTCAAACCCTACACCCCCTTTCCTGGGGAAGACTTGATAAAAATCCTCACCAATTTGCACTGGTGAACACAGACCCAACCCTTGGATCTTAAGAACAAGGAAAAAGCAATCAGGTTCTCAAAAGAAGAATTTTAATTGAAGAAAAAGTAAAAGAATCACCTCTGTAAAATCAGGATGGTACATACTTTACAGGGTAATCAGATTCAAAACATAGAGAATCCGTCTAGGCAAAAACTTAAGTTACAAAAAGGCACAAAAACAGGAATATACATTCCATTCAGCACAGCTTATTTTATCAACCATTTAAAGAAACCAGAATCTAACGCATATCTAGCTAGATTACTTACTAAGTTGTAAGACTCCATTCCTTTTCTGTTCCCGGCAAAAGCATCACAGAGAGAGAGAGAACCTTTGTGTCTCTCCCCCTCCAGCTTTGAAAGTATCTTGTCTCCTCATTGGTCATTTTGGTCAGGTGCCAGTGAGGTTATCCTAGCTTCTTAACCCTTTACAGGTGAGAGGGTTTTTCCTCTGGCCAGGAGGGATTTTAAAGGTGTTTACCCTTCCCTTTATATTTAGGACACGGGTACAGTACAGGGCCTGCCACTACAGCGTAAATGTGGGGCAGGCTCGCTCTCTAACCACCACCCCTGCGCCCTGGGGCCTCCCCTTTGTATCCAGACAGGATCAGGGTTGAGGTTCAAGGTGGAGGGTGCATGTATCCAACGATGGGTCACAGGTGGTTCCCTTAGTAAGAGTCTGGGAACCACTGATTTGATTGTTGAGATCTGATGGCATCTTTTTTGTCCTGTGTAGTTTCTTGAGACAATAATATCTTTATGCCAGAAAAACTTGTGTGGTACCCAGCATTCAATTATGAGGGGTGAAAGTCCAAAAAAGACCTTACTTAGAAATATCAACACTTCCTATTTTTCAGTTAATACAACCAAGAATCTGGCTTGCATTGTTTCACTATAGCTGTGCACTTAGTTCTAGAATTTTCCCCCATAATAAGCCCCATATTCTTTTCTGTATTGTAGGATCCTCTGAGTACATATCTTAGAAATAGAAGATCCCAGAAAGCATTAAAGCAGCCACTCTCACGTAATTCTTCTGATGAGGAGGTCATTACTGCGGATCACAACTATAGCTTAAAGAATCCTGCAACAGCTGCTGAGCAACAGACAGAAATGAAAGAAATAGTACAGTTGCCTAAAAAGAAACTTGTTGCAGCACGAAGGGGTCTCTCTTACCGAGAACGAAATGTCTTTAGCGTAATCAATGAGCTTGTAAAGAAGAAGCTGCTCTCTGAAGAAGCTATGAGCCTGCTGCAGGCCCAGTTTTCAGGTATTAAGGGCCTTGGTTAGACAGTAAACTCTTCAGTGCAGAAACTGTACATTTGTTTTCCAGTGCCTACTGCACTGGGGCCTGGATTTCAGTTGGGGCCTCTAGGCACTAATGCAATATAAAAATAAGAACCACAACCGAAGGCTTTTTCGTGAAGATACTGTATCTCAAATCGGTTACTAAAAGTTACACAATATGGGCCTGTCCTCCAAGGTATTTAAGTCCCTCAACTTGTACTGAGATGAAGATGAGTTGAGGGGTGGCCACCCCTCGTATCTGGGCCCTAGAACAGTGTGTGTGATGTGAGATACTAGGCTTTATTGAATAAACATTCAGCTTAAAGAGATTCAAGCTTGAATCTAAATTCTGTTTAAGTAAGGGAACCTTATATTCCTCTCTCACTTAGAAAGTGTTTAGAAAATTGGCTCTGTTCATTTTGATAATATGGGAGAAAAATCATTTAAATTGCTTTAATCCTAACTGAGTCATGAATAGTAATACCTAGCACTTATATAGCACTTTTCATCTGTAGATCTCAAAGCAACTTTTCCCAGCTAATTCAGGAACAGCACTGACCCTCTCTGAATGGAGCCACATTTTATCCTTCTCCATTAGAAGGATGTTGGCTGCGATGTGGGTCCTGAAAGGCAGTGAAGTGTTAAGGTATGAGGAAAATGGGGATATCTGGGTTGTTGTTAATGTTAAATATTAAGTGCCATCCTTGTCTAGAAGGCAAACAAGTCGGGATAAGACAGAATCCACTGCAACACCCAGAGGAAGAGGCTAGCATAAGTGAGAGAGTTCTGGCAGGGGCATGGAGGATTTCATTCTCTTTCTGTAGGGGAGGGAACTCAGCAATCAGGTCTGAATTTTGTTTTACTGCAACAAGAATACTTGAGAGATGGCACTTGGGCATTAGGCTTGTGCCTTGTCAAACACAACATTCTTTTTTTTTTTTTTTGCTGTGTATCTCGTGCCCTGCCATGTAGAGGTACTTTTCATCTGAATTAAATGATCAAGCTGTTCACGCTTCTTACCAAAGCTGATCTATATTTTTAAAAACAGATTTGCAGTGGGAACCATACAGCTGGAGACAGCTGACTGAGTGCTCCACAGAAATGAGGCAGTTTGCCTGTACTCTCCACCTCTATAGTAGTAAAGGCTATGATTATGTAAGAAAGAATTGCCCCCTGCCTCATCCTTCCAGCCTGACAAAGTGAGTATTTATTCTCGTTATCTCAAGTTATATTTCCAGGTTGTCCTATAATAAGTAAGAGATGGAGTGTTCAGAGTAGAGATTTCATAAAAAACAATTCAACATGACACCTATGCTATTGTCTTACATTTTTATTATTTATAACAAAGAAGCTAAACAGAATAGGCTGCAATTGTTACAGGAATATTAACTCATGTCAGAGAATGTTGGTGGGGTGGCGGGGCGGGGTGAGGCTGTGCAAAACAGTTGCACCATCATAAAGTAACACATCCAAAGATTAAATTTACAGTAGCAGAGGTAGTCAGAAGCACGCTGCATTCTTCCAAGTGACTGACCAGTGGGGAAAGACAGACATCAAGTGCTTGACTTTGATATCTGTATTCATTTCAGCCTATAATAAAAAGGAGGAACAAATACTAAAATGCAGTGACTACTTTCATTACTATTATTTACATAGTACCATGGGTATACATGGTACTTTGCAAACACAAAGCATGACCGTGTCTCTGACATGAGGAGTTTACAATCTAAGATCCATTGACTTCAGTGAGAGGATGACTGGGCCAAATACTAGATAGAGAAACTATAAAGATCAGTCCTGGGAGAGGGAGCAGACTGCACTAGAAGAGATCAGTGCCCACATTTAGAGTGCTGTGTGCAGCACTGATCACGCAGAAGATATTGAAGAGTTAGATGGGGTTCAGAGAAGGGAGATGAGAATGATTACTGGCATGGGAAAAAACAACCAACTACTTTCCTGTAAGGAGAAATTGAAAAAGTTGGGATTGTTCTCCTTAGAAGGGAGAATAATAAGAGGGGACATGCTTCAAAGCATATAAAATTATAAATGTTATAGAGGAAGTAGATTAGATGTGTCATGCAACACAAAAGCAAGGGGACACACAGTACAAATTCAAAACTTATAGAAGGAAATACATTTTGTGTACAAATAGATTGTAGAACTCTTTGAGAATTTAGTAAGATTCAAAGAGCTATTGACAGGTCTGATTCAGTATAGCAATTCCTATGTTATGACGGAAGGCCAAGCAAATGTACTAAGTGTGAAGGGGAAATAAGGCAGGAGCTGTTCCAAGCATACAGGACAGCATGAAAAAACATATATATATGAAAGTAATTAGAGGCAATAGAGGAGACATTGGAGAGAATGCCAGAGCATCAGGCAAATGGAGGAGAGGATGAAAGTTGAACTGTAGGAAAGTACTGGTATGTTTCAGGTTGCAAAGTGTGTCATCCAGGTAAGCCTTATTACTTTATAAATGGATGCTATGTATATTAATTTGCATTAAAAATCTGTCAGCACTTTACTAAGTCCTAAAGTCTGTTAATAGTTTCTTTTTTCCCCCTTAGATTATAGCTCCTAATTATTTCTATCTTCTGTCTTCCAGTTGGTTGTCTAATGATGAAGGTAGTCCAGGCTTCAGCAACAGGATTTTCTTTCACCTTCAGCAGAGAGTAGAGCAAGGAGAACAGGCATACCAGTACTGCTCACTGATGATCGAAGGTATGGCTCTCAAGAAACAGCTGGAGTGGGACCCTGTGACTCGACATCTGATTGGGTTTGTAGACGTAGGTGCAGGAGCACTTGATGCTGATGAAGCGCCACTGGCCTCAGAAGCTGTAGTCCTAATGGCAGTAGGTGTTCTTGGTCACTGGAGAGCTCCCTTGGGTTATTTCTTTGTAAATGGAACCACTGGCCATTTACTAGCTCAACTGCTTTATCAGACCATCAGCAAGCTGACCAGCATAGGTGTCAGAGTTCTCTCTGTGACGTCTGCGGCCACTGCTCACGGTGTTGAGCTGGCAAAGGCGTTGGGCATACGTATTGATGTCAACGACATGCAGTGCACTTTTCAGCATCCTCACAGTGCCACTCATCAGATCACATACTTCTTTGATGCTTGCCATATGCTCCAGTTAATAAGAAACGTGTTTCAGTGCTTTCATAGGATACAGTTCATTAATGAAACAGCACATTGGCAACACATAGTGGACCTAGTGACTCTGCAGGAGAAGGAATTACTGTATATTAGTGACCGATTGTCAGGAAGACCCAGAAATAGTGAAAGCTGTCACTTGAGGGTGAACTACGTAGCACAGCTGTTCAGTGAGAGTGTCACTGGCACGCTGGAATGTCTCCAGTTGTTGGGCCTGCCTTCTTTTCAGAACTGCAGTGGGACCATCAAATTTGTGCGCTTGATGAGCTATCTGTTTGACATTTTTCATGGAAGAAGCTGTTATGGAACGGGATTAAAAGGGCCTTTGTCCTCTGAAAATTATGTCAAGATACATCGCCTCTTAACTGAGGCTAAAAGTGTCTTTGTTGCATTAACTGACACTTCGGGGAGACACTTTCTGAAAGGTAAACATAAATTAGGATTTCTAGGGTTTTTGCTTAATGCCGAGAGCTTAAAATGGCTTTACACAAACTATGTCTTTCCAAAGAGCATGCCCTTCCGCTACCTCCTGACTTACACATTCAGCCTAGATCATCTGGAATTATTTCTCAGCACCCTCAGACAAGCATGTGCTAGTTGCGATAACCCTACCTGCATGATGTTCCAGACTGCTTATTCTAAACTCCTGACCAAATATAATTTGGCACCAGGATTACATCAAAATCTTCTTTTAGGTGACATGAACACCTTAGATGTATCTATTGTTCGTAGGACAGATTTGGCCCTTGATACCATTCATTCTCAGTACGATCGGGGTTGTGGGGCAATTCCATCAATGGACTACATTTACTATACTGGCCATATTTCATTTAACTGTACACTGAGTGATGCATTGACAGATCTGTCACTATATGCAGAAAGCATCACCTATACAGCTGGCTGTGTTGCTGAGAAGTTAGCAGCTGCCATAAGATGTGAAGCCTGTGTCACTTCTCTCTTTGCGTCAGATGAAAAAATCCTAAAATGTGGTTCACTGTTGTGCATTAAAAAGATTGGGAGCTGGAGTTTGCCATCAGAGAGCGTGCGTCAGATTGTGAGCATTTCTGAGCAAATCCTAAAAACGCATGCAAGAGTGAAAGACTATAACCTAAGCCTCAAGCAACAGGATATGTATTTAGAACAGAAAATTTTATATGAGTTATCTGAACGGAGTCACCTTTTCCCGGAGTTAAACAATCACCTATTTGAAGGGGAGTTGTGTGTCACCAATCACTACACAATATTGTTAAGGAACATAGTGCAATGTTACTTAAATGTCAGAGCTGAACATGCAAAAGAATGGGGTTTGGAATACTGTTCTGGAAGGCATGGATCGAAGAAGTTGACTAGGAAACATCCATTTTCATCATCATTAAAGACTTATAAATCTATCCAAATCTTTCCTGTGCCATAATTTCTTACTAATTTGTTAAATGATCTCCCCTTGAGTAATGTTTAGATAAGGTCTGATCTATGCAACACAAGTGTCGGAGAACAGGGATGGTGTATTTCAGTTGATCTCTTGGCAATACTGCGTCCAGCGGTGGCTAATAAAGGGGAGTCCTAGGAGGATTAACTGTACTAGGTTCTAGTCATGCCTGGGGTTAGAAGTGGAAAATGAGTTTGATCTCATCCGAAATTCTCATTTATGCAGATTGCACGACCACAACCTATTTTAGAACAACAATGTCTATGAAAGGACTAGATTACGGAAGCTACTGGAAATCCACATTGAGGTTCATTGGCAGTTATGTGGGGAAGCTTGCTGAATACCTACCTATGCTATGCCTGGCTCTGGGTAGGGCTGTTAGCCCCTGACTATGATGAATACAAAGTTTCCTCATACATGTTTAGAAAAGGGGCTGGGGAGAAAGAACTGATGGAGTACTATAGCAGCAGATAACTCCATAGAGCTGTAGAAAAAAAATTAAGCAGCAAAACAGCTTACACAAAGCTATTAAAAAAAAAAGATTTGTACTAGAAACAACATGTTTTACTTGTACTTACTGATTATGTAATCACTCTGCCTTTCACCCTTTAATTCCACTGGCAGCTTATTAGAAAAATAAAGGATTCCAAACTGCTTCCTTTAAGTGCTTAAATCTGAACACGAATTAGGATAACATGAAGTGACGAAAGGACCTTGATTTTGGCTACCCCAATGGGAAAAAAGTCAGTCAGGTAAGAAATAAAACTGATGGAATAGGGTCAGGTGCAGGGGATCTGTCATAGAATGGAATAGATAGAAAAAACAAGACTTGTCATGCATTTCTCTATGCAGGATTCTACAAAATACTATATACAGGGTGGGCCAGATAATCCTTGAAAATATTTAGGAAGTAATTTAATGTCTGCAGATATGCTTGCCAGTGTAGGAGGTACCCTGCCTTGGGGCGCTTGCAATCTAAAGACAGAATAACTCAGGACCCAGTAGGAGACTTAGTGCGAAGTGTTGGCGAGAAACTTTTGGTTTGCTTGTTTCCTCCTCTTAATAAAATGTGGGGAAGACGGTCAAAAATGTGTATTTGACTGACAAAGATTAGTGTTTGCAGAGCTCATCAGAGAAGTGAAGGGCCGACCTATTGTTGTTGACCATGCAGAAGGGAGGGAGAAAGAAATGAAAGTGGGTGGAAGGCTAGTATTGGTGGGTTAAGAGAGTGAGGAAGGGCAAAATGAGATCCAGGCTCATACAAGGCCTCAAGGGCAACGAAGAGATTAACATTTGATTAGGTGGGTAAGGTGGAAAAGTCCATTTGAAAGAAGCTATACATAGCAGCCCTGGGACTTGGGGGGGAAACCGAAGACTCAAGATTTGACATAACTGCAGTGTGTCATGTAATAGCCTCCTGCTGCGAATCAGCCATATGTTCTTCAGGTTGTGTGTATATTATATTAATATTGTTAACAAATACACAAAATAATAAAAGTGCAGGATACTGTTTCTCTTTTCTTAACTTTGTTATTAATTCCTCTTTCCAGTAGCTTTCTGTATCTAGCTATTTGACTCCCTCCATTCTGTACTGTTTTGTACTAAACAACAGTTTAAAATTCATCTGCTTATTTCCATCTACTGGGTTCTCATTTCTTCAGTATAATTTTGTTTTTTCCCTTTAAGGTTACAATTCCCCACAAAGAGGAAATTAAGTAATTTGCATTTTAATGGGCCCAATCCTGTGAGATACAAGATACTTTGTAGTCCAGTTGACTTCAGTAGTTTAGGGTGCTCAAGACTTTCCAGGAACAACCCCCACTTAATAGCATTGTAGGCTTGTGGTCCTAATCACTAGCTGGGGACAAATAGTCATGCCAAGCTTAGTTCCTGTCCCTTTCTGCAGGGCTCGTTTATTTCTTTGTGAAGATAATAAACAAGGTGTAAAAGTAACACAAACACCCATTTGGGGAAGGGTAGTTACTGAGCAGGCCCTTCCCCCCATTTGGGGGGTGGGGGTGGTGAATCCACAAAGCCTGCCTACAGCTTCCTGCTCTAGGTATAAGAGTGTGTGCTCCCTAATTTCCCCCACCCTTCCATGGAGCTGGGTCCTCCTTTCTGTTGTTCAGATGAGAACATGGGCCATTCATGAAGTACTGCTCAGCTCCATCAGCTGATTCCCACCACCTGCCTGATGGGCTTCTCTCTGGAGCAGGCAGCTTTGCTTGAGCCATTAAAGAGGTCATCTTCTGTCCTCATTTTAATGAGGATTCCTCCCTGTCACATACCATGTCCTGTACCAACCTGTGGTTGTGGACAACCCAAGACAACAGCTGAAGCCTGAATTACTGCTGTAACAGATGGTGCTGTATTTGTAGCTGCTGATGTTGTTGCTATGGTAAGATCTGCTGCAGCTGCTGTTGCTGTTGCTCTCCCATCCACTTCATGAGAGTTTCAAGATCATGCTTCTCTCTGAGCAATGGCAAGCTATGCCTGCATTGTTCACTACATATAGGCTGGTGGTCCTGATCATCAGCTGAGGACAAATGGCCACACCCAGCTTTCCTCAGGGCTGTGCTTATTCTTTTTACAAAAAAAGAAAGAAAAATGTGCAAAAGTAACACAGACAACCATCTGGTGAAGGGTTCAGACTGGGGGCCTCTGGTAGCTACCAAACAGGCCCTGCCTAGTCAGCTGCTCTGATTACAGAAGAATGGGGAAACTGAAGGAAGAGAGTGCCCTTTCTCAGGGAGCTGGGCCCCGCCTTTATATTGCTCAGCTGACAGCATGGGTCAATGGAGGTACTGTTCAGCTGCAGCCACTGATTCCCAACACCTGCCTGCTGGGCTTCTCTCTGGAGTAGGATCAGCTGCTCCTTGTCCCTGCCTACTCCAGCCACTAAAAGGGCAGATGGCCCTGTTATGAGCATCATGAGAGAAAACAATGGAATTCCTGTTGACTAGATGATGGAAACAGAAAACTCGAGAACTTTGTATGTTCACTAAGAAATGGGTAAGGCCTTCAAACATCATGGTGATGGGTGGTGTATGAACAGAAAGATTTCAGCTGAGGACCTCAAAATGCTTTACAAACTTTAATTATCCCTCCCAATAGCTTTGTGAAGTGAGGAAGACACAGTGATTATTTCACTCACCTCTGACATGAAAAGCTAGGGATGAACATAACTATTTAGCAGCACGTGGTAATGTGACTTACACAATAAGTTAGGGCTGGAGGTGAAGAATTCACTTCCCCTTTTAGTACTCATGAGTACCCAAACAATCCCAAAAAGTGTTGGAGAAGTCTAGATATGTAAAATACACTTACCCCAACTAGGAGTTAGTCAGACACCAGTAAAGTGTCTCCTCTGTCTTGCCTAAAGATTCCCCTAGGTGTCTTTAATGATTGCGAGCAGGTACGACCTCCATTTTACATGTCATCCAAAATAGAGCATGGCCACTCACACAGTCGCCTTAAACTGTCCTGGGGCACTGATTTCAAGACCGAGTCTAAGAAAGAGAAACATCTACTGAATCACCAGTGTAGATTCCTGTTATAACTAAGTGTTTTTCGGAGGTTTACCCAGACAAACCAATGTAGTTTGTGAGATATGACAGGGTGACACTACAAGGCAGTGTGATTGCAGGCCAATTATTAAGTAAGGCCTGAATTAAAGTTTTGTTTTCCAGAACTCTAAAGGAAGGTGTCCAGAGTTATGTAGCTGTGACTTTACGCATGTTATTGAAAACAATAAGTTGACCTTGAGGTACAGCAATACGTTTTCCAATTCAGTTTCTCCTTGCTTTATTTTAGCTGATTGTACGTTTCCTAATTCTAATGTCTTTTTTTGAGATAGAGTGACCAGAATTGCACAGTGTTCAAGGTGTGGGCATACCATGGATTTATATAGTGGCATTATATTTTCTGTCCTATTATTTATTCCTTTCCTAATGGTTCTGATATTTTACAGAATATTTTACAGAAGGGCAACAAAAATGATTAGGGGTATGGAACAGCTTCCACATGAGGAAAGATAAAAAAGACTGGGGCTTATCAGCTTGGAAGAAGAGATGACTGAAGAGGGATATGATAGAGGTCTATACAATCATGAATGTTGTGAAGAACATGAATTAGGAAGTGTTATTTACCCCTTTTACATAATACATGAACCAGGGGATAACTAATTAAATGAATAGGCAGCAGGTTTACGAAAAACCAAAAGGAAGTACTTCTTCACACAACGCACAGTCAATCTGAACCTCATTGCCAGAGAAGGTTCAAAGGCTAAAAGCATAACTGGGTTCAAAGAAGAATTGGGTAAGTTCATGGAGGTTAGGTCTCTCATAAATATAAAGGGAAGGCTAACCACCTTTAAATCCCTCCTGGCCAGAGGAAAAACCCTTTCACCTGTAAAGGGTTAAGAAGCTAAGATAACCTCGCTGGCACCTGACCAAAATGACCAACGAGGAGACAAGATACTTTCAAAGCTGGGGGAGGAGGGGAAGAAACAAAGGGTTTTCTCTCTCTGTCTGTCGCCTTTGCTGGGACCAGAGTAGGAATGCAGGTCAGAACTCCTGTAAAGGATTAATAAGCAATCTAGTTAGATATGCGTTAGATTCTGTTTTGTATAAATGGCTGATAAAATAAGTTGTGCTGAATGGAATGTATATTCCTGTTTTTGTTTCTTTTTGTAACTTCATGTTTTGCTAGAGGGATTCTCTATGTTTTGAATCTGATTACCCTGTAAGGTATCTCCCATCCTGATTTTACAGAGGTGATTCTTTTACTTCAATTAAAATTCTTCTTTTAAGAACCTGACTGCTTTTTCCTTGTTCTTAAGATCCAAGGGTTGGGTCTGTGTTCACCTATACAAATTGGTGAGGATTTTTATCAAGCCTTCCCCAGGAAAGGGGGTGTAGGGCTTGGGGGGATTTTGGGGGGAAAGATGTTTCCAAGTGGGCTCTTTCCTGGTTATATTTTGTTAGACGCTTGGTGGTGGCAGCAATAAAGTCCAGGGACAAAAGGTAAAATAGTTAGTACCTTGGGGAAGTTTTCACCTAAGCTGGTAAAAATAAGCTTAGGGGGTTTTTCATGCAGGTCCCCACATCTGTAGCCTAGAGTTCAGAGTGGGGAAGAAACCTTGACAAGGTCCATCAATGGCTATTAGCCAAGATGATCAGGGATGAAACCCCATGCTCTGGGTGCCCCTAAACCTCTGACTGCTAGGCACTAGGACTGGAGGACAGGTTGTGGAGCACTCCATAAATTGCCCTGTTCTGTTCATTCCCTTTGAAACATCTGGCATTGACCACTGTCAGAAGACAGGATACTGAGCTAGAGGGACCATGGCCATTCTTGTGTTCTTACCAAGTGTTACGTATGAGTGGCAGAGGTGTAGCCTAAAAATCATTGTGTATAAAACAGTTTTATAATGTACATTCTTCTACCTTAGAACAAAGAAATATCCTGTGCAGTTTAACAGCTAAGTTGAGGACAGTCTCCCTTGGATGACCTGAACAGTGCTATGGAAACTTACAAATATTTACACTGCTGAGGATACACAACTTTTCGAGACAGTCAGTGAATTTTCTTGCCTTTCCAATACTCAATACTAGATGGCAGTGCTGATGCACTTAAAATGCTGCAGGTCCCTTGAAGTACACCAGATGATGCTCCAAAAGGCCCTTTTAGCTTCCTTTGCTGGAAGGGCAAGTGGTTCTGTTGCTGCTTCTGCTGAGTGGCATAGACAGAGCACCATTGTGTTGAACTGCTTGTTAAACTCTGGTGGTCATATGGCCCTATTAAATGATCCATGCAACAGGACACTGTCTCCTCACAACTATCGCATCAGACTAATTTATCCAGCAATACAGTTCACAAAGGAGCCCATTTATTCTACAGTCGTTTTTACAAAGTGAAGAACACCACTCATTGGCTCTGATTTCACGCCAAGAGGCAGAGTGGTTGCCTGGACTTTCCTGACTCCTCATTCAGTTACTTTGTTGCAGTGAAGCTGCCCTTGCATATGGTGCTTTATATAAAACAGTAATGCCCTGTTTAACTGCAGTTTAGTCACTTATTTTGCAAAGCAGGACGATGGTGTGTAACATGTTAACATTAATCTGTTTGCCAAAGCACCTTACTACATTCAGGAGCGCAAAGAATCATTCAGCCCATTTTCTAAGGCAGGGTGCAACTCTGCTAAACAGTGATTATTCCTATGCATGACAAGGACATGCTTAGTCTTTTGTTGCAAATTTTTGCCCTTCTAATGAAGTGTTTGAGTGAGTATTTAATACCTAGAGCTCTCTTTATTAAGCAGTGGCAGAACAGAGCAGTGGGATCCTGACGGGGCATGACGGTCCATTCATATGGATCTGTTTGTTGGATCAAGTACTATGTTTGTTCACTCTCCACAGGGATAGAACCTGGATTTGCTCATGCAGGAGAGTTAACTAAATACAAAAATAACACTTTGGGCCCAATTACCTGGTAGTGCATGTATCTATTTTGGCCCCATTTCAGAGTACTTAAGTCCATCCTTACTCAGAAAAGCATACAAGCACATACATGCTTTGAGAATGTGCTCTAGTCCTATTGAAGTCAATGGGATTTAATCCCATGCTTAATGACAAGGAAGTGCTTTGCTGATTTGGGGCCTTAGTGAATGCAACTTTAGTGACAACCTGGCCCCTAATTAATAAATCAGGTACTTTAATAAAACAGTTAATGTTCTTGCCAGCTCTAAAGGAACAGAGTGCAAAAATTATGTTTACAGAATAGTATAAATGTTTATTTTTCTTTGTGATTTAGCTGACTTTTTACAGAATAGAAAAGTGTATTTTTTGAATTGGTCTAGTAAATATAAATTTAATCTTTCTACTTTCAGGTGTAAACAGAACTAGAAAATGAACCTTTGTCCCCACCCCAGATCTGTTTAAAATAACTGGATGAACTTGACTGTAAATCTTGTTCAGCAGTTCGTTGCAAATGGCTAAGGAAGTACAAAAATGATGTAGTACATACTAAGCGGGGGTGTTTGGAAACAAGCTCAATGTTTCAGAAAGCTTGTTCAAAACAAGTAGAACTGAGAGTATTTGATTGCACCTTCAAAATCTTTACAAGCAATGCCATCATACATAATCTACAAGTGTAATCCAAAATTTCACAAACATTTTCTCCACATTGTATATAAATACACATCACAAAAGGTGCAATTTGGAATAGGACATCGAATATATACAAAATTAACATGGATTTAGTTCTAGACAAAAGAAGGTGTATTGCAATCTGTTTGAAAAATAACTTGATTAGATATTACTTTATCCACTTACACTAATTTACATTTATACAAATCTTACTGGACATACTATATTGAGTTACTAAAAGTAAGATGAATGGCTGAACTATCTACATTTAAAGTTATCGCACTGACATTTTAGAAATCCAGATCCTAATTATTAAAAAAAAAAAAACTTTTTAATGAATAGTAGATTCCCTTTTCGCAGGTGTGTGTATGTGTATTTGCTACATATACACGAATATTGTTAAAGAATATATACACACAGTTCCACATGGAGAGAATGTAAAATCCCTTTTGGAAAATAAAAGTATCAATCTTGTTCTGATAATTACAGAGAGAATTAAGATACCTAACTAAATAAATACCTGTGAATTTAAACATGGTTATTTCCTTTCATTAAATTTAGAGCTACTTAACCAGGTTTAACAGTTTATAAACGTGCTACACTACCAAAAATGTGATTTGGGACTGTTTGTAGTAAATACTAGAAAAAGTTCCCATCCTTAAGTGTCTTCTATGCACAACTGTATTTGACCTGATTTGATTCTTTCCCTGTTCCCCACACACAAAAAGGTCAGATGCATCTATTTTTGACGGTGACCTTGAGTCCGTACCAGTGTAATTGCATGTCGTGGCTCAAACTGCAATCCTAAATAACACTATTAAAAAAATAAGCCAAATGAGTCTCCAGGATTAGAGAAGGGATATCAAAAAGGTCCACAGCTGTACGCAGAGTCTGATCTTTACACATGTTCTCTGATTAACTTGGACGCAGCTAATTTGAAATCCATCCCACATGAAAACTGTGCTAACAGGAAAACACAAGGGCTGGTTCCCTCACACCCAGTAATCTCAGTTTGTGTGTAAATGTACATAACAAATATCTCATTTTCTGCCAGTTTAAGGGCTCTATCCTATGAGGTGCTAAGGACTGCAAACCCTCTCTGGCTTCAATGAAAAGCTCGGATGCTCAGGACCTTGCAGGTTTGAGCCCTAGATGCACAACAGCATCTCGCTGCTTGATGTTTATCTAATGATAAAAGTTGGATGGACAACTTGCTTTTACAGCATTGCTTTTAATTCTTTCTGAATGTACAGCCCATCGTCTGTCCTTCAACTTCCATTTTAGATTATTCAGCAAGCCAGTAATGAAATCTGTCATCATTTAAAAAAAAATTTAAATACTTTCCATTTAAAAAGTTGTGCCCTGAGGCCCAGATTCATCAAGCTTTTTAAGAACATACACAATACTAACCATGTAAGCTGTCCAAAAAACTCAGCTGCCCACATGTTTAACATTTGTGTTTAAGGACCTTGCTGAATCGGGTCTTTAACACTGATCCATTGCCTTCCAGGGTTGTAGAGTGATGTTCTAATTTGGTAGGTTGTCAGTATTGTGAAGATGCTCATTTCTATATATTTCCTTTCAGAATTAATTCCTCCACAGATATACTGTTTTCTTGGGCTACTGCCAAAAAAATTTTCTGCCAGTGTCTGATTCTTCCATATGAACAAAGTGATTCAACTCTATACATTGTAAATAATATATATTATAATAATAATTTATAAAGGCTCTCTGGACAATTTTCTTAGAGAAAGGGGGAAGGAAGAAAACATCTAACTCTTACCAAACCCAAGAAAGTTAAAAGCTGTACAACAGGAAGAAAAATTCACCTTTAGGCATCGTCATAAGTAGAAGAGAATTTAGCTAAAATTTAAAAGAATCTACTCCTAATTATAAAAGATTTTCTTGTTTCAACATTATGCAAGTCAATTTAAAACAAGCACCAAATTAACAATAAAATAGTATTAAATCCTCTGCTGTGAACCAAAGTGTCCCTGTGCCTTAAGTTTCATGTTCAGTCCAATTTACCACGGCTCCTATGCAAGAGTCAGCAGTTCATGGCACAGGGGTCACTTTTGGACTTTCCTGCCGAGTTAATGACTCTCATCAAACAACGTCCAAATTCCTCCAGGATCATGCGCTCCGCCGCTGCTTTTGGCTTGCCCATCTTTTCAGCTTGCTCGGCCTGCGCAAGCAGGCACTCACAGGTCGCGTCAGCCACCTCCTTGGTTACAAAGGTAAATGGCAATCTGAAATGGAAATAAAAACCTTAACTGTTGTCATCAGTAAGCTACACCACATGCACGATCTACAAAACTCTCTCTGAAGCACTGAAAAGTCAGAAGCTGAAGGAAGCCCTCTAGACAGTCCCTATAGCAATACCTATATATACTTGGACATGTTGTCAAACAAGGAAAATGTTGCTTACCTCTCCATTTTCCCTGTACTATGGTCCATGAATCCAATTATTTAACTTTAGGATTATGCCCTTTCAAACAGGTAGAGCGCATTCAAAGTTTTAAATCAGGCTGATGTGACCAGAATGAATCTGCTCCACAGTTTCTGGGGTACATCTGAGGTTGCCCCAACCTGAAAATACTGAACAAGCCCTACAGCTAAGCAGGAAGATCACTCCTCAGAGGCAACGCTGACAGTTTTGTTGCTGCTTCCATCTCTGTACATTTTGAGACAGACTGCAGAATGCCATGAAGACCGATAGAGAACGCATAATTTTCCATATAATTTTTAGCTCTAGGAAAACTGCAAATTTACGGATTTAACATTAGGATTTTACCTGTATTGATGCTAAAAACTGAATTAAGAGAATGTTAAAGTTACATGGTTAGAGACACAGAAGTGTGGCAAATTCAAGTTTACACATGTAAATTTAACTCTGTCTCCTTCTCTGTATACATTTTGGTGCGGGTTTTTCATTACTGTTTCTCAAATGCTACAATGTAACACAAATCAGTTTTTCTGTACCACAGATACACGTATATATAGTCTCTTGTAATTGTTTTTTTAAATTTTATTTTACTTGCACTCATTTCAATGTCATAATGATCCAGTGTATCTTGACTGACAAACTTGTTATATAAATTCTCTTCTCTGTAAGGGACGTATTTTAATAGTTTAGGCAGCAGCCATGCACTATACATCTTTTCAGCCAACAGCACTTAGATGCATTCGGGGATGAGACAATTAACTATGAAATTAGCTCAACTGCAAATTTAGACGTCTTAAATATTCCAGAAAGGTTTCACTATTATTGAAGACAGAGAGTAATATGCATTTGTACAGCACCTCGCTCAAAAGAGCCCCAAGTATGATTGAAGGCTCTGAGGGCTATGGTAATACAAATATTAAATAACATTAGCCAACAAAACCTAAAGAATGAATACAAATGTCAAAGACTGAAGTAATCTTAGCTTGCGAAAATCCACCCTAGTAGAGTAGCAAGATATAAACCAGTGTTAAAGCCAAGTCAAGAAAATGGAATGTGTTCACTTACTTCCCCCCTCCACTAGTCAGTGCTGGGGTTGGCCTAGTTAACAGGTCTGAGATTTGGGAGGATAACTTTGTCTTTGCAGCTGTCTGTTGCTGGACTCTTACTTCTGCTGCATCTGCTAAGTGCATCAGAGTCTTTCGTTCTGGGCTTTCTTCAAAGTTTTTACAGCCAACACATTTACATATTGAGGAACACATGATTTTTGCCTAAAAAGAACAAAAGAAAGCATGATTGGCCTAAAATATTATTTTATTCTCCATTGCTGGCTCATACACTTAGTATGCACTGGAGAAATTACAAATAGTTAAAAGTTTTCATTACAGACAGTGCAATGGGCAAGAGTGACATTTAGAAAGGAGAAAAGCCGATGTATTTCTTCAAGGCAAGAAACCCATCTTACCTCATAGCATTCACAATAGTTTTTGAGACAGCCTGATCGTTTGCAGTTGCAGCCTTTGCTGTGCCGCCGGTCTGATTCCCCTTCCTTTCCTTTCCCTATTTTGGGCTTGAAGGCTTCAGGGTTTCTATCAAGGCAGGCCTATCAATGCAGATCCAAAAGGTGTGTCACAGTTCATGGAGGGAGCAAGATCTAGAGCACCAGTGCAGTAAGGACAAACCCAAGACTGTGCTGGAGTAAGTAAGTCACATTCTCCTCCCAACCCAACAGGAAAAGGCGGCCTACTTTCATCCCAGCTATAGAGATGTAAAACAAGAAGCAAACTGTCCAGTTTCAATAGCAGCCTTGCGTACATTGAAATAGATAGAAAAGCATGTCACAATGTGTTTTGCAAACCTTAAAGGAGAGAAACAAAAAACCCCTTACCTTTATTGCTTTTTGCCTATCATTTTCATGGTCCAGGTTGTTATAGCAATTGGTACAGTTGCAGTTATTGCAGAATTCACCATTTGCAAAACAATCACAATACCTGAAATAGGAGATGCAGAAGGGATTTACAAACATGGTATGCAGGCATCACACTAGCTGTGGTAGTAGCCACAGTAAACATTTCTATTACAGTAACTCCTAAAAGCCCCAGTTGGGATTGGGACCCCATTGGGCCAAGTATTGTATAGACATGAATGAGACCATTTCTGGCCCGGAGGACATACAGCATCAGACCCCAAACTAAGGTAAGTGATGGGGGTATAATCTACAAGTAACATGGCCAAGGATCAGCACTGCTTTGGTAGTGGCAAGTTTTGTTGTTTTTGCTGGTTAATTTTTTTATTGGGGTAGGGTGAGAAATGGCAGGAATGGAGGCTGGAGTAAGAGTCAGGGAGTAGGAAAAGGAAGGAAGGGGGCAGTCACAGCTCATCAGCTGACTCGTCATGAGCAATAGGCAGGGTATTGCAGGCTTTGCAGCAGAGGCGAGTCTAAATAGATTTGAAGGAATATGGCTGTATGGATTATATCAGGTATTTTTCCTACGCATTGGGGTGGGAGGAAGAAATCACAAAGGTGCTTAAGGGAGGAGCTGATTGGATAGCTGTGTATCTTAGGTACTTCTGTGACCTCCGTTACTGTAGTGTCTCAGTACCTCACAAACTTTACAGCATCCCTGTGAGGTAGGGAAGTGCTATATTCCCCCCATCTTTAAAATGGGGATCTGACGCCCAGAGAGAGTAAGGGTCAGCTTATTCACTGATAAATAAATTGAAACCTATGGGAATTAGGTGCCTAACCTGCCTCACAGGTGTACTGCTAGGACTACTCATGTGCAAACGGGAAAGTTTCCCTGGTGCAAATGGCAGCTTGGCCAGCTTACATTAGCGGATGACACCACATTGCACTGTCTGGGCACGGATGGCTGCACCTTGAGCAAATCATGCGGTGGACTAGGCCTGAGTTAATTTCTGTACAGTGTTATATAAATGCAAAGTATAGCAGCATCTTTTCTCCCCTTTAGATTTCACAGAACATTTTGGAATCAGAAAGCTGATATCCAGGAGGAAACCTCATGTCTAGCACACATTTGGCTCTCTATAAATAACAATCATGCAGGCTGTGAGATATCTGAAGGAAAACTAAACATACATGATTAGTTCTGTTCTAGTGTGATGAAAAATTTCTAAGCTCAGAAGTATGTTCACGCCCACATTATGAACATGACATGCATTACATTGAAAATAACCTAAAATTGGCAGGTGCCAGACAGATTTCCTAATTTGGACTCAGATGGCTGTTATATCAGCTTCTCTAACAGTAGCACAATCACTCTGAATGCCCTCTTCGTCATCCAAGGATTAGGGAGCTGCAAAGTAATTTCAGTACCTCAACTTGATGTTGTACTATGTGGGAAAGTGTGGCATCATCCCAACTGAACGTTATCACATAATTACACCAGATACTGATGCAGGCATTAGAATGGAATGGCAGGAGATGGGACACTAGATGAGGAGGGCTTTGAGTTACCACCGTGAATTCTTTCCCAGGTGTCTAGCTGGTGGGCCTTGCCCACATGCTCAGGGTCTAACTGATTACCATATTTGGGGTCATAAAGGAATTTGGCAGAGGCCCTGGGGGTTTTCACCTTTCTTTGCAGAATGGGGCATGGGTCACTTGTGGGTTTAAACTAGTGTAAATGGTGAATTCTCTGCAACTTGAAGTCTTTGAACTAGGGTTTGAGGACTTCAGTAAATCAGCCAGAGGTTAGGAGTCCATTACAGGAGTGGGTAGGTGAGGTTCTGTGGCCCGCAATATACAGGAGCTCAGACTAGATGATCACAATGGTCGCTTCTGAGACATCACACAGAATGTAAGGAGCCTCAAAGTTTCCATTGGTAAGTTTCTTTTTTCACTAAATGACATTTTAAGGCTTTGTCTACCAGACTATTGTACTTAGTCTCCCACGGATGCAACTCCTGTGGTGGTAGCAACAGTGGAAGCCTTCATGCAGACAGGGTTCAGGTGACCACTGGTACCTCTGTCATCCAGCTGAAATGCCAATGGGCAATCTACCCCAGCATTCCCATAATACTATCACCAGTGAAACCACAAGATTCAGAAACTTAGAAAATTGCTAGGATAGACAGCCTAAAGTTTGTCTCATTAATTATCATATGCACTTATGGCAGGATGATTTGTGAATGAATTGAGAGCCTTACATTGGAATCCCTTTTTATATACAGAACTCACACTTTAGAGTTACTTTAATATTTCTATTTAATTTTGGCAATATACTAAAATATTTGTTAAAGAGAAAATACTTAAAACCAAATACACTTACAATTTCAAACACAGCGATTTTGTACAATTGCATGGCTTCCTGGGGCGGTTTGCAGGTTCGGATGGCATAATTCTGAAAAAGAACCATTTTATTATTGGCTTCTCTCTTTTTTTAAGTTCAGAATGTTGATCCACTGAAATCCCATAAGCCAAACTAGACGTTTCTCCTACAATGTGAGCTTTAAAATATCTATGTCACTGATTACAAAATACAATTAGTAGGTAAAAAATCAAGGAAGAGGTAGGCGATCTGCACGCTATGCTTAAAGAAGAGAAAGAAAGGAGACAAGCTAGGAGGGGACCACATGAGAAGAAAGTGCAACTGAGCGTGCTGCAGCCATTACCCTGAATGAAGACCACTCTCCATGAGGATTGTATCTACACTCGGAGCAGGGTTTTGTGACGCTGTTGTGAATCTAACCAAATCCAGTACCATAGAGGAGAAATAAATTCAGACTATGTCTCTCCCTTCATCCGAGTTATGTGTGAATTAAAAATGATAATGAAATGACAAAGTGACTGTCCTAGGAAAGCAGACAGAGACCTGAGCAAAGGGCAAACAGCGTATGAACCCTGACATTTAGTTTAACATAAAGAGTATTCTGTGTCAGAGATCAGCCTTAACAACCACTGAAAGCGAGGATTTTTCAGTGATCATATCTGGCCAGCTATATTCTGACCATATGTGGTGACCTTCTGATCCTGACATACCCTCAGAAGCTGAAGACAAAGCCATTTATTGGAGGGGGAGGTGTCAGGCAGGGGTTCAGGATTAGCTCAGACAACATTTGTTGGTTTGTTTTGTATTTTTTAAATCACAGCAAACCCTTTTAATCATAAGACTTCCAGAAAAAGGCAGGCTCAGCAGAACAGGGTAGAATTTCTAAGCTGGCGTGGGAGGAGGGGGAGGCATATCAATTTGAAGTTTCCACTTGCAATGTGTTACCTTGGAACTAAGCCAAGATTTAAAACAAAAACAAAAAAAAAGCCTGAAGTTAGATTCCCAAATTCATATTCAGGCATCTGCATAAATGGCTGGGTTTTCACAAGTGCTCAGCCCTCAGCTGCTCCAATCAACTTCCAGGGAAAGTCCATGACCAGGGCTCCTATGTGCTACTGCAATACATATAATAAATAACCATGGGCCAGCTCTCTGTTCAAACTCCTACTATGGTATTTGGAAAAAAAAAAAAACCCAAGATTTGACTTTGACCAAGTTTAGTGATGGTAAAAGGTGCTGGATTGACAGCCAGAGAAAAAACAGATGTTCTTTATTTAGCCACAGAACAAGAATAGCACAGACAGCAGCCTTCCCACCCCACCCCACCTTGCTAATTTTTCCTAAAAAACTCTTCAAACAAGGATAGTCTGTCCCAATTAAATACATCACCTACCATATTTTGGGAAGATGTTGTGGCAAGCTTTTAAAACTATTTTCAAAATACTCACCCATTGAATGGTAGCCTTGCTTGGGTCTGGATATTAGATGTCCCAGTAAAACCAGTGTTGCTTGCTATAGATACGTATGATGACTGCTGTAGCTAACAAAACACAAAGTATAAATGTATAAAATTGTAGAAGCTACAGAACATACAACGGGCTTTGAAGTACACAGTTTTTGGTAAGCATTTCTGAAACTGCTACATGCATCATGTACTCTCCTAATCCATGTTTATGAATGGTTTCAAAGTTTCACAAACTCACAAGACCTAAGCAGTTTAAGGGGTACTCTGTATTCAGCAGAAATGTCCTGGTCTATTTTACATTATGTTTTTGTCCATTTTATCTGCAAACCTTTGGATTGCATTATTTTTAAGCTACTAACGTTATGTAATAACTTTCAGGCAGATGGATGCTAAAATGCTTTACCAATAGCTTGTATATCAGCTATCTATCTACAGGAATGCCTGCACCCACCAGGTGAAAGCTTGGAGTTACAAATGGTTCTCACCCCTTTAATCAGATCTCTTTTCTTTCTTTACAGAGTGGACCTTGGTCCCTGATCACTGCACCTGTGCTACAAGGGATGAATCAGAGCAGTCACACAAGTCACTGAAGCGACCTGAAAGGTCATAATCCATTCAGAATCAACTTGAACAAAAATAAGAAACCACGGCTGATTTGCAGTCCCTTTGACTGTGGTACTGTTAAGCATTTACCTGCATACTTTCTTGTTTCATGCCACGATGAGTTTGGTGCAAGAAATATGAGTAGCAAGACCTAGGCACCCAGGACCTTCTCCTAAGAAGCACACACTACAGGAGCATTCCTCACACATCACAATCCCCTGCAGGTGGCTTGTCTTTGTATTTTTTTTTACTCATTGCTTTCTCAGGGTACATTTATTTTTTCTGCACTGGGCCAGATTTTCAAGAGAGCTCAGCCTCTAACCGCTCCATTTTAGGCATCTAGACGAAGTGGCCACATTTTTCCAAGTGCTCGGCAGCCAACAGTTCCCCTTCTGAGAACAATATGAGCTATTTGGATGCTGAGCACTTCTGAAAATCTGGCCACTTCATTCAGATGCCAGAAAATAGGAGGAGCTCTTTTAAAAATCTGGCCCCAAATGTGAGTGCTGGACACTTCAGAAAATCTGGCCTATTGTCTTTCTTCCATTGCTTCTTTGTACCAACAATAAATATCTTGTACCGTCATTTCCCTCCTGCCATTCATGTAATACTGTGTTGTACCAGATCTTTTTTACCTACATAAAGCAGGCCACTCCAGGAAGAACTGTACAACAAGGTCTCTACCAATTATACACAGCATGCCAACAAAAATCCCTGTACATCTTAAAATCATGGATTTAATTCCCGTTCTTTTTCATTCTGATTCTTGACTATGTTTTGGCAACGGACAAGCCGAAGCCCTACACTGAAGGAAGGGATCAAGAACATTAACACCAATGCAGGATGCCTTCTACAATTACTTCTGTAATTTCATCACTTTGCCCCGTGCAAACACCGTACCTGAGTGACGTATTGAGCTGGAAGAACTGCATAGCCTACGTTTCCTGTGCCGGGGGCTGGTGCCAGCACTGTGCCCGGCGGGAGGCTAGTGAGGTTGGGCTGTATCTGTGGCAGTGGAGTAGCTGGCATAATAAGTCTCTGTTGTGGCTGACTAGTAGTAACTAGCTGTGAAGTTGGGTTGATTGGTTTGGGCACCACCTGGAAAGAGAAGAAATCTTTATGACATTGTCAACATACCTTTCTTTCAGAGTAGCAGCCGCGTTAGTCTGTAGGCGCAAAAAGAAAAGGAGTACTTGTGGCGCCTTAGAGACTAACCAGTTTATTTGAGCATGAGCTTTCGTGAGCTACAGCTCACTTCCTCGGATGCATACTGTGGAAACTGCAGAAGACATTATGTACACAGAGACCATGAAACAATACCTCCTCCCACGCCACTCTCCTGCTGGTAATAGCTTATCTAAAGTGATCACTCTCCTTACAATGTGTATGATAATCAAGTTGGGCCATTTCCAGCACAAATCCAGGTTTTCTTCCCCCCCCCCCCCCACGCACACACAAACTTACTCTCCTGCTGGTAATAGCCCATCCAAAGTGACTGCTATTACCAGCAGGAGAGTGGGTTTGTGTGGGGGGGGTCGGAGGGTGAGAAAACCTGGATTTGTGCTGGAAATGGCCCAATTTGATGATCACTTTAGATAAGCTATTACCAGCAGGAGAGTGGCGTGGGAGGAGGTATTGTTTCATGGTCTCTGTGTACATAATGTCTTCTGCAGTTTCCACAGTATGAATCCAATGAAGTGAGCTGTAGCTCACGAAAGCTCATGCTCAAATAAATTGCAAAAAGAAAAGGAGTACTTGTGGCACTTTAGAGACTAACCAATTTATTTGAGCATAAGCTTTCGTGAGCTACAGCTCACTTCATCAGATGCATACCGTGGAAACTGCAGCAGACTTTATATATACACAGAGAATATGAAACAATACCTCCTCCCACCCCACTGTCCTGCTGGTAATAGCTTATCTAAAGTGATCATCAGGTGGGCCATTTCCAGCACAAATCCAGGTTTTCTCACCCTCCACCCCCCCACACAAATTCACTCTCCTGCTGGTGCTAGCCCATCCAAAGTGACAACTCTTTACATAATCAAGTCGGGCTATTTCCTGCACAAATCCAGGTTTTCTCACATCCCCCCCACCCCCATACACACACAAACTCACTCTCCTGCTGGTAATAGCTCATCTAAACTGACCACTCTCCAAGTTTAAATCCAAGTTAAACCAGAACATCGGGGGGGGGGGGGTAGGAAAAAACAAGAGGAAACAGGCTACCTTGCATAATGACTTAGCCACTCCCAGTCTCTATTTAAGCCTAAATTAATAGTATCCAATTTGCAAATGAATTCCAATTCAGCAGTTTCTCGCTGGAGTCTGGATTTGCGCTATATTGATGACATCTTCATCATCTGGACCCATGGAAAAGAAGCCCTTGAGGAATTCCACCATGATTTCAACAACTTCCATCCCACCACCAACCTCAGCCTGGTCCAGTCCACACAAGAGATCCACTTCCTGGACACTACAGTGCTAATGAACAATGGCCACATAAACACCACCCTATACCGGAAACCTACTGACCGCTATTCCTACCTGCATGCCTCCAGCTTTCACCCTGACCACACCACACGATCCATCGTCTACAGCCAAGCTCTGCGATACAACCGCATTTGCTCCAACCCCTCAGACAGAGACAAACACCTACAAGATCTCTGTCAAGCTTTCTTACAACTACAATACCCACCTGCAGAAGTAAAGAAACAGATTGATAGAGCCAGAAAAGTTCCCAGAAGTTACCTACTACAGGACAGGCCTAACAAAGAAAATAACAGAACGCCACTAGCCGTCACCTTCAGCCCCCAACTAAAACCCCTCCAACGCATTATTAAGGATCTACAACCTATCCTAAAGGATGACCCTACACTCTCAAGTCTTGGGAGACAGGCCAGTCCTTGCCTACAGACAGCCCCGCAACCTGAAGCAAATACTCACCAACAACCACATACCACACAACAGAACCACTAACCCAGGAACTTATCCTTGCAACAAAGCCCGTTGCCAATTGTGCCCACATATCTATTCAGGGGACACCATCACAGGGCCTAATAACATCAGCCACACTATCAGAGGCTCGTTCACCTGCACATCCACCAATGTGATATATGCCATCATGTGCCAGCAATGCCCCTCTGCCATGTACATTGGTCAAACTGGACAGTCTCTACGTAAAAGAATAAATGGACACAAATCAGATGTCAAGAATTATAACATTCATAAACCAGTCGGAGAACACTTCAATCTCTCTGGTCACGCAATCACAGACATGAAGGTCGCTATCTTAAAACAAAAAAACTTCAAATCCAGACTCCAGCGAGAAACTGCTGAATTGGAATTCATTTGCAAATTGGATACTATTAATTTAGGCTTAAATAGAGACTGGGAGTGGCTAAGTCATTATGCAAGGTAGCCTGTTTCCTCTTGTTTTTTCCTACCCCCCCCCCCCCCCGATGTTCTGGTTTAACTTGGATTTAAACTTGGAGAGTGGTCAGTTTAGATGAGCTATTACCAGCAGGAGAGTGAGTTTGTGTGTGTATGGGGGTGGGGGGGATGTGAGAAAACCTGGATTTGTGCAGGAAATAGCCCGACTTGATTATGTAAAGAGTTGTCACTTTGGATGGGCTAGCACCAGCAGGAGAGTGAATTTGTGTGGGGGGGTGGAGGGTGAGAAAACCTGGATTTGTGCTGGAAATGGCCCACCTGATGATCACTTTAGATAAGCTATTACCAGCAGGACAGTGGGGTGGGAGGAGGTATTGTTTCATATTCTCTGTGTATATATAAAGTCTGCTGCAGTTTCCACGGTATGCATCTGATGAAGTGAGCTGTAGCTCACGAAAGCTCATGCTCAAATAAATTGGTTAGTCTCTAAGGTGCCACAAGTACTCCTTTTCTTTTTGCGAATACAGACTAACACGGCTGTTACTCTGAAACCTGTCAAATAAATTGGTTCGTCTCTAAGGTGCAACAAGTATTCCATACCTTTCTTTATCCGCTGTAGAAAACTACACTGTACATTTTAAAAAAAGATAAGAATCCGTGCAGAACAATTTAAATCATAATATTTTACCTCCAGAGTCAGAATTTTGACATCTGTTTGCCAGCTGAAATGAGACTACAATATGGATTTCATGTTGAACTCACCTGTTTGACAGTCTGAGCTGGTACTATTGGGACAGACATCCGCACTGGAGTTGCATTCACCACCACTGGCTTAGCTGGTTAAAAGAAACAATATCACATGTCACACTATATGTACATATTTATAAAGAGTCTCTAGAATTTAATCCTGAAGCAATTTATCACTTTCACATACATAGAATAAACACTTATTTTTGTGTGTAAGATGGTGGGGTTTATTGCCTTTTTTAAATGTATTTTGGTTATGCTTGTGACATTTTATTTGGGTTCCATCCTGTTTATTTTAGTTTTATTTACTGTTCTATGTGTTTTTACATTTTAACTTGTGCACTGAGAGTGGACTTAATTTATAAAGTGATTATTTTATTACAATTTTTTCCAAAAGCTCTTTGAAAATAGAGCTAAACCTGTTATTTGCAGGAAACATAGTACTGCAAGCAATTGCCAGCTGATTCTCTAGATCTCTCTCATTTAGGCCCCAGTCAAGTACTGACACACATGAGAAGCACCGATGAATGATGGTTACTCAAGCGCATAAAGAGAAATGTGTGTTTGGCAGGATCAGGTCCTGGGAGAATACTGGTAGGTCAAAAAAACCTAAGCTTTTTTTAAAACCAGTGTTATTGTAAGGAACAAGGGAATTTTAAAACTGGTTTAACTCTTCACTATTTATGCTGGTTGTCCAAGTGGAAAGAAAGAAATGCAAAAACTAACTGAAAACAGACTAGTCAGTTTCACTCTAATCTATTTCACTTTCAATTTACCATAGTATTAGCACTAGGCTGCAATGTCTGCACTAAAACATTACAGGATTTTATTTTCTATTGGAATTTATACAATACATGGGAACAGTCCCATGGGACCAATTCAAAATAAACGACTGGCAACTGTTCAAAACAACTGTCTTAAAGTTTGGTCAAAGGTTGTTTTCAACAAAACCTAAATTTAGGGTCAAATTGGATCTTACATTTTCCCCTTAAACAAGACTCTCTAGGCAGCCTTTTCTCCCCTAATTTTGCTCACCAACTCATTCCCCTGGCTCCTTCAATTTATGCCAACACAATGTATTTACTAAATATTCAGTACTGCCACCTAGCAAACTGCACACATTTAAGATCAACAGTTCTTATCAGTCTGTGTGCAGAGCTCCTCTTGGCATTAGTGGCAGTGGTTTGTAAATATGCGCAGGGGAGAACAGGCATGAAATCTTCTGTTTGCTACTGTCCATTCCATCACCACCATCAGAAAATGCATGGTAAAAACAAGGGGTACTTTGCAGTTCTAATCGCTGTCTATCAAAGGATCTCAACAGGCCGGGCAAACATTAATTAATCCTCACAACATCCCAGTGTGGCATGTATGGTACTGCCCAGATTTCACATTTGGGCATACTGAGGCAGGGACAGGGTATCAGACTTGCAACAATCCCCCAACAAGCAGATGAGTGGCTGACATTCTTCCCTGGGAACAACAGCATATCAGGCACCCCAGGAGCCAGTCTCTAGCGAATGAGTTCAACATCAGAGCACTTCCAAATGCATCCTGGAGTTGGTAATGGGATACAGAGCCTTTCAAAGCCAGGTGCCTGGTACAAAACTAGCGCGTCTGGCCAGGGCCACAGATTTATATCATTTGACAGTTATTTACCCTTTGTGTGTGTGTGTGTGTGGGGGGGGTTATATTTGTTAGTGCTTAATAAACTAAATTAGACAAATAAAATAGGGTATGAATTGACACCACTGACCTTGCTGAAGAGGCTGTGTGTTGGTACTAGGATTCTGACTGGCTGACTGGGTTGAACTGTTGGCTGTTGTGGCCGTAACAAGTCTGACATAATGGAATTTGCTTCCAGGTACCTGAATCTGCTGAACATTGGGGGCCGTTGCCAAGGGAATTATGGTCTTAAATTGAGATGTACTCACTCCTCCCACAGTGAAGGTCTGTACTGCTGACTTCACAGCCTGTTAAACAACACAGGCAGCACAAAGTTACTTGACAGTGGTACAGAGGTGTCACCATTTCTATCCCTATATTTGCTCATGAACAATTCATTAACCTGCCCAGTAGCTCTGTGAAGCATGTCACTATTATCAACTAAAACCTGAGGCACAGCAAGGTTAAGTCCCCAGGCCACAGAGGGAGCCGGTAGCAGGGCCAAGGGAGCTCGGTCCCATTCTCAAGCCATTATACCAGACTCCCAAATAACCAGAATCATTTATATAAGCAAAACCAACTGTCCCTCAATCAAGAGCCAATGTCAAATAAACAAAGACTCTACAGCAGACAGTTTGAGAAAGAGCTTTCCCCAAATTACTGTGAATAAAAACAAAATCAATTTTATGATTTTTCAGTCCGTGTGGAAGTGGATGTCCCACACTCGCACTGTCACTCCACCACTCAGCTCTGCATATGTAGAGCATCCCCTTCCACAGCTCAGTACAGGAAGCCTACATGTCACCCTGCAGCCTCCAAATGGAAATGGAACTGAGGCTGTGAACCTTGAGGCTTTGAAGCAGTGGGCAATTGTGTGTGGGCTGGCTAAGGACAAAAAGGAAGTAACGGGAAGTACTGAGAACATGTTAAACAAGTTTAAATCCATGAAATCACTAGCAGAAGCCAGAGCAAAAAGCATTTTAAAAAGGGGAGAGGAAGCAGGAAAGGAATTTGGTAGGCAGCATGCACGTGAAATTGCAGTCAAGGACAGCAGTACATTTAGAACATGTGAGACTTCATTATTTCAGGCTTTTCCCAATCTACACACTGAGTAGAGAGCATGTGTTTATTTTAAATATACATATTTGCTGCTCACCTGACTTCCTCAATCACTGCTTACAACTTTTCCATCCTCCCTATCTCTCAAACTCCAAACCTTGACTCCCTTATTTTCCTCCTCTCCTCGCATCCAGGCTCTTACAAAACTTGTTCCTTCTTCCTCCATAATATTTCTAAAATCTGCTCTTTTCTCTTCAGTCCCACTGCCAAAATTTTGATTCATGCCATGAAACTGTGTTGTCTAGATGGGCTATTTCCATTTCTTTTCCAGCCTTGCTGCCTACTCCCTCCTCATCTTCCAACTTTCAGCAGCTACAGTTCTGAGCAGAAGCGAAGTCCAGATCTACTTATATTTCACTGAAAGCATAAACCCACTCGATACATTTTATAAGAAAGTTGTTTCTTGGGGTATTTTTAAAATCTTTTTGTGCTGTAACCTTAATTATCAAGAGCAATGCAGAGTAAACGTCATCTGTAATCATAGCTATAGCTAAGGTGTTGTTTCCATAGACAGACCAATGTGGGCAGAGAATTTCCTCTCTTCCTTTCAGAGAGGACCAGTGTCAGAGAACGACTTTGCTACTATATGAAATGTAATGTGTGTTCTTTAAAGGACATGATCCAAATCTCATGGAAGACAGTGGAAACCTTTCATTGTTTCATGAACTTTGGATCAGACCCTGAATGTTATAACATTCAGGTGACTTAATTATGGTCCATTGATTGCTTGTATCCAAGCAATAATTAACAGTTCATTAAACAAAGGTTTAAAAAGGGAGCAGGATTTGATCTGAGAATGAGATCTAGGGTGTATTTAAGCCCTTAAACAACAATTCATATTATCAAATATACACATAATGGAGTGAGAAAACAGTCAAGACCAGGCTGAGTCACTGGTATTGTACAGTTTCTCAGGGAGCCCAGAACTATGGGTGACCTTGTTACCCTTCTGCCTTAGCAAAAGAGACTTGTTGGAACTAAACAAACGGACAGGGAGATAGGTTTCAGAGTGGTAGCCGTGTTAGTCTATCAGCAAAAACAACGAAGAGTCCTTGTGGCACCTTAGAGACTAACAAATGTATTTGGGCATAAGCTTCTGTGGGCTAGAACCCACGACCAAACAATCTCCTCCAAAGCGCTGCCAACTTTTACTATGACTATGATCGATCTATCAGGGATCAATTTATCACGTCTTGTCTAGACACAATAAATCGATCCCCAAATCGACACCTGTACTCCACCTCGGCAGAAGGAGTAAATGGAGTCAACAGGGGAGTCGCCACGGTCGACTCGCCGCCGTGAAGATGGCCAGGTAAGTGGAACTAAGATACTTCGACTAAGTTGCGTATCTTAGTTCGAACCCACCCACCCTCCCCCAGTGTAGCACAGGCCTAAGTCTAGCTGGTGACACTTTATGCACCCTAGTCCCTAAACCTCCTGAAAGAGCATTTCTCTGCAATATCCAGCCCGTCACTGGATGCTCACAGAAATTACCAAGTAGCTCACCGGAGAATTCACGCTTTAGTATTACAACACTGAGAAGAACTTACAAGTAAAACCAAGAATAAAGTTTATTGACAAAGAACAGAGAATTAAGTGATATTAAGCAAAGCTAATAGAAACAGATGTGGTTACAAATAAAACAAAAAATATAACATGCTTCTACAAGAAGAGAACTTAACTTTAGTAAGTTAATCTTACCGAAAACAGTCTCTCACCTAAAACTTTTCCTGGAGTGCTTGCTAGTATTCAGTTATACCAGGAGCCAGATTTTCAAGAGTCACCTACACCCTACAAGAGGTTTCCTCAGAATAAGGATAAACATAATGTCTTTTGCCACTCTTCTTACAAGCCAGTTCACCTTTGAAATGTATCCTTTGAAGCATAACTCCTGACAAAGTCTCTCTCCCACACTGTTTGTTCTTTGGGGTGTAGATGTCAAGCTGTCTATGTTGATCTTCAGTTAATTTGCTTTTCCTATTGCCTCAGTATGCAAATATAATCCCCACTGTCTTTGGCTAAACCTGCTTAATTTACATCAGAGACAGGGGGAGATAAATATCTTCCCCTCCTGGCTGGAATAAAACCCGTTTTTTTCTTTGGTTACAGACTTAACTTAAAGCATAATATCAGGAAATATCCATAATTTCTCCTATAGTGTTAATACATACATTTCACTTCTAATACATTGGTCATGAATATCATTGTTTTCATATGATACCTTACATAACATTCTTTATAGATAAATGCCATGACAGTAAATGCTTTAGGTGCAGTGTGTTTTCAGGTCTGATAGGAGTTGCTGTTACATGACAATGAACCCTTTGCCAATTGACGGTAAGAGCCCCTCACTGTCTCAAGTGTATTCAGCACATAAGCTTACATATAAGGTGGAAAGCTCGTCTCCCTCACTAACAGAAGCTGGTCCAATAAAAGATATTATGTGATCCACCTTGAATCTCTTATATCCTGGGACCCACACAGCTACAACAACACTGCGTGCAGCATGTTTCTGGACCGTTACAAGACACCTTGGAAAGGGATGATAGGTAGATGGCTGAATAAAGTGTGATTTCACGTCATGTTAATTGCAACAAAATTAACAAACCTATTACTGTTGTGAAAGGAATCTGAGTAAGGATGAGAGACTTGCCATGCTTATACCTGTTTCCATCACCTCACACTGACTCAGACATTCCAAGCTTCAAAGGGACACACAGACAGAGCGACAATCTTGGAATTTTATTGTACGGATACCTCATTCACAGAAAGTCATTAGAGTTCAACTGTCACTCCAAAATAACATTCAATGTAGTTAATGATATGATCTTTAATAAAGTCAAGCCATTTTGTTTCCATAAGCACACAACTGCAGAAGATCCATACTCTGAGGTCAGGCAATTAGAACATATGGCCATACACTAGTCCTTTTTAATAAGCAGCCCATAAACTTTGCTAGGCTGAAATACAGTGAGGGATTGCTCATGTGGGATGATCCTAAGCAGACAATTTTCTGCAAGTCAGCAACCAAGTTTACCGCTAAATGAATAACGTAACTGAGCAGAGGTGGAAGTCATCAGGTTCAGCATATATTGCCGTTTCGTATTTTAGCAACACAGACTTATTGGCAAATTTAAATACCAACAAGAAAAGGCTATTTTCAGAGTAAAGAGAAGCAAAAATGAAGACTCAGTTCTTACATACAAGGAGACCCCTTTAGAAATCTAACTGTGCTGCTTCGCTTAATGTGAAACCCATTTATTTTGCTTTAGAGCTAAACAAAAATGTTCCATTACGTGCCTAGAAGTCACATTTTTACATTGCACAGATGCATGGCTATTTTCAGAAGGGGCTGGTTTTCCTGCAATAAGAAGGTTTTTTCCGGCGATAAAAGACTAAGTTAATATTTTGACTCCTGATGAGACCCGAAGGAAGTTCCTTTCCTAGAAAGAGCCAGCATAACATCCAATATACCTAATATCACACTTCATAAGTTTTGCTGGGAATTGTGACCCACCAGACAATGCCAGAACATGCACCCTGTGGCAAAACCACAACAATCCCTCCAACATAAAAAAGCCCACGCCTACACTATACAATCAACATATAGTGTGAAACAAAGTCTTTGGAGGACAGTCTATAAACGGATGTCTTAGTCTGACACAAAAACCACAGTCCTTCCTGAAGAGAATATAGAAAAAGCACCAACGAGTCCTTGAAGAGAAAGATTTGAGCCCTTAGCTCATGCTTCAGTAACAGCTTTATTAGGCATGGTATTTGGAAGAAGCATGTAACCATAGCTATTTGTGAATATTTTGGTTCATCTTGGGCAAAGCAATCATTGCCACACTAGGTTTTCCTCTGATGAACTGTGCTATTGGAATATATAGCCACTAGGCTGCGCTGAAGAGGCTGTCTTTCTTAACCTGTTTGCAGTGTTGTTGTGGCCGTGTTGGTCCCAGAATATTAGAGAGACTAGATGGGTGAGGGAATATCTTTTCCTGGACCAATTTCTCTTGACGAGAGAGACAAGCTTTCAAGCTACACAGAGTTCTTATTGGAAAAGGTACTCAGTGTGTCACAACTAAATACAAGGTGGAACAGTTTGTTTAGCATAAGTAATTAACAGGGGAGCATGGATCAGCATTCATGTTGTGCTCCAAGTCAGTACCTGGTCTGGGTCTGGGCAGCTAATGATCCAACCAGCAGACCAAATTCGGTGATGAATCCTGGTCATGTGCCAGAGGAGGCACATTGCACATACTCTAAGAAGAAGTAGTTAACATATTTTAAGGGAGCATTCAAAGTGAAGTGGCCAGTTAACACCTCTGCAGTCACAGGATGGAAAAGCAGGGGTCAGTGGCTTACAGATTTACAATGATTTGTAACCCCCTAAACCACCTTTTTTGTCCTATGACTGCAGAGATGTTTATGGGCCACTTCACCTTGAATGACCTCTTAGAATGTAAAAAGAAAAGGAGTACTTGTGGCACCTTAGAGACTAACCAATTTATTTGAGCATGAGCTTTCGTGAGCTACAGCTCACTTCATCCTGATAAATGTGATGAAGTGAGCTGTAGCTCACGAAAGCTCATGCTCAAATAAATTGATTAGTCTCTAAGGTGCCACACGTACTCCTTTTCTTTTTGCAAATACAGACTAACACGGCTGTTACTCTGAAACCTCTTAGAATGTGTTAATGACTTAAACAATTTGTTTCATCTTGTATTTAGCTGTGACAGTCTAAGTACCTTGCCCAGACCTGAAGAAGAGTTTGTGTAGCTCAAAAGCTTGTCTCTCTCACCAACAGAACCTGGTCCAATAAAAGACATTCTCACCCACCTTGTCTTTCTTAACCTGGTCAGACACACTGGCCACTCTTGGTAGTGAGATAACCTTGAGACAGAACTGGTTCACCAAAAGAAACAATTTTTTTTAAGCTGAGCTAGAATGTTTATTGGGGTTGTGTTGTCCCATCTTCCTGTTTATCTTCAGCACTGCATGGTGCTTCGTACTATAAGGATAATTATGGAGTGTCTGAGATGAAATTTAAAAGAGAAAAAATGAAAGGAAGAGGAAACCACCTAACAGAGGTGTTAGTGATGTCTTGTTATACCACACTACAAGCCAACAGCCAGCTCTAAAGATAGACAATTGAGCCACCCAGTGTTCGTTCCAGACGTCCAAAAGAATAAAGTCTCTATTATGCATCAGCAAAAACGACGAGGAGTCCTTGTGGCACCTTAGAGACGAATACATTTATTTGGGCATAAGCTTTTGTGGCCTAAAACCCACTTCTTCATTTGCTGATACAGACTAACATGGCTACCACTCGGAAACCTATTATGCATCAGAAGCTTGTATTATCTCTAGCTTTTGGAGCAATCAGACAAAGAGATGCTGTTTGGAAATCCCTTATTACCATATATAGTACAACAGACTATCATCTGGCAAATGTATAGCAGTTTGGGGAGATACTCGATTCTTTTCTACAGCATACTCTGCAAGCACAAACTGTGGACAGCTTTCTCCATTTTCAGCTCTGATTCCTTTTGTGAGTGAAATATTTGTTCATCCTAAAAAGGGCATGGGACTGGATGCTGGATGAAGCAAAAAAGATTAAGAGTTTGATTTCACTAGATGTTAGATTCCAGTTCTGGTTTTAAATCAGCTTTTGCACTAGTTTCATGAGTGCCTTTGAGATCAAGGCTCCATGTCCATTGTTCCCAGGTACTCGAGGATTACAATATGTGTGGAACATAATATGCCAAAACGAGAGACCTGCTGTATTTTGACCAAGTGTTCTCAGTGAAAACAGAGTAGCAGCCTTAACTCTTTCCTTACTTGTGTGTGTTTGTCCCTTATTACTTACACAAATTGATCAAGGTATTCTGCTGCTAAAATTCAATTTACTCAACCACAATCCAGGCTTCTTTCCAGTCCTTAATAAAATAAGATGCAAACCAGATAATAACATCTGCCTAATAAAGCTCAAGTAGCACAAAGATGAGAGTAACAAATATCTACAGAGATAAATAAGTGAGTTTTGGCAGAAGTGCTGTGTACTGAAGCTACAGGCTCCTGCAATACACAGCCTAAAACTTGGTATGAGTTTTAATCCTCACTATAGGCCCAATTCTGCAGACTCTTTGGGCGCAGAACTCCCATTGATTTCTACAGGAGTTCATGTGTGAAGCAGCTGTACAATCAGGACTTGTAGTGGGGCAACTTGATAGTGTGTTAATACCAAGTAAAATAAAAGAAAAATTAAACAGAGAAGATACGCAATAGGCACTGAATCAGTTTGCAAAGTTATGAGGGAAAACCTCCATTCCCCAAACGGATCAAACGGGCTCACTCTGCATCTTCTTCAGCTGATTTTCAGCTGATTCTGAACACATTACTCCTTTTCCACTCACAACAAAATGTGGAAGAAGTGTCGGGTTTTCAAAAACAGCCTTTGCTAACACATTGTATTCAACAGCCTGAAAATCCTGAGTTCACTGTCACTGGTTTGGCCTGCTCCAAGACTTCTGTACTTGTGGAAGACACCACAGTTTGAAAGAAGAAACAATTCTGTATAAAGAAATGGAACAGCCTTACAGATTAGGGCTTGATTTGTGGAAAGCAGAGTGCCCACCATCTCCCAGGAGGTTTGCAAAACCCCTGAGATTCAAGCCCTACATTCTGAACTCTTCCTTAAACCCAAGCATCTAGTGAAGGTGCCACGTAAGTGCCTCCAAACAGAAAATGATTTGCAGCACCTCCTAGTAACTGCCGTTCTTACTTTTATTTAGCCATATTTCAGTTTCTATCATTCTGATGAGACAAAATAATGCCACATTTGTGCAGTTCTAAGAGGCAGGAAAATAGCCTAAAGCAAATGTAATGCAGTCAAACCAAAAAGAGAGAGATGCTTTCTACAGCTAATCAGTAAAACAAGTTTAAAGTCCTATTTACATATTTATAGATTTAGCTTCTGTTCTTCTCTTATTTAAAAAGCAGCTGATGGACCATTCAATTCCCCAGCTTTGATAAGTCACTGTCTAACTGCCTGGCTTCCCTCTGCATGCTTAGTGATCTCAGATTTAATAGCATTCATTTTGGCTCTTGGGTAGTAAGACTGCTCGCTCCACAGGTGATGCTTCTGGTGTCTGGCAGTCCCCATAAACAAGAACACCCTGTGACAGCTGAGTGCTCTCAGACAGAGAGTGGAAATTGCAGCTGACTCATGGAAGATAAAACTGTACAGTACAAGGAAAGCCAATATATACCTGAGCAGTCGTATGGTTGACTATGGCCTTGCCAGGGGAAGAGGGTGCTGACTGCTGCACTGTGAGGATCTGCTGTCCTAAAGCTACATTCAGAGGAACACCCACCGTCTTCTGAGGGGAGTTCGGAGGCTGCGAGGCCACCGACACCACTGTCAACTGCCGAGCAAAATGAAGAAGCTGATTAAATTCATTCTGCAGTAAACAATTGCACACTACCAGAGCTTCTTCAGTGCACTGCATACATACACAACACACTTACGCAAAAGGCAAGGTGTTTTACCTTATTAGGGGACTTCAGCGGGGAGATAGCTATTTTATTAGGTGTCTGTTGCGTTGTAGAACTTAAAGAAGGCCCAATAACTCCACTCTCAGAGATGGTTATGGTCTTCGGTGGCGTTCCCGGAGTAGTCTGTGAAAGAACCCTACCTGTAAACAAGAGACACAAGGTCACCCTAATTACTTGCATGTTTGTTTGTGACAGCCTCACAAGCAAAAGGTTTCTTTCCATATCATGGATGCTAACAGAATGCCAATGCACCTTGACACCACCTCAAAGGGAAAGTTACCTTGATATCATTGGAGCGACACTATATTATTTAGACCATGTTTAACAGGGAGTGACACCAATATTATTTAGATTATGTTTAATGGGCAAGGAAATAGTCAGAGGAAAACCACCTTAAAAGCAAGCACATTGCTTTTGGGAGTTTTCCAAATAAACCTCATGTCTAAATATACCTTGAAAAGTTAAATTTACATTGACATCTTCAATATGTTTCACTGATGATTCCTTACTCCCAGAGCTGAGTTTTAGCTCAATCTTCTCTGCACTACTCTGACATCATGGTGCCCTACACAAAAAGCTAGTTCTGGCAAGAGACTTACTATCACCCTGCCCCAGCCTTCTTGATAAATGCCTGCTGCGCAAACACCCAGAGACTTTCCCATTTTTCAGGAAGACCAGCATACTCAGAAGATGCTTCTGCGTATTCAGTACAACCCACTGAAAGATTAAAAAGCCAATCAGCAAAAATGAGCTATTTTAGGACGGTGAGGGGAGGTTTTGTTAGTTTATCTGTAGACATTAGTTGTAAGTTTGTTCCTTCAGGATTTGTTTCTTGTATTTTATGTATCACTGAGCAATGTAAATGTGCTATCCCCAGATCAAAGTGCAACCTGAATAAACATCTGCTCCTAGATGACAGGCAATGGTAACAAGCTTAAACAAGTGGCACCAAAATCTCATTGCTATTTCTATTAGAAAACATGGAGGGTCATAAACCCTTTCACATACAGCTTGATGCTGGCAAGTGCACTGCTGATTTAGCCCCGCTGCCCTATCAACAGGACACAAAGGATGCAACAGAGCAGAAGTGGTGGAAAGCAGGAGGTGACGCTCATATGGGACTGACTTTATATTGGTAAGAAATATTTTGTAAAATAGGGATACAAGTATCCAACCTCATTGTTAATTCTAGTGGGATTTTTTTCATTTGCATTCACTTTAGGAGGGATATAATTAATGAGTTTAGGTCCCAAAACTGGCAGCCTGCATGAGGTCATAATCCATTTTTCTTAGATTGCTTTTAGAAAAAAAGAAAATCCAAAGTTAATAGGCCTGTTTTGACAGCTCCACAGAAAAAGTATGAGCTCCTCTGCAGGCTCTACAGCAGGACTGTGATCAAGGTCTCCCAAAGGGAGGCACCAGACTAGCTCAGGGGGTGCATAAGAACTGTGGGAGGGTGGGAAAAAAACCGCACCACTCTAGATCTACACACACCTCTGTGCTTGTGATAGCTGGCTCCTTAAAAGCCTTCTCACCCTGCTCCTGCAGCAGCCCCTGGGAACAGGTCATGTGTAAGAGGAGCAGCTCACGAGCCCAACCTTCTCTTCTCCTAGCAGGCAGCCCAGGCTGACACAGCGACCACTGGGGGCCCACACTGAGTAGCTTAGGGCTACTGTGGCCCAATCTCACTTCCAATGAAGTCAATGGAAACACACCCATTAATTTCAATAGGAGTTAGATCCAGCCCGGGGGCAGTGGTGTGAAATTGGTGACAGACAGAACAAAAACTGAAATAAAACAAAATAAATAAAATGGAAATAAAAAGGCGAAACGGTGGCAATTGGAGTCAGAATGCAGAGCAAGAAACGATGACACTGGGAAAATTGGTGGGACACCAGTCCACCAGCCTATTGCAAATGGATGCTCCAACGGGAATGGGAACTACTGAGATCAACTGCTCCCCTGTGCTCACATCTTCCATGTACAATAGCATCAAATATTTAAAAAGCCAAGTTACTTTCCCCTGCATTTTTGGTCAAGATGAAAGTATTTGCTCTACAGGCAAGGGACAAAGACAAGAGAAAGAATTAAACAGTAAGATGACAGACACGTCAACAGAGTTCCACAACCCCCTTGAAACAACATTATCCTAGTGAAAAATCCCCTCCCCCAGGAGGATATACACAAGACTAAAAAATGATATAAGTTTAGTAAAAATGTACAATAAAAAAATACAACTTCATTGTTACTAATAGCCCTTAAAGAAACATGATGTTCTTACAAACATGATATAAAAACCTCACCTTCAATACTTGTCAATGTTTCCAGTTTGTTTTTCTGAAGACAGCCGCTTTCCCCTTCTCTGTCTATCCCCTGAGCACCACTCTTGTTTTTCCTTCCTTCCTTCCTAATTGGAAGGCTCACTGTTTACATTTACTTAAAACTTTAGGAAGCTAAAAGCTAGAAGTTGTAAGATCCTCCCAGTCAGCTTAAAAAATATCAGCAAGCACACGTGCCACACCCTCTCTGTGAGTGAAGGCCAAAGACTCTCTCAGCTGGCAAAGCTTGGTGAACACATCTTTAAAAACACTTTTCCCCTTTTCAGAGCAGGAGTTCCACCTATCAGTGATGCTTTTCTTGCATGGACTGGGAGAAAGAAGTCCTGATTCTAGCACATTGGTTTAAAAGAAAAATGAAGTTGAAATACAAATCTTTTCAAAAAAACTAAATTAATTGTCAATTTTGTGTTTCTGTTCCAATACTGCAGTGGAAACAGACTTAGCAGAAATTATAAAATGGCATGTTCTTACATGTAAATTTCTTGCTATGGTCCTGGTCTTAGCTAATTTCCACTCTTTCATATATTATTAGTGAAAATTTAATATGGTTTTGTGCAAGGGTTTTTATTTTGGGGGGGGGGGGGGCTGTTAAGTTGTATAAATACAATTAATAAACTTCCCATCTAGAAGTTTAAGACCAAATTTTCAGAGAGCGGCGAAAGGAAAGCAGAAGCTACTTTCTTTCAGAAAAACATGGAAACCAGGAAAAGACAGAAATACTACTTAAACTGAAAATCAGGTGCAGGAGTAAGGAACAGAAAGCAAAGCCAGATAAGAAAAGGGTTGTAATTCATATCACATGCAGCTTATATGGATAAAAAGTTAAAAGGAACCTTGCAGAGATAGTTGTGTCTTTTCATGGGCCACTCAAGGCCTCAATCCTGCAAAGATTTATGCATAAAGTTCAGTATGTCATCAGACTTCACAGGACTGGGGCCTACGTGGCTCTCTCAGAAGTTGAAGAACCACCTATTTCCAAGCTCTACAGACTCCTTATCTTTCATATTTGTTTTAAGAGATAATTTACAGCATCTCCTAGATCTTATTTTTATATTTATGTTGGCAATACTCAACACTGAATGTATACATTGTCTCAGTGGTTCTCAAGCTTTTTTCATTTGCAGGACCCTAGAAGATTTCAAATGGCTTTGCGGACCCCTTTGGAAATCTACTGTCTGTATTATATATAGCTGAATTCTGTTCAGTCAGTTTTCAGACTAAGTCTTTCACGGACCCCTTAGATGTGGTCTGCAGACCACAGGCTGAGAACCACTGGTCTAGAAGAGCTGAAAGTACAAAATGGAGAGGGCAAAACCAAGCTGATTATTTCCCAAAGTAGAAAATCATTTCTCATCATGTTTGTTTATATTTATAGACATTTCTATGAAAGTAAGCACCTATACATGGACACACCATGCAATTTCATTAAAGGGGCACTGTAAGCTTTAAAGTCACATTTCTGTCCGAAAATATTGTCTGCAACAAGTAATATTTACAATTACAATAAATGGAAAAGATTAGAGGAAAAAATAATTTACTTTCTTTTTTCAGTTCATTCACTTTACACATTTGCTAGCACTTTCTGCATACTGAATCTGTCAGTCCATTCTGTCTGTGAGGACTTTTTCCACAGAGCATCAGGGAAAAGAAAAGCATCTTAAGAAAAAACAGAAGGTGAACTTATACAAACATAAAAACTGGCAGGGGTACTCCAGGACAGGTGCAAAGACTTTAAGCTATTTTTTAAACTCTAAGACTTCAAGTTGATTGTGTCCCTGCAACTGCTACACAGCATAGGATTTAAAAATAAGGAAGTGTGACCCAACATACCTGCTGATGAACTACATCAGTATACATTTATTGACCTAATTCATTCCCACTGTCTCAGAGACCTCATTCCAGGCTTTAGCCAAAAAAGCCAACCAATGTTATTAATAAGATGCAATTTCCTTCTTACACACGATTGTGTGTTTAACATAATTTCAAAATACTTAAGAGTCTTGGATAGCTTTTTTTGAATTGCATAAAAATAAATACTGTATTATCGATATCTGATCTGTTTAGTTTTTATTAGCAATTTTAAAGCTTATTAGCATGCAGATACTTTCACAGCTAGCAATCTGAATGACTGAGGTCTGATATAAAAAACAAAAACGTGCAGTTGTGGTATACCATCTTAAGCAGCTACATATTAGCTATAAGTTCTTTTAAACTTGTAAATTCTGAAATTCGATGCACTTCACGTAGCATCAAAAGCTACAGTAAATGAACAGCACGATTTGTATTCAGTATTGCCATTTCATTCCACAGCCCTTGAAAAACAGTACAGCAAAACAAGTCATAAAGAAGTACAACCTGCAATGACTGGCGACACTTGAGTTGTCTGTCCTGTAACCGCTTTGCTATTAATTGGTTTTGCAAAGATCAGCTTGGTGATTACTGGACCAGAAGTTGGTGTTCGGGTCTTCTTAGCAATCTGAAAGAGGGACATAGAGAGAGAGAGAAAAGAATTTTAAAATAACCTCATACTGTTGGGATTTGAAATACAATTTTGCAAGGTTCCTAATAAAGGGGAGGGGACAACACTTATATAGTTGAGCAGAAGTGATTCATCCATAATATTCTGCTGTTGTTTCCCTCCCATTCCAACCCCAATTTTTCCCTAGGGAGAGAATTAGGTTGTCATTAGTGCCATTTGGTCAGCCAGAGAAGTAAACAAAGGTGCAGCATAGCAAAACTATTTCTTTTCCAGATAGAGTAAATCTCTTCCAAAATATGTCTGGTCATAAAAGACCCTCGGGCAGAAGTCCTAAAATTGCTTCCACGCTCACCCAGAGTTTTATTTAAGAAGTTGAAGCATATTTGCGGATACAGAAGTGAGATTTTTAAAAAGTTATAACATTTCAAACAAGGTATTTATTCCTAGTCTGAGTCACTGAAGGAAACTGTGTTTTGGAAGTGATGGTCCATGTATCCCAACCTGGCAGCACACTTCTATGGCACAGCTGGTGATAGAGAAACCATGTTCAGCATCTGTTGTAAGAAAATGCTATCAATCCCTGGGAACTTTTGACACTTACTTTTAAATAGCTGCAAATTTCTGGACACAGAAACAAAGGGTACTTTTTTCTTGCAGCGAACCTTCCATACCTGTGAAGACTGATTCAAGTCTTTGAAAATATGGCTTGATAAGAGACAGGTAATTTTAGTTGGTTGAGGGAGCTCAGGTCCAACCTAAGATTTATAAACAAGCCTTTCATCTCCCCATCCAATTTATGGAAATCAAAACCTGACCTCCTCAATAGAGCACTAGGTTGTGTTAGTGATCAAATCTGATACCGGTATCCAGCGGGCAAAGAGTTGTGGGTTACTGATTTAGAATTAAGGTATCTTTTTCCAGTAACTAGGATATATTTTAATTTGTTGGCCACAAAAGCTCCCTGCAGCTGTCTGTTACCAGTCAGCAGGTATAAATTGAGGCCCACGGCCTCAGTATGCTAGATATGGAAGTAGGGATGGCTCTACCTTTAGTTTCTGGGCATTGTGTGGGGGCAAGGGTCAGAAGGGCCTATACTCTAAATGAATAGAAGGGGAATTGTGGGGGGGATATGAGGACCCTTTGGAGGAAGAATGGGCTGGTTGCTGGTCCCCAAATACCAACAGGCAGATTGGGTGATAGTGGGAGAGCAGACCACATCTCTGTCCAGTTGTCCCTTAAGTTACAAGGTCATGGTCTAGTTCCTCCTTAGCCTCCCGCCACCGCCCCCCTCCTCCATTTCTGCCAGTGGGATAAAAGAAGCCTACAATCTCACCTTGGGATGAGAAAACATACAAACAGGATGTTCAAAGCCCCTTGGATCTTTCAGCCCACCCCCAAATAGTCATGCAGTGGAAAGAGGCAATGAAGCTGGAGTGTGTCAGTGGTGAAACACCTTGCGGTAAGAATGCCATTTCCATCTTTAAGAATATCCCCTCCTAATTATGTGTTTTTGGAAGTGAGCCAACTTGACTGGAGAAAAATTTTGGCTCACCTACTGTGGCACTCTGACCAAAAGTCAGCCCTGACAATGACCAGTGTGGTAGATTAGAAGTTTATTTTTCCCACTCAGCACCACCAGATTTACACCAGTGTAATTCCAATGACTTGAACAGAGTTGTCACGCCATAAAACTGACAGCAAAGTAGAGAATCAGGCCCTAAACTTGGGATCAAAACCATAATTACATTTCACTCTAGAGTAACCTATGGAGAATAAAATCTGTGAACAATGCAAGAATTTGGATTTGTAACTTATGATTTTATATAGCCACAGTAAAGAGGCTGTTCAGAGGAAGTTATTGCCAAGTGGGCTAGTTTCTGTGATCTCCTATAGAAAACCCTAGTTATATTAATCACTGACTAAAAGCATTCATGATGTTTTGTTTTTAAGAAATGCTGCAGTTTTAAAATTGATCTGCCATCAGCACACCATCAGCTCAGAGACCTTCAAACAAGAACTGGCAGTTGGGTCATTTCAGATCACAGCAGTGTACTCTGTGATACGAGTTATACAGCCAGCACCACTGGAGGAGTCAGGGCTCACATCTAGTGATGGCTGTGGGAGGCATTAGGCCTGTAACTGCCTGGAGGATCATCCTAGCACGTTGGCTGCCGTCCTTTTCAAGGCATTAAGTGTTACCGTCTTAACGATGAAACCTCCCTAGTAAAACAAACCATGCCTCTGTCCTCCCTCAGCTGTACTCAGCCAACAGCAGCAAACATAAGATGGATTTAAAATCAGACACAGCTAGAAAACAGATCTAATTTAACAGAAACCATGCACTCCTCTGCACTGCAGTGCAAATTATTCCAGAGAGAAAAGCTCTACCTTATACAGTCTGTGAATCAAGTCCAGCTGTGGCCTGGAGATTTAGTCTCCTCATATACTGTACATACTACTCTATGCCTCGGCACTGATTTTCTCTTCAGTTTCAGAAAGTACAGAACCAAAAGATCAAAATATCTTTTAAAAATGTGGAAAGAAAATATAATAGAGTATGCGTCTAAAGCCTTAAAATGGGGCAAAATTTACTATTAGCCCAAATGAAAGTTTGTTAGAACATAAGGAGACAGAAATTAGAAAACAGAAGTTTGAGAGAAAAAAATATTATTCGTACATTATATTTAATTGTTTGGAAAGAGCAGATCTCATCTACATTGCAGCGTATAATTGTGTAGCATGTAGGTTTAATGAAAGTTAAGAGTTAGCTCTAATAATAGATACTACCATGATGGGCAGATGTTTAAAATCCAAAAATACATTTGTTTTAAAGAGATATTTTTCAGTAAAATTGCTTGAACAATTTAAAAAAGTATCATAAATGCACACACACCTGTAACAATAAATATCCATCTACTAATAAACCCCCTGAAATTGTCTCTGCCCTGTCAGAAATCAGTCTCACCTGCTCTGGACTATTACTGTAATTCAGTCACTGTTACTCTCTGAAGCGACAAGTGATGTCAAAAAGTCAAGCTAGTTCAGCATACAATCCACATCTAGCAGGAACACCTTTGTTTGAGATGACATTCGTTATTACTAATGAATAGCGATTAACCTTGTTTTAAAGCCCTGCCATATATCAGGCTGCTGCTCACGTGAAATATTTTAGGAACACTCAAACTAGAGTTTTGGTTGTTGTTGTTTTTTGCGAAGTAGGAGGTTACAAGCCTGGGTGATGAGGAGATCAGGTCAGGAGATCAGGAGAGGGGGGAACAGGAGGGGATAACTGCTGCAGAAACAGATTGCAACTAATTCTATTTACTTGTGTCTAACAAGAATGTCAATTTTACTCAGCAGCTGCCCAGAGCTCCCAGGTTCTGCAGCTCTAGAGCAGCCCTGCCATGCGGACTTCCCCGGACCAGGAATGAAAGAGCTTCCAGACTCCTGGGACAGTGGGCATCCCAAATACCCAGCTGGCCCAGCAGTCTGGAAGTCCTGGGGTCCCCAGTCTGGGGCAGCCGCGTGGGGGGCTGCCCTGGAGCTGCAGATCCTGGAACTCGGGAGCCCATCCCAGAGCTTCCATACTCCCTGAGGCGGAGCTGGGAATTGAACCCTGGTCAGAGCTGAGGCTTCCAGGGCCTCCAGCTCCACAGCAGGCAGGGAACCAGGCAGGTTTCTGATAGAACCCTGCCTCTGATTCATCTAAGGTTAATCAAACCCAACTTGCTTTCGCAAGAAATTTCAAGTTTGATGAACTAGTATTTTCCGGTGAAGTTTCTGACCAGCCCTACTAGTTTCTTTGAATTGGAGTGTGAAGAATCTTCCCCGCAAGCAGCTCTCCCCGAAGGAAATGTAATGTGGCAATTTCACAAGAGAAATGCACACAGCCCTCCGCTCCTGAGAGAATACAAACAGGCTGCTTTGCAAGTGTCTTTATTTATAGTAAAGGTAAAATTCTGCCCTGGGATGTGCACTCACAGCTCAGTGGGAACAGCATGCATGTATCTAAAGGCAGATTTTGCCCTTATCTGTTAGATTAGAATATGCTTATACAAGAATATGCTCGATGATTCTGACCTATACATGCAAATACAACTAACCTATACACAGTATTCTCTCAGATCAAATCTGGAGGCGTCAGAAAGCAAAGGTGAAGAGAGGTACCACAGCCATTTTTCAGGAAAGATGATTGAGCTTGAAGAAACAGGTTCAGGGAGCAGGGTTTGGAACAGGGACGGGGAGGAGAGAATGGTGGTTTTTAATTTGAAGAGCAGATACCCTTGAGGTAGCCAAAATAGCCCTGGCACAGGAGCCTGAAATTTCTATTGCAATCGATTGGCTCTGCCAGTTATCATAGCAAGACAAATTCATTTTGGCTAACTTAGCAATTGGAGTGGAGATCGGTCTGGGCATAAGATTAGAAAGAGGCATAAGTAAGGCCAGATCTGCACTCAAAACTTTTGCTAGTATAGTAATGGGGGCTGGGGTGTGATTTTTTTATTATATTTTTATGCTGGCAAAAGCCCTGGTATAGATGCATTTATCAAAAGAGTCCTTTTGCTCGTACAGTTTATTTCAGCTAGAGAACTGGTATAAGTTAGATCATCAAAAGCTCTCTTTTGCCAGTGTAAGTTGCTTCTACACTAGGAAGATTTGCTGGTATAGCTATACCAGCAAACCTTTCCTCACATAGTCAAGGCCCAAGTTTATAAGGCATTTTACTCTCAGTAGTATTGCAGATTCAATATAGCACTAAGAGAGGGACCTGGATTCTATAGAATGTTTTATTAAATTCCAATTAGTTTTGCCTTTTCCAAAGTAATGGGATTGTACCAGTTACTTAAGGTCCAAACTGGAAGACAATGGGGCTGTACTGGTGTAACTGAAGGTCTAACACAGGGGTGGGCAAACTTTTTGGCCCAAGGGCCACATCAGGGTGCAAAACTGGAGGGCCGGGTAGGGAAGGCTGTACCTCCCCAAACAGCCTGGCCCCTACCCCCATCCGCTCCCTTCCACTTCCCGCCCCTGACTGCCCCCCCCTCTATCTACACCCCCGCCCCCTGACAGGCCCCCCAGGACCCCACCCCCTATCCAACCCCCCCTGCTCCCTGTCCCCAGATTGCCCCTACTCCCCCATCCACATCCCCTCCCCCTGACAGGCCCCCCAGGACTCCCACACCCTATCCAACCCCCCATGTTCCCCATCCCCTGACCCCCCCCCCAGAACTCTGCCCCACCCTGGTTCCTGTCCCCCGACTGCCCCCCGGAACTCCCTGCCCCTTATCCAACCCCCCCACTCCCCACCCCCTTGCCATGCTGCTCAGAGCAGCAGGAGCTCGCAGCCCCACCGCCCGGACGGAGCCAGCTGCATGTGCGGCTGTGTGGCTGCGGGGAACGGGGGACAGCAGGGGAGGGTCCGGGGGCTAGCCTCCCTGGCTGGGAGCTGAAGGGCCAGGCAGGACGGTCCCGTAGGCTGGATGTGGCCCGCGGAACGTAGTTTGCCCACCTCTGGTCTAACATGACCTGCAAAACTTTTAATACTGATGATGATGTATGCTAAGAACACAGTTAGATTCTCAGATCCTAGGCTAATTTTAATCAATTCACTTTTCAGAGTCAAACAGCATTTTAAATAAATAAATAAGATAAATTATGAGCTCTTCACAAAGCCTTCCATTGGAGGATCTCAAATGGTTTTACAAATCAATTAATTAAGCCTCACAAAATCCTTGAGGTAGGGGAGTAGCATCACCATTTAACACATGGGGGAACTGAGAAGTTAATCAGAGCCAGAAAGAGAACCTGGATCTCCTGACTCCCTCTGTCACCATTAATCTCCTAGATCAGGATTATCAAACTTTGTAAGTGTGGACAAGATCTTAATAGTGAGATTATCTTTCCCTCACAGAACACCTTCCCTCACATTCATGATCTTGTGGATCATGGATTTCTCTCCCATTTGCAATGACATAACATCCCTGTGATACCTACAGGAATTTCTTACAAGGAAAAAGCAGTATTAGGGAAGTGGTTTGTTGTCTTTGTTGCAATAAGTGCTTTGTTGTTTTTAAAACAGTTAGTCACACTGCTGACTCTTGGTCTGCATTTTTTTCTCCCCAATCCCATCCATTCCCCTCCTCTATATCCCTTGCTTTCCTGTGCTTCCTTGTTTGCCACCTGGTCCTCTTCTCCTCCAGAATGCTTCCCCTATCACTGGTTCGCCTTTGATACTACTATATAAACTTTTCTGAAGAACCAACTGAAAAAAAGACCCAGCATCACATGATCAGCCCTTTTCATTGAGAAACTGATACAGTAGACCACTTTACCCACACTAAGCAATAATCTACCCTTATGGATCTCTTACATATTAAACATGCCTGCAGATGGCATAGCTTTATGGGTGTGTGTGTTTTTTTAATCAAAAACATTAATTGTAGCTTTTGAAAAGCCAAATGCAAACAGTTTCATCTGTTTTATAAAAGAAACCAAAGGGGAAGAGCAAGTTTGTTTTGTAGAGCAGCGATTCTTAAAGCCTTGCAATCGGGCATAAATCAATTAATCAGGAAAACCTTCAGGATTCCTTAAGACAAGAAAATAGCGGAGGACAATCGGGAAGAATCACAGCCTTTCATGTCTCAGATGCCACGGGCAAGAGGAAAATCATAAATGCTACAACCTGAGAGTGCAACATAACTTATGCATTTTTTCCTTTAGCTTTTTTTTAAACTGCCAGCATCAGCCGTACAACTCAAGCCAAATGGCAGGAATTGATCCATTTTTAAATGTTCCTGTGCCGAGTCAGGAGTCACAGCCTCTTTTAAAGATATTCTGCCAACCTTAACATTAACAATGGAAGTAAAAAAGAAATCAGTAGGGAACAGTCAAACATTAAAAATCAACATTAGTCAGGAATTTGATCTTCAGCTTTGATGTGGCTACAAGCACTGAGCAATATGAGAAAAGACTGCACTGGAAAATAACACCGAGATTGTATGGTGCTTTAAAATACATAGTCTCAAATGTTCTGCATGCTATAGTTTGGGTTTGCTTCCTGTGAAATATCCATTTGGGAGTTTAGCGCTCTATTTTGTTTGCTTATGGCTCCATCATTTCACAAGCACAGCAAGTATTCTGATTTTTATATAGACTGTTAGTTTTATTCTCCCATCCCCAGCTAACATTTGTGGGAAGATCTTTTTTCCAGATTCAGCCTGGGTGTGCTTTAGAAATTTAAACAGCAATCAGGAAGAAAGAAAAGAAATAAACTTAATATCCATGCAGAGTTCACTCTTCCTAAAGGTATATGGGATTAACTGAATCACACTCAGTGAAGAATTCTCTCCACTGCAATAAATTCTGATGGCACAGACACATACTCTGCGATAAACCTTAATCTCCCAAAAGGTAGTTGGATGTAAAGAATTTATAATTTAAATACATTCAGCTATGACTGGATACACTAGAAGAAATATTCTATATATACTCACAGTGAATTCTGAGGGTTGCGTGTGCACACACATGCAAACACATTTCTATCAACAAAAACGAACCTTCCATATGGGAACAGTTTTCGTTTTAAAACAAAAAAGGTTTATTTTTAAAAAAGTTTCATTAATACAACCCCTTTTACCTGTACTGTTTTTAACTGCTGGGTCTGTAATACAGAAGACTGGGCTGCAGTATTGATCAGCTGACTTCCTGGCGTCAAAGAGGAGACTCCAACGACAGGCTTCATCTCTGGCCTGCCTCCAATAGTAACTACTTTGATCTGCTGGGCTGGTACCTTGGAGTCTCCTGCCTGAGCCTGAATTGTGGCCTTCTGAGTCTGGGGTAGCTGGTTGTGGGGTAGCGCTAAGACAATTGGCTGGCCAGACTTTCCCAAAGTTGTCACAATTAGCTTTTGCCCTTCTTGTTTAATAGTTTGATTGCCAAGTTTAAGATCAGTGGCCTTGTTCAGAATAATCTGATTGGCTGAGATCGTGACAGGAGTCTGAGCACCAAGTTTATGGAGGCCACTTTGCAAGGTAGGTTTCACTGTTGCATTAGTGTCGGTTTTTGTAATTGTGGTATTCACTGTAACTGGGCTTGAGTGATTGCTGGGCACGGTAGCTGGTTCTGTGGTGGCTATGGTTGTAGTTGCAGAGTCACTGGCTGAGCTTATGTTCACTATTTCTTCCAGTTCTGTTTCCATAGGAATAGCCTCTCCCATAGGCGATGCCACAATAACAGCCTCAATGCTATCATCTTCCATCAGAGTTATGCCAGTGTCCATTATCTCCTCAGGGAGTAAGCTGTTCACCTCTGCTGATACCACCTCCATTGCAGATGTTCCGGCAGTAAGGCAACGACCCGGCACTGCAACTATATTAAAAAAAAAAAAGTAATAAAAGGTCAATTAGTAGGTCATAAATTATTAATCTCCATGACAACATACATTTCTGCAAAGCTTCAGGAATAGTATTACCATAGAGGAAAACATAAGTGCACAAATACTGGAGGTGGAGGAATTTTAGTGGAACTATATTTTCTTGTGAAATTTATCCTTGATTCTTTAATACATTTACTTGAATTTCCTTTTAATCCTAATTTAGATCAGACCTCCTCCAGCAGCATTGCAATACACCCACATCTCCTTGGGCCAGAGAAAGCCAGGGATTAAAATGTAAGAGTTCATGAATGGTTTTAGTGGTCACACATGCCAACATTCATTACCAAGCTGTCATTCCATGGAGTTGTTTGAAGTGGTGAATGTGCTAATAATTAGTTCACTTGTTTATGAGTATTAATTTCAGTGATCTCAGCAACAGCACATGGGAAAGCAGAGCTATTTTAGTGACAAACTTAGTTACCTATTGAACTTGATCACCAACCCATTTGAGAACCAAGCCAATAGTGCTGCTTTTCAAAGCCATGGATGATTTCATGCTTCGGTTGTCCCACGGGGTGGGGGTGGGAGGGAAAGCACAGCTCACTTGTTCTATACTTATTAGAAAAGAAAGAGCCTCAAATTGTGACTGTAATATAAAACATCCAGTGAATAAATGAACTAATCTGCAGGACACAGCAGGGTGGGCTGAATTGATTAGAAAGAAAAGCTAGCTTAAAAACAGAATTAGCAGTGGGTTCTATACATGGGAGTCTCAACTTGAAAAACCTTGAAGAGGGGAAAATGAAAATGGCTGAATCTCCTGTAAATATGATACGGAAGCATGAATATTGGACTTCCCATTAAAAAGGTAACATTTTATCAGTCAACAATGATCAGCATTTTAAAATACTTCCTTCACCATTTGCCTCCTTCCATTAGTTTATTTCTTTCACCTTGTAGTGGGTGGGCACACTATGTACCCTCTTATCATTTACAACATTCACCCTGAACCTCAGGGTGTAGCAACCATAACACCTTGCCCTCGCAAACCTGCGTTTGCACGTTGCAGAGCAAAGTTCAGTGGTGCCGTTTTTACAGCACAGCCATTCATAATTAATGGATTACTGTTGTGGATAGTTTAAAATGCATGGATTAAATGCTGAGGTTGCATTTATTGATAACAATGCCATAGTGTGTCTGAATTTGCACCATTTATGATCAACAACCACACTGACCATAGAATAGCTGTAGAGTATTCACCCAGGAAGTACAGAAGATAGGGAAAAACTGCAGTATGTTATATAATTGATATGCTGACAGGCTGATGATGAAAGCAATTACTGTAACAGGGTCAGAGGTTCCCACTAGTTTCCGTTTATTTTTGTTCATTAGAATATTGTAAGAAAACTATACAAGAAAAAGATGATTAACAAAACATTTTTATGGTGCAGTTGAGAACTTACATGTCATTAACAAAGAGTTTTGCACCAAATACACTTGAAGAATTGAGAATCTTGGGGCAGGTTTACACTACAGATTTACAGTGACTCAGCTGCGCTGCTGTAGCGCTTCTGGTGAAGACACTCTAAACCGACAGGAGAGAGCTCTCCTGTCAGCTTAATAATTCCACCTCCGTGAGAGGTGGTAGCTATGATGGTGGGAGCTCTCCCGGCGCCTAGGCGCCTAGGTCTGTATACACCGGCGCCTAGGTCTGTATAATTACGTCATTCAGGGGTGTGAATAATCCACACCCCTGAGCGATGTAGTTATATCGCAGTAATTTTGTAGTGTAGACCAGAGTTTGGTATTAATGACTTGAGCCAAGTTTTTTTTCTATAATAAATATGATGGGAAATTTGGGATATTTTCATCACAATACTTAGCATTAGAAATTTATTCACAAGGCACAATGGTCACAAGAGAACGTCACTCATTTTGGGGATTATGTTGAAAGATTGATATATACATTTATGTAGCTACTTTTAGGTTTATAAAAACTAGCTGCATGTCTGAAATTAACCAACTACCTTTGGATTGATGTGAGGAAAATTATTTACTGGTGAAAATTGCATTAATAAATTAGTTTGAAATTACTTTGGCAAAGTCAAAGGAAATGGGGAAGGATCATAGATGTAATTAACTTTGGTATTTTAAAAATTTTGATTTTTTTTTTCGTTTAACTTGTGCAGTTTGTTAGAAATTCATCATATATAGAGTAGTGAATGAGGATCAGGATTTAAATTTACTGAGAGGTTTTTATAGCCACATGTAAATACAAGAAGCCAGGCCATCTCCTTGTTTTTTGCATATAAGCAAGGCTCACGGCATTTATCCTTTTTCTCCTATTCCCCTCTCTCTCTTTCTCTTAAAAAGTCATTACAGCCAAACATGGCAAGTTTGGGTACCTCCAAATATGGAAGTATATTTTATTGTATTAGGGTAGCACCTAGGGGCCCTAGTCCTGGACCAGGCCCCCATTGTGCTGGCGCTGTGGCTATAAAAACCTCTCAGTAAATTTAAATCCTGATCCTCATTCACTACTCTATATATGATGAATTTCTAACAAACTGATATAGCATTACTATAATTTGGTATATACTAACATTTTCACTGGTAAAAATGCAAACCAATAAAGGTAGACAGGATTCTTTTGATGAAAATTACAGGATCAACAGAATAAGCTAATTACCTCTGTAGCACAAGTTAAATGAAAAAAAAAATCAAAATTTTTAAAATACCAAAGTTAATTACATCTATGATCCTTCCCCATTTCCTTTGACTTTGCCAAAGTAATTTCAAACTAATTTATTAATGCAATTTTCACAAGTAAATAATTTTCCTCACATCAATCCAAAGGCAGTTGGTTAATTTCAGACGTGCAGCTAGTTTTTATAAACCTAAAAGTAGCTACATAAATGTATATATCAATCTTTCAACATAAACCCCAAAATGAGTGACATTCTCTTGTGACCAGCAGAGCCATTGCCTTGTGCCAAATAAAATGTAACAGCTTTGCCAGATACAACAGCTGGTAGACCCTTAATGCTGAAAAAAAAAAAAACCCCTACTTCAACGCAGTGTGCAAATCCTACAGAAGCACTATTTAGAACGGTCTGGGCTGAGGGAATAATGTCAGCATATTGAGCAAAGTACCAAGAAGCCCTTACAGAAGTAAGGGTTTCAGAATCCAAGCCCAAAACCAAGAAAATCTCAGCAAGACCTTTCCCTAACTAGGATATAACACTACCACAACCCCTCAAGAGTAAAAAACAAACCCAGGTGCATTGGGGCCACATCTGCTACTCATGTTCAGAGCAATACGATTCTAGGTTTTACACTAGCCATAAGCAGTGGGACAATACAATACAAGGTTAATTAGAAAAATAATCTTCTTGCAGGATGAGAAGAAAAGGTCATTAAAATCTTTCAGCTCCCAAGAGACAGAAATAGAAAATGAACTGCTCAGAAGTTCTACAACAACTCAAACATGCAGAGATCTCTGTATGTTGTTTGTGCCCTGTAAATCCAAATCTTCCATAGCTCAATGAAGTTAATGGGAGACTTTCTGTTAACTTCAGTGGATTTAAGATGGTCTCTATTAAATTGGAAAGGAGGAGGACTATCCATGATTTCCTTCTTAGCATTTTGTTTTTTGGATTGATAGTGGACAACCTCATAGATATTGTTGTTCCCTGAAAGCCATTAAATAGCCTTTAAATAAGTCTCTGGAAAATATGTGTGTCCACTATCAATGAAAGAAATAGAGCAGTATGGAGAACTCCCCTTACAGAGAGATAATGGAAGCATGTCATCCTTTTTTGTAAATGAAAAAACAGAAGAAAAATTAAAAATACTAAAATTTCAGCAGTCTGAAAAGCCCTACCAATTATAGGCTGTGGTCCGGTTTGGGGGTTGTTTGATTTTTTTATTTTTGTAAAATTGTGCGCAATCATTTAGAGCAAACAAAAAAAGTATGTAGAACTGTAATATGGTTAGAAGCATAAAACATGTTTCTTGGTAAATAATTAGCTGAGATAACAAAACTGCAGTTAATGAATTTCTGAGAACTGAAGAGAGGCTGTAGCTCCAAAATCAGTGTTGGTGAGGTAAGACGGGAGGGAGAGGGTGAGAGGACAAAAAAAGGCTCCTCCATGAGTTATGGTCTGCAAGACTCTTTTTTTAAGCTACTAATTTGGGCAGTGTGTGGTACTTAAATATTGAACCGATTGTTGCTGAATAAAATCTTCTGCGGAAGCATAGACAGAGCGCTATGGTAGGTTATCTTCTTTACCAAAATAGTAAACCCATACACAAATGTAAAAATAATAAGATCCATGCAGGAAACAATAATAGCATTTACAAACTTATGTCCTGCTTTTGTTTTGAACAATATGCCAACAAAAGACATAAAACAAACAAACAAACAAACAAAAAACTACACACAAAAAAAACGGGATTTTTTGGAGTACAATTCAAATTCTAGTCAACAGCCATCAAGGTTATAGTGGTACATCTAGAAAGGGTACGAAAGAGAAAGCAGCCTAAATTTCTAACTTGGACCTGCAAAGGAGAAAAAAAGTGGAATATTATTTTTTGTTTCCTTGTTATGTATAACAGAGGTCCTAATGGAAATGATTTTCATGTGTTTAAGATTTTTTATATTAGAAATTCAGGTCTTGTATACCCAGGAAGAGTTAATAGGTGAATTGAAAACTACTAAAGTTATGACATTAGAGATACCAAGGACGTAGACTGTTTAAAACTCGATTTCTCTTAACAACTTTCTAACAAGCGATAGAAAGAAAAATCTCTCTTTGTTAAGGATACAACATATTAATCCCTTCAATTAAGGGCTGCGGAAGCTCTGACTCCACTTGAGTCAATCAAGGAATGTGTCATCAAAAACAGAGAAGACAATTTACTTGGCATTCCTGATATTTTTAAGGAAAACAAGGAGAATATACAGCAAGGTAAGGTAAGAACAAGCCTTGTTTTCAAGCCCCCCCCCCCCCCAAAAAAAAGATGAATAAGGATGTTCAGACTCTTCTTTTACAAACCACAAAGGAACAAGTAAAAACACAAATCCTTTTTCCCCTTCACAGGGGAAAAGAAGAGGGGATTAAGGGACAATAGACCAGTGGAATTAATTGTAACAAACAAATTAAAAACAGACCTGCAAGGCAGCTGGATTTTATGACCCATTCTGTTGAACGTATAATGCAAGAACAGAAAGGAACCCATTCAGATGTCACACTTTACCAAAGTTATTAAGATGGTATCACTGCTACAAGAGCCAAGTATCAAAGTTTTAGATTCTAAAATAATAATTAGGATTACAGTAAACTTCACTAAGAAAAAATTTCTCAACACAAACTATATAAAAATTGCATTTATACAAAGTACTGGGAAGCACCAATAAATGAACCCAAGATACTATACTATTACACAGTTCCTGCACTGACTTAAGGATCAAAAATTCCACCTCCATTTTTTTTTATAATTCTTGAAACTATATCAACAGTAAACAATTAGGCCCAAGGCAAAAGCAATAGTCAAACTAAAGCAGCGTCTGGCCAATGACTACACAGTTGAAACTACAGCCTACTGTTTCCTCGAGGCATGGCTTGAAACCAGAGATTTTGAATATTACAATAAGCTGCATTCAAACTGAAAAATACTTCCCCAAAATCTACTCATCAGTAGCAAGTGCGAACCATCGCCTGGCAAGTATGGCTAAGGCATCAATTTCTCCCTTAATGTAAAGTTTAATTTAAAAAATGAAGTTTTTAGCCCTTCCAAGCCAGCTCCAGGGCATCTATTGCAGCTTTGTGCTTTGCAAGGCAGTAACTGAGTGAGATTAAGAAGAACTGGGAAGATTAAGAATCAGCTGCTGTGACTGAGAACCCTATGGGGCAGCAGTGACAACACCGTCAAGAATGATACCAATTCCTTAGTGTTGCTACTGCTGACTGGGAAAGCTCTGAGCGACGAATCCCTCCAACTCTACCCCCGTAGCACCACAAAGGCGGCTCTGTGGAAGCACTGGCCCCCTCTAAGCACAGGGGGTACTGGAGACATAGCCCTACCCTTTAGAGTAGTTATTGGGAGGGGGAAAGGGAGTTTCTTCTCCCTTCCTGTATCTAGAATGGGTGGAGCTACCTGCTAGTCAGAAACTAAAGACAGTGGACCGGAGAAGGAGTCAGAGACAAGACCCTTGTAGAAATCTGACTACCCTCTCCCCCTGCAGCAGTTGGGAGTGGCAAAAAAGGCCAAGCACTTTGACAGGATTCAGCCAATCGATGTTTTGTAAACTGTTCATGTCCTGCTCATGACATACAACATTACAATAAGGGGACACAGCACATCTAGAACCTTGATAAAATAAAAAAAGATCAACAGGAGTGACACAAGCATGAATTCTCATCAGCCTTCCTTCCATAGCATATATCTGATTAAAGTAGGTCTATATGGAATATTCCATAGCTGATGTACCGTTCATCAAGTTCTAGATGTGCTGTGTCCCCTTCCTGTCACATTCTAAAACAGACACAAGCTGTTCCTGCTTTGTTCTTTTCTTTCCACTCAACTCTTCATTTTTGGGAAAGGACAGCAATAATACATTGTACAACTGTTAGCAGTCCTATGAAATGCCCAACACTTCCAGGCTACTGAACAGGTTTCTACAAAGCAGCACTCTAAAATGCATGGTTATTTAAAAGATTATAAAACATAGATTACAGGGTTAGACACTGTAACCCACATAAAACAAAAATCTCATAATTCCCCAAGTGTGACCTCAAATAGTAAAGAACATTTGGAGGGGGCGTAACCTATGCATGGCATGGATGCAAAATACAAAGATGTATTAAATAACATTTCAAAAGAAAAACTTTGAGTTATGGGGATCTAGAGAACTAAGTTGACTCATTAGATCACCTGACCTTTTCAACAGAAAACAAAGCCCCACGGTTGTTACCTAATTCTTCTGTACTGAATGTGCATAATGAGGAGAGATGTGATCGATACATGACATAACAGCTGCGATTCTTAAAAAAAAAAAAAAAAAGGAGAGTACTTGGGGCACCTTAGGGACTAACAAATTTATTTGAGCATAAGCTTTCGTGAGCTACAGCTCACTTCGAAGGTGCCACAAGTCCTCCTTTTCTTTTTGCGGATACAGACTAACACGGCTGCTACTCTGACACCTGTGATTCCTCTGCATTTCAAGTCACAGCTACATTTCATCACCCTGACTTTCAAGAGTGCATATATATTTTTGTTGTAGCACCCGCCAAACTTCTCAGAGCTGACTAAATTGTTATTTATGCCTACTTTCAGCAGGAGTGCATCTGGTTCTGCTAAAAGACAGACACGGAATGAGAGAACCAATGGGAAACTCCCCTTGCTGAGTACCAGTGACTGCCCTTTAATAATACTTAACACTAAGGCTGTGTCTACACAACAGACTTTACAGCAGCACAGCTGTACTGCTTCAGCTGCGCTGCTGTCAGGTCTCCCATATAGCTGCACTAAGCTGGCGGGAGAGAGCACTCGTACCGGCATAATTAAACCACCCCCAACAAGCAGCGGTAGCTATGTCTCCTGCCTACATAGCACTGTCCAAACCAGCACTTCTGTCGGTGAAACTTGTGTCAGTCAGGGGTGTGTTTTTTTCACACTCCTGACCGACAAAAGTTTTACCAACAAAAGTGCTAGTTTAGACATAGCCATAGTTGGGGCTAAGATTTTGTCACGGATATTTTTAGTAAAAGTCACAGACAGGTCATGGGCAATAAAGAAAAATTCACGGAAGCCCGTGACTTATTCGTGACTATTACTAAAAATATGCATGATAAAGTGGGGAACTGCAGGCTCCCCACATCACCCGGGGGGGGGGGGGTTGGCTCAGAGCTCTGGAGCAACCCCCCTGCTCGTGGTAATTCGGAGCTCCGGGGCACCCCGGCCACGGGCTCAGAGCTCCTGGGCACCCCAGCTACCTGTCACGGGTGGCGGGGAACCCTACAGCTCCCAGGCACTGGAGGCTCAAGTCACAGAGGCCGTGACCTTAGTGACAAAATCATAGCCCTAGCCATATAATTACTGTTTGAAGATAGGTTTCAGAGTAGCAGCTGTGTTAGTCTGTATCCGAAAAAAGAAAAGGAGTACTTGTGGCACCTTAGAGACTAACAAATTTATTTGAGCATAAGCTTTCATGAGTTACAGCTCACTTCATCGGATGCATGCAGTGAAAAATACAGTAGGGTGATTTTATATACACAGAGAACATAAAACAATGGGTGTTACCATACACACTGTAAAGAGAGTGATCATGTAAGGTGTGCTATTACCAGCAGGAGAGAAAAAAATCACTTTTGTAGTGATAATTATGGTGGTCCATTTCCAGCAGTTGACAAGAACGTGTGAGGAACAGTGTGTGTGTGTGTGTGGGGGGGGGGGTGAATAGTTTTACTTTGTGTAATGAATATAGCTTTACAGATATAAAGTGCTGTTTACCAAGCTGGTTAATCAACATTTCATAGATCTGAAGAAGAAAAATGTCGCTCACATACATGGCTTTTCGCTGATGAATGGCATGTTCTGATTAGGAAGGCAGCAACAAGCTGTCAGTGGGCAACTTGACAAATAAGGTAACGCTGGAGTTATCAAGAAAACAGAGTTACAAATTAGCTTAAATACCCATGTTTCTTTTGTTCTCTCCCTCCCCCTTTTAATTAAAAGAAACGGTTTTAGGCTGCACGATTAAGTTAACATGTAAACCTTATAAACATTTGCCATTTATTACACAAATATTAAATATTACATTCTTCAGAAAGGAATTGGATGCATGCACCATTCACTCCAATAGAATATTTTAAGAATAGTTAGAAGGCTGGATTTTAAATTGGAAACCATATTCTAATTTCACAACAGGCTCTTGTGTAAAAGTCAAAGACTAACAGCTTTTCCTTTACCCCTCTTTTGGTTACATGACAGCTTTTGTCAATTTAATGCCATGCAGTTTCACAGAAACTGAAAAGAAGAACCAGAGATGATGGGCAATATGAATAAACACATGTTGAAAATGTCCATATAGTCAGCCTTATGCTTCTCTACACTCAAATCATCCAATCAAATACCCATTGGACTTCAAAAAAGGACTCTCACCTTAAATTTGACCCAACATTCACCTTTTTTTAAATTGTGAGAACCAACAGAAATTGTTCCACAACTAAAATAACTGTGAAAACAGCTTTTAAATACACAAACATTCCCCTGCAGTGTTTGATACCCAAACATTACATCACTAAGAACCTGAAAGTAAGAACATATAATTGTGAATCCATCTTCATTGATTTTCATTATCCAAAATGAGATAACCATAAAAAGTAAATGTAGAACATAACTGGGGTAAAGTAGATTTAAAATTATTTCATCTTTAATTACCTCAAGGGTAACCAAGGCAAAGAAGTGTATTTGTAATATGATGCTTAAGTTTACAGTGTCCCTTTAGTGCCAAGCCATGGAAGATTTCAGAATGGAGGACAATATCACATTAAACACGCACACTTTGGAACAAGAAATACTTAAACTGTCATTCTGGGCCTGATACAGAGTGGCAGGGAGCACACACAATTCACACTGATTTTAGATGGGAGTTGCTAGACTCAGCACCTCTCAAGATCAGGCCCTCTGCCAGTAATTTCAGCAGGAGTGCATCTAAGCATTATTGTTACTGTACAAAGGTCCATTGCAATAAACAGAATACTTACGCTACAAATTTTACTGGAACTTTATATAGCATGTTGTGTAATAATTACATCGTATGTTACTGGTGTATCTTAAGAGCACTGCTCCATAAGCAGTTAAACGACATTTTATACTTTACTTTGTAAAGTCTCACTGCAGGGAACAGAATACTTACAACACAGATTTCAATGGGGCACTGTGTTGCCAAAAACAGATAATATTGTATGGAAAAGTACCTCCTAGTAAGAAGATAATTTCCGATGTATCTTATGCAACATATTATTATTCCTTCATTAGCTGAATCCTGCTCTTAAAACCGGAGGAAACGAAACAAAAATAATGGCAACACATTTACATTTGGGGGAGGAAATCTCCAAAAGGCATAAATGGCAATTACATACCGTAAAGGCTGTCACTTGAATTTAACTAATTTATTATATCTAGGAAACTCAGGGTCCTATCCTACTATTCCCAGATCCTCAACAGAGCTCAGGACAAACAGAAGAATCTCAGTACACAGGTGAGATGAAGATAAAAAACTTAGTAATTGCAGTAATTTGCAAATAAAAAGGCTCTTTTAGCTGAGGATTGCAAAGCGCTCTACCAAATATGACAACATCCACAGGAGTAATGTAAATATTATACCCATTTTACAGATGGATTAAACTGACGCACGAAAAAGCTAGATAAGATGCCTACAATCACATTGCGAATCATGTGCAAAGCCAGAAGGCCTGACTCCCAAGCCCCTTCTCTAGTCACTAGGAAGAGTTGTCTCCCCTTTATCGTTCATGATGAAATAAAAACAAACTAATACGACCCACAAAGACATTAAACAGTTGGTGCCTAAATAACCTGATGACAGGAATATTACAAATACCTAAAGGATTATATTTAAGTTCCCTAACTGGTGCTTGACAAGAGCAGCAGAATCTTCCTTTAACAACCATAGGAGTATTTTTAATACACAGTACAAGGTGCCCCAAAAATTCAGTGCACTAAATAACAGCAGGTATAGGTTTAAAAACAAAATACAAGTAAGATGCCTGCCCATCTCCACATTATGTATGAAATTCATATCAGATCACATGTGAAGGCAAACAGATTATAAGAAAATAAGCAACTAATTACACTTCATTAGCAACCCACTGGCCTCATTGATTTAGATAATGTAATTTTTAAATTAACTTGATTTTAATTAGGAGTCTTCTGATCTTTTATTTTTGTCTGTAACATGTATGCATGTAAACACATATACACACACACACACGCGCGCACTTCAAGCACAACAGTATTCCAAATCTAAGAATTTTATTTCTGGGATTTTTGAATAGTGTGGAGGTCAAATTTAAGCATTTATTTAAAAAAAGTCAAGGAGCCTTCATATGTCAGAAATGGAACACCAAATACTATTTTTTGAAAAAGAATTCTCTAAGGTCAATCATACATCAGTTATCTTTCTATCATTAGCAACAAACTGCTAAGCATTTTGAAAATTCGCTTTTATCACCAAAAGAGGTGCTACTTCCATAAAGAGACAGATAATGATTGCTGGATTCATAACTACTTATTGCACTGCACATCGCTCTTCTTGTTATTATGCAACTGCAAGTGGTAACACTGAAAATATGTAAAATAAGGTAAGATAACACTGGTGAGATGAAGAAAAAAAACTTAATAATTGCAGCAATGTCTTCCCTTTATTATACTGTAAGACAAATGTATTAGAAGGCTCACAAGAAATTTTAATTGCTTTATTTCTTCTGGTGAAATATTTACAGCTTATGATTTTCAGCATCAGGCAAACAGCAGATATAATTTCTTAATTCCAGGAAATCTGAACCTGACTTTCAATTTCATAAAGTCCACTCCTCCTCCTTCTCCCTAGTCCTCTTGTGAAATGGACCAATACAGAAACAAAGGGACCTAAAGCTCAGGGCTACAAAGTTTTGAAGCTGCTGTAAAAATGACTTTTGTTTCCTTTTCTTTTTGGGAAACAAAAAACGAATGCAACATTTTCTAATGGTTAGACCAGGGAGCTGGGAATCAGGAGACTTGAGCTTTGTTTCCACCCAGGACTGATTCACTGTGTAACCTTGGACAAGTCACTTAGAAGGACATTGTGGGGTCCAATTTACCCTCAAATACAGGTTTTATAAAGGTGAAGACCAACAGCAAATTTTTATTCCGATGGAATTGTTTAAACAAAATACCCTTTGCAGAGCTTGTAACCCAATCCTTTGCTCTTGAATTAAAACCTAAAAGTGATGCTGACTGGAAACAAGACCAATACTGGTATTGGAGACCTGTTTATTTCCAGTGACCATACTCAGAACCAAATTATCTACGCTGTTAGATTTTTTTTTAAATTCTCACTTCATTCTGTAAGAAGTCGTATGTCCATACTTGATACTGTCCCTTTAGATCGGTCTGTGATTCAGTTTCCTTATCTAAGATACTAGGGAAAAGTGAGCCACCTATGCAAAATGCTTTGAGATTCTCAGGACACTGCCCTTTGCTTTTTCATCTCATTTCCATAAATTAATTTTCTAGATTTATGAGATCTGTATAGGCATTACCACAATCCAACACTTCACATGCCCAGCAGCACATTAGTAGAGTGGATGATGGCTTCTGACATGCTATTTAATACCTATTAATGTTTTACTTGTGGATTTAAAGATAGCCTGAATTTGCAGAACAATTGCATAACCAAAAATAAAGAATTATAGTTTTGATGGACACTGATCACAGAAACTTTCTTATGGGTGGACAAAGTTGTCTCTGATTGTTTTTAAATGTTATGTTTGGACCAGAACACATGAACAGATAAGCTTGCTTTGGTGGGCGGTTTGCTTGTAACTGTGTTGAATGGGACAAATAAATATTGGGTTTAGTACATCTTATTGTTGATTGGTTGTTGTGTGTGTGATAGCTTATTGACAGAACTCCTTGGTTTTAATGTCAATTATTACTAGCCCAAACTTGAGCAACTGTGACTGTTACACACCATAGCATTTTTGTCTCAGAATAAATTTTGGATGACAATGCAGGACAAAGTTGTCCGTGTGGAATACAATAGAGAGAATTAAAACCTGCCACTCACTCTGCTCAGAGATGAAACTCTGATTATAACTGCTGTCTTTTCTAGCAGGTGGAATAAAGAGCACGCTTCCAAAGGCTCAAATGGTGAGTCCACCAAACATGTCAGCACAGGGTTAAGATCTCTGACTAGAGGGGAACTGTTCACTACACCTTTCAGGAATGTTTTGATAGTGAGAGGGCTGAATGCAGAAGAACTGTCCACTGGCAGATGATACGCTGAGATGGCAGGCACCTACCTTTATAGAAGACAAGGATAGGCTGAGAGATTTTAGGTAGAATAGGTAGCCCAAAACAGTTTACATACACACAGAATGTGGAAATGGATTATCTACTATCCCAAGTAAAAACATTTCCACTAAATACTCCCCTTGCACAGAGCATGTGATGACAGAATTATTCCATGTCTTGTTATGCAAGCTGTGGCACAGTGCAATTCCAAACTGAAATGCAAGACAAGACTGAGTTCTTGAGACAGCAGGGCCATCGATTGTCTGGCCCACGCTGGAAGAAACTCTCTGTGCCATGGTCTAGTCTGGTTTGTTTATTTATTTATTTATTTTTAAATTGCTAACAGAATCAAATAAAGCACTGATTTTCTCAGTTGAACAGAAATGCATTTGTGATCCAAGTTTGTCCTCACTTGTTCTGGAACAGAACTGATGACAATTAAAATTGCTGTCTGCCATGAAGAGGTCTAGGAAAGGCCAGCTCCACTACCTGAACAGCAGCTCCCCCGCTGTTTCAAGTTCTACTCAGATCATTCCTGCAGCCTGTGACTTAAGCCACTTGCTAACAGCAATAAAGTTTCAACAGGGGAAGGCTCACTTCTCAGAGTGGAAATTCTTACTGCTGATGAGGCCTTAGGTGCTACAGACAGGGCCCTCAATCTATTTGACACCAATTTTTTCAGCGGGGGTCATCCCTGTCTTCCCTGGCTTTGAAGGCAAAGCCAGCCCTGCTTTGTTCCTTCACAAGGGAAGCCAAGAGTTCCTTCCTTATTTGTGATCTATGCCCTCCTTCATCAGACATCCTGGTGAGGAAGGCATAGACCACGGGTCGGCAAACTTTCAGAAGTGGTGTGCCGAGTCTTCATTTATTCACTCTAATTTAAGGTTTCACGTGCCAGTAATACATTTTAATGTTTTTAGAAGGTTTCTTTCTATAAGTCTATAATATATAACTAAATTATTGTTGTACGTAAAGTAAATAAAGCTTTTAAAATGTTTAAGAAGCTTCATTTAAAATTAAATTAAAATGCAGAGCTCCCCGGACTGGTGGCCAGGACCCGGGGAGTGTGAGTGCCACTGAAAATCAGCTCGCGTGCTGCCTTTGGCACGCATGCCATAGGATGGCTACCCCTGGCATAGACCCTCTGTTGCCTATTGGTGGCAGGTGGCCAAGTGTAAAGGCACCGCACAACAAAGGTGGAGGGGGGCAGGAGCACACTGCTTAAATCCATGCTTCTTATCCATTCTTCTTCAATCTTTGGAGGTCCGATCACCCATGACCAAAAAGGATGAAGGAACTTTGTCCAGACAAAGCCTAACTGCAATGGCACAAACTACCTAACGGTTTCTTACTACCTATGATACAATTTGAAAGGTGGAGTTCTTTGCCAAAAGTCCCCTAAAATAGCTACAGGCACATAACTACCTGAAGAGAGCTAGGAAATGAGGTGGCTGGGGCCACACTGCACTTTTATAACCCCTGCATTGAACATTCAATGCAGCTGTCCCAATAGGCACTGCTTTCCAGAAAGTTTCCAAAGCTCAGCAATACAACCTTCAAGAGGGAATACGCAGAAGTATTACGCTCAAATAAATCTGTTTGTCTCTAAGGTGCCACAAGTACTCCTTTTCTTTTTGCGGATACAGACTAACACGGCTGCTACTCTGAAACCTGTTCCTTAAAGCAGTAGTCCTTTTAATGAATATTCTGTGTGTTGTATCGACACAAACCATTTTTCAGTAAAAATCTAGTAAATCAAAAGATGAACTTGTAACCTAGTCCTGGCCAATAGAAATAAGTGAAAAATGTAATGCCACAAAAAGTCTGCAGATTTTTTATATGTATTATCCTCATTGTTACACTTTCAGAGAAATAGATTAAAAGAAAAACATGACAGTAAAAAAAAAGTGATCATGTGAAACAAATGAGAAAGGATAATTTTATTTCCACAAACCACCAACCAAATAAAAATGAGACACTTTGTTACAAGTAGAAAAATGTTTGTATTGCCCTAGAGCAGGGGGTCTCAACCTTTTCTTTCTAAGGCCCCACCCAACAGGCTAAAAAAATTCTATGGCCCACCTGTGCTACAACTGTTTTTCTCCATATGAAAGCTAGGGCCAGCATTAGGGGGTAGCAAGCAGGGCAACTGCCCAGGACCCCATGCCACAAGGGACCCAGTGAAGCTAAGTTGCTCAGGCTTCAGCTTCAGCCCCAGGTGGCAGGGTTGGAGGCGGCGGGGCTTCAGCTTTCTGCCCTGGACCCCAGTGAGTCTATTGCTGGCCCTGCTTGGCAGACCCCCTGAAACCCCCAGAACCCCTGGCTGAGAACTGCTGTCATAGAGGACTTTGTTCTTCACTGTGACATGAGAGAAATCATTAAGATCTATCAAATACCAATGCCAAAGCAGGCTATTTCAGGACAAAAAAAATCCCTGCCCCCTATCCTATCCAGTTGCAATACATAGTGAGCAAGGCACCAGTTTTTTTCCTTTAATTATTCCCAAGAACTACTAAAGAGAAACTAAACAGATATTTTGCCAAAAGACACCCTTGCATTCTCAGACATATGTTAAACAAATGTGACCAGACAAGAATCAGAAAATTCAAAGTTATGGTTCTCTCAAGGCAACTACAACTCATCTCCCTCACTCTTATCTATTATTCTGTACTTCTCTATGTTATTAAATGTATGCCTTTATGTGTAACAGAACTCATATTCAAGTAAGGTACTGCATCTGTACAAGATGGGCAAGGTATGCAACAGTGGGAGTCATGACAATTTCATTAGTTTTGTGCATTTAAATTATCAACTATAAAATGTCATCAATATAGGATGTATTAGGCAATATAGGTCTCATATACTTAATTTCTAAAGATGAGAAAACTAGTAAGTCATGTCAGCATTAGTTAGGTTCATTACAGGGGGGTCAGGTGGTTCTCTTCTTCAAAAGCATGGCTTGAAAAATCAGTTTGCCCTCATACCAGTAGGAATCTTTCCCTAATCAGCTATTTCTGCAGAATTAAAGATTTCATTTAAAAAAAAAATTAGAGAGACACCAACTTAAAATCTTATATCTGAAAATATTTTTATCTACTACTGTTACAAGTAACACCTCTAATTACTGTAAGTGAAAGATTACATAAAAAATTTTTTTTCAACTTGCTTACCTTGTGCATTTGACCACTTTGGCATGCTTTGTGTGTGATCAGTTTCACTACCTCCCTTGTATAATCAGTTACCCTCTTTGTGCGAGTCTTTCACACAAATGGGAAAGAAAATGTTTTATAGTAAAATCTGATATTAAAACCATGAAGACTGGCAGTAAGAATTTAGGGAGTAGGTATGATACTGAAACTACTATAAACTCTTTTTAAAAACTGACTAGATGTCAAGCAGACCGTGATTGGGTGAATCTCTATCACCTGCTAGAGGAGGAGGAGGAGGTGACTGTGGTGGGTGAACCCAATTAGCAACAGGATCCATACCTATTGGGTGAATGCTTTATTGCCTCCTGGCCAAAACTAGATATGAGCTGTTAGTCAGCTGGACCTTAGAAGCAGACTTTGGGAATGATTGCAGAAAAGGCAGTACACTCTTCCAGGAAAGAACCCATTGGACCAAAATAGTTTCCTGGGGTGTGAACCCTAAGGCAAGGCCTAGAAAGAGCATAAGAGAGGCCTATGGAAAGCTGCTGGAGTTCCCAGAAAGAGGAGGCAGTAGGGGAAACCCTGCTAAACAAGAAACAACTGAGGAGGAACTCTGCACGAATGGGTTAGGCACCTGTAGGAGGGAAGCCCAAGGCAGGGCCAGTAAGAGTACTTCAGTGGAGTCTGAGTGGGTGGATGACTCACTAGTTTAGAGGTTTATTTGGATTTTCAGTAGACCTTTTTTTGGTCATCCCAGAAGAGATTTAGAACTTTTATGTGACTTGCCCAGAAGGCCAAGCCACAGAAGACCTTGGGAGTCAAGGATGTGCAAAGACACATGGCCTGCAGAGAGTGTTGGAGAAAAAGCTATGGTAACAATACCCTGACTCAAGGGGGTGCATATGTGGTGAGTATGCCATATAACGCAGATGTATCCCTTTACGTTACTAGCAACACTGGTCTTAAAACTAAACCTGTATTTGGGTCAGGAAGGACTTTACCCCTGGGGTTAGACTGTCAGAGATCCTGTGGATTTTTTGCCTTACTCTGCAGCCTGGGGTATAGGTCACTTGCAGGTTTAAACTAGTGCAAATGGTGGAGTCTGTAACTTTAAGTCTCTTTAAACCATGATTTGAGGACTTCAATAACTCAGCCAGAGGTCAGGAATCTATTACATAGTGGGTGGGTGAGGCTCTGTGGCCTGCAATGGACAGGTCAGATTAGATCAGCAGTTCTCAAACTGTGGGTCACAACCCCATTTTAATGGGATTGTCAGGGCTGGCTAAGACTTGCTGGGGCTCAGGGCCAAAGCCCAAGGGATTGAGCCCAGGCCGTTGGGGCTCAGGCCCTCTGGCTGGGGCGGAAGTCCTTAGGCTTCAGCTTTGACCACTTTCCCCACGACGAGCAGTGGAGCTCAGGCTTTGCGTTCCCCACCCTGGGCGGTAGGACTGGGGTGGGCTCAGGCTTCGGTCTCCCCCTTCTGGGGTCAATAGTAATTTTTGCTGTCAGAAGGGGGATGTGGTGCAATCAAGTTTGAGACCCCTTGGACTAGATCATGATGGTCCCTTCCGATCTTAAAGGGTATGAGTCTACGCAGACAGACTTAATCTATTGCTGTCCATAGCTTTAATAAGCAGCACTGTTGGATTAACAAGATTCTAGTCATTTTCACTGCTGCTATTCAGAATGCTATGCACAGCAGTGCAAACAAGAATCACAACAGTTTTACACTGCTGATTTGGAAAACTATGAACAGAGGCAGATAAGTTAGTCACAAGAGAGGACAACCCAAAAAACTGTTAATGGAGATCATTTTTTCTCACTTCCCTCAGGAGCTTTTGAGCAGAGGAAAGCAGCAATAAGATGTTCCTCTATGTAGGTACTCATATGGTGCCCAGCCCTGTAAAATCTGAGCTCTTCAAATATCAAACGTATCCTCCCTGAGAAGTAGGAGAGTAATATCCCATTTATTGCAGAAGAGGGAGTAGACACACATGACTAAGTGACTAGCCTGGGTTCACACATCATATCTGAAGGCAGAGCAAAAAATTGAACATTTTCCTCCTGAGTCCCTTAGCCATAAGCTCATCTTTCCAGCTAGAGGGAAGGAGGAGTATCATAAGTCATCAACCATTCAGTAGTTGAAACAGAAGATGGAGCATCTAATCAGGATCTAGGCCTATTTCCATGGAAGAATTCCCAGGACCTTCTATTCCCAGCTTTATCTATCCCTGGCTATCAAGAGAAGGTGAAATATTAAAGCTCTGCTGTGAAGCATCAAGTGTTGACGCTATTAGTAGTTTGATCTGATATGGCAAACATGTTCCATGCACTAATAGGGTATTTAAGTATCTAACATCTGCCAAACAAAACAACTTAAGAGTACTGGAGTATTTGATTCTTGCATTCTAACAATCTACGTACTCACACAACCTTAATAAGCAATGTATAAATACCCAGAAAAATTGTTCGTATGTACAAAGAGTATTTGTGAATGTGCTAGTATATTAAATTTAGCAGAAAAAAGGACTCGGCAGGTCAGTGCCCTGTGTACATTACCTATAAGCATCACAAAGGCCATCAGACTCATAGGGCACCTCTTCGTCTGGTTATTAATCTAGACAAAACTAAGTGCAGGGCCATTACCATAGGCCAGCTCTAATACCATCTTAAATCCAGGAGAGGGAAAGTCTCTAACATGAAGAGTTAGGCCATGTACTTATGTTGCTTGTGGAGGGTGTGGGGGGAACCACCCCTCTGAACGATTGTCAGGGTTCCTTCCCCACTCTGAACTCTAGGGTACAGATGTGGGGACCTGCATGAAAGACCCCCAAGCTTATTCTTACCAGCTTAGGTTAAAACTTCCCCAAGGTACAAACTTTGCCTTGGCCTTGAACCCTATGCTACCACCACCAAGCGTTTTAAACAAAACAGGGAAAGAGACCACTTGGAGACGTCTTTCCCCAAAATATCCCCTTTCCTGGGGAAGGCTTGATGATAATCCTCACCAATTTGTACAGGTAAACACAGACCCAAACCCTTGGATCTTAAGAACAATGAAAAATCAATCAGGTTCTTAAAAGAAGAATTTTAATTAAAGAAAAGGTAAAAGAATCACCTCTGTAAAATCAGGATGGTAAATACTTTACAGGGTATTCCGATTCAAAATACGGAGGATGCCCCTCTGGGCAAAACCTTAAAGTTACAGAAAACAGGAATAAATCTCCCTCTTAATACAGGGAAAATTCACATAAAACAAAAGATAAACTAATCCGCCTTGCCTGGCTTACCTATACTGGTTGCAATATTGGAGACTTGGATTAGGGTGGGTTGGAGAAGATGGATTTCTGTCTGGCCTCTCTCAGTCCCAAGCGAGAACAAACACGTAACCAAAGAGCACAAAGGCCTTTCCCCCTCCAAGATTTGAAAGTATCTTGTTCCCTTATTGGTCCTTTGGGTCAGGTGCCAGCCAGGTTAGCTGAGCTTCTTAACCCTTTACAGGTAACAGGATGTTGCCTCTGGCCAGGAGGGATTTTACAGCACTGTATACAGAAAGGTGTCAGAGTAACAGCCGTGTTAGTCTGTATTCGCAAAAAGAAAAGGAGTACTTGTGGCACCTTAGAGACTAACCAATTTATTTGAGCATGAGCTTTCGTGAGCTACAGCTCACTTCACGGCATGCATCCGATGAAGTGAGCTGTAGCTCACGAAAGCTCATGCTCAAATAAATTGGTTAGTCTCTAAGGTGCCACAAGTACTCCTTTTCTTTTTACAGAAAGGTGGTTACCCTTCCCTTTATATTTATGACAGCAATGTAAATTTCGCTGGCAAAGTGGTAGTGTGCACACTGCTATGTTGGCAGGAGAGCTTCTGCCATGTGTGGAGGTGGTTTTATTATGTCAACGGGAGAGCTCTTTCCTGTTGGCACAGAGGGGCTACACGAGCGACCTTACAGCAGTATAGCTGTGCCGCTGTTAGCTTGCTAGTGTAGATGTGGCTTTGAAGTGATAGGGGAAGAAGCACCAAACCTCTAGCAGCTTTTCTCCTCCTCTTGTGGCATTCCACTAATCTTTCATGTTTTACATTCTCTGTATGGAGCAATAGTTTCTGAAACCTAAAGTTCAGAATACCTACAGTACAATCAGTTTCAACTCCTTCAAAGAGTTAATAAGGACAAACCCTTCTAAATAATACTATGCTGTTGCACCATGAGTGGGGAGGAAGGATGATACTTAAGTTTGAAGAAGGCTCAGAATTCAAAACAAGTCTAATTGGTCCCTTTTAACCAGTTGACCCTGCATTTCAGTGTACTGCATTCCAGATACACCTACGCGTGTGCAGATCTATCTAGAGTTCCATCTTTCAGTGGGTTTAAAAAAAACATGGTATATCCATGTACTGAGTGTGTCATGAGATTTTAGAATAAAGTACTTAACATTTCTAAACCAATGTCTTCAAACATGAGAGCAAACAGTTCTTTCATCCTCCCACTGGGTAGCCTTGCAAAATATGAGGGAAACTGCAGCATGGGCAAGATTCATACAAATAATAGACAATGCCCACTCTGTCACAACATGTTCCTCCCAAGGTCTGTGAGAGTGAGGGGCTGTTCTTCAGGATACGTTGTAGATCCTTGATGATGTGCTGAAGAGGTTTTAGTTGGGGGCTGTAGGTGACTGCTAGTGGCATTCTGTTACTTTCTTTGTTGGGCCTGTCCTGTAGAAGGTGACTTCTGGGTACCCTTCTGGCTCTGTTAATCTGTTTCTTCACCACCCAAATGCAAAAAAAAAAAGCCTTTGAACCCAGGAAGGAGCACTTGGGAATTCCTTCCTGTGAGGTACCCTCAAGCCCTTTCACCCCCCTCTTGGGAAGAGCTGAGAAAGAAAGAGCTGAGAAAGAAAACAAGAAAATTAGCTCTGGCCACCAGCTAATTAATCCTAACTGCATATAAAATGAGTCTAAGTGAGCTGTAGCTCATGAAAGCTTATGCTCAAATAAACTTGTTAGTCTCTAAGGTGCCACAAATACTCCTTTTCTTTTTGCGAATACAGACTAACACGGTTGCTACTCTGAAACCTGTAAATTAACTGTTGCCACTCAAGAAAGAGATCTTGGAGTCACTGTGGATAGTTCTCTGAAAACATCCACTTAATGTGCAGCGACAGTCAAAAAAGCGAACTGAATGTTAGGAACCATTAGTAAAGGAATAAACAAAATATAACGCCACTATATAAATCTATGGTACGTACACACCTTGAATACTGTGCACAGTTCTGGTCGCCCCATCTCAAAAAAGATATTAGAACTGGAAAAAGTACAGAGAAGGGCAACAAAAATGCTTAGGGGTATGGAACAGCTTCCCTACAAGGAGAGATTAAAAAGATAGGGACTGTTTTGACTAAGGGGAGGATGTGATAGAGGTCTATAAAATCATGAATAGTGTGGAGAAAGTGAATAGGGAAGTGTTATTTACCCCTTCACATAACGTAACGAGGGGTCATCCAATAAAATTAATAAGCAGCAGGTTTGAAACAAACAGAAGGAAGTACTTCACACAATGCACGGTCAACCCATGGAACTCCTTGCTGGGGATGTTGTGAAGGCCAAAAGTATAAGTAGGCTCAAAAAAGAATGAGATAAGATCATGGAGAGTAGGTCCATCACTGGCTATTAGCCAAGCTAGTCAGAGACTCAACTAAACTTCTGGCCATCAGAATCTGGAACTGGATGACAGGGGATGGATCACAAGGGAGGAGGGATAGCTCAGGGGTTTGAGCATTGGCCTGCTAAACCCAGGGTTGTGAGTTCAATCCTTGAGGGGGGCATTTAGGGATCTGGGGCAAAAATTGGGGATTGGTCCTGCTTTGAGCAGGGGGTTGGACTAGATGATCTTCTGAGGTCGCTTCCAATCCTGATATTCTATGTCAAAGGCCCTTGGCCTCACTGAGAACAAAGTTCACAACAAGTACAGTAGAACCTCAGTTCTGAACTGACTGGTCAACCACACACCTCATTTGGAACTGGAAATATGCAATCAGGCAGCAAGGACAAAAAGAAAGAGCTACTGTACAGTACTGTTATATGTAAACTACTAAAATAAAAGGAAAGTTTTTTAAAAAAATGACAAAGTAAGGAAACTTCTCTGGTGGTTGTTTCATTTAAATTAAGATGGTTAAAACCAGCAATTTTCTTCAGCTTAGTAAAGTTTCAAAGCTGTATTAAATCAATGTTCAGTTGTAAACTTTTGAAAGAACAACCCTAGTATTTTGTTCGGAGTTGCGAACATTTCAGAGCAACAAACAACCTTCGTTCCTGAGCCCAAGGTTCTACTGTATGAGATTTTTAAAAAATAGGATGAATTCTATTTAAATAATGCACAAAATTTTAAGCCCAAATATTTTTTTCAGAAAGTTATAGAAACAGGTAATGAAAGAGGTCTAAGGGCCTGGCTGAACTATCAAATATACTCTGTGTACTCTTATAACAAAACTCCAAACATTTTATACTACCCAGGTAGGACTGTACTCTGGGGCGTGCCCCTCATAAATTCTGAGCAATGGGAATCGTGTTCAGTACCTCTCAGGATCTCTGCTAGAGCTTGGAAGGGTGGCTCTAACCCAGCTAGGTACCACCTACAGAAGCAAAACCAAACAATGCTACAACATGATTCCTAACTCTAAATATGGCAAAGTGAACAGATCTTGAACAAAAATGCCATATGCTATCTGTATGCAGTGGGGTAGCTGTACTGGTCCTATGATATTAGAGACAAAAAATATTATCTCACCCACCTTGTCTGTGAATGTCTCTCTTTGCTATCTCTACAATATGGATGATATATTTTGATGTTGACCAGGAATTTCTATTGAACCTCAGCATAAACCTGTGGTGACTAAACACCAGCTTATAACCCTGACAGTTACTTTGTATCATTAACCTCATTCACAACTTTAATAGATGTTATTCTTTCAGAACAGTGGTGTATCAACGAAACCACTTGTTTTTTTTAAAAAACAAACAGTGAGAAATACTGATACAAACAGTATGGTGCCATAATACTATCTCACTGGCCTTTTACACCTGGTAAAGGGGATGCACATTGTGAGCAGGTGCTTGACTAGGGCTTTAAAGATCAACCGCACTATATAAATAGTATTTGATGATCACAGCAATCCAGGAGCAGCCAGACTTTATAAAAGGATTTTAGTCTCTATCACAGTCCACCCATGATGAATATCAGTGACACCCCCTTCAGAGAAAGCAATTGCTTATTATTTTTAAAGCCCTAATATCCCCACGAGTACTTTAATATACACCTCCATCCTTTATTTTTATATATATATATAAATAAAAAAAGCTGGCACAATGAGTCATATTTCTTTCCCCACTGCTTTCTCCCTGCACGAGGCACCCTGTTGTCTCAAGGCAGGTTGTAGGGGATGACACACCGAGTCATTTGTTGGAACCCCCTTAGATACCACTGCACAGGTCAAGCAGAAGCTCAGTCCTTGGGAGGTGGGTTAGGCCTTAGCAGCAGCTCCCAGTTCTCTCCCCCCTGCACCGCCCGAGCAGGAGTCCCTGCTCTCATTACCTTTCCGGCCAGGCCAGCCCCGTCCCCAGGGCACAAGCCCCAGCCGCTGCGTGGCGGGGGCGGGGGGGTGTCTCACCGCTCAGGCGAAGCGGCAGCAGGAAGCCAAGCTCCGGCTGGGCAGGGAGGGGTTCGGCGGCTGGTCCCGGAGCACGAGGGGCCGGGGGCGGCCGGCCGGCCTCTGGCAGCGGCAGGCGGAGGAGGGGGGAAGCCGCTGGGGCTGTTTTGCTGCCGAGGCTGGTATGTCAGGGGCCGGGATTGGATTTCGAAAGATCCGCCATTTTCACCTCGTCATCACCATCGCATCCCAGCTCGGCACCAAGCGCGGCCCCCGCCCCCGGGCCCGGCCGGGCCCGCCCCCCCCCCCGGGGAGCCCCGCCCCCCCCGTTATGCCCCGCGCCGGGCCGGGGAGCGCGGAGGGTCGCGGCAGCCCGGCAGCAGCGGCCCGGACAGGGCGAGGGCGTGGGGGGTGGCAGCGCTCCTCCCACCCCATCCCCCTAGCCCCCCACCAGCCCTCCGCCCTCCTCCCAGGGAGAAAGGGGCGGAGAGTTGCTCGTGAGTGACAAGGAAGTGAGTGACAGACACCAAATGGGGGAAGGGGAAGAGGTAGGAGTTTTAGAAATACAAGTTATTACAGGGATGCGGCGCCTGTAACTAGCACAAGGGCAAGAACACAAGCCGCTGTGCATGCTGACCGTGAGACAGCTGCATGCCTTGCTACGTGAGTTCCTGAACAACACGCCTCACCCTGAATCTCTCCTAGCACCTGTGAATCAGAGAACCAACCTGGTGTCACCTTGGCCAACACGCATAGCTCATGACAAAAATAAAAAGGTGGCAGAAAAACAGCAGAGCTCAGGCAAAGATTTTGACACTTAGGGAAAGGGGAAATATTTTACTGCAGGTTACATTTGTTGGAGTTGTTTTCATTTTGAAAACTTCACAGCTGATTAAATTAAGATCCCTCCCCAAAAGTTAAAATTCTAGATGATTGTATGGAAGTACAAAGTAACAGAAAGTGACCATTCTGACAGTAGACTACTGTACCATGGTATCCAACTATCTGTTTTGTTTTTTCCATTCAACACTTCTAAAACATCAGGGCCATTTTATAAAATGTATCAGGAAATATCAGTCTTGTGAAAAAACATGCCTACAAAATATTATTTTAATAGGCGTATGTTTTTAGTTAGAGCACAACAAGAAGTATGAATAAAAAAAATAAATTACTCTCAGGCCAAGAATTCTAGGACTGCCCCTATTTCAGACAAGAAGTGACCAACATACAAGATCCTTCAAAGTCATAGAGTTTAAGCCCAGAGGGAACCATCAGATCACCTATTCTGACCTCCAGTATATCATAGGCTGCCCACACACTAAACCGAACAACCCAAATTAGACTAAAATATTACAGCGTACAAGAAACTAAGGGTTGGTCTGCAGTACAGTTAGGTCAACATAAGGCAGTTTACATCAACCTAACTTTGTAAGTGTCTACACTAGAACGTTGCTACTGCGAATGTATGTCACCCATTACACCGAACTATTAACTTCACCTCCATGAGCAGCGTAGAGCTTAGATCGATGCAGCTAGGGCAACACGATGTCTGCACAGACATTACATTATTGACATTGCCTGTTGGCTCTCCGCCCGGGTGGGGGCTCTAGGCCACAAAGTTATCATCAAGGATCTACAACCTATCCTGAAGGACAACCCATCACTCTCACAGATCTTGGGAGACAGGCCAGTCCTTGCTTACAGACAGCCCCCCATCCTGAAACAAATACTCACCACCAACCACACAACAGAACCACTAACCCAGGAACCTGTCCTTGCAACAAAGCCCGTTGCCAACTGTGTCCACAGATCTATTCAGGGAACACCATCATCGGGCCTAATCACATCAGCCACACTACCAGAGGCTCGTTCACCTGCACATCTACCACTGTGATACATGCCATCATGTGCCAGCAATGCCCCTCTGCCATGTACATTGGTCAAACTGGACAGACTCTACGTAAAAGAATAAATGGACACAAAAAAAACTTCAAAAACAGACTCCAACGAGAGACTGCTGAATTTGGAATTAATTTGCAAACTGGATACAATTAACTTAGGCTTGAATAGAGAGTGGGAGTGGATGGGTCATTACACAAAGTAAAACTATTTCCCTACGTTTATTTCCCCCAGCCCACCCCCAACTGTTCCTCAGATGTTCTTGTCAACGGCTGGAAATGGCCCACCTTGATTATCACTACAAAAGGTCCCGTCCCGTCCCCCCCCACCCCACCCCCTGCTCTCCTGCTGGTAATAGCTCATCTTAAGTGGTAACACCCATTGTTTCATGTTCTCTCTATATATAAATCTCCCCACTGTATTTTCCACTGAATGCATCCAATGATGTGCACTGTAGCTCACGAAAGCTTATACTCAAATAAATTTGTTTGTCTCTAAGGTGCCACAAGTACTCCTTTTCTTTTTGCAAATACAGACTAACACGGCTGCTACTCTGAAACCTAAAGTTATCAGTGGAAGCCTCCTGGTGAGGATGCACACCACTGACAGAGGGGGCATATAATGGACATGAACCATCACAGTAATTACTGCGATTGCTGTATTTTGACCTAACTTAGGTTGACTTTTTTTTGTAGTGTAGACAAGTCCTACACGTATGTAACACAGGCACAAGATAAGAGGGACTGAGGTGCACCAATGCTCAAGGCACCTACAATAGCAGGGAACTGATTAAGTGAGATATACCCAGATAATTTGGATCAAGTGACCTGTACCCATACTGCAGCAGAAGGTGAAAAACCTGCAAGGTCACTGGCAATCTGACTTGGGAAAATTCCTTCCCAACCCAACATATGGTAGACACGGAACATGAGAAGTGACACAAGTACTGTTGCATCTGATTCCAACTGGTTTATATTTTCTTCTTTTTGAGAAGTGGGAAGGAATGTGCCAGCAGCTATAAAACTGGCACAGAACTCCTAGACAAAGTTACAACTCAAAGGAAAACTAAACAGCCAAATTATCAATACCTCAGAAATTAAGGCAAATATAATGGTACTATGGAGCAGAATACTCAACCCCAAGGCAGGAATGCTCAGCAATACTTAGAAGCTATTCCCCCCCCCACCCCCGCAAAGGGTCCCCAAACCATGCAAAAGTGAGGCTACAAAGGTGAAGAAATATTATCAGGGCTTCAACACTGAGTGAGCAGAGAACCTCCTCTCCTCTTTGAATAGGAGGGTGTTGTCAGGTACACCAGTTTCAGGCAAGTCACTGCATTTACCTATTTAATTTCCAGTTATAAATTTGACCTAATTTCAGCCATTATCTAAAAAATGTCTATAGATTCATCTTCCCATAGTGTTGCCATTGTTTTTACTATTCTCAAATTAGAAAAACACTACCATAATAAAGAAGGAACTGACAATTTGAGATGTGACATACCATTTTGCACTTCAGAGATGCATATCTAAAATGAACTTTTGCAATGATTCATTATTTATTTCTACTCTACACTGCCCCATGTATAAACATCCTTATTTATACATTGTGGTATGCAGGGGAAGTGAAAATCCCATGTACATTTATGGATTTGATTGTTTTTTTTTTTTAAGAAGAGAGAGATTGATGTAATAAAGCCCCAGACTGTTAGTCCTGTTTTTCTCTCCTTTTGATCTTTGCTCAAAAAAACCCCATCTCACAGTAAATCTCAGTTCTTTTGAACTCTTGAATTCCTTAAAATTGTCTATGGTTAACAGAGCGACATAAAGAAAGCTACTAGTTATTCTACAAGTTACTATAAAATGCCAACATATTTGTCATAACAATTAAACAGTCACACATATCAAATGATTTTATTTTTCACTTTCAGCACCTGCGGTGTCTCTGGAAACTGTTTATTTACAGTAACAAACGGACAACGAGTAACTAAACCCACACCACGGCACATGCCCCAGTCAGTGGTCACCGTGGCGGGCGCCAACCCGCTGCCGGGGCACAGCTCCGGCCCAGCAGCCTCCCCTGCCAGCGCAGGGGTCAGAGGCCGGCAGCCTCTCCGGGTCGTTGCGCCCCGATCCCAGCACTGAAGCCGCCCATCGAGCCCCCTGCTGCCCACGCAGGGCCGGGGGAAGAGCGGGGGGGGGGGGGTGCACCAGCCCCTGCCCGCCGGAGGTGCCGGGCCCGACGCGCTGAGCGCGCAGGCCGGCCAGGAGAGGCAACGCGGGGCTGCGCCGCGGCGCTGGCCGGGCCTGTGCCGCCCGCCCGGTGTGGCGGGCCGCTGACAGGGAGCGGCCCGCACAGCGCTGCCGTGCGGGGAGAGGCGGCGACAGCGGGGAGCGCCCCCCCGCCCCGGCCCGTCCCTGTTGCCAAGGCGCGGGCGAGCCCCCCGCCCGGCGCCCCGCGGGGTGGGTGGCCTGGGCGGCGCTACGGAGGGCGACACGCTGGGCTCCCCCTGGCACCCCCTCCCCCTCCGGCTGGTGCGCCCTCCCTTCCTCCCCACCCCGCAGGGGCCCCCCCGCGCTCGCGCTCACACTCACCGGGCTCGCGCTCCCCCCTCCCCCGGGCTCGCGCCGCGGCTGCTCCCTCCTCCCCCCCCTGGGCTCGCGCTCCGCTCTCAGCAGCGGCAGCACCAGGGACAGGTTCCGTGTTTGTTCAAAATCACGCGCCCATCGCCATTCCACCGCCACATCCCATAATAACGCGCAGCGACACCCTGGCAACCGACTTCGCGTCACCAAGCAAGCGCGCGAGCGCAACTCCTCCTCCTCCTCCCCTCCCCCTTGTATGCCCGGCGCTTCCTGCCTGCCTGCCGCGGCGCAAGGCGCTTCCGGATGCGTGACCGCATCGCGTCGGCTCGTGACCACATCACGTGCCGCTGCACCCCAACGCCGGGCTAGCGACCGCGCTGCGTGGGAGGGGAAGCCGGGGGCAGGCCAGGGCCGGGCTGGGAGACTTAGGGCGGAGTTTGGCTGCCAGGTGTGCATGGCGCCGCTACGTGTGCACTGGGTTGCTACCCGCGGGGAGAGCCCTGGCAGTGGCGGTGCCTTGTAGTGCCTTCACGCCGGTCACCTCCGCTCCTAGCACGCTCTGCTGTACTGCTGCCGTCGCTGATGCCACAGCTAGGCAGAGGCACTGTTTAAGTCAAAACATGGTTAAAAAAAAGATGGTAGTTCCGCAGTCTGGTTCTGCATCTATAAAATGGGGTAACAGCCTTGTAAGCACTGGGTGAGCCTCTTTCGATGAAGGGTGTTATGCAAGTGCGAGGTACTGAGGTGCTATGCCGTTTTTTCATGGGCCTACACGCTCTTGCAAAGGAAATGTACTTATTTTGTTCAGCTTCTGTATCATAGGTACTCTCCACTTATTTGTAGGGTATGGGCAAACAAGGGAATTTCCCTCTCCACTCTAAACATTCAATAACTTATAAGGCAGTGAATGCATTTTTCTCACCTCCTCTGTTTACTTCTCTGTCGTCTGCATTGTGATTTGCTAAATATGCTACAGCACAATTTACCTTGCTTCACAGCTTTGAGACTAATGGCTTTCCACCTCCACACCCTAGAAATTTCCACAGTAAAGCACAAGAGTGAGAAAATTGGAGTTAATTCAGAAGACTTGAACCAGGAGCAATACTTTCTCTTGCCCATTTGATCTGCATTTAACTGACAAAAGAGACCATGAAAACCATATATACATACACACAAAGGGGAAAATGTGAAATGGCTGCTGTAGAGCATTCTTCACTGTACACCATACAAAATAAACATTAAAGTTTACGGGGGAAAGTATGATATTTTAGAAATAGCATATTACCATGTCATTAATTATTGTAGTGGAGAGAGTGAAATGGTTAAGGTTGCTTGTGCAACTTTGACATTTCCTAAGTTTTAAGTGTGTAACTGTACAAATTTAAAATGTAGTGAAATCCTAGCTGAAATGATATAACCTAATTGATATATTGTTTTTGTCTCCATTAAAACATGTCTCTGCAGTGTTTGTCACCCAAGTGTTAGTGAATGAGTAAAAAAATAAACTTCTCAGTCTATTTTCTTGATCCCAGCTGAAGCCCAATCCTGAAAACAACTGCCTGTGGGCAGCCCTTGGCCTACGTGTTGTCACCCATTTAAATCAATGGAGCACCCAGCACTCTACTTCTATTAAAATAAATGGAGAGGTGGGGGCTCAGCTCTTCTGACGTTGGACCTCAATTACACATTGGTAAAATAGGGAAAGTATGATTATTAGTCTCCTTTTCCATCTATCATAAACTCTATACAAAAAAAATTAGAAAAGGAAAATAAATACTGCAATGTCTGAAATCTTCTGATAATAACATCTGTATGATAGACATGCTTAGACTAGCATGAAACAGAGCTGACCAGCAAAACAGTTTGGAAGGAAACAGAGTTATAACATCAAGGAGTCCAGTGGCACCTTAAAGACTAACAGATTTATTTGGAAAAAGAAAAGGAGTACTTGTAACACCTTAGAGACTAACCAATTTATTTGAGCATGAGCTACAGCTCACTTCATCAGATGCATACCGTGGAAACTGCAGCAGACTTTATATAACACAGAGAATATGAAACAATACCTCCTCCCACCCCACTGTCCTGCTGGTAATAGCTTATCTAAAGTGATCATCAAGTTGGGCCATTTCCAGCACAAATCCAGGTTTTCTCACCCTCACACTTTTTTTGTGTTTTTTTACCCACAAAAGTTTATGCCCAAATAAATCTGTTAGTCTTTAAGGTGCCACCAGACTCCTTGCTGTTTGTGTGGATACAGACTAACACGGTTACCCCGATACTTGAGAGCTATAACATGTTCCACTAATCAGGCCCTGGCCCTGAGTCCTTCCTTTACTGACAGAGCGACACCATGGGAAGGAGACAACTCACCCCTTCCCCCCTCTGGTCCATATGAGTGCATTAGACAGGAGACCCTGCTTTTCCAGGCCCAGCAGCTGAACCAGGGCGTGCAACTCTTGGACTGACCCCCTCCCGCCAAGTGGGGTGGGGCCGGGAGGAAGAAATAGCTCAGAGCCAGTAGTCCTGGACCCGGAGAGGGAGAAGGGGGCTGAGGGTCCCCTCCCAAGTAGAGGCTCTGCTGCCTCCTCTCGCGTAGTCCCCCGCCCCGGGTCAGTGTGAGAACCCACTCCAGCCTCCTCGGCAGGCCGCGCGCTTGGCATCCCGCGTCCCGGAGAGGCTGCACCTGGCTGGCAGCAGGCGGCGCTCTGCAGAGGGGAAGAGGGTCATGTGACCCTTCTCGCAGGGACAGGGGCCACTCTAGCCGTCGCTCCTCTATGATACAAAGGGACGAGGCGGGTTCCCTCTCGTCGGTAGCTGGAGGACCGCGTCCCCTCCTTGTCTGTGGGTGCGGGGGAAGATGGCGGCCGCGGTGAGGCAGGAGCTGGCCCAGCTAATGAATTCCAGCGGCTCCCACAAGGACCTGGCGGGGAAGTGAGTGACGGCCGAGCGGCCCGGGGCTGCGGCCAAATCGCCGAGGGGCGGCGGGAGGGAAGAGGGGCTGGGGCTGAGCGGGGCAGGAGAGGGAGGGGGGTTGTGGGGAGAGGGGATTGGGGGGAAGAGGGGCTGGGGAGAGGGGATCGGGGGGGGCTGTGGGGAGAGGAGAGGGGAAGAGGGGATCGGGGGAGAGGGGCTGGGGAGAGGGACGGAGCGAGAGGGGATCAGGAGAGGGGCACGGAGTAGAGGAGGCTGCACTGACATCTGAGGTGGGAGGGGAAGGAAGTATAACAGGTGCTTAAGGACAAGGAAGAGTGTATTGCTTCCCCCTTTAGCGGGGATCCCTGTACCTTACAGACTGGGGAAGCCCCTGATCTACCTTGTGCATTTTTGGCCACACTTTGTGCACAGTCAGTTTCACCCCTGCTCAGTCAGTCACTTTCCATGTTGTTCATCTGGGTCTAAAGTTACAGTAACGTGAATATTAAACCACGATAATCTGTAAGGAGGATTAAGGGGCAGGTAAGAACCTGGAAATATTTTTATCTCCCTTTGTAAAATGGACAAAAAAAGGTGCTGCCAAGACTTCCTGGGTCAGTGCAGACAAGATCTCAGCTCTGTGTTAAAGATCTTTTAAATGTTAGAGCTTTGGGCTCATTCAAATTTCAAGCACTGTATGTGAGACTGGTTTGGTGTTTCAGGCAACTAAATTCCTGATCTGTCATTGATTCTTGAATTTGACTTGGAAAACACTTGATTTGACTGTGCAGAAACTTTATTTAGTAAAAATATGTGATTTTAAACTACTGCTACGTGAGTGACAGTGCAAAGTGAAAACTGATAGTGAGACTAGACAAAAATATTCTAGTGCTAAATATTCTAGTACAGCTTATTTTTTGGTTGCTGACATGTCAAATCATTAACCCCATAAGTTTAAATCAATCTCTCTCATAATTTAGTTTCCATAATATCTGTTCTTCCCAACTGTATCTAAACTGTATGGGTTTGTGTTGATTTACATTGTCAAATTAGCTAATTTCAGGAAACTGTTTAAAAAAAAAGTTTTCTGATAGTCTTAGACTTTAAATTCAAAAGGAACAATATGATCATCTAGTCTGACCTGAATAACATAGGCCATCGAATTTCACTACGTAATTCCTGTGTGACGCTCGTAGCTTTCTGTTGAACTAGACCATATGTATCAAAAAGGCATCCAATCTTGATTTAAGAATTTCCTTATGACAATACTAAGGCAATAGGCCTGTTTATCAGATTTAAGGAGAGGTGCTCTAACCTGTACACAACTAAATATATTATAGTATGTAAATATAAATCTTGGAGGATTTAGCCTGGGGCTTTCAAAAGAACCAGGCGCTGAACTCCCACTAAATTTCACTGGGCTTTGGGCACCTGTCCTTTAGGCTCTCTTGAAAACCCCAGCCTAAAGAAATATAGCAACTTTAATAGAGAGTATAAAAAACAATCTAAACTACAAAGTAAGGACCAAAATAGACTGAACAAATGAAAGGATATTAATTGTGGTGATCTTTTTGGTTTTAAATCTATGGACAGATATCGTCAGATACTGGAAAAAGCAATTCAGCTGTCAGGGGTGGAACAACTAGAAGCCTTGAAAGCTTTTGTAGAAGCAAGTAAGTAGGTGTGGAATAGTACTTGTTTTGTTTATGCATTGTTGACTGAAGACCTGTTGGATTACACATTCAGATAAATATAACTTAGGCTATGTGAATGTTTGATGCTCTGTGCATATTCAGTCTTGCATCCGAGTCTGCTTGGAGCACCAATCAATACATTAAAACATTATTAGAAAACAGACTTTAAAATGATTGATTGTAACCTTGTTTTGTAAACTAGATTTCTCCCCCGCCCCCTAGCAAACCTGTCAGTGGTACAGCTCTTGAATACACTCATGGACACTACATAAAAACCTAAAATAGCCGATCTTTGCTGAGGACTAAAGTGATGATTAGTTCCCCCCAAAAAAATTAAGCTTTTGAGTTAATGTAAAAAGTATAAAAAAAAAAATGCTCAAGACCTTTATTTTGTCATATTTGGATATCTTAGAACTGTCAAATAATTTTACTAAAATTTCCCCTTATCAATTGTCCAGACTGAGAACAGGCATGATAAAATTTAGCGTGCAGTCTTAATTTGTCCAAGATGTTATAAACTAAGGCTACGTTTTAGTCACAGGTATTTTTAGTAAAAGTCACAGACAGGACATGGGCAGTAAACAAAAATTCACGGCCTGTGACCTGTCTGTGACTTTTACTAAAAACTGTGACTAAAACTTGGCAGGGGGGGATGTCTGGGGGCCCCGCAGGTGCTGGGGGGGGGGGCGGCGCAGGAGGCGGCATGCAGCCCAGGACTCCCACTGTTGCTGGGAGGCTGGGGAGGGCATGTTGGCAGGGCCAGTAGGCTCCCTACCTGGCTCCGCACCTCCCCGCCCCCCAGCAGCAGCAGCGTTTTGGGTGTGGGAGGGGGTTGGGGCACGGGACAGGGTGAGGTGGGCGGCGCTTACCTGGGGGGCTCCCCAGAAGTGGCGACATCCCCCCTCGCTCAGCTGCTGGGCGGAGGCGGACCTGCGAAGCCAGCGCTCTGGGCGGAGGCAGCGCACAGAGCTGCCTGGCCATGCCTCCACCTAGGAGCTGAGCGAGGGGGATGTCATCACTTCCGGGGAGCCCCCCCAAGGTAAGCGCTGCCCAGAGCCCACCTCACCCCATCTGGTGCCCCAACCCCCTGCCCCCTCCCACACCCAAACTGCTGTTTGGGGAGGCGATGGCCCAAGCCTGCCCCAGCAGCGGCCGGTGGGACTGGCACAGAGGCTACCTGAACTGCCCCTGAGCCAGGCACACCAGCCACTACATAAGTCATGGAGGTCACAGAATCCATGACCAACTCGCAGCCTTAGTTATAACGTACACACCTGAAAATAGCAGTTTAGAATGAAAGTTCTTTCTAAACCATAGGAAGACATCATATGTTACTTAGCCTTTGTCATACCTGAGAACTGTTCTGAGCTATGCAGCAAACAGTGTAGGTTTCTTAGAGAGTAGAATCTAGTTTTCTTAAAATTAAGATTGTTGTTAATGACTTAAAAACCAGGAATAATCAAAATTAGCATTAAAGCTGCTGATTAACTATGGATTGGTGATATCGAAAGCATTGACCTATATTCCTTCTCTTATTTCCTCCTCCTCTTGTGTCTTTGAACTAGTGGTAAATGAGAACGTCAGTCTAGTGATCTCACGTCAATTGCTGACAGATTTCTGTACGCATCTCCCAAATCTTCCCGATAGCACGGCCAAAGAAATCTATCACTTTACCTTGGAAAAGATACAGCCTAGAGTCATTTCATTTGAAGAACAGGTAAGAGAGAATTGAGTGGGTGAGATTCTGTGTCCTGCAATATGCGGGAGGTCAGATTAAATTATCATAATGATCCCTTCTGGTCTTAAAGTCAATAAGATTAATGACAATCATATTTATCTTAAAAAGCTCAAAACAGAGTTTTGAATCCTAAATATTATATTTTCATGTTTTTCAGTAAAAAATGGACACTCATACTCATGATCCAATTTTACATTCTTGTGTACCCAAAACTCCTGTTGAATTCGATGAAGATTTTGGGTGTGCAAAGAATTCCATGTTTGTCCCTTAATCAGGATGTTAAGTAGTTCCTGCACTACTAAAAATGGCTTCCCAGAGCAAGACAATAATCTGGCTATTGGAGAAACCACTGAGATGCAACTTGGAACTCATTGTGCTGCATTTTAGAACAGTAACACAGTGGGCAGGGTATGCGAGGGAAGAGAATTTTTTTTTTAAGTTTGTTTTATTAAAAAATGTTCTCTAAATAAGTTAAGAACTCAAAATTTGTTTATTGGGGAAAATGTTTCCTTGAAATACCAGCCCATCAGGCAGCTAAAGAGTTTAGTTCAATATGTGTTGTCAAGCCTGCTCATTTCTTTCTTTCTAGATACCCTGCAGTATTAGCTGGTAGTATTTGTGTATGGGGAAAAGAAGTTTTTATTTAAATCTAATATTTGAATTGGAAAACCAGACAATCACTTGCTTTGCTTTACATTTCCATCTGTTTCCATTTTATTATTTTAATCAGCTTTCATCTCAATGCTTATCAAAACAAGCTTACCCATGTTACAATGGTTGTACATGGATTAAGCCTATCACACCAAGCAAATGGATCAATTAATTGTCACAATTCCTCTGTGAGGCCTTGATCCCACATTGTAAATCTCAAGATTGGGAATGAAGTTATACGAGTGCATTCCTACCTCATGGGGGTGATGTGAAGGTTCATTTTTTAGGCCCAGACCTTCAGAAAAGGCTAGTAATTTTGGGCGCCTCAATTTTGGAGGGAGTAACTTAGCACCTGTAAAAGGGTGTGATTATTCAGAGGGTGGATTCTTAGCCCTTTCCAAAAATCCGTCCCTTTTCAGTGCCTCAATTTGGGAATGCCAAAATTGAAGCACTCAAAACCATTAGTCATTTTTTAAAACTTTGGTCTATGTTTGATAAAGATTTTTAGGTGGAAGGAGTATGCTGTATCATGTGTCCGGTAGCTGGAAAAATACTGTTGATAAATGAGAAGAAGCAGATGGTATGATTGCTAATGGAATATGGATCAGTTTTATAATATGCTTTTGTTTTTTTCCAGGTTGCTTCTATAAGGCAGCATCTTGCATCAATTTATGAGAAAGAAGAAGACTGGAGAAATGCAGCACAAGTGTTGGTGGGGATTCCCTTGGAAACAGGACAAAAGTAAACACTGTGGTTAGACACAATTTTGTCCTGCTGAGTATCCTTCTGTGTTTTTTTTAAATGCTTCCCTAGAGTAAAGTGTGTCTGGTTTTTCTCCGCTTATTTCCCTGAATCTTCAGTAGTGTGGCATGGTGACAATTGTGTAGGTAAATTCAGAATCATCTCCACAGTATCAAAATACTGCTTGGCTCTCAAAGCGCTGACATATATGGAATACCTAGTCATTAGCATCCTTCAAGCAAATGTGATTAATAAAGCTTCACTTCAAAAAACACACTACCCCTTTTCCCTGTTCATCCCTTTCCGCCTCCATGTACACATAAGGAGTTGCTATAGGCTTTGCCCAGATTAATGTCCTCTTGTGATTGCAAGGTTGAAATGCTCACACAACTGGATTTCTACATTATATATGTTTCTGCTCCTTCACAGACAATACAATGTGGATTATAAATTGGAGACTTACCTGAAAATTGCCAGACTGTACCTGGAAGATGATGACCCAGTTCAGGCGGAGGCTTATATTAACCGAGCTTCGCTGCTTCAGAATGAATCAACCAATGAACAGCTACAGATCCATTATAAGGTGGTATAACTTATTTTAGTTTTTCCTTCTAAGAGGGAAAGAATACCACATTGAATTATAGTAGGATTTTTTGTGGTGTGTGGGTTGTTTTTTTTTTGTTTTTTTTTTTTGTAGCTTTACATAAGCCTTTGATAAATAGATTTAGGATAGATTGATAAAAAGATTTTTCAAAATGGACTTGTCTCATTGAAAGTCAATGGGAGCCTAAGCTCCTACATGTCTAAGTCACTTTAGATTTCTAGGTTACATAAGCAGTTTTGGAAATGTTATCCCTAGCTTACATCTGAAGAATCAAGATAACAGAAAGGACGAAGAATAACTCGCTTGAATAAGCATCAGGAAAAAATAAATTCACCATAATCACTGACACCAAACAACAAGGAATAAAATGAATTATTTTAAAAAAATCATATACTCCTAGAGCAATTTGTCCTCTAGCAAATGTTAGTCTCCTAAATATTACTCCACTGTGGGGTAAAAGCATTGGGGTCAGACTGACCGTATCAAATAGGTGCAGAAAAGCATAGAGTTCTAGAGCATTAAACAACCGGAGCATTACAAGTACAATTTTTTTTAATATGCTAGGCTTGAACTACACAGTCAGCTATGAAATTACAGAGTGAGTATAAGCAAGATAAGAGAAATTGGAGGAGAGGGAAGACTGAAAAGCAAAGAAATGCTAAACTCTGAAGAAGAGACACCAAGGAAAAATTAGTTTCTGTACAGCTCTTTGAATTATATAGTGCATCCTGTAAGTGCAAAGTGTACAAAGGGAGACTTGGGTTATGAAACACTTGTACTACATTTTATGTACTACTGTTTTATATTCCTCTTCATTCTTAATAGCTGGGCACTAGCACAATGCTGCAATGTTTGAGATCCAAACACTGAAGGGAAATGTTTCTCTCTTTGTAAACTGATCCCAGCCCACAAAGAAGCTTTATATAAAAATATTTAATAGGTTTTGCAAAACCTATTGCTTGAGTTTATACTGTCTGACAGTTTAAATTAATGAACTGACAGTATTCACATATTAGCTGCTGGTACTCTTTTGGATGAAATATAAAACCAGGGTCCTGACCACTTGTGACGCATTAAAGGTACATGATACTTAACAGGGTTAGTGTTGTTACTCTGATGTCCTGGACAAATTACAAGCTGGATAATTACTTGGATCTGTCTAAATCTCTGCTGCATCTTTTATTGGATATATATTAATCTTCACTTCCTGTCTGTACTGTTGTGTGATATTGCATTGCCCTGTAACAATTGAAATTTTGTTTTAGAATTAGCTGCACCTCTACTGTGAGGCAGGTATTAGTATATATAATTCCATATTTGTTTAAATTGGTAAAGCACTGTGGAATCCTATGATATGAACATTTATGTAGATAATTATGCTCAGTAATAACTCATGAATTTCACATTCAGATTAAGATTCTGCAGTTTCTGTAGAAATCTCACAACAGTCTTTGGAGGACGGATTGCCAGAATATCAAGTCTCTAACTGCAGACTTTATTTAAGCTCTTGCAGAACTTTCCCGAGATGATGGTGTTTTTCTCAGCAGGCTTAAGTGATGCTTATGGAGCCATGCTCTCACTTTGTAATACAGCGGCTAATGTGTATCTCCACTGTACAGTCACTTTCCTATTTAGCTTTTTTCTTACTGAAACATATTCTCTCTTTAGGTGTGCTACGCTCGTGTTCTTGATTACAGAAGGAAGTTCATTGAAGCTGCCCAAAGGTACAATGAGCTCTCTTACAAGAGCATAGTCCATGAAAGTGAGAGACTAGAGGCATTGAAGCATGCTTTGCATTGTACTATCCTAGCATCAGCAGGTAAAATGAATGTCACAGATTTCTGTGTATTTCTGGCCTTTTATATTCCATATAAAAAAAGGATTGTTAATCTTTAGTTGATCTCAGCATAACCTTTTGTATAGCTCTCATCATTGTAAGATGTAGTAGCGAGGAATCTAGAAGTATGAAAACAGGTAAGAAGTTGAGGGTTTGATAGCAGGCCAATAACTACGAGTTTTGAGTATCTTTCTCTCTGCATGCCTAAGTTAAATAATCTTACTTGGATGCACAAAAGAACGAGTAAGTGGGAAAAGCTTAGGCTGTTTTAAAAAAACACTTTGGAAAAGGTTGCAGTAGGTATTATTATCTAAGGAATTTTTTTCAGTCACTGATCATAAAGTATACCTGGAGACAAACTAAGGGGGAAATGCAGGAAGGATTTTTCAGAAATGAGCCAATGGTTCCTTTTTCTAAGGCCTTTATTTAAAGTAGGCATGTATTCTCCATGAGCAGACCTACCATCCTTTAATTGCAATGAAATACTAGATGTCTAGACACCATGAGGATGGGCACAGTAGAGGCCTTGACAGTTTTCTATTATAGGTATTTTCTATATGATACACTCCTACCCTTGGAAATGGTATAGGAGTGAACATGACAGCTTCAAAGCATTGTTCTCTCATGAGCACTGTTTTAGTAAAGTGATATTTACAGAATTTATTAAGGAGGTCATTTTGTGGGATTCTTGTTATTTCTCCTAGGACAGCAGCGCTCTCGCATGTTAGCCACTCTTTTCAAGGATGAAAGGTGTCAGCAGCTTGCAGCCTACGGGATCTTGGAGAAAATGTATCTAGACAGGATTATCCGAGGGAATCAGCTGCAAGAGTTTGCTGCCATGCTCATGCCACATCAGAAGGCAACGACAGCTGATGGTACAGACTTCTTTAAAGCACAGTAATACTTATCCAGTATAGATTTGCCTAGTATATGCATAGAAATGTGTATATACTCCAAGTGGCTGCCTTTAGAACTCTACCCTCCTTAATGTATTTTAGTGCTCAGTCTTAGATTCAATTTCTATCTCTGTTTTAACCGGTTGATCTCTTAAAAGAGCTTTCTAGAATCCAGCTTCTCCATCCATCATTAGATTATACACCTCAGTAAATTTCTATTTTAATCTTTTTTCTAAAGAATATAAAACTAATTTTTCTAATCTTGCTTCATTTTCTGAGACCTTCTCCTCTCAGCTTTTCCAGTTCTTCAGTATATTTGTAAAATGATGCCCATCATTTTTTTACAGTATGATCTATTTTCTACAGACTTATACAAATCTCTTGTTTTGTGAGTTTGATAGGTCTCAGTGTTTGTTTTCCTAGCTGCTGCCAGATAACATGGATCTAAAAACTAAAAATCATCAGCCACTTACCTCCCAAACCGTTCTCTGATCAGTGCTGTGCAGCTTTTGGTAACACAGTTCAGGCTAGAATTTACTAAATGATGTTACATAAACTAAATGACATCAGTGGAGCCTTAAATTCAAATTAGTGTGTTCTCTAGATTAGAGTGGTTAAGTGCAAAGTCCATGAAGAGTATGAAACACTTCATGTGCCAGGCAGGCCTTACCTTTATGGACACCTCTTGCTCTACAGCAAGAAAGAAATACTTTGAAAAAAATCAAACTGAAAAAAAGTTAGAAAACGTTTCTCTTACCAGAGAAGCTGCATGCATCTTTTGAACCCAAAACTCCTTTTTGGCTACATTCTATGCTTATGCTGCCTGGTCCAAAACTGAAAAACATCCTGTTAATTAATATGTCCGTTTAACTGTTGCAGTGTCTCTCCCTCTCTGGATCATAGCTAATTCTGTCACCTATTTGTATTGTGGTAGAGTAAGATCAGGTGCTAGGTACTGCACAAACAGGAAGAGGCAGTCCCTACCCTAAAGAGTTAAAATGTGGAGACAAAAGGCAGAAGAAAGGAGAGCAGCAGTATCCCCGTTTCTCAGATGGGGAGAACTGAGGCACAGATTAACTCATTTTTAAGGTCATACATGAAACCTGTATCAGAGTCAGAAAATGAACACAGAGCTCCAGAGTCCTAGTCCAATACCTTAACCACAATTCTACCTCCACTTGAATGTCCTAGAACTGAGCAAGAGAGACTAAAGCCATTCTTCTAAGTAGCTTTCTTTGAACAGATATGTAAACTGTTAGGGTCTTACTGCTCATTTACTTTTGTATGGAGTAATAGTGCTGTAAGGAAACCAGATATGTTTCAATGCTCTGTACATACAAATTTTTACCAAAGTATTTTTCTTACTCACAGTGCAAGAAAAAGTCCCTTGAAAATTCTTAACAATGATGTGTCATTTTATTCCGTCTCTAAGGGTCCAGTATCTTAGACAGAGCTGTTATTGAACACAACTTATTATCTGCAAGCAAACTATACAACAATATTACCTTTGAAGAACTTGGAGCACTATTAGAGATCCCTGCAGCCAAGGTATCTTCTTTGTTTCCTGTGTGATAATTTTTGAATACTAGAAATGAATTCCATTGGCAAAGTGATATTAACAAGTACTTTTGGTTATAACTTTAAGAAGTTCAGCTTTTCAAGTTTCAGTGCTTAAGTACTCTGCACTGCCTCTAGTCTTTCAATCACAGGGCCAACATGTTCAGAATGCAAAACATTTTACCCATTTTGAGGAATGGGGAGAGAGGGAGAGTACTTAATTTCGCTCAGCAGCAACAAGAAGTGGATTAAGCAGTAGCATTGATTGGTGCCAAAGGGAGTCCACCAGTTCTCTTTGGGCCAGAGGTTGGGCGGCAATAATGCGTAGTCTTAAACAATAAAGTAGAGGGGGATGATGTGTAAAGGTCAGGCATTATTTTGCAGCTTCATAAATATGTTGGAAACAAAATGAATATCATTCTCAGATATCTCTCTCTCTCTCTAATTCCTATTTTGCAGGCAGAAAAGATAGCTTCTCAGATGATAACTGAGGGTCGCATGAATGGATTTATCGATCAGATTGATGGAATAGTTCATTTTGAAAGTAAGGGTTTCCTTCTTTTTCATGGTGCAATTCAAAATACATTGGTTGAGCTGTTCTCTACAACATGAGGAAGTTATATTTTTTTAAATGAGGATCTACTACAAGCAAGTGTGCTCGGACTTGCTATTGCCAGCAGATGGCAGTGTCTGTATTGTAGGTAGCAGTTCAGCTATGTCTGCTTGTTACTTACAAAGTCATATTTTACTCTTTTTTTTTCCTAATATTTAAGAGAATTTGTGATTGACTCTATACAAAAGTTATATCAGACTGCAAAATTTAGTCTTGTAAATACATGGGAGTAGGAAATTCTCCACTTTTACTTTGTGGTGCAATACCTAATTATGTAACGTACAACCCCCAATCATTTAATCTTTTAAATTTAGAAATAACTATACTGTAGACGTGGTAAATAGACGACAATACTTTTTTTGTCACATCATTAAGTGAAATAACAATAAAAATGCTTTTAGTCAAAGTACAGCAGAATTGCAAAGAATCAGTCTGTTTTTGCAAATTATTATTTTTTTTTTTTTTTTTTTTTTTAGCGCGTGAAGCTCTGCCAACATGGGACAAACAGATTCAGTCACTATGTTTCCAAGTTAACAACCTTCTGGAGAAGATTAGTCAGACAGTACCGGAATGGACAGCACAAGCAATGGAAGCTCAGATGGCTCAGTAAACCTACACTTAGTCTTTTGACTATAATTAATCTCCTTCTGTGCTGTACAGATGAAATCTACTAGGACTATGAAATGACCACCTGAAAATTGTAGTAGTATACAGTCTTATATAAAACCCCTGACATTTTGTCAGAATATGCAACATGGTATCACTGCATGAGAAATATGCTTTGCTGTTTTGAAAGTTGTGGTTTAAAAGTACAGAACGAAGTAAAATCTTAAGATAGATTTGTACTGCACATACTGTTTACTAAATTGTGGACTCATCACTTTCCATTGCTGGTTGTGAAAATGTAAGTGCCATGTTCCTGTGAGTTATGGTTATTCCAATAAAGGGAGGAATGAGCCCATTAGATTCCATTAGAACCTATTAGCCTATCCTATGATGCCTGTGTTTTAACAATCACTTGTATTTCACTCACTAGCAGTTTGAGTATGAAAATGCAACATCATTGTAACCTTCCAAGTTTCCTGTATTGGATTTGCAATTTAGATATCTATTACATCCAGGAAAAGAAACGCCCTTCTCTTACAATTCAGAGAGCAGGAAAATAAGTTAACAATCAGAGTTTATTTTCTCTTATGTTCTGGGAGGATGGAAGCAGAACCAGTGAAATGATCATACCATGAACAAACTAGCATGAGCTAGTTATTGGGAACAGGAGAATACTCTTTCCAAGACAGCTTAGTACATACAATAAAACTTAACTTTCGCAACTGCTTCTCCACACACATGCACAATAAGAGAGACAAAGACAAATTTGAGGTTGTTACTTTACTTTATTTCAGATAAGTAGTGCTTTCCAACAATCAAATTAAAATGCATACAGCACTTTCTTGAACAGTAAGTACAGCAGGAAATGAGAAGACTCTTGCTTATGGAAATTATAGGACTCACAACCAATGAATACAGGAACATCTAAAATAGGGGAGAAAAGAGTTACATTCATGGCTGAGATTAATAATACCATTAGTTTTGTTAATACACTGCCTTGAAATTTACTTACGCAATATAAGACTCATTATTGCTTATATATAGTGCATAGCTGTGTATTTTAATGAATCTGCCTCAAATCAAGGAACATGGAGTGGTATGAGGACAGGATTTGACTCTGAGTATTAATGGAAAAAAGATTTAGGTCAGCACTGGGTGCTTTTGAAAATGCCACCCAGGAACTACACTTTCTCCATAATCGACACTATTTAGCTTTGTGCAAACACAAGAATCGCAATCATGTAAAGTTCTGCTACATGGTAATATCCCACAAAGATACATCAAAAGCCTAATCCTGAACAAGTCAGTAAAGTCCTAGCAAACAAATCCCTTTTACAGCTGTGAGACTACACAGTGAAGATGAAGGAATGGCTATTCACCCCCACCTATTGCAATGCAAGGGCACTGCTAAAGCAGGTCTAGCTGCCTAATTCTTGGAAGGGAAACTAGCTTCCTGCCACAGTCCACTCAACAGTTGAGCCATGTTGGTCCCCTGTAGCACACACCCACCTCTTCCGATTTGTGTTTGACATATTCTGTTTGTTTTGCATTCCTGTGTGGAATTCCACTACAGAATTGCAAGTGCTACCTAGTGTGGAATGCCTGCCACCTGTGGTGTACTAACAAGGCTCTACCCCAGTAATAGATAGTTCTTGCTGCCTGTGGTCTTGCATTCCCAGCCAGGCACTTTGCCCATTGTAAATGATTATACATTTCCTTTTAAATTGGCTTGGTAACTCTCACTCCACTTCTTACTGTGGCTCCTCTTAATACAGAGTCAAGTAAAAGGCTTATATGCTGCTTAGATAAAGCCATATTATAGATGGCCAGCTGGGGCCCAAGAAGACTTCATTTAGATACAGAAAGGGTGGGTAGAGCAGGACTCCACTCTATATTGGATAGAAATCTGTTCACTGATTGCATATCATTTTGGTTCTACACTAACTTTTCCATCACCACTACCATTTGTCCTAGAACTAATTGAAACATTGCATCAGAGAAGCCTCTTGATTTATCAAACACTTACAAACCTTACTAGAATATCCCCATTTCCTTCCTTCTGTTAATATCTCTCTTTATTTGACAAAGAGCACACACAGGACACCACAGGATAGTGCAGAAATCAGAGCAGATGGATCCCTGTTGAAACAGAAAAAATATTAAAGGCTGTAACTTTAAGAAGTACATCTAACTTTTTGTTGACTTACACACATTGGACTTAAAGTCAGACTAGCATATGGGCTTTCTATGCTGCCTTTGAGTGGGATGACAGGGCCATTATGGGGAAAATACATTTTAAACATCCTTTCCTTTTCTTGTTACTAAAGTACTATTTGGCCTAAATTCATAGAAACTAGAAGATACCAAACCCTACTTGGTTATCCATAGCCCTGCTTTTTACTGCAGCGAGCAAAAAAAAGAAAAATGTTCCCAGTTGCCTTCTGTAGGAGGCAGAGAGACTGGGTGCTGGTAGCTCTTAAAAGGGCTGCTTTAGGCACCAAAGAAGTTAATTAGGAAGCAGAGTTATCTAATGGGTGGGGTTTACCCAATAACAACCAGGCTTTAGCAGATGGAAACCAGACTGAGATTAGACTGGAAGCTCCGCTAGATCAAGTCAGCCCACCTCCCTACCTGTACAGGATTGTTCCTTATAGAGTAACCTCTGGGATTCTGGCCAGTTTCCATTTTTAAATGTTTCCAGTAGTGGGATTTTTCAACCGGTAAACTGGGAGTCTGGTGTCCAGTTGATTTGCATTTAGGGCTGGGATGTATTGTCTGATATTCAGCCAAACTCTTCCTTTTCTTAACTTCATCCTTTTGCTAGTCCTCGCACCACTCCTTAACACACTGCTATATTCCTTTCATATCTTTGCAGTTTTAGCCCCCACTATTATTAACTGTCAAAAACTATACATATTTAGCTCTGAATTTTCCTTAACGGTCAATGCCTCCATGCTCCAAATTTCCTTCCAATTCCTTCCAAATTTCCTTCCTACCTGCATCCTGCATTGAAGATCCAGCAGGGAAAAATATGTTCTAGATAGAGAAACTTTTGCCTTCCTGCTCTGACATAGCTCCAAATTTTTAAAAGATCTTAGCTCCTATATTTTGGCTCCAAAGTGAAGCGGCCAGATTTTGAAGATACTGTTGAGCCCTTTAGAAAATCTGGACAATTCATTTAAGCGCCTAAATAGAAGCTGAGGTTTGTTTGTTTTTTTAATTAGCTTATAATATTTCTTCATAGCTCTCCTAAACCTCCTTGGCTTTGTGTTATTACTGCTCTATTGAATGTGTAATCATACGTGTAATTTCGTGACCAGTATCACCCTGAAGCATTTCAGTGACATGCCTGTCCATGTCTTTCCACCCACAGAACATGTACACATTTGCAATTTTTCCCCCCCTGGGGACATTAGGCTGAATCTCGTTTTATAATTTCATGGCTATAGTTCTAACCTTCCTCAGTCCCTTCATATTATTCCTCTCTTGTGTTTGTAACACATCCCAATTCAGTGTGATCTATTCATTTAACTTTCATATGTTATCTAATCTTGTTTTTTCATTTCTTAGGCTTTTCTGTTATTTGTGCTTTGGCACAGAAGGGGTTAACTCCAGAAACTACAATATTGTAGCTTGAAAAAACACATACACAACTGCCTTGTTGATTGAACCACACATTTAGAATTCTGTCTACATTCTGCAACACCTTTTCAGCTCATCAGGAGAACCCTTGGCGAAGAGATTCATGCTGAGGGAGTGAGAGCCAAGATTTAGATCAGTAGTTTGGTCTAAATGGCGGTTGATTATCAGGTTAGTATTATGTACAATGTCTGCATTAGAAATTATCCAATATACATTTAATTTAGATGGATATTTAAATGTAACCAATGCCTCATCAGAGGGGGTTCTCTATCTCAGGTACGTAGCAAATCTCTGCTTTAAAGGGGCATCAATTAATAACGGATAATTGCACTTCTACTTTTCATGAAATTATCTCAAAGTGCTTTACAACAGTACCAAAGGAATGATCTATTTTACAGATGGGGAGAACAAAGGAAGAAGAGCTAAGGGACTTGTGCAAGGTTACACAGTGAGTCGGTGGCAGTTGCAAGTAGAACCGAAGTCTTCAAATGACCAATCCTCCGCTAATTTCTAGACCACAGTGCCCTCAAATCATAAGGGAAGACTCCTAGCAGCCGTGTTCAGATGGGGAGGAATCACACTGGGTGGAAGCTGGCTAATGAAAATGTAGCCAACTGATCTGCTTAGATCAATGACATGTTGCTTTAAGGGCTGTTCTTTGAGCATGAGCAAAACAAAATATTATTGAATAGTAACTAACAGGGATTCCGTATCTTGTCCGGTAGAGAGTCCTCATGGCAACGCTTCCGCCACAACAGCAGCATTCATTCATGTCACTTGCTACTTGACATTCAAGACAATAGAAGCAGAATGCTCCACATAGGCCTGGATAAAGACAAACAAATGAGGCTCACTCAATGTTCTCCCCTTCATTCATGCAGACAGTTAACTTTCACCACCACTTTTAGGAGAAATGTAGAAATCGCTACAAAATCGGAAGGAGAAAGTTATGGATGTGCCAATGGGCCAGAGCTAGTGCGAAGGAGGCCAAGATCTTTGAAAGACTTTTGAAGGAATAGTGATGTCATATGAATGGCAGCTTGCCCCCCATAATGACTTAAGGCCATTTCTTCACTGCCAAAAATAGTGTGTGTTTACAGTGGGATAACACACATGTTTCAGCTGTCTCAGTGGAGGCGAGGCATTATAGTTTTTACCATGATGTAACTAAGCGAGGTGAACCACAGGTGCGGGAGATAGGGTCGCACTTGCATAGCTACATTGCTAAAAGCTATATGAGCACTTTGCCTCCACTGGGATTTTACAGCAAGATAGCTAACCCATGTTAGTTATTCTGCTGTAAACACACTCCTTTTTTGGTCTGTGACCACGTATTAGTGCAGATGCTTACAAGTTCACTGACCAGTACATGAACTTGGCAAAGTTGTTGCTAGTGCACTAGGCGCTAGATATTTACATAAATATATTCCAGCTACTACAGATACATCCCAATCGAGTACAAGATAATGAATAGGGATGTTTTGCCCAAGATATCAGGAACAAGGGGAAGTAACAGAGGTCATGAAACACGTAGGCTGGAATGTAAGTTGTTTATCCCAGTTGTTTGTCTCAGTCTATAAATGGCAGGGGACGGCAGAAATTCCCACTGCTGACTGAGCTGCTCCTTGCCACTGGGCACTTGTGTTAATGTATCTGTAGCTCCTATGGGATGCTAGTATTGTGACCAGACGGCAATAAACCTGGCCGAGTGCCTTTGTCCCCAAACCAAGCCCGTGGTCTTTCTTTTTGAGTAACATCGTGGCCTGCTGAATTAGCAGGCTGCACTGCGAGTATGGCTCTCCCAGGACAGAAGCACTGAGCAACCTTACCCAGGCACTGACATTCCAGCCTTCTACACTTAGCAACACCTTGCTTTGTGTGTGAGTGGGTGATGTAGCCACCTAGTCACTGGCTCTCAGAGTGGATATGGGAAATCCAACTACAAGCCACTCCTATAAATAAATATAAAATAGACAAATTGGATTCTCCCAATTTAAAGTCAAACCCACTAAAAGACTGGAGATATAATATTAAGCCAAACATCAAGACACCTCAAACCCAAACAAAAATACAATATTTGACTATCCACTTACAGACTCCACAGTCACTGCAGCAATCCATCAACCCGGTCTGCCAGACATTACTTTGTGCAGTAGCCACAGAAAATTGGGGCTGTACAAAGATGACAGGTTGAGAATTCATTTTTAGTTTCACAAGATGAGTTCAGAAGTTTAATTTCTGAAAGGAAAACAATAAAAGGAATGGTTTGAAATAGTCTGTTAGGGACTAGCTGTGTCACAAATAGTCAGGGTGTCTAATGTCATTGTGGTGATGTAATTAGAGGAATGTTACCCACATCTCTTTGTGAAATGGCATGTTTCTCACTTCATTGGAAGCAATGCTATCCACTGGATAACTGGCCAAATTGTTGTCGACAGAGATAGACCACGAATTAATTTGGCCCAGTTTCTTCTGTCCAGATTATGAATAGGTGTACATTTTCATCCAAAAAGCCCATCTCTCCCTAACATCACATTGGGGCATAGTTCAGTCCTGATTCAAAGGAAAGGGTGCCACTAACTAATGGCCAACGTATCTTCCAGCAACACCTAACGGTTCCCTGGTCATCACCCATGTGAGTCCTGGCCTACTCTGGTCATCCGTTCCGTGTGATCCGAGACCATCACAACACAAATACTATGGAGGTTATTGCAGAAATGGAACTCTCGCTCTTCCTGCTGTTCGCAAAGAGGCAGATTAGCTCCAAGAACCAGGATTTTCCTGCTGCAGCCAACAAAATTCTGAGATGTCATTTACTCAGGCAAACTTCTTTTGAGTTCAGTGGTGGTCTGACTAAAATCAGGAATTACTCTGGCACCAACAAACAGCTTTCAGACATTTTGAAACAACAGTGTACATTAGTACATATTGAAAATATAGCTGTCAAAGGCACCCATCACCTTAAAAAAAAATCACTGAAGTCTGAAAATGTTTCAGCTACTATTGTTATATGTAACATCTAAGATGATTATCAGTGAAAGATTAAAGAAAACATTTTTCTGATTTCTCAATTTGTTTACTTTGTACATCTAACTGCAGCCAGTTTTACTGTTTCCCCTGTACAGTCACTCACTCACTTTCCCTTGTTATTTTCTGAATTTTTCACTCCGCAACAGGGGAGAGAAGCACATAAGAATGGACATATGGGGTCAGACCAAAGGTCTGTCTAGCCCAGTATTCTGTCCTCCAACAGTGGCCAATGCCAGGCGCCCCAGAAGGAATGAACAGAACAGGTAATCATCAAGTGGTCCTTCTCCTGTTGCCCATTCCCAGCTTCTGGCAAACAGAGGCTAGGGACACCATTCCTGCCCATCCTGGCTAATAGCCATGAATTTATCTAGTTCTTTTTTTTAACTCTGTTAGTCTTGGCCTTCACAACATCCTCTGGCAAAGAATTCTACAGGTTGACTGTGCGTTGCGGTGAAGAAATGCTTCCTTTTGTTTGTTTTAAACCTGCTGCCTATTAATTTCATTTGGTGACCCCCAAGTTCTTGTGCTATGAGAAGGCGTAAGTAACACTTCCTTATTTACTTTCTCCACACCAGTCATGATTTTATAGACCTCCATCATATCCCCCCTTAGTCATCTCTTTTCCAAGCTGAAAAGTCCCAGTCTTATTAATCTCTCTTCATATGGAAGCTATTCCATACCCCGAATAATTTTTGTTGCCCTTTTCTGAACCTGTTCCAATTCCAATATATCTTTTTTGAGACAGGGTGATCACATCTGCTCACAGAATTCCAGTGTAGATGTACCCTGAGGATCCTGGTACTGATGTGATACAAATATATTAAATAACAACAGGATTGGGATGAAGATACATTTATATTATTCTGTTTTCATTTTTTCCTTGTTCCACATGTGGCAGCACTCTTAGTTCTCCAAAGACAGGACTTTGCCGTTACTTGCACAACTGTAATTTGCTTGGCAACACCCCTTGCCCCTTGGTAACATGATTCCTGGTGTTTGAACCTACATCAACATCTGGTGTCCTACGCACTAGGTGAAATTTCCTTCAGTAAAGGGCTTCCTTATTTCCATAATGTTTTATTAGAGAAGTATCTTAATTATACCACAATAAAAGATGTGATATGAGAACAGGGCAATAAATTGTGTTCAAGATCCATTTTCGGTAAGCAGCAGATATATGACTGTGAAACCCTCATTTAGCCAATCATCTTTTTATATGTTGTATGATTCACAGGTATTGGGGACATTGAAATGTCAACAGAAACTCATTACTGATTGCCTCACTAATCTGCAAGTGCTAACAGTTAAAAGCAAGCCTGTGTGTTTCTTGTTTCTAAAATAAATAGTTATCAAGCTGTAAAAATAAAACCTCACTTTCTTCCTGATAATTGAACAATAGGTCTTTGAAGAACAAAGGGCCTCCAGTCTGACTATGATTTTAATAACATTGCTTCCTTCTTGCAGATCAGAAACATGACAGACCACTTCCAGTGAAAACACTGTGGGCAAAATTCTGACCTATTGTTCACATATTAACTGCATGGGTAGAAAATAATAAAAGTATCAAACACACACCATAAACATAAAATCAGGCCTTCATTATGCTGACTCTTACAAGATGCGTATACTGCCCCATATACAGTTTCCATGTCACTTAAGCTACAGGTCCATTCACATGCCTTCTCCTCTCTTCACTAAGAGGTATTGCAAAGTTGGCACTCTGCCATTACTGGTACTTTACACATCTCGGTGACCGAACAAGATTGCGGGTGAAGAGATCATTGCATCTTTCAAGAGGGCAGAAAATAGGTGAAGGAGGATAGAGCATGCTGAAAACAGCAAGCGACATATGCCTTCTCTTAAAACATGGATAATAATATCAAAGCACATAGGATAGAAAGAACCTTGAATCTTTCTGAAAAATGTTTCACAACCCCAATACCATTAGTAAGATGTATTTTGTCTCCACTGGTCATTTTGAAATATAGGTAGTCAAATTTAAACTGTAGCAAAGTTCATTTTTCCGTAAAATCAGCCTCCAACTGTCTGAGAAATATCGACTTTGATGCATTCATACAGTCTGAACGGTGGCAGGCAAAAAAACAAACAAAAATGACTTTCTGCTACCCACCCTGGGTGCATAATTTTGTCAAATACCTGTTATTAGGATTTACAGCATATTTCATTTTGCCTTAATTGGTTTGTTGAGCAGAAAACAAAACATTCTCATTTTTTACTAACTTCCCTTCCCAGAAATAGCCATCTAAGTAGCTGATAGCTCTTGAAAGTTTTAATATACTGAGCTTTGCCAAACTCAAAGAAATATGCACATACCAGTTGCAGAGCAGTCTTGAAGAGAGAAAGCGTTCCCTTTTCCTGGTTGAACTTCAGCCAAGTCACTTGTATATATTCCATGCGCTACACAAATTGGCAATGTAAACTGATCATGCGGCTTTCGAAGACTGCCGTCATTGGCTACTTGTAATCAAGCAGTTTGAGTACAGGATATCTTTTACCATATTTTTAAAGAACTGTCAGCTGTTTTTCCATCATAAAATGATGTACATCAAATACGAAATAAATCTGTTATGCAACACCAAGGATGAAATTTTAATCTTAAAAAATTAAAAGGCATAGTTGAAGTGGAAGAGGGGCCGACGTAAGAGGAAATTTGTTGAAAATGGGGGAGGTCTGTGGCTCAGGAGTACTTTAGGTATACGGGTGGTGGGCCACTGTTTTCCGCAGTTTGTCAGGTCTGTCATCTATTGCCTTGTATTATTGACCACCGTAAAGTATCTATGGTTACAGCGTGTGTAAAAGTGTTATACAAGGAGAGGAAAATTAATTCTTCAGGGCCCCATCCATGTGATGGTAAAAGAAACAAACAAACAATGTGGTTGTTGCTTTGCAGGTACCGCTACAGAACATCACCAAGTATGTAATCCTCCTAATGCTTCTGTTAATGTTAGTTACTTACTCTTTCTGAGGCCCTCCTGAAAAATTATTAGAAAGTTAGGCAAACCAATGGGGGGAAATAATGCTTCATAAAACTGTGGAGGGTTTGTTTGACAAACTCTCGGCCATGCGAAAGCATGAGAGCTCACAAAGAATGGACACAAAGCTGTTTCACTAAAATTAAGATTTATCAGTTGTCAAAGTTTTCACTAAAATTCAGGCCAGCTCTCTTATTTCTATGCCCTGTTTTTTCACGTTAAACGTTGAAAAGTTTATGACAGTTTATTTTTTAAAACCTTGTTTGATGTTGTCATAAATATAAAGGGAAGGGTAAACCCCTTTGAAAACCCTCCTGGCCAGGGGAAAGCTCCTCTCACCTGTAAAGGGTTAAGAAGCTAAAGGTAACCTCGCTGGCACCTGACCAAAATGACCAATGAGGAGATAAGATACTTTCAAAAGCTGGGAGGAGGGAGAGAAACAAAGGGTCTGTGTGGCTGTCTATATGCTGTGGTTTTTCTGCCGGGGATAGACCAGGAATGGAGTCTTAGAACTTTTAGAAAAGGAGTACTTGTGGCACCTTAGAGACTAACCAATTTATTTGAGCATGAGCTTTTGTGAGCTACAGCTCACTTCATCAGATGTATACCGTGGAAACTGCAGCAGACTTTATATACACACACAGAATATGAAACAATACCTCCTCCCACCCCACTGTCCTGCTGGTAATAGCTTACCAGAGTTGTCACTTTGGATGGGCTAGCACCAGCAGGAGAGTGAATTTGTGTGGGGGGGTGGAGGGTGAGAAAACCTGGATTTGTGCTGGAAATGGCCCACCTGTTGATCACTTTAGATAAGCTATTACCAGCAGGACAGTGGGGTGGGAGGAGGTATTGTTTCATATTCTGTGTGTATATATAAAGTCTGCTGCAGTTTCCACGGTATACATCTGATGAAGTGAGCTGTAGCTCACGAAAGCTCATGCTCAAATAAATTGGTTAGTCTCTAAGGTGCCACAAGTACTCCTTTTCTTTTTGCGAATACAGACTAACACGGCTGTTCCTCTGAAACCTTAGAACTTTTAGTAAGTAATCTAGCTTGGTATGTGTTAGATTATGATTTCTTTAAATGGCTGAGAAAAGAATTGTGCTGAATAGAATAACTATTTCTGTCTGTGTATCTTTTTTGTAACTTAAGGTTTTGCCTAGAGGGGTTCTCTATGTTTTGAATCTAATTACCCTGTAAGATATCTACCATCCTGATTTTACAGGGGGGATTTCTTTATTTCTATTTACTTCTATTTTTATTAAAAGTCTTCTTGTAAGAAAACTGAATGCTTTTTCATTGTTCTCAGATCCAAGGGTTTGGGTCTGTGGTCACCTATGCAAATTGGTGAGGCTTTTTATCCAACATTTCCCAGGAAAGGGGGGGGTGCAAGTGTTGTGAGGATTGTTCATTGTTCTTAAGATCCAAGGGTCTGAGTCTGTAGTCACCTAGGCAAATTGGTGAGGCTTTTTACCAAACCTTGTCCAGGAAGTGGGGTGCAAGGTTTTGGGAAGTATTTTGGGGGGAAAGACGCGTCCAAACAGCTCTTCCCCAGTAACCAGTATTAGTTTGGTGGTGGTAGCGGCCAATCCAAGGACCACAGGTGGAATATTTTGTACCTTGGGGAAGTTTTGACCTAAGCTGGTAAAGATAAGCTTAGGAGGTTTTTCATGCAGGTCCCCACATCTGTACCCTAGAGTTCAGAGTGGGGGAGGAACCTTGACAGATGTCCTTTCTTATGTCACTGGATCTTTGATTAAAAGCGGTCTGTTCATCAGTAGGATGTGGAGAAGATGCAGTTTTAGAAAAACAACTCAGGAAAAGAGGGGAGGGGTGTATGGAGTGGATGTAAGAGTTCATCCCTCTTCAGATAACAGTGCTGGGCCCAACAGCTTCGCTCTCTACATGAAGCTACAAAGCTATGGCTTCTCTGTTAAATTTTTTTTTTTTTTGTAAAATGTCTCTGTAAATGAGGGGTTTTATATTGCACTCTCGTATCTGAAACGTTCTTTAAAATCTTCAGATGATGAGCCTACTACACAGTTTTGGCCTATCTTTGTAAATTGCATTTAGAGAAGTTTTTCTTGATTCGTGTTTTTTGCATGCTGGGCGATTTATTTAGACAAAGCTCTAAAAATAAGCTAACCTTTTTTCTTTTCTTTTTTTTTAAAGTTGAGATAACAATAGCTCTTTGAAACATTGTCCAGCAATTTTTATTCACAAGACCTCTTTGGTTAAGACAATATTAAAATTTTTTGGGGGGTGGGGGGGTGTTAGATGTTACAGTTTTAAAGGCACTATACACTGTAAAGTTTTATATAAACTGCAGAAAAATTAATTCTCTGGGACCTCTTCAATTGGATGATAAATAAAATGGAAAAAATAATTATTTTGCAGACCACTCTATAAACTATTGCTACAAATGTAAGGATGTTGATGCATTTTGATTCTCACATGACATTTTTAGCCATTGAAAAAAATGTCTGGGCTTGCAGTTTTGGACTGGAGTAGCTATACAATGCTGACATTGGCTTGCACCTTACCATTCTTGTAGGTTTCGTGTTTAATTACTGCTGTTCTTTTAGGGGCCAACTTATGCCTTAGGTTACTACGAAACAACAGTTGTTGCTTTTGACGTACTTCTCTAAAATACCACTAAGCATATAAAGAGAAGCATTTTTGTTGTATTACAAGGTTTTTCATCTTAGTCAGAAATGACCCATCTCACCATTTGGCTCTGGTATGTATGCTAAATCCTCCTGATGCCTTTGTAGGTGTCACCCCTCTGAGAAACTGAGTAGACAGTTGGAAAAACAAAGGGGCATCAGAGGAATATGTTGCCTCAGGTTTGGGAGAGCTGTCTGTTTACCCATGCTAAACAGACAACTACCAAAGATTCCTCTCAAATCCAGACCAAATCTCTAATCTGCATTGTCTTGTTTTTTCATGTTTCAGAGTAGCAGCTGTGTTAATCTGTATTCGCAAAAATGAATCCGATGAAGTGAGCTGTAGCTCACGAAAGCTTATGCTCAAATAAATTGGTTCGTCTCTAAGGTGCCACAAGTACTCCTTTTCTTTTTGTTTTTTCATGTTTCCTTTAAAAGTTGCTCTGGGTTACTCTGTGTGGATTTGTGTGTGTAAATGTGTTGGATTATTTTTAATTTCTTTTTTCTATTCATTCAATGGGCAAAAAATAGTTGTTAATGCAAAATATTTACCACTAAAGCACATTAGATATATTGAGTCTTAAGAACATTTTGTTTGTATCTACTGCCTCCCAAATACTAAAAATACAGGTTCCCTTACTACTTCATTGCTGTTTTAATTTTATTTGTTAAAGCCAAGTTTAATCATTTTAATAAATTACATTCCATCTATACCTTAAATGCTGAAACCTTACAGTTTTACTTGAACAAAAAGGACATTGTTTGTTGAAACAGATGTAAAATGTTAAAGATTCTTTTATATAGAATGTTTTAAACTAGGCTTGCATTTTGTCTCCTGCTTGTGTGTATTATCCATTACCCCATTAGATTTCCTTTAGGTTAGGCTGTGTGTGCACGCATTTGTGTTTTACATAATTTAATACTGAAAAACAGATATGAATGTGTTTGTGTGGGTGATTTATCTACAAAATAATATAAAACTAGTCTGAATGTATGTTCTGGATGGTTTGTCTTTTAAACAGTATACAATTTGGTTTGAATGTATGCTTAATTGTTCTGGGAAGGAGGAGAAGGAAGGGGATGGATACACATGTACGTAATACGTGTGTGACTGTGTGTGTATATGAGAGAGCTCTTGCAAGTCTTGCATGCACAGCCTTGCTATGTGTCCTTTAGAACAGAATTAATACCTTTTTCTGTATTTTATACAAATTATTTATCTGTGTTACCTAGTGTCATAACTGACATAGCTACCCTGAAGAGTTCAGGAAACAAACCAACAAAAACAACAGTTACTTACCTCTCCAGTAACTGCTGTTCTTCAGGATGTATTTTGGACACATATATTCCACTGCAGGTGTCTATGCGCCCAGTGCACTTGAGTAGGAGAATTCTGACAGGGCGGGGCATGCACCTGCCACGTCTTTGTCCTTGTAGCTGAGGGCATAAAGGGCAGGGCTGCTCCGACTCCCTCTCATTTCCTTTGCACCAGGAAGATGACGACACTTCCAAAGTAGGGAAGAAAGCGAGGTCATAGGAATGTTTATGTACACAACATCTCAAAATACAACAGTTACTGTAAAGGCAATTAACCATTTTTTCTCCTACTAGTGATTGTGCAAATATACATTTTACTGTAGGCGGCTCACTAGTGGATTTCTTGCAGGAAGTGGGAACAGGGAATGAAGTACAGACTTGCTGAAGTCCACATTGGCTGGTTGTAGTGGTCCCTCACTCTCGAGTAGGGAGGGAAGCCACTCTGCCTCACTACTGGCAAACCGCAAATAACAGTCTTTTAGGGGAGAGCTCCAGCCCCCTGGATGGGGTGAAGCATGACAGTCTTTAGACCACAGCCACCAGGCTGGGGCAGACAGTAATTAACAGCCTATAATCAGCAGTCCAGCAGGGAGCTCTGTCCCTCTGGGCAGGCCAGAGCCACAAACAGTCTTTAGCCAACAGCCACCTGGCTGGGGCAGACAGCTACAAACAGTCTGTAGATGGGCTCTGGCTCCCTCTGGATGAGGCAGAGGCACAAACAGTTAGGGCTCTGGCCTGTTTCAAGGCAGAGATGTAGCACTCTAAGCCCAGGCCCCCAACCAGGGTTAGGTGGCAAACAGTTAGGGCTCTTGCAGGGAGTAAGCAAGACTTCGTGAGCACCGAAGCAGTCTAGGGGCTCAGGCAGGGAGTAAGCACCAATACAGATTTCCTGGCCTATGGTGGGGAGGTTGCTACCCCAGGGGTGAGATGGCAGGGGATAGGGGGATGCAGGCCCGCCTGACTCCACCATGTCCCAGCCAAGGCCCTAACAGTGGCAAAGTGATCTGTCACTGGGTCAGCAGGGAATCCATCTGCAACATGCTGACTCACACTCTGGTAGCAGAACCTAGGGTTACCATATTTGAACATTCAAAAAAGAGGACACTCCACCGGGGTGGGGGGGGATTTGCTCTTGCCCCCTGGCCCTGACCCCGCCCGAACTCCATCCCTTCCCCGCCCCCATTCCAACCCCTTCCCCAAATCCCCACCCCGGCCCCGCCTCCTCCCCTGAGCGCGCCACATTCCCCCTCCTTCCCCCCCTTCCCAGCCACATGAAACAGCTGTTTCGCAGCACAAGTGCTGGGAGCTAGGGAGAAAAAGCAGGCACTCTCTCAAGTGATCAATATTCATTTTCTTTCTAGAATGATCAACATTCACTCTCTTTCTTGAATGATCAACTCTTCTTCGGGGAAAAATAATAATGGCAAAATCCCAGATGTTTTTAGATATTTAAAAATTCCTCCAGGACTGCAATTTTAAGAACCAAAAAAGCCGGACATGTCCGGGAAAATACGGACGTATGGTAACCCTACAGAACCGGACTAGAGTCTGTTTCCCCTGGGCTATTTCCTACAACAGTTTGGGTGTAGAGTCCCATGGTCCAAAGATCCCCGGTCTCCTCTGGGTATTTGGCCACTGGTCACTCCAGCAGCTCGTCAGGGTCTTCATCTGCTTCCACTGATGGCAAGGTATCCATCCACTCTGGGTCTGGGCCAAGCTCTTGCAGAGATGTCTGCTCCCTAGAAAAGATGTTCGCTGTCTCCTGTTTATTTGAGCATAAGCTTTCGTGAGCTACAGCTCACTTCATTAGTCTCTAAGGTGCCACAAGTACTCCTTTTCTTTTTGCGAATACAGACTAACATGGCTGTTACTCTGAAAGCTCTCTCCTGTGGCTCAGCAGCAACTGAGCTCCAGGGTTCTCCCTTTCTACTTCATGTCCTGCCCTGGTATCTCCGGTGAGGGGGGCAGGACAGGTTTGGCTCCTCCCACTTAGGGACGTGTAGTGGTCCCTCATACTCCAGTTTGGAGGGAGGCCATTCTGCCTCACTACACTCATGAAGTTGGAGCGATGACACTGGAGAACAGATGACCACATGGCTGTCTTTCAGATGTCCACAGTCAGAATGTTGCTTAGAAGGGCTCTCAAGATTACCTGAATCCTTATCTTATTTGGAAGATTTATGAACTGACAGATATAATAGGATCTTATGCAAGATATCCAATGCAATAATCTCGATACTGAGAATGGTCACCCATTTAGTTTTTCTGGGATGGTCACACAAGGTCTAGGAGAGACTCTAAATGGTTTGGTTCTATGGACATAGAAAGGGTGTAAACTCTCCTCACCTGTGTTAGCATGAAGCTAAAAAACAAACAAACAAAAACAGCAGCAAATGAACAGTGTGGTTCACATGAAAGTCTGAAATTACTTTTGACATAAATTTGGCATATGGCCTCAAAGAGATTTTATCCTTGTGAAAAATAGCAAATGGACGTTCTGCCAATAGCGTTTGCATCCCAGACACTCTCGTGGCTGATGTAATAGCCACTAAAAATGCTAAAAGAAAAGGAGTATTTGTGGCACCTTAGAGACTAACAAATTTATTAGAGCATGAGCTTTCATGAGGTACAGCTCACTTCATCAGATGCATACAGTGGAAAATATAGTGGGGAGATTTTATATACACAGAGAACATGAAACAATGGGTGCTACCGTACAGACTGTAACAAGAGTGATCAGGAAAGGTGAGCTATTACCAGCAGGAAAGCGGGGTGGGGGGAGGGGGCAAGAGAGAACCTTTTGTAATGATAATCAAGGTGGGCCATTTCCAGCAGTTTACAAGGACAGTAGGAGGGGAAAGTAAAACTATTTTGCTGTCATAGCATTATCCTCCATAATGGCAACTATGGCATCATCTATCTTCCCAATTTGGTGTTTGATAGGCTTTATCAACTTTCCCATAGTGTGGCACTCAGTGGTTTCAGTGTCAGAGAGAATGTTCCCAGATATTGCTTCAAAATTTGCCATTGATGAGTTGATGCAGAGAAAAATACATAGATGCTTTGAATTACATTAAAAAATTCTGCAGCCTCAGTAGAAGCTGATGCTGCATCACTGATCACCAAGTTCAGTGAATGAGAACTGCATGGGACAAAAAGACCTCGAGGGTTTAACTCTCGGATCCGTGTCTGCACTCCTCCATTCTTTCCTCTCATGTTGGCACCGTTATCGTAGCCCTGACCTCTCATGTCAGCTGTCACAGTTCCCGTATCTTCCAGCTTTTTAAGAAACACATTTGTCATACCAGCTCCTGTAGTATCATCAATGTCAACAAATTCTAGAAAATGCTCTCTGACAGTCACCATTGCAGGGACATTTTCACTGGGTTCTGTTGTGGTTACAAAACACACCATTAAAGTCATTTGTTCTATATGGCAGATGTCAGGTGTGCAGTCCAGAATAACAGACTAATATCCTGCTGACTTCAGATCTGCCACAATCTTCTGTTTGACTTTTGTTGCCAGTAACTGTATGATCTCATTTTGAATTGTTTTTCCAAGGTAGTGGTGTGTGTACATTTCTTGGGTGGTCACTCTTCTTAGATGCTCCTGGAGTACAGTATCAAACTCAGCCATCAGCTCCACAATTTTAAGGAAGTTTCCATTGTTTGGCACATACAGCTGATCTGAAGTGCCACGCAGTGCTAGGTTTGGGGTAGCAAGCATTCTCACCATGGCAACAAGCCTTTTTCAGAACATTTTGCCAGTAAAGAGGCTCTGATGCAATCTTCTCTTGATGCTGATTGTCTGTGGTGGCCTTTAACCTTAGTCTCATCTCAAGCTCTTTCCACCTATGGAATGCTCTCTCGTGATTTGCTGCCATCTCATGGCATGCCAGATTTCTAGCCAGATTTTTCCAGTCCTTTGTTCCTGTAGAACCCAATGTGGCTGGAACATTAGATTGGAAGAGTTTGCAACAAAAACAGTATGCAGCATTCTGGGTTTTGGAGCACATAAGCCATGGCTTCTCCACTTTGTCACCACTGGGGATTTCACGCCAGTAATGTGTTGTATGGAAACTTCTATTTTCATTGTCTTTGGGGAACATGAAGTTTTTCACTTGCTGTAGCCCATGCAGTACAAGGAAGTCCCTCGGGCTACTGCTCAAGTGGGTCCACAGTCCTGGATCATCTAGACTTTTAAGGAACTAAACTCAGCAGAACTGTTTCTTATGCCTCCACCACACTCTTCTCTGATCTACAGTTTTCTTCGGGAATGTGCATGGTTAAATCCCTTTGAGATGGAGATATGGATGCTGCAGTAGCTGCCAGGTCACCTGCACTCTGGCTAACTGGAAGATCAGGCATCTCCTCACCACTCACATCCTCACTGGGGCTGGAAGGCTCACCGTGAACATTGGTGTCTATGTATCTCAGGAGAGCTCCTTCCTGCTTAGATAGAAAAGCTTCCTTTGCTTTCTTTCTTTTTCTGAATGCTGCCCCAGAAGGGCGTTTTCTTCTTTCACTCATGACTGCTTTTCTGTGCCAGCTGTAGTGACTCTCAGCACTCAGTTGAAGGGGACAAATAAGCAGGCTGGTAGCAGGGCCTGAGTGAGGGAAGATATCAGCATCTTAAGGGCCTAACTGGCTCCTACTACTTCAGTGGACTGCCTGTTCTCCTCAAGTGGGTCCAGGGAAGCAGCAGGAAACAGGAAGCTCCCTGAGAAGCTGGGGTTAATCAGTCCAGGCTCCTGGGGGTGCTAGAGAGGTACATAAGAGGCTCCTCCTCCTCTCTCTCCCTGCGGTTCCTGCTGCTTTCTGTTGTTTCCTCTCACCTTTTCTCCTGCCTGCCTGCTATGTGTCTTGTGCCCTCCTTCCTCCAGCACAGCACTCCACCATCTCTGTGCATCTAGAGCAGAGAGAATACATATGCACCAGCAGCAGACACACTTTTCTACACTCTGGGTCCTAGTGGCGCCCCCCACCCCCCACAGTCTGGCAACTGAGGTGGCTGCCTCAGTTTGCCTCATGGTAAGGCCAGCCCTGAGTCTACCTGACCAAGAAAGGGAAGTGCATCTTTGCTCACTGACTTGCCAATCTAGTAAGGAGAGCTTTATACTAGGTTCAAAGGGGACAGGTGACAAAAGCCCCCAGGTAACCATAAAAAAAAAAGGGTGACCTTAACAGAAGGCCTTGGGGAGGGGACATGGCAAATTACAGTAGGGTCATAGGAGCAACACGAGGGAAATCAGTGCGAGAATCTGCTTAATATCTTAGATGTTGATACGTAAATGCAAGGAGTATGTGGAATAAATGGGAAGAACTGAATGTATGAGTACATAAGCTAAATTATGAGTTAATTGGTGTCACAGAGACTTCATGGGATAAGTCTCGTGACTGGAATATTGGTATAGAGGGGCATAGTTTGTTCAGGAAGGCCAGGCAGAATAGAAAAGGAGGAGTTGTTGCATTATACATCAAGAATAGATACACTTGTTCTGAGGTCCAGAAGGAGTTGAGAGGCAGACCAGTTGAAAGTCTCTGGGTAAAGATAAAAGGGGTTAAAATATATGGGGACATCTGGGTAGGAGTCTACTATAAACCACAAAGTCAGGAAGAGGAGTTGGATGAGTCAGTTCTAAAACAAACGAATACCTTAACCACAAGACCAGATAGTAATGGGGGACTTTAACTACCCAGACATCTGTTGGGAAAGTAATATGGCAAAACATGAAATTTCCAAGAAGTTCTTGAAATGTATTGGGGACAACTTTTTATTTCTGAAAAAGGAAGAAGAAACCAACAGAACAGACATTTTAGACTTGATTCTGACCAATAGGGAGGAATTAGTAGCGACTCTGAAGGTGGAAGGCAATTTGAGTAAAAGTGATCATGGAACGGTAGATTGCACTATTCTAAGTAAAGGAAGGAGTGAGAGCAGCAGAATAAGGACAATGGACATCAGAAAAGCAGACTTTAACAAATTCGAAGAACTGGTGGGTATGGTCCCATGGGAAAAAGTTGTTCAGGAGAGCTGGCAGTTTCTCAAGGAGACAATGTTAAAAGGCACAACTGCAAACTATCCTGATGAGAAGAAAAGACAAGAAAGATAATAAGAGGCAAATATGGCTCTATCAGGAGCTCTTTAATGAACTGAAAATCAAAAAGGAATCCTACAAAAAGTGGAAATGCGCACACTTCTAAGGAGGAGTACAAAGGAATAACAAAGCATGTAGGGACAAAATCAGAAAGGCTATAGCACAAAATGAATTACACCTAGCAAGGAATATAAAACGCAATAGGAAGAGCTTTTATAAATATATTAGGAGCAAAAGAAAGACGAAGGAAAGTATAGGTCCACTACTTAGCAGAGGAAAGCTAATAACGTAGGAGAGGTGTTTAATGCCTATTTTGCTTCAGTCTTCACTAAAAAGATTAACGGTGACCAGATACTCAACACAATTAATATTAACAACAAGGGGGAATGGCTGCAAGGCAAAGTAGGGAAAGAAGAGGTTAAAAATATTTAGACAAGTTAGATGTACTCAAATGGGCAGGGCCTGATGAAAGTCATCCTAGGGTACTTAAAGAACTAGCTGAAGCAATCTCAGAAGTGCTACCAATCATCCTTGAGAACTCATGGAGGATGCGTGAGGTCCCAGAGGACTGAAGAAGGGAAGACTACGTACCTATCTTCAAAAAGGGGAACAAAGAAGAGCTGGGGAATTATAGACCAGTCAGTCTAACTTTGATACCTGGAAAGATACTGAACTAATTATTAAACAATCACTTTGTAAGCACCCAGAGGATAACAGGGTTATAAGGACTAGCCAGCACAGGTTTGTCAAGAACAAATCATGCCAGACCAACCTAATTTCCTTCTTTGACTGTGTTTCTGGCCTAGTGGATGGGGGGAGCTATAGATGGGATATATCTTGATTTTAGCTAAGCTTTTGGCACAGCTCCACATAATATTCCCACAAGCAAATGAGGAAAAAGCAGTCTAGATGAAATTACTATAAGGTGGGTGCACAACTGGGTGAAAGACTACACTCAAAGTTATCAATGGTTCGCTGTGAGACTTGAAGAGCATATCTAGTAGGGCAGTGGCGCGAAGCCTTTCCAGACTACTGTACCCCTTTCAGGAGTCTGATTTGTCTTGTGTAGCCCCAAGTTTCACCTTACTTAAAAAACTACTTGCTTACAAAATCAGACATAAAAATACAGAAGAGTCACAACACACTATTACTGAAAAATTGGGTACTTTCTCATTTTTACCATATAATCATATAATAAAATAAATCAATTGGAATATAAATATAAATATTATACTTACATTTCAGTGTATAGTATATAGAGCAGTATAAACAAGTCACTGTCTGATGACTCGTACTTTTTTTGTAGCCTGTTGTAAAACTAGGTAAATATCTGGATGTGTTGATGTATCTTCTGGAAGACCTCTACTTACCCCTGGGGGCATGCATACTCCTGGTTGAGAGCCACTGTAGTAGGGTCCTGGGTCCAGTACTATTCAATGATCAAGACAATGGAATGGAGCACACATTTATAAATTTGCAGATGGCACCAAGCTGGGAGGAGAGGATTATAATTGAAAATGACTGTGACAAACTGGAGAATTGGTCTGAAATCAACAAGATGAAATTCCATAAAGATAAGTGCAAAGTACTTCACTTAGGAAGGAAAAAACAAATGCACAACTACAAAATGGAGAATAACTGGCCAGGTGGTAGTACTGCTGAAAACGATCTAGGGGTCTGTGGCAGGATGGTCACCCCATCATGCCTCAAAGGGCTTGAAACAGCCCTAAGAGAGGGCTATAGCCAGAGGAAAGCTAGGCTGATTGGGGGAAGTAGCCACTGGTGGGGCCATGCCCCAGTCAGGCCACAGCTGGCCCTTTTAGAGGGCTGTTAGCCAGGAGCTGAGACAGACACTCTCTCTAGCTACTTGGAGAGAGGAGAACCTGGCTGCCTGGGAAGCTGAGGAGGGTACCTAGGGCAGAGCAGTGCTGGGGAAGGGCAGAGGGAACTGGGGAGCTCCAGCCTAGCAGAGCCCCAGGCTGCAGGCCGAGGCAAAGGCCCCGAAAGGGTACTAAGACTGCAGAGGAGCAGCCCAGACCTAGACAGAGGCAGCTGGTCTGACCCCGCCCTTGCCAGTGATGACTGGTACAGACTGCAGTCTGCCCCAGGGAGCGGGGGCTAGATGATGACTGACAGTAGCCACTGAGGCAAGAGAGGTGTTGCCAGCACCCAGGGCCGAGAGGCTAAACAACAGCTGGAGTTGGTTCACTACCCGGTGTGCTACACCCAATAATCACAACGGGGTGGAGAAGCAGAAAAGTTTATTTGCAGCTGCAAAAAGGTACAGGGAGAATAAAATCTCAAATCCTGCACACAGAGCAGGAAGTTACACAGGCTTTTATACATCCTTTTTCCCAGCATACTTATCCAATAGCAAGCTGCCCTAAGTATCCATATAGCCAGCCAATCCAGTTCCAAGCTAGTTCCCTTGTTCTCTGTATCATTTCTTAAACCATACATAAAGCTGCTTTATTCAGCATTGTTCTTCCATATCTGCCCTGTTTGGCCTTGCTTAGTTTCAGGCAGCCTGACTCTGCAGCATATTGTTGCAGATCCTCAGCATAACTGCTGCGAGTGCCTCCAGGTGGGGGGCCAAAGACACTTGGGCCTAGTACGCAGAGCTGCTGCGAGTGCCTCCAGGCGGGAGGGGGGCCAAGGACACTTGGGCCTAGTGCGAGGGGGCTTCATCGACGCTCGTGGTCTTCCATCCCCTCGAGTTACCTAGTGGCCATGCCCCAGTGTCCCTAACAGAGGGATAAGGGGTTGGGGGTTCCCCGGGGAGGGGAGACCCAGATTCGGGGTTACAGGTAGAACCCTGATCTAGAATGGCACCGGGGTCCAGGAGGGACACGGGGGGCCAGTGGCGGGTGAGACACCTGCCTGAAGAGGGCGCTCCGGACTGGAAAGAGCTAATTCCCTGGATGACCGACAGGAGGCGCCACACCGGTGAGTCGTTGCCCTGTCACAGGGTCATAGTGGATCACAAATAAAATACTGTATTTGCGAGAGCTTCAAAATGAACCCAGGACAAAGGTCCATTCCTGCCTATGACTTCTAGATTATGTGGCTTCATGAATGTACGTGAGCCCACATGGCTGCCTTTATCTCAGGTGCTTGCAGGTCTGGTTCCACTCTGTAACATCCAAGCAGGCACTCTCTGGACATGCTGATTTGTGAACCTCAGTGAGTGCTTTCTTCCCTGGATTGGTGGGTGGACCCAGACAATGTCTGTGCCTGAGTTCTCTTCTGCAATCCAGAATCAACAACAATGACTCTTATCACAGATGCCACCACCATGAGTGCTCTTTGAAGACCGAAATACTGAACTTCATATTTCAGAAATGGGGTACACCTATCATACATCTTTTTGGTCGAAGGGTCTTCTCTACACCTTTACTCCAATTCTCTTGATCCCAAGGTTGATCAGAAAGCTAAAACAGGACCAGGCAACATTAATACTGATAGTCTCAGGTTGGCCAAGATTCTGTTGGTGTACAGATCTCCAAGACCTCTTGATACAACCTCCAATAACCAGGCCATTGATCAAGGGATTATTGTCCCAGAATCAGGGACACATTCTACATCCCAATCTGTAGAGTCTTCATAGAATTATAGACATATAGGGCTGGAAGGGACCTCAAGAAGCCATCAAGTCCAGCTTTCTACACTGAGGCAGGACAAAGTAGACATAGACAATCCCTGAGAGGTTTTTGTCCAACCTGTTCTTAAAAACCTCCAGTGATGGGGATTCCACAGCCTCCTTTGGAAGCCTGTTCCAGAGCTTCAGTACCTTTTATAGTTGGAAAGTTTTTCCTAATATCTTACCTAAATCTTCCTTCCTTAAACCCATTATTTGTTGTCCTACCTTCAGTGGACATAGTGAACAACTGATTACAGCCCTCTTTATAACTTCTCTTAACATATGTGAAGATTGTCCCCCCTCAGTCTTCTTTTCTCAAGATAAAACATGCCGATTTTTTTTAACTTTCTGTAGCCTTGCATGTAGTTATGGGTCACTTTAACTAATTACCCACCTCAAGGCGAGAGTCTTCATGACAGTAACTCCTCACTTAAAGTCGTCCCAGTTAACGTTGTTTTGTTGTTATGTTGCTGATCAATTAGGGAACATGCTTGTTTAAAGTTGTGCAATGCTCCCTTATAACACTGTTTGGCAGCTGCCTGCTTTGTCCACTCCTTGCCAGAAGAGCAGCCCATTGCAGCTAGCTGGTGGGGGCTTGGAACCTGGAACCAGGGTGGACCAACAGCCTCCCATCAGCTCCCCTCTCCCCTAAATTCCCTGTGCAGCAGCTGCCCAGCAGGCTATCAACTGCCAGTTCAGCTGTCCCTCCGCCCACTGCTATGTGCTGTCCCTCCTACCCTTGGCCTTGGAGCTGTTCCCGGGAGCCTCCTGCTTGCTGTGTGTGGGGGAGAGTGGGGCTAATGTCAGGGTGTCCCCCTCCCCCCTGATCCTGCACCCCACTTACCCCATCTCCATGGTGCGGGGGACACACGACAGGGCTCAGGACGGAGGGAGCTTCCTGGCAGCAGCAGCAGCTGCTGTCTCAACTTGCTGATCTACTTAAAAAGGCAAATTACTTAGAGTGGAGTCAGTGTACTTAAAGGGGCAATGCACATCTCTCTCTCTCTGACACAGTGTGTGTCTCTGTTTCTGTCTGCCATGCTGTCTCCCCTCCCTCCATTTGTGCTGCCTTGTGGAGTGTGAGGCTACATTAACAATAATGTGTTAACCCTTGAGGGCTCAGCCAAGTGCTAGTTCATCATGCTTCCGTCGATGTGCACGGGCTGAAATTGTGGAAAAGCAGCATCACTTGCCCCATAACCTCAGCCACGCTGAACACCAGGCCATCCACAGCCTCAGAAACAACTCTGACACCATAATCAAAAAGGCTGACAAAGGGGGTGCAGTCATCATCCTGAATAAGTTGGAATATGAACAAGAGGCTGCTAGGCAGCTCTCTAACTTCACATTCTACAAGCCATTACCCTCTGATCCCACTGAAGGTTACCAACAGAAACTACACCATCTGCTCAAGAAACTCCCTGAAAAAGCACAGGAACAGATCTGTGCAGACACATGCCTAGAACCCTCACCAGGGGTATTCTATCTGCTACCCAAGATCCATAAACCTGGAAATCCTGGACGCCCCATCATCTCAGGCATTGGCACCCTGACAGCAGGATTGTCTGGCTATGTAGACTCCCTCTTCAGGCCCGACACTACCAGCAATCCCAGCTATCTTTGAAACACCACTGACTTCCTGAGGAAACTACAATCCATTGGTGATCTTCCAGAAAATACCCTCCTGGCCACTATGGATGTAGAAGCCCTCTACACCAACATTCCACACAAAGATGGACTACAAGCCATCAGGAACAGTATCCCCGATACTGTCACGGCAAACCTGGTGGCTGAACTTTGTGACTTTGTCCTCACCCATAACTATTTCACATTCGGGGACAATGTATACCTTCAAGTCAGCGGCACTTCTCTGGGTACCCACATGGTCCCACCGTATGCCAACATTTTTATGGCTGACTTAGAACAACGCTTCCTTAGCTCTCGTCTCCTAACGCCCCAACTCTACTTGCGCTACATTGGTGACATCTTCATCATCTGGAAAAGAAGCCCTTGAGGAATTCCACCATGATTTCAACAATTTCCATCCCACCATCAACCTCAGCCTAGACCAATCCACACAAGCGGTCCATTTCCTGGATACTACTGTGCCTGGAAACCTACCGACTGCTATACTTACCTACATGCCTCCAGAAAGAAAAGGAGTACTTGTGGCACCTTAGAGACTAACAAACTTACCTACATGCCTCCAGCTTCCATCCAGGACACACCACAAGATCAATTGTCTACAGCCAAGCTCTAAGATACAACTGCATTGGCTCCAATCCCTCAGACAGAGACAAACACCTACAAGATCTTTGTCAAGCATTCTTAAAACTACAATACCCACCTGCTGAAGTGAAAGAACAGATTGACAGAGCCAGAAGAGTACCCAGAAGCCACCTACTACAGGACAGGCCCAACAAAGAAAATAACAGAACGCCACTAGCTGTCACCTTCAGCCCCCAACTAAAACCTCTCCAGCTCATGATCAAAGATTTACAACCTATCCTGAAAAATGATCCCTCACTCTCACAGATCTTGGGAGACAGGCCAGTCCTCACTTACAGACAGCCCCCCAACCTGAAGCAAATACTCACCAGCAACCACACAACAAAAACACTAACCCAGGAACCTATCCTTGTAACAAAGCCCAATGCCAACTCTGTCCACATATTTATTCAAGTGACACCATCATAGGACCTAATCACATTAGCCACGCCATCAGGGGCTCATTCACCTGCACATCTACCAATGTAATATATGCCATCATGTGCCAGCAATGCTCCTCTGCCATGTACATTGGCCAAACCGGACAGTCTCTACGCAAAAGAATAAATGGACACAAATCTGACATCAGGAATCATAACATTAAAAAACCGGTAGGAGAACACTTCAACCTCTCTGGCCACTCAGTAAAAGATTTAAGGTGGCAATTTTGCAAAAGAAAAGCTTCAAAAACAGACTCCAAGGAGAAACTGCTGAGCTTGAATTAATATGCAAACTAGATACCATTAACTTGGGTTTGAATAGAGACTCTGAGTGGCTGGGTCATTACACATATTGAATCTACTTCCTTAAGTATCCTCACACTTTCTTGTCAACTGTCTAAATGGGCCATCTTGATTATCACTACCAAAGTTTTTTTTCTCCTGATGATAATAGCTTATCTTAACTAATTAGCCTCTCACAGTTAGTATGGTAACTTCCAACTTATCTGTGTGTGTGTGTGTAATATATATATATACACACACATACACATCTCTTACTATATGTTCCATTCTATGCATCCGATGAAGTGGGCTGTAGCCCACAAAAGCTTATGCTCTAATAAATTTGTTAGTCTCTAAGGTGCCACAAGTACTCCTGTTCATTTAGCAGTACGGCATTCCCTGGGAAATATCCTACCCTCTTCCACCCTCTGACTTCACCACCTCAACCAAGCTTCACAATCATCATAGCTATGTACTGTATTAAATTGTTTGTTTAAAACTTATACTGTGTGTATATACACCTCTACCCCGATATAATGCGGTCTGATATAACGCGAATTCAGATATAATGTGGTAAAGCAGAGCTCCGGGGAGCGGGGCTGCTTTACCTCGTATATCCGAATTCGTGTTACAGCAAGTGGTTCCTCTGCGCCCGCCCTTACATGCTGAGCCCCTCCCCCAAAGTGGTCCTTGGGAGCCAAAAAATCTTACCTTCTTATAGGTGAGACCATGTTATATCGGGGTCGGGAGAGGAACAACTTCCCACCCCAGCTCACCTCTGCTCTGCCTCCACCTCCTCCCCTGAACGCGCCACCGCCGCTCCGCTTCCCCCCCCCTTCCCTCCCTCCCTTCCTTCCAGGCTTCCCGCGCCAAATAGCTGATTGACGCGGCAAGCCTGGAAGGGCGGGGGGGGGGGAGAAGCGGAGCGGCAGCAGCGCACTCAGGGGAGGAGGTGGAGGCAGAGCAGAGGTGAGCTGGGGTGGGAAGTTGTTCCTCTCCCGACCCCGATATAACGTGGTCTCATCTATAAGAAGGTAAGATTTTTTGGCTCCCAAGGACCACGTTATATCGGGGTGGGGGGGGGTGTACACACACACACACACACACACACACACAGGGTGTGTATGTGTATATATATAATATAGTCTTGTCTGGTGAAAAAAATTTCCCTAGAACCTAATCCCCCCATTTACATTAATTCTGATGCGGAAATTGGATTCGCTTAAAGTCACATTTTTCAGGAACATAACTGCAACGTTAAGAGAGGAGTTACTGTATTGGCAATGGCCAGAAACCTGTCCTGAGATCAGTAAGCAGTCACTGTGGCAGCACTGAGGACTGCTCCCATCAAGTTGATCTTTTGAACTGGACTAAAGTAGACTTTTCTGCATATATTCTGAGTACCAGATGAATGAACAGTGACTGGATTCGAAGAATGCTGTGCTTTACTTACTCCTTTGACTGGCCTCGGACCACCCAGTCATCCAGACAAGGAAAGACCTGGATACCCTAATAGTGGAGAAGGGAAGCTACCACTACATACGTTTGGTAAAAACTCTCTGTGCCAGTGAAGTGCCAAAGAGGAGTACCCTGCATTGGTAGTGAGAGTCTGACCATTAATTTCAGATACTTCCTGTGGCCACATGGAAATCAACATCCTGTGAATCAAGGGCAGAGAACCAGTCTCCGAAGTCCAGGGAGAGCATAACGGAATAAAGTGAAAGCATCCTGAACTTTAGCTTCCTGGTTAATTTCGTTAGCTTTCTCAAGTCCTGCCTGGGTGTTAGCCAACCCTCTTCCCCTCTTGTGAAAGAAGGTAGAATTAGCAGGAATAAATTCTTTTGCCTTCATATTGTGGAGATACTTTCTCTATGGCTCCCAAATTCCTGAGGCTGCACAATTTTCCAAAAAAGGCTCCAGAGGCGATCCTGGCAATTACAAGGTGGTAAGCCTAACTTCCATAGCAGGCAAATTGGTTGAAACTATAGCAAAGAATAGAATTAGACACATAGATGAACACAATATATTGGGGAAAAGTCAACAGGACTTTTCTAAAGGGAACTCACCAATATATTAGAATTCTTGGGGGGGGGGGTCAATGAACATGCGGACAAGAGTGATCCAGTGGATATAGTGTACTTGGACTTTCAGAAAGCCTTTGACAAGGTCCCGCACCAAAGTCTATTAAGCAGAGTAAGCAGTCATGGGATAAGAGGGAAGGTCCTCTTATAGACAGAAAACAAAGGGTAGGAATAAATTATCAGTTTTTGCAATGGGGAGAGGTAAATAGCAGGGGCCCCCACAGATCTGTACTGCAATCAGTGCTATTCAACATATTCATAAAGGATCTGGGAAAAGGGGTAAACAGTGAGGTGGCAGAGTCTGTAGACGATACAAAATTACTCAAGATAACTAAGTCCAAAGCAGACCGCAAAGAGTTACAAAGGGATCTCACAAAACTGGGTGACTGGGCAACAAAATGGCAGATGAAATTCAAATTGTTGATAAATGCAAAGTAATGCACATTGGAAAATGTAATTCCAATCACACATGCAAAAAGATGTTGTCTAAATTAGCTATTACCATTCAAGAAAGATCTTGGAGTCATCGTGGATAGTTCTCTCTCTCTGCTCAATGTGCGGTGGCAGTCAAAAAAGCCAACAGAATGTTAGGAACCATTTGGTAAGGGATAGATAATAAGACAGAAAATATCATAATGCCACTTATATATTTACAGTACACCCACACCTGGAATACAGGTGCAGTTCAGATCACTCCATCTCAGAAAAGATATATTACATATATATAAAATATACATACACATAATATATAAAAAGCTATATTAGCTATATCTGATCTATTGCATACAGATTTTTACAAATCTCTTGTTTTATGATCTTGCTAGATAGATCTCAGTCTTTATTTTCCTAGCTGCTGCTACATAACATGGATCTGAAAACATCAGCTTCCTATCTCCCAAATCCATTCTCTGATCAGTGCAGTGCAGCTTTTGGTCACATACAGTTAAGGCTAGAATTTATAAAATGAACTTCTGTAAACTAACTGATAAGAGTAGAGCCTTCAAGTCAAATGTGTGTAGTCTTGAGATTAGCTTGCTTATGTTCAGAATCCATGAAGAATATGAAAGGTTTCGGATACCAGGCATGCCTTATCTTTATGGACATTCCTGCCATACAGTAAGAAAGAAATGCATTAAAAAAAAAGATCAAAAAGAAAAAAAGGCAGAAAATGTTCCTCTTACCAAATAAACTGTATCCATCTTTTGAAGCCCAATGACCTACTTGGTACAATCTATGTTGTCTGGTCCAAAACTGACAAAAATAAAAATAAAAAGCTTGTTAATTAGTATGTGCTTTTAACTGTTGCAGCCTTTCTCCCTCTCTGGCTAATAGCTATCACCTATTTGTATTACAGTAGTGCTCAGAGACTCTAAGGTCAGAGCTCCATGTGCTAGGCACTGCATGTACAAACATAGTAAGAAGCAGTCCCTACCCTGAAGGGCTAAAAAATAATGAGACAAAAGGCAGGAGAGTAGCAGTATCCCCATTTCTCAGATGGCGAGAACTAAGGCACAGATTAACTCTCTTTTCTAAGGTCATACATGAAACCTGTAGCAGAGTCAGAAAATGAACTCCGATCTAGTACAGTACCTTAACCACAAGACCATCTCTGCTTGGATGTCTTAGAAGGGAATTGGAGAGACTGAAGACTTTCTTCTAGGTTGTCTACTTTGAAGAGTTATCTATATTGAGTCAGTTTCTTAGTGCTAGTTCTCTTCTATAAGGACTAATAGTGCTGTAAGGAAACCAGATATGGTTAACTGCTCTGCACATATACAATTTTAACAAAGTATTTTTCTTACTCACTGTGCAAGCAAAAGTCTATTGAAAACTCTTAACTATGAAGTGTCATTTTATTCCATCTCTATCTTGATACTCCAGTATCTTGGCCAGAGCTGTTATTAACCACAACTTGCTATCTGCAAGCAAACTATACAACAATATTACCTTTGAAGAGTTTGGAGCACTATTAGAGAGAGATCCCTGCAGCCATTATTTGTTTCCTGTGGGATAATTTTTGAATGGGAAAAACAAATTCCATTGGCAAACAGTGATATTAACAAATATTTTTGACTATAACTTGAAGCAGTTCAGCTCTTCATGTTTCAGTGCTTGAGCAAGAGTGATACAGGGTATTTAATTGACACTGTTGGACAATTATTTAATACATTAGAACCTCAGAGTTACGAACACCTTAGGCATGGAAGTTGTTTGTAATGCTGAAATGTTTGTAATGCTGAGCAAAACATTATGGTTGGTCTTTCAAATGTTTACAAATGAACTTTGACTTAATACAGCTTTGAAACTTTACTATGCAGAAGAAAAATATTGCTTTCCCTTTATTTTTTTAGTAGTTTACTTTTAACACAGTCCTGTACTGTATTTGCTTTTTAATCTTGCTGCTGCCTGATTGTGTACTTCCAGTTCCCAATGAGATGTGTGGTTGACTGGTCAGTTCAGAACTCTGGTGTTCGTAACTCACTCCGAGGTTCTATTACATCAGTTGTTTCATACTATAGCACAGTTTTCAAAGACTAGAGGTTCCTGTTCAAGGTTCTGTACTGCAAGTAAGGTGTCTGTAGGAGACTGAAAGACTATCACAAGGTCAACATGTTGAGAAGGCAAAACATTGAGCCCATTTTGAGGGGTGGGGAGGGAGGGAGAGCACTTATCTTCGCTCAGCACCAACAAGAAGTGGATTACGCAGTAGCATCAACTGATGCCAAAGGGAGTCCATCTGGTTATCTTTGACCGAGAGCTTTGGTGGCAGTGATGCAGATTCTTAAACAGTAAATTGGGGGGGAGGTGTGTAAGGGTTGGGGATACTTTAACAGCTTCATAAATATATTGAAAACAAAATGACTATAATTTCTCAGATCTGTCTCTTTAATTCCTGATTTGCAGACAGACCACATAGCTTCTCAGATAATAAATGAGGGTCACATGAATGGATTTATCGATCCAATTGATGGAACGGTGCATTTAGAAAATAAGGTTGTCCCTCATTTTTCATAGTGCAATTCAAAATTAATTGGTTGAGCTGTTCTCTACAGCATAATCAAATTATATTTTAAAATGAGGATCTACTACTGGGGAGCGTTAAGGAACCAGCAGGCTCAGTGACCTTAAAGCAACTCTTAAGAACGTATCAACAGGATACCGAAATGGCAAATAGGGCCATTCCTAGGGTTGCCAGGTGACCATTTTTTGTTAGAAGTCCAGTCGTCAGCCCAGCAGGGACCCAGAGTTAAGGCAGGCTCCCTGCCTGCCCTAGCTCTGTGTGGCTCCTGGAAGTGGCTGCCAGGTCCTTGTGAGACTCCACACACTGCCCCGTCCCAGTACCAGCTCTGCAGCTCCCATTGTCCAGGAACGAAGACCAATGGGAGCTGTGGGGGGTGGAGCCATCCATTCACCTAGGGGCTGCAGAGACCTGGTGGCTGCTTCCTGGGAGCCACGATAAAGCGCCATCGGGACCCCACAGCCCAAAACTCTTCCTGCACCCCAAACCCCCGCCCCAGCCTGTAGCCCCTCCCAAACCCAAATTCCCTCCTGGAGCCTGCACCCCCCCAACACCTCAACCCCCTGTCCTGAGCCCCCTCCTTCACCCGAAACCCCTCATCCCAGCCCCATCCCAGAGCCAACACCCCCAGCCAGAGCCCACACCCCCTCCTGCACTCCAAACTGCCCCAGCCAAATGAAAATGAGTGATGGAGGGGGAAGAGGTGGGGCCTCAGAGAAGGGGTGGGGCCTTGGGACATGGGCGGGGCAGGGATGTTTGGTTTTGTGCCATTAGAAAGTTGGCAACCCTACCCATTCCTTGTAGATAGTTATCGAAGCCATGTTAAGTAGATTTGAATCTTTAACATGTTTGCCTGTATTGTTAGAGAATTAAGTATAAATGTTAAGTGAATTTGTCTGTGTTTACACATATCTTGTTAGAAGTTTAACAGTGTGATCTAATTAACCTGTAGATACTAAAATTCTGTTCCTGTCTCATAACACTTCATTACTGTAGTCTACTGAGATGGGGCTTGTGGTATAATAATATTATTGTCCTCATTTCTCTTTGAAACTTGTAATGCCACATAGTGAACTACCCGTGCACTATTTTAGTAATTTGAATGGTTATTGTTTAATGTATTGTTTGAGAAAGGACCCATTGAATGGAGATCAAATGGTCAGCTTGCTTTCATCAAAGCCCACGTGGTGGAATTACCTGTCACCACCTCACCTGCTTCAACTTTAAAGGAAGCTTTGGTCTTGATCCTTTTCATCTCAGATCTGCTTAAACTTTGATAGGGAAAGTCTAAAGCCACAAGACTGAGGTCTCCAGATTTACTCTGGACTTACCCTGGAATTCTCACGGAAGAATGTGAACAAACTCTGCACCTGGACTATCTATTGGACTGTAACCTTTTAAATTGATTCCAGAAAGAAGGATTATACACACATTTGTATGTATATTGAGCTTTTAACTCTTTTTTTCTTAATAGATCTTAGATTTAATTAATAAGGAGTGGCTGTAAGTGTGTATTTTGGTGAGCTCTGAAATATTCATTGATCTGATGGGCAATGGGTCTGGTCCTTTGGGATTGGTAGAACTATAAGTATGGTGAATACGGTTTTCAATAACCCCTCACTGGATTGCCTAAACGGGACTGTATTTGTCTTCCTGTTAACCAGTGTGGTATTAGAGGAGTTGTTTTGTTACTGGCTTGGGGAATCTAATTATAGAATAAATCACCAATCTTGGGGATTGTCTATCCCCGTTCTTGCAGTCTGCCCTACGCTGGCATTCTCAGCGTGGCCCAATGGGACACCAGTCACAACTACATAAACCAAATAATGATTTGATTAATCAGTCGCTTGTCAGAATACTCGGCATGGTATCACTGCTTTGCTGTTTTGAAAGTTGTGGTTTAAAAGTACAGGAAGAAGTAAAACCTGCTAACAAGATAGATTTTTGCTGCACATCCTGTTTACTAAACTGCTTTGTGGACTTGTCACTTTCCACTGGTTGTTGTGAAAATGTTCCATGTTCCTACGAGTTGTAATTATTCCAATAAAAAAAAAAAGAATGAGCCAATTAATTCAATCCTATGATGCCTTTGTTTAAGCGATCACTTGTAGTACTTCACTTGCTAGCAGTTTGAGTTTCAGTGTATGTAAACTGCAGTATAATTCTAATCTTCCAAGTTTCCTGCATTGGATTTACAGTTTAGACATCTACTACATCCTGGAAGAAAAACACCATTGTCTGACGATTCAAGGAACAGAAAAATAAGTTAACAATTGGCATTTATTCTGTCTTGTGTTCTCATAGGATGGCAGCAGAAATAGCGATGAGAGAATACAATAGGCCTAGAGCATACGAGCATTAGCACGGTATTAAGAACAGGAGAATACTCTTTTCAAGTTTCAGAGTAGCAGCCGTGTTAGTCTGTATTCGCAAAAAGAAAAGGAGTACTTGTGGCACCTTAGAGACTAACCAATCTATTTGAGCGTAAGCTTTCGTGAGCTACAGCTCACTTCATCGGATGCATAAAAGTGGAAAATGCAGTGAGGATGTTTTTATACACACAGACCATGAAAAAATGGGTGTTTATCACTTCAAAAGGTTTTCTCCCCCCACCCCACTCTTCTGCTGGTAATAGCTTATCTAAAGTGATCAACCTCCTTACAATGTGTATGATAATCAAGGCAAGACAGCTTAGTACATACAGTAATACTTGAGAACCAGTAGTGAAAGTTAACACACATACATGCAAAGACAAAATTGAGGATGTTTCTTTCCTTTGACTTTTTTCAGCTAAGTTGTGCTTTGCAACAATCAAATTAAAATGCATACAGCACTTTCTTGAACTGTAAGTACAGCAGCCGGTGGAAAGACTCTTGTATATGGAGGCTGTACGACACACAGTCAAGAAGTACAGGAACACCTGAAATAGCGGAGAGAAGAGTTTCACTCAAAGCTGAGATTAATAATACCATTGGTTTTGTTAACACACTCTCCTGAAATTTAATTAAGTCTTATGCTGCTTGATTGCTTATCATTGCTTGTAGTGCAGACCTGTGTATTTTAATGAATCTGCCTCAAATGAAGGAGGCTGGAGAGTTATGAGGACAGGATTTGGCTCTGAGTATTAATGGAAAAAAGAATAAATCAAACAGAAGAACTAAGCCTTTTCCTTTTGTTTTCCACTGTCTCTCTGAAATTCAGACTTCCTTCATGTGTTTTCTTTTTCCAGTAAAAGGTGAACAAGTATTTGCCTACAGTTTAAAAGCTCCCAGCATTGGCTTAATTCCTTTCACTGAAGTCAAGGGGAATTTTTCCCCCGACACTAATGAGAGACGATTTAGCTCAGCACTAGATGCTTTTGAAAATGCCACCCAGGAACTACACTTTCTCCATAGTCGACACGATTTAGCTTTGTGCAAACACAAGAATCACAATCATGTAAAGTTCTGCTACATGGTAATATCCCACAAAGATACACCAAAAGCCTAATCCTGAACAAGTCAGTAAAGTCCTAGCAAACAAATCCCTTTTACAGGTGTGAGACTATACAGAGGAGATGACGGAATGGCTATTCACCCCACCTATTGCAATGCAACTGCAAGGGCACTGCTAAAGCAGGTCTAGCTGTCTAATTCTTGGAAGGGAGACTAGGGGATGTGGCAGTTGCTTTCCTATGCAGCTCACTCAACAGTAGAGACATGTGGGTTCCCTGCAGCAAACACCCACTGGCCCCATTCCTGTTTGCATTTGACATGCTCTGTTCCTTTTGCCAGAGCCAGCCTTATGGGTGGGTGACGTGGGTGACTGCCTGGAACGCCATGGTCGGGGGGTGGTGTGGTCAAGAGGCAAGTAGCGGGGCAGGTCTGGGGCGAGAGACCGTGGAAGGGAGCTTGGGGCAATGGGGCATTTGCGCTACAGCATCCCGCAATTGCGGGGGTGGGGAGGGGAGCAGCCTATTGAGCACATGCCAAACATTCCATCTTCCTGGATGCACTCTGTTCCAGAGGCCATGCTGATTGACAATCTCATTGTCCAATCAGTGCTCATCCCCACCCTAAAGTGGTAAAATGTGCACTTCTAGTGGCTGATCTAGGGGTGAAGGGAAGGGAGGAGGTAGCAGGGGCCAGGAGAGATGGGGGTATGGTGGGGGGTCCAGAAGTGACACAGGGGTGGGGAGCCCGGGGAGCAGAGGAGATGGGTGTGGCACCCGGGAAGGCAGTGGGGGCTAGTGGCACCATAATACAAGTTTGCCCAGGATGCCATTTCCCCTGAGGCCAGCCCTGCCCTTCACATTTCTGTCCCACTGCAGAATTTCAAGTGCCACCTAATGTGGAATGCCCACCTGCTACCTGTGGTTTACCATCAGGGCTCTCCCCCACTAACAGATGGTCTTTGCTGCTTTCTGGCCTTGCATTCCCTGTCAGGCACTTTGCCCATACTCGTGATCATACTTTTCCTTTTAAATTGGCTTGTGTCACTCAGGTAACTCTCACTCGTTATTACTAGAGCCCTATCAAATTCACTGCCATGAAAAACACGTCATGGACCGTGAAATCTGGTCTTTTGTGTGCTTTTACCCAATATTAGACCTATTGCACTGGGAGGCCAGCATTTCTCAAATGGGCGGTCCTGACCAAAAAGGGAATTTCGGGGGTGTTCACAAGGTTATTTTGGGGGGGAGGGGGGTGGTCATGGTATTGCCACCCTTACTTCTGCACTGCCTTCAGAGCTGGACAGCCAGAGGGTGGCAGCTGTTGGCCATGCGCCCAGCTCTGAAGGCAATGCCCCGCCAGCAGCAATGCAAAAGTAAGGGTGGCTATACCATACCAGGCCTCCCTTACTTCTGTGCTGCTGCCTTCAGAGCTGGGCGGCTGGAGAGTGGCGGCTGCTCACTGAGGGCCCGGTTCTGCAGGAAGCAGCACAGAAGTAAGGGTGGCAATACCATACCATGCCACCCTCACTGCTGCGCGGCTGCTGGCAGCAGTGCTGCCTTCCGAGCTGGGCTCCCCGCCGGCAGCCACCACTCTCCATTTGCCCAGGTTTGAAGACAGCACCACCACCAGCACAGAAGCAAGGGAAGGAGTACCACAAACTCCCTACAATAACCTTGGGACCGCTTCTTTGGGTCAGGACAACACAGTGATATTTCAGATTTAAATAGCTGAAATCATAAAATTTTATGATTTTTAAAATCTTATGCCCATGAAATTGTCCAAAATGGACCGTGAATTTGGTAGAGCCCTACTTACTGCTGTGGTTCTCTAACACAGAGTCAAGTAAAAGGCTTATCTGCTGCTTCCCTAAATGAATATTATAGATGGCCAACTTGGGGGCCCAAGACAGCTTCAGTTAGTAACATAAAGGGTGGGTAAAGCAGGATCTCCCTTCTATATTAGATACAAATCTGTTCATTGATTGCGTTTTCCATCACCTCTACCATTTGTCCTAGAACTAATTGATACATCACATCAAATATGTATTAAATAAGTGACAAACCTTATTAGAATAGCCTTAATTTTTTCCTTTTGTTAATATCTCTCTTTATTTGACAAACAGAACACACAGGGCACCACAGGATAGTGCAGAAATCAGAGCAGATGGATCCCTGTTTAAAAAGAAAACATATTAAAGTCTGTCAACTTAAGATGTACATCTAACTTTTCATTGACTATCATATTGAATGGATTTAAACTCAGACTAGAATATAGGCTTTCAGTGCTGCCTTTGACTGGGATGAAAGGGGGATGGGGAGATACATTTTAGTTAAACTTCTTTTATCAAAGGATTTTTATCCCAGATTAATAGAAATTAAAAGATATCAAACCCTATTTGTTTATCTAGTCCATAACCCTGCTTTTTACCCCAGTAAGCCCCTCCCTTTCCACACACACACCCCCAACAAAAAAGTATGTCCAATTACTTGCTGTAGGAGGCAGAGAGGCAGGTTACCTCCTAAGACACCAAAGACTTTATTTACAAATTAGGAAGCAGAGTTATCTAATGGGTGGTGTTTACCCAATAACAACCATGCTTTAGCAGATGGAAACCAGACTGAGACTAGAGATTGGAAGCTCTGCTAGATCAAGTCCGCCTACCTGTGCAGGATTGTTCCTTATAGAGTAACCTCTGGGGTTCTGTCCAGTTTCCATTTTAAATGTTTCCAGTGGTGGAATTTTTCAACGGGTAAACAGTTTTTTGCATTTAGGGTTAGGATGTATTTTCTGATATTCAGCCAAACTATTCCTTTTCTTAACTTCATCCTTTTGCTAGTCCTCACACCACTCCTTAACACACTGCTCTATACCTTTCAGGTCTTTGCAGTTATAGCCCCCACTGACTGTCAAAAACTGTACATATTTAGCTCTGAATTTTCCTTAACGGTCAATGCCTCCATGCTCCAAATTAGTTTCACTGCTCTTCTCTAATTTCCTTCCAATTCACCTGCATCCTTCAGGTACTGAAGATCTAGCAAGGAAAAAAATATGTTCTAGATAGAGAAACTATTGCCTTCCTGCTCTGACATAGCTCCAAATTTTTAAAAGATCTTAGCTCCGAAGTGAAGTGACCAGTTTTGAAGCTACTGTTGAGCCCTTTGGAAAATCATTTAGGTGCCTAAATAGAAGCTGAGGTTTGGTTTGTTTGTTTTTAATTAGCCTATAACATTTCTGTAGAGATCCCCCAAACCTCCTTGGCTTTGTGTTATTATTGCTCTATTGAATGTGTAATCATACGTGTAATTTCGTGACCAGTATCACTCTGAAGCATTTCAGTGACATGCCTTTCCATGCCTTTCCACCCACAGAACATGTACACATTTGCAATTTTTTTTCCCCTGGGGACATTAGGCTGAATCTCATTTTATAATTTCATGGCCATAGTTCTAACCTTCCTCAGTCCCTTCATATTATTCCTCTCTTGTGTTCGTAACACATCCCAGTTCAGTGTGATCTATTCATTTAACTTTCATGTTATCTAATCTTGTTTTTTCATTTCTTAGGCTTTTCTGTTATTTGTGCTTTGGCACAGAAGGAGTTAACTCCAGAAACTACAATATTGTAGCTTGAAAAAACACATACACAACCGCCTTGTTGATTGAACCACATATTTAGAATTCTGTCTACATTCTGCAACACCTTTTCAGCTCATCAGGAGGACCCTTGGCGAAGAGATTCATGCTGAGGGAGTGAGAGCCAAGATTTAGATCAGTAGTTTGGTCTAAATGGCGGTTGATTATCAGGTTAGTATTATGTACAATGTCTGCATTAGAAATTATCCAATATACATTTAATTTAGATGGATATTTAAATGTAACCAATGCCTCATCAGAGGGGGTTCTCTATCTCAGGTACGTAGCAAATCTCTGCTTTAAAGGGGCATCAATTAATAACGGATAATTGCACTTCTACTTTTCATGAAATTTTCTCAAAGTGCTTTACAACAGTACCAAAGGAATGATCTATTTTACAGATGGGGAGAACAAAGGAAGAAGAGCTAAGGGACTTGTGCAAGGTTACACAGTGAGTCGGTGGCAGTTGCAAGTAGAACCGAAGTCTTCAAATGACCAATCCTCCGCTAATTTCTAGACCACAGTGCCCTCAAATCATAAGGGAAGACTCCTAGCAGCCGTGTTCAGATGGGGAGGAATCACACTGGGTGGAAGCTGGCTAATGAAAATGTAGCCAACTGATCTGCTTAGATCAATGACATGTTGCTTTAAGGGCTGTTCTTTGAGCATGAGCAAAACAAAATATTATTGAATAGTAACTAACAGGGATTCCGTATCTTGTCCGGTAGAGAGTCCTCATGGCAACGCTTCCGCCACAACAGCAGCATTCATTCATGTCACTTGCTACTTGACATTCAAGACAACAGAAACAGAATGCTCCACATAGGCCTGGATAAAGACAAACAAATGAGGCTCACTCAATGTTCTCCCCTTCATTCATGCAGACAGTTAACTTTCACCACCACTTTTAGGAGAGATGTAGAAATCGCTACAAAATCGGAAGGAGAAAGTTAGGGACATGCCAATGGGCCAGAGCTAGTGCGAAGGAGGGGAAGGTCATTGAAAGACCTATATAGTGATGTCTTGTGAGGCTTTAATAGGCAACTCTTCTCTCCCTCCCCCTCATAATGAATGAAGGCCATTTTTTCACTGCCAAAAAAGGTGTGTTTTTATAGTAAATTTGCACACCCCCCCTTTAGTTGTCTCACTGTAAAATTCTAGTGGAGGCGAGGCATTGTAGTTTTTACCATGATGTAACTAAGCGAGGTGAACCGCAGGTGGGGGAGATAGAGTTGAACTTGTGCAGATACACCACTAAAAGCTACATGAGCACTTTGCCTCCACTAGGACTTTACAGCAAGATGGCTAACCCATGTCAGTTATCCGGCTGTAAACACACTCCTTTCTGGAGCTATGACCCTCAGCAGATCCGAATTAACTTTCTTTACGTGGGACTGGAGTACAAGTAGTTGCTTTGTGTGAGAACGAGTGGGTCATGTAGCCAACTAGTGACTGGCTCTCAGAGTGGATACAGGAAATACAACTACAAGCCACTCCTTTAAATCAATATAAAATAGACAAACGGGATTCCTCCATCCCCCATTTAAAGTCAGACCCAGTAAAAGACTGGAGATATAATATTAAGCCAAACATCAAGACACCTGAATCCAAAACAAAAATACAATATTTGACTATCCACTTACAGACTCCACAGTCACTGCAGCAATCCATCAACCCGGTCTGCCACAAGCTACTTGGTGCATTAGCCACAGTAAGTTGGGGCTGTACAACGATGACTTGGGGAGAGGCCATGTCTAGTTTCACCAGCTGAGTTCAGAAGTTTACATTCTCAAAGGAGAACAAGAAAAAGGAACGGTTTTGCAAGTTGGTTAGGAATGTTACTCACATTTCTTTGTGAAATGGCACCATGTTTCTCACTTCATTGGAAGAAATGCTGTCCATATGATAACTGGATAATTTTGGTGGACACAGGAGGCCAAATGTTGTCAATGGAGTTGGACCAGGGATGAATTTAGCCCATTTTCTTAAGTCCAGGTTATGAGAGGGTGTAAATTTTCATTCAAAAGCACATTTCTCCTTAACATCACATTGGGGCATAGTTCATTCCTGATTCAAAGGAAAGAGTGCCACTAACGGGATGGCAACAACATATCTTCCAGCAACACCTAATGGTTCCTTGGCCCTCTCCTAGGTGAGTTCTGACCTACTCTGAGCCTACTTAGTTTGTGTGATCTCAGAACATCACAACACAACACACTATGGATGTTATTGCAGAAATGGAAATCTCTCGGTTGCTGCTGTTCTCCAAGAGACCACCCTGAGACCAGAGATTAGCCCCCAAATAAGGATTTTCCTTCTGCAGCTAACCCTCAGCCCAATTCTGAGATCTCACTCAGTCCTTCCCTCAGGCAAACTTCCTTTGACTTCACTGATGATTTGTCAAAGTCAAGAATTATTCTGGCAGCAGTAAACAGCTTGTCAGACATTTTCAGAGAACATTGGGCAAGATTCATGAGGGGGACTTTGGTGCTGCAACACTCATTGTTGAAATATTTAATGTTCAGGCATCCTGCTGCCTCGGGGAATTCACAGCCCAGGCACCCAGATCCTATTTAGGCTAACAGATGTATTGGAGCATAAGCTTTTGTGGGTGAATACATGATCCACCTGATCCACCCTAAGGACTGACTTCAATGCAACTTAAGCAAGTGTTTAAAGTTAAGCATGGGCTTAGGGCCAGATTTTAAAGGTATTTTGGCCCTTAAAGATATAGATAGGCGCCTAATGCCCAACTCCCACTGAGGTTATTTGCAATTCTGCACTTGGTACTTTTGAAAATCCCACTGGGCACCTATCTGCATCTTCAGGTGCCTAAACACCTTTAAAATCTGACCTTAAGTGCTTCTTTGAATCAGCGCCTATCAGTCTTCATTCATAGGGAAAGGAAACTAATAATGATCAATATGAGCTGTTTAAACTTAAGAACTCTATCGTGACCCCTTGCTTTTATTTCCAGATGAGCCACTATCAATTATTATAATGTCCCCTTTCTTTGATAATGAAAGAATGATTTCAGTAAATCAACAACAAGTCAACTCAACATTCATTGGTGTCAAAACAATAGTGTCCAAAATCTTGACACATTGGAACAGTTATTGTGAGGCTAGAACAGATTGGATTGCGCATCTGCATTTTGCAAGTGACACTTTTGCACACTTAACACGAGACACTCCCAACCGTGGAATCTTCCATAATAGAGATTTGTATTTTTAGTTTTCTGTGCTCCCTACCAAAACTCTTCTAAAAAATGAAAGAAAAAACCCCAAATTATTTGATTTATTGGCTATTAATTATCTTATCTTAAATTATAGTTGGATATAAAAGAAGACAGACATTGATGATATCTATTAATATCTATTAGCTATATGTAACTTCTGACAAAGTGGGAATTCACCCATGAAAGCTTATGCTCCAATCCGCCTGTTAGTCTAAGGTACCACAGGACTCTTTGCCACTTAAAAACTACTTGCTTACAAAATCAGACACAAAAAATGCAGAAGTGTCACAGTGCACTTTGACTGAAACATGGCTGACTCTCTCATTTTTACCATATCATTATAAAATACGTCAATGTGTGTATAAATATTGTACTTACATTTCAGTGTGATACTTCAGCCTGTCTTTCACTTGTGAGCCTTGTCTGAGGCCCAAGGTCCCAGGCAGTGGGGCTGAAGCATGTAACTTAGCTTCACGGGGCCCCCTGTGTCATGGAACCCTGGGCAATTCCCTGCTTGCCACCCCTTTATGCCGGCCCTCCACTTGCGACCCCCCCTAAACCTATCCCTTGACACCCCTCTCGGCGGTGCAACCCCCAGGTTGAGAAACACTGATCTAGATGATTTGAGTACTCACTGGAAGACCTCTGAGTACCCCCAGGGGTACACGTACTTCTGGTTGAGAACCACTGCTCTAACCAATGGGCTAAAAGTTCCTGAGGGGGCACTGCCAACTCCATTTCTTATCAGAAATGGGTTAGGCACCTAGTTCCAAAAGATGGTTCATGGCTGTGAATCCAGAACAAATGGAACGGTCTCTGTCTAGCCTGGACTTAAGCCCCACTCTTCAAAGGGATCTAAGAGCCTAGGCCACCCCACTCTTCTAAGTATTTCCCATTACCTAGATTAGGCAGCTCCCCACTCAGCATTCTGGCTTTCGTAGATCCCATTCTTAGGTGCCTAACGCTCCCTATGCATTGTATAGGGAGCCTAGCATCTAATGCAGGGCAGTGGATTCCACTGGGTGGCTAGGTGCCTAAAGGTAAGTCATTGCAAGGCTCAATGTTGCAATGCCTGAATCCCTTTAGTACATTTCTAAAAAAAGGCATTAAATAACCATCAAATGTATTAAGAATGGAGGAACAAAGACGAGTTATCTATGTCTTATCCTACATTTCTCTCATTTTAAGAAGGAAATATGCTTGATATGCAGTTAACACACTTCTAAAGTCTGTTAAACAAATGTACAAAGTATTAATGACAGAGGAAAAAAGGAGAAGTGTTATTAGATTTCTATAGCAATCATGCATTTCCTCATTTTTAGAGAAAATTAGGTTTTATGCAGGTAGTACATTTCTAAATAAAGGCTATTAAAGAACTGCACAAAGGCTGCTAACTATTAGTGATAAAGAGAGAAAATATAACCTTAAATTACTTATATTTTGCAAGGAAGGTGCTGGTGTATAGCCATCTTTCAGGGATCTCTAAGAAAGTTTTTTTTAAAAGCACAGAAAGTAAAAAAGAGCAGAGCAAAAAGATTCTTACCACAAAGCATCACCATATCAGCCAAGTGGCAAAAACCTCTCTTCTGGGAGCTTAAGATAAAGCAAGCCACATCACCTGAACCAATCAGAAGGTATTCTTTGACTATGTGACCTTTTGCAGACTCATATCTCACATATTAAATTACAGATGTTTTCCTTATCCAATCTGAAGGTTTTTCTAACCGCATGGTCTTTTATGGAATTATTCATTGTTGCATGTTAGAACGTAGATTAAAGATAACATAATTAAAAGGAACAAGCATGTGATTTCTTTCTCAGACTCCTTTTTTCTTTTTAGCATTAGCTTTCTTTGTTTTTTAATTCTGGACCACAAATAAAGTTTCCTCTTTACACACAACTCCTTCAGTAACTGCCTTTTAAAACTCCTAATAAACACTGTTTGAGTTATATGCCTAACCTTTATTATAATTTCCCGTATTGTATTATTTAAAAGTAACCTATTTACATGGTTTGGTTTTATGAATATAGAAAAACAGGGCCCTATACACATCCCTGGAGTGCAGTCTCCTCTCACCTTGGTTACAATGAGGCTTTGGAAAAAAAGCTGCAAATGAACAGCTTGTTTCAAATGAAATTACTTTTGACATAAATTTGGGATATGGCCTCAAAAAGACTTTATTCTTGTGAAAAATTGCAAATGGAGGTTCCGCCAATAGTGCTTGCATCTCAGACACTATCCCAGCTGATATAAAAGCTTTAAAAAAATGCAGTCTTTGTAGAACGGTGCGATGTGGAACAAATTGCCATAGGGTCAAAAGGAAGACTCAGTAGGTGGGGTAAAACTAAGTTTAGATTCCACAGTGGAACCAGATCTCTGATAGGAGAGTTGTAGCTCATAGGGCTAGCTTTATTATATTCACTGCCTTGCCTTCATTGCATTCTGACTTTATTATATTTAGCAGTAATGCAAGGAACCTACAGGCCTGTATCCAGGGCCGGATTAATCTTTTGTGGGCTTGCCCCCGCTCTGCCTGCACTCCACCCCCACTCAGCCTCTTCCCCCCAAGGTCCCATCCACACTCCGCCTTGATGCCCTGCCCCTGCTTGGCCTCGTTGCCCCGAGGCCCCGCCCAATGCTCGCACAGCGGGGAGGGTGCAGAGAGGACTTAGGAGGGCGCAAAGAGGAGTGAGTGGCAGGCAGAACCTCAGGGGGAAGAGGCTGAGCGAGAGTGGGGCCTCAGGGCAGAGCATGGGTGAAGTGGGGAGTAGGGCTCGAGGCAGGTGCCAGGGCCCCTTCTCAGTGTGGGCCCAGCGCCACTGCACCATTGTAAACCCGGTACTGTCTGTAACCTGTAAGACATTAATTTCATCAGTTAGCATAGTTAGCATAAGGCTTGAGGCCTTTGAACAGAAACTTTAAACAAACAAACAGCCCAGTGGAAAACTTCAAGTGTTGGGGAGTTAAAAATAGTGTGTTCAAGAGTAAATTCTAACAGGAACATGAGTCCAACCACAAGAGTGTCATGGCAACGAATTTACGTACATAAGAGGTGCATGGGTTACATCCGCAGAGCCTTAACCACAAGAGGGCCATGGCAAAACACTGATATACTAACCTATAGGACAGGTATTTTCAAACTGGGGGTCATGAGTACATGCACGAAAGACAGCAACTGCTATAAGAGGAACCCATCCAAATTCACGGTTCATTTTGGTCAATTTCACAGTCATAGGTTTCAGAGGGGTAGCCGTGTTAGTCTGTATCAGCAAAAACAACAAGGAGTCCTTGTGGCACTTCAGAGACTAACAAATTTATTTGGGCATAAACTTTTGTGGACTAGAACACACTTCATCGGATTCATCTGATGTCAAGTCTCACAGTGTTGAACCAGAAAAGGGACATGTCTTCACAGGTACTCAGCAACAATACAAAATCCTCAGAGGAGACCCAAGCCAAAAAACAGCTCTCAGCACCACGTAGATGAAAGCTTTATTCTTCTTCTGTAGCAATCTTGATGTCCTGACAGTTGGTTCAGGAATAGGGTGACCAGATAGCAAGTATGAAAAATTGGGACAGAGTGTGGGTGGTAATAGGCACCTATATAAGAAAAAGCCTCAAATATCAGGACTGTCCCTATAAAAATCAGGACATCTGGTCACCCTGTTCAGGAGGCACCAGGCTAATTAAATGCAGACTCACAAGCTCCAGTGTTTGTATCATGTGAAGGAAGCTAAGAAAACAGATTTTGGTGTAAAGCTCCAAGTGGTGAACTCGAACACTGCAGTAACTATGGTCTGGAGCCAATGGCAGCAACCCACTGCAAGGGCACCTTTTGGTACAATGGTATCATCTTCAAAGCAATATGATCTCATCCCCAGATGGCAGTACACACAATCTGAGGAAGATTAATAATTAAAACATGGACAGTATTGAGTTTAATGCATGAACTGATATATAACTGACTAGAAACACTAGAAAACAATATATATCTAAAAGAAGCATATGTTAAGGGCATACCAGGTGTAAGTACAACACTTCGCTATGAGCTAGTGGATGTAACCATGTCACCTTTAGTAACCTGGGAAAAGGTCTGTCCTCTAATCAATAGCTCCAGAGTAGCCACATCTATACCAGGAGTAGCAATGGTTACAGTATGGCATAAGTTAGTCCTGCATACAGTATATACATATAGCACCATCCTATAACGTTAGAATTGGGAAAGGTCTCACATTTAATCAAGGATTAGCAGTAGCAAAATTGTATTGGTAAATACTGTTTTTAAAATATGGAACAGGAAAAGACACTTGTTTTAATTCTTGTCAAGTACCACCACTGAGAGCAGTTCAGGTACAGGGTCTGTGACACTCCACCCTAATTAAGACTCTTATTTAACTAAGATTACATCACTGCAAAACCTTGTGTGTCCCGGACACAGCCTCTTTGGTAGCTTGTGTGCAAGTGTGGAGGGTTTGTAAAAGGGTATGAGGTGGCTGTTATATTTTACAAATGTGGTATTCTGTCAGGGAAGTGATCTCAGGGTTTGAGGGTAGGGCAAATGCAGATAGCACCTGTCCATTACAGTGAAAAGGCAGAGTGAGGGTATGCATGTTATGGGCAAGCTGGGGCATTTTTCAAAGAGGGCGGAGTTAAGGCTTCATGGGCATTTACCTTAAATCTCTGTTTCCTGGTGTGAAAGGGGTCAGCTTGCCATTGGAGCATCCCCTCATGGCCAGGCATGGTGTAGCGGCTCTATCCCCATCTGGTGCCCTCCCGCTGACATCTGCTCTGGTTTTACAGTGGTCTGCCTTTTTCCATGGCCCAGCTCTCCAGCCAGGTCATGATTTAAGTCCGTCCTTCTGGGGCAACAAAGTCCAATAGAAAACAGCCTAGTGTCCTCACCAAAGGGTCTTCAGCCACACCTCTGGACCCCGTAGTCCTCACAGCCTTCTCTCTGGGCTTCCCACTCTCTTCATCCCCTGAATCCTCTTAAAAAAATCCCAAAATAAAAGTATACAAACTCCCCAATTTCTACCCTCTTTGGGCTTGACCACTTATCCCTCTCCTGCTGTGTTCCTACACTGAGCACCTTCCAGAACTTTCTCCCTAGCTGTTCAAATCCTGCCCTTTTATCAGGGCTTACTTCTGGAGGCTGTTCCATGCCCAGTGGTTGCTTTGTCTCTCTGCTGGCCTCTTGCCAGACTTCCCCACTCCGGAGAGGTTACCAGATCCAACTCTCTCCCTGGGCTTTCTCCTCCCGACCTCTGTAGTCTCAGAGAGCCTGCAGAGTTCCTCCCTCTCTACCTGCAGCCCTTTCCTTTGTCTTTCTTTCTTTCTTTTTTTTTTGGCACAGCAGCAGCAGCATCATACAAAGCTACAGCTGCCAACTTCTTCATTCATTTGCTTTTAGATAGCCAAGCTTTCTCCCCCTCTCTCTCTCCTCCCACCCACCCCCCCTTAAGGAAACTCAAACAGGCTTTTTTTGCACATTCCAGTCCCCCTAGTCCATTTAGGAGAAAATCTTCTATTCCAAGTGTGGTGTTTAGATGTTGCTTGTAATTATTAGAATTGGGAGCACTGGCTGTTGGGGGGTCTGAAAGGACAGGAAACAGGAAGGAGAGGAGAGGAGTTGAAGAGGCTGAGGGAGAGCTACTGAGGGTGCAGCAGCAGTTTGGAAAAGAGATTTCCACTTTAAAAAATAAAGTCCTGTTGAAGTTTGTTAGTACCTTGCCTGGCTACAACAACATTTTGGCGACGAGGATGGATCTTCTGCCTCTGAACCCACCTGCACCCTTTCTACAAAGCCCAGGTGAGCCTCCAATTGCTTTTACTGCCTGGATCCATATGTTTGAGACTTATCTGCTTGCAATCAGTGCTACAGAGATTTCTGAAGTAAGAAAGCCTGCTCTGCTAATCCACTGCCTTGGAGAAGAAGGGTAGCATATATTTTATACTTTTTGCCTTACAGACTGTAAATATGAGACTGCACTCAATACATTAAAGAACTTTTTTCTACCAAAAGTGAATGTAGTAGCTAATTGCTTCAGATTTTGCCCGTGTGAGCAGAAACCAGGGGAGACTATAATGCAGTATATTGCTTCCCTGAGGAGTCTGATTGTAACTTGTGACTTTGGGAATATGGCAGATGAGATGATTAGAGACCAGCTCATTGAAAAAACCACCATGCTTTGTGTAAGAGAACGTTTACTTCTAGAACCACAACTTACACTAGAAAAAGCAATAACCATTGCTACCCAGATTGAGTCAGCTACAGCTGAAGCCAAAACAATGAGCAAGGATACAGGAGGCACAGTCCAGGCTGTAACTCCTTTGCAGAAAAGTTCACTATAGCTTCAGACAAACAATTACAAGAGGAAAACTAATGAAAAACCACCAAACCAGAAAATTCAAAATACAGTAAAAGCATGCTTTCGCTGTGGATCCCCACAACACCTTGCAAACTACACAGGATGTCCGGCAAAAGTAGCTCAGTGCAATCATTGCAAAAAGATTGGGCATTTTGCTAAAGTATGTGGCAGCAGCCAGTTCAATCAACAGTTACAATACCAGATGTTACTGTGCAGGCAGTTACAATACCAGATGTTACTGTGCGGAACATGGACAAAATCACTACTGCACATATTCCAGAACAAATAAAGTGCATGGTAAACGTTTCCGCCATACCCTCAGGCAAATCACACTCTATTCAGCTAACGTTGGACACTGGCTCAGCAGTATCTATACTACGTGATTCCATCTATTTGCATTACTTTAAAGATGTGCCTCTTACTGAACCCAAGCTTCATTTGGTGTGCTATTTGAAAAACCGTATTCCAGTATGTGGCTGCCTGCCAGCAATAGTTACTTTTGGTGATTGCTGTCTAACTGCAGAGTTCTACATTGTCCACAAAGGCACTCCTATCCTTGGCAGAGATTTATTGGCTGCTTTAAATCTCAGGGTAGTTAATGGACGAATTGATCTTCCTCAGCAAAGCACTCTTGCGGTACACACACCAGTTTCAGCTGGGACTCAACACCAGGTTGAGGAGAAACTCGGCTGTGCTTATGGGTTTCTGCATAAAGTTAAAATGCAGAATAATGTGATGCCTGTACGACAGAAATGACAGCACGTACCATTTTCAGTCAGGGAAGCTGTTTCAGAGGAACTTAGAAAACTTGTTCAAGAGGACATTATTGAAGAGATTAACTCCTCAGAATGGGTTTCACCTATAGTAGTGATGCAGATGAAGGGTGGAGGCATTCACCTTTGTGTGGACTTAAGGGAGCCAAATAAAGCTATTGTGATTGACAGCCATCCTCTTCCTCACATAGAAGTATTTGCAGAACTCCGTGGAGCAAAGATGTTTTCTACTCTTGATTTGCAGAGCGCATACCACCAGGTTATGTTGCATGAAGATAGCAGAGACCTCACAGCATCAACATGGAGTTCAGTGCTATTTGGATGATATTATCGTGTTTGGAAATACTTTGGAGGAGCATGACAATAGCCTGCAGTCTATACTAAACTGCATCAGCAAAGCAGGCCTCAAGCTCAATAGGTCCAAATGCAAATTTAGACAAACTGAACTCTCCTTTCTGGGGCATACAATTTCACAGGCTGGACTAAAACTTGATCCGGCTCATATCCTGGCAATTTCAAATGCTCGTCCTCCAACAGATTTGCAAACTTTACGTTCCTTCTTGGGTCTTACCTCCTGGTATGCAAAATTCATTCCCAATTATGCTTCTGTCATTGAACCATTACGAGAATTACTACAGGGAAGTTCAACCTTATTGTGGACAACGGATGCACAGTTTGGAAACGGTGAAAGACTTGATTGTACATAGTCCAGTACTTGCACTATTCAGTCCTGCATTGCCCACAATTATAACTACTGATGCTTCTGATTATGGACTTGGGGCTGTTCTCACACAACTGCATGAGGACAACACAGAGAAGACTGTCGCATTTGCTTCAAGGACGCTAACTAATGCTGAGAGAAAATATTCTCCAGTCGAAAAAGAAGCACTTGCTTGTGTCTGGGCTACTGAAAAGCGGAGAACTTACCTGTGGGGCTGCACATTCAAGTTGCACACAGACCACAGCCTTTTGACGACGTTGCTCACCACGAAAGAACTGGGAAGAGCAGGATATCGTATTGCTAGGTGGTCTGCAAGACTACTCTCTCAATTATGAACTGGAATATACGCCTGGAAACCAAAATGTGGTAGCTGACTGCCTTCCTTGCCCGCCTTTGCCCTCACCAGATGGTCCACCAGAGGATGAGGATGTAGTAGTCGCGCTTATTACAAGCACTCTTACTGCAGTTACAAGAGAACAATTTCAAGCTGCTTGTTCAGCGTGTCCAATTCAACAAAAACTACAGGAATTTCTGACAAAGAGATGGCCCAGTAACCCTAAAAACCTTGATCCAGTTTTGCTGCCTTATTTTAGAGTTCAGGGTGAACTTTCTTTGCTCAATGGCTGTGTGCTATGAGGAACACACTGGCTACTTGTGCCAGAAGAATTACAGTCAACACTCATACACCTGGCACACGATACTCATCAAGGAATTGTCAGAACCAAACAATGACTACAGGATCTGTATTGGTGGCCAGGGATAGACTCTCAAACTGAAGCACTCATAAAATCCTGTGTCACTTGCCAAATGCATGATAAGACAGCAGTGACATGTACCCCTCCATTACAGACTGTTCCTCTTCCTGAATCTGCATGGGAAAAAGTGGCGATTGACATTGTAGGACCCTTTGATACTGCTCCAATTGACTGTCGTTATGCCATCACCTTAATAGACTATTTCAGTAAATGGCCTGAGGTAGCGTTTACATCGCAAAACTCTTCTGCTACAGTAATTAAGTTCCCCTCTTCAGTTTTTAGCAGGGAAGGTAACCCCAAAGAAGTGGTTTCAGATAATGGTAGTCAATTTACTTCCTTGGAGTCTGAAACTTTTCTAGCAGAGGGGAATATTTTACACAGAAGGTCATCCCTATATTACCCTCAAGCCAATGGGGAAATCTAACGGTTTAACAGAAGTTTGAAAGAGAGTTTGCAAATGGCTAAACTGGAAGGGCAATTGTGGATAAGCTTCACTACTGATTTCTTGCAAGCATACTGGGCTACACAACATGCCACAATGCATAGATCGCCCGCAGAGTCACTGCATGGGAAACAGATGAATACTAAACTGAACGGTGCTGGATTGTTAAAGGCACGACCTGAAGCCCCAACCGAGGATGATGTGAGAAAATCAGTTGAACAGAACCAAGCAAAGTATAAGGCTTTCACAGACAAGCGGCAGGCTGCTAAGGAACCAAAGTTTGAGTGTGGTTCTTTTGTTAGAATACGAAAACCTGGAATTTTACGCAAAGGGGACCACAAATTCACAGCTCCTCTTAAAATCATAGAGAAGAAGGGATCTTAAAGCTATCGACTTTCTGATGGGTGGGTACGGAACACTTCTTATCTTGCACCTGCCTATGCACCAAGAGGAAATTATGCCAACACCCAAGTCTGCACTGGATGACTTCACCGTAGCATCAACACAAGACATTGCACTGGAACCAGGGCTTGAGAGATGGCCTGTCAGACCCAGACAACCACCTGTCTGGACTAGAGACTATGTTATGTAGTATGTGTAGTGTTTTTAGTGTAATATTTCTGTCAATAGCATTGTGCCTTGTTTCCTATTTGTTCCTGTGGCTAGAACAACAATGTTTATTGTAATGGGGAGAGTTTCTTAAGAGAGGAGGGAATGTGGTGTTTAGATGTTGCTTGTAATTATTTGAATTGGGAGCACTGGCTGTTGGGGGTCTGAAAGGACAGGAAACAGAAAGGAGGGGAGAGGAGTTGAAGAGGCTGAGGGATAGCTACTGAGGGTGCAGCAGCAGCTTGGAAAAGAGGTTTCCACTTTAAAAAATAAAGTCCTGTTGAAGTTTGTTAGTACCTTGCCTGGCTACTACAACACCAAGCCGACTCACTTTTTCAAAATAAACTTTCTTTCCGTAAAACATTGCCCACAATGCCATAGAACACGAACAGCAGTTGCTTTGGTTTTGCACACATTACACAACCTAGCTGTATGGCATGTCTTTCTATCAAGTTTAACTACCATTTAAGGCACAAGTCCATTTTCCAAAGTCCCTGTTCTTATCATCATAATGCCTGACAAGGAATCAGATAAAATTACAGCGGCAGCCAGTCCCACGTCTCTTATCCAGGTTAGTGCCAACATTATCCCCATGAGTTCAGCCCTCAGAACATCATTTTATAGCCTTTTAGATTTCTGGATTCCAAGACTAGGAACACAGAAGGCTGTTCCCACTCTCCCATGTTGTCGTCTTTTGATCCATCTGTGTAGACTTGGCAAAGCTGGCCCCATTTTTCATAAATAAATTCAGAAATTTCATTGATCATAATATGTCACTTTTCCTTCCCTAATTTATTTCATACAATTCCAAAAATGGGGGAATACCTGTCTAGCTGTAATTTGATTTCCCATGGAGTTCTCTCCATTTTTATTTTTTTATATATCTCCTTTTTCATATACCCATTTATTTACCCTGATAGTCAGAGGAAGTCCGTGGCAATCCATACCACTTGGTCCGCTAAGCCCCCGGAAATCCCTATCAATCCGTTGTGTACTTCTGCCCAAAAGGTTAGATGTAACCATTTCATCATTAAATTTATAGGTGCTTCTCTGGTGGCTATTTGCAACACACATGCTGATGTTATTGCACCACATGCTGATCGCAGAGCTTGGGCCTGGAGGAGTTCCAAATTTCTAAGAGTTGTTTTTCCAACCTGAACCAACAGCTTGGCATCTGCATTCTAAAACTGTTCTTATCGATGTTCTCTACATTGTAGCCTAATGGATGAATTGGTGTATTGATTACTGATTAATTACTTAGACCACAATGGTCGATAAAGGTCTGGTCTCCTAAACAGCTAAAGCCTCAGGAAGATTACTACCAATGTTATCAGAATGACAGACCTAGGGAGCACAGGAGATAAACTGCAATTTATCACAAGTTCCTCTATTAATAAATCCACTCAGCAGATAAACAATCCCACAAACACTGAAATACCACCACAGATAGAGAGATAATACAAAGTGTTCAGCACTATGACTGGCATTACTCACATCTCCTGCTGTGGACCCCCGAGTGTCGGTCAGATCTTCCTCATCACCATCCTCATCGTAGTCATCACCACCAGTAGGTGGCATCCTGGCTTTTCCATCTGCCTCAGTCCCAGCCTGCAGCCAGGTCCCTCTCCAAATTTTCTCAGCCAAACTCCCAGCAACCAGCCCCCTGCGCTCAACTTTCTCCCATTATAATCGCACCCCAGCTTCTCCCCAGCCAGGCTTCATCTCTAATTAAGCCACATACTCTCACCTCTTCCCCCCACAGGGGTGTCTCCAAGGAATATAATTGGCCTCTCAGACCATCATTAACCCTTTCAGAGCCTGTGTGGGGTACTCCCCTCCAAATAACACCCTATTTTCAGAAGTTAGAGTTTTGCTGAACTCAGCGTTCCAGAAGGGAACAAGCTATTACCGGGCATCCTTCACTTTGTGTTAATTAAGTTTTTTGCCATTTAATTTCCTAGTTTTTTAAACAGAGAGAGAAATGTCTGTTGATAGGAGTAAGTGGTAATTTAGACACTTGTAGTTCTCACTTAGGTTTACAGTGGATACTCTACTGTGGATAGGTAATAAACAAAAGACCTAGCTTTTATATAGTGCATGTCATCAGTCGATCTCAAATAACTCTATATCATTATCCTCATTTTACAGATGGAAAACTGAGGCACACAAAGAGGTGAAATGACTTGCCCAATGTCACCCAGCAGGCCAGTGGCAGAGCGAGGAATGATCCTAGGCCACATGGTTGCAGTGTGATTTCTTACTGCTCCTCCTGCATCTTGTACAATGTGTTATAGTGGAACGGGGATAATGGTCAAGCTTTGAAATCTTTGCAATGTGCAACTGGTAATAGGGTAGGTGAGAGAAATGGCACATGGTAATACCACAGTATAAAATATATAGGAATGATAGATAGAATCAGTTGTGCTGGTGGGGGAGTGGCGCTATATGTGAGAGAAAGCTTGGAGTCAAATACAGTAAAAATCTTAAATGAATCAAACTGTACAATGGAATTCCTATGGATAGAAATGCCATGTTTGATTAATAAGAGTATAGCAGTATGAATATATTCCTGGCCACCTAATCAGGATTGTGACAGTGAAATGCTCAACATAATTAGAGAGGCTACAAAAATAGGAAACTCATTAATAAGGGGTGAATTTCAACTATCTCCATATTGACTGGGTATATGTCACCTCAGGATGGGATAAAAAGAGAAAATTTCTAGACACCATTAACGACTGCTTCTTGAAACAGCTAGTCTTGAAACCCACAAGGAGAGAGGTAATTCTTGATTTAGTCCTAAGTGGCGCACAGGATCTGGTCCAAGAGGTGAATATAGCTGAACTGCTCAGTCTAGCGAGTCTAACGCTGCTTGATGGACCCCCTGCTTGATGGACCCCCTGAAACTTGTTCCTGGGGGCCCCTGGATGACAACCCACTGTGCTACATGAACCAAATAAAACTTTCAAAGTGACTGTGCTTGGTCTTGCTATAGCCAGCAGATGGCAGAGTCTGTACTGTAAGTAGCAATTTAGCAGGTTTACTTGTTACTTACAAAACTGTGTTTAACAGCTTTTTAAATTTTAAGAGAACTCGTGTGATTGACACTACACAAAATACCTGTGTTGCCTTTTTTTAAACAGTCACTTGTAATACTTCACTCTGACAGTCTGAGCTTCAACGTATGAGAACTGTAATATAATTGTAACCTTCCAAGTTTCCTGTGTTGGATTTGCAATTTAAATATCTAGAACATCCAGGAAAAGAAACAGCCTTTTCTTACAAGTCAGGTAGCAGGAAAATAAGTTAACTATCAGAACTTATTCTGCCTTATGTACTTGTAGGATGGGAGCAGAAATTGTGGGGAGAGTATTCAATAGACCTAGAGTAGGCTAGTATTAGCAAGATATTGGGATCAGAATGCTCTTTCCAAGACAGTTTTGTATGGTAAAACTCGAGAAGCTGTAGTAATGATAAAATTAGCACACAACTTTTCACAATAAGTGAAGCAAAGACAAATTTTGAGGTTGTTTCCTTTATTGATGTTTTCTTACAAATATTACTTTGTAGCAATTACATTAAAATGCCTACAACAGCGCTTTGGTGAACAGTACATACAGCAGGAGATGGGAAGACTTTTGCATATGGAACTCTAGGACACAAATGAATACAGGAACACCTGAAATGGGTGAAAAAAGAGTTATACACAAGGATGAGATTTATAATATTATTGGTGTTGTTAAGTAAATTACAGGGTAGTGGACTAAGTTTTGCTTGAATGCTTACTGTATACATCTGCCTCAAAGCAAGGATGCTGCAGGGGTGAGAGAGAACAGGATGTGACTTATTGGATATTATTGAAAAAATGAATAAATACAAGAGCTTGGCCTTTTCCTCGGTTTATACGAAGATCTTCAATGTGCCTGAAAATCAGACCCTCTGATTTTGTTTTTTCAGTGCAAGGTGAACAAATATTTGTCTACATTTTGGGTGAGGTCTTTAAAAGCTCTCAGCATTTGCTCAACTTTTCACTGAAGTTAATGAGTTTTCCCATTGACATTCAGGAGGAGCAGACTTAGCTCAGTGCTGAGAGATTTGAAAATCCCACCTGTGAGCTACATCTTGACGAGAAGGTGAATAGAACACTCACATTATTGACATGACTGTGATTCTTGTTTTACATAGAGCTGAAGTTCTGATAGATGGTAAAATTACTCGGGGCTAATCCTGAACAAGTCAGTGAAGTCCTACTAAACAAACTACTTTTACTTGCGGACAACACTGCAATGGAGTGGAGCTGAGGGAACGGCTGCTCACTCTACACATTGCTATGCAAGGGCACTGCTCGAGCAGGTGTGTCTGCTTCTTGGAATGAAGCACAGTAGAAACGTGGCAATTGCTTCCTTCTGCAACACACTCAACAGTTGAGCTACGTAGGCTCTCAGTAGAACACACCCACAGGCCCCATTCTTCTTTGTGTTTGACATGCTCTATTCCTTTGTGGAGTCCCACTGCAGATGCCACCTAGTTGTGGACACTCTGCACCTTTGGTTTACCACCAAGACTCTCCCCAAGTAATAGATGGCTCTTGCTGCCTCATGGCCTTGTATTCCCCTGCCCGGCATTTTGTTCATAAAAACCAATACACTTTTCCTTTCAAATTGGCTTGAGACACTAAGGTAACACTCAATCCTTGTTGCTGTGGTGTCTCTAACACATGTCAAGTACCTGCTGATTTCCAAAAGCCATATTACAGATGGGTGGCCATCTTGGGCCCAGGAAGACTTCGGTTAAATATACACAGGGTGAGCAAAAGAGAATATTCCCCCTCTATCCTAATCAGACGTGTTCACTAATTGCATATCATTTTAATTGTACACTAACTTTTCTAACACATGAACCATTTGTTCTTCAACTAACTTTAAATGAGACATTGCATTAGAGAAGCCTGTTGATTTATCAAACATGCTTACAAATATAAATAAGTGACAAACCTTGCTAGAATATCCCCATCTCTTTCCTTATGTTAATATCTCTCTTCAGTTGACAAAGAGAACATGGAGCGCAACACACAGCAGTGCAGCAATCACAGAGGAGGGTTCCCTAGTTAAAAAGAATTAAAATATTACCAGCTGTAGACTTCAGAAGATGTACATCTAACTTTTCAGTCTCTTTAATACATTGAATGGACTTAAAATCAGGTCCGCATGGGCTTTCAATGCTGCCTTTGAGTGATGGGGACATTATGGGGGAAAAAAAATTAAACAACTTTTACCAAAGGATTTTTGTCACAATCACAGATAATAAAAGAGGCCAAGCCTTACTTGGTTATCTAGTCTATGTCCCTGCTATTACAAGCAGAAAAAAAGAAGTGTGCCCACAGCTGGCAAGCAGTTGCCTGCTGTAGAAGGAAAAGAGATTGGGCTGCTGGTACCAAGTTGCCTCTTGAAAGGGCTGGTTTAAGCACTAAACAAGCTATTTACTCACATTCAGAAGCAGATTTAAATAACGGGTGAGGTTTCCCTAATAACACACACACTTTAGCAGCTAGATATCAAATGAGACTAAAGAGTGGAAGCCCTGCTAGGTCAAGATAGTCCACATCCCTACCTGTGCAGGATTGTGCCTTACAGAATGTTCTCTGGGGGGTTGTCAGTTTCCATGGTAATGTCTCCAGTAATGGGTTTTCAGCCCTTAAATTGGGACACTTCTCTACAGCCTACTTTCTTTTCACATTAGGAAGTATTTTCAGACACTCACCCTATGTTTTCCTTCTCTTACCTTCATCCTATTAATATTTCTTATACCACACCTTAAAATATTGCTCTACACCTTTCAGACTTTGCAGTTATAATCCCCTGTATTATTGCGTGGCCAAATTATATATATTAGCTCTTAATTTTTCTTAAAAGTCAGTGCCACTAGGCTCCTAATTATTTTCACTGCTGTTCTCGGATTTCCTTCCAGTGTATCTACATTCTTCTGGTATTGAAGATCCCACCAGGAAACAAAATATTGTAGGTGTGGGCTAGCTAGGATCATACAAAAGGACTCTGGCCTTCCTGCTTTGTGACAAAGGGACAGGTTTTAAAAAGATCTTGGCTCCTAAGTAAAGTGGCTACATTATGAATAGTGCTCATCACCCAGAAGCTATTGTGAGCACCTCTGAAAATCTGGATAATTCATTTAAATGCCTAAATAGGAGCTGGGCTTTTTTGAAAAATCCAACCTACTATCTGTACAGATTCCAAAAAAAATTTCATTGGCCTTTTGTTGTTGCTATCTTACATTTGTGAGCTTATATCTAATTTGCTGACCAGTTTCACCCCCAAAGTCCATTTCAGCGTTATTCCTTTCCATGTGTTTCCACCAACAGAGTATCTGAGTTTTGGATTATTCTTCCCTAGGGACATTAAGCTGAATCTCATTTTTCAATATCCTTTAAAAACATGATTAATTTTAAGTGTCTTTGGGGGTCTACTGTATTACAAATGCAAAGTTTAGGTATTATTGTATTTTACGTCTTAGGGGAGAGAGATGACCAATGTAAACTTTGGGAAGTGCTGGAAGCTTCAGAAGACTAGACTGAACAATGTGCCAAGCAAGAAAGAACTTTTCGTACAGAGTTAAGTGGGTTTCTTGGGGAATACATGAGGGGAGGTGAATGCAAATTCCCACCTCTGGTTAGGCAAAGATCCGACCTATCGAAGCTACAGAGAGGACCATGGTCTGCTGACGACCTGTTCCCGGAGTCTGAAGCTGTATAAAGGAAAGTCTGAACTATTCATGGTTTGTGCTAGTTCTGAGCTTAGGCTGTTATGAACTTGTGATCACAGGAAAGCCCCTTTGTGGGGTTTGAAAGACTGGCCTTTGTTAGAGTGGGGGTGATCTCTGGTAAGCTTATTAGCTTGCTCGTATGCTCTTCTGTTTTAATAAGGTAAAATCATTACAGAGAAAACCTAAGAATAAGTATGCTTGCTTAGAAGAAGCTGTGTAGTAACTTACAACTGTGGGCAATTACAGCTGTTCATAGTCCCTAGAGAGAAAGCAAAGTGCAGATGCAGACCAATTAGGCAATCTGCATTGCTGGGGATGTCACAATCTAGGCAGGGGACTGTGCAGCCTGGAAATACCCCAGTCAGGAAGGAGAGAGACATGTGTCTCCGCCTAAGAGAGATGACAGCTGGGGAGTGGGAAGCTTAAGAGTGGGTGCCCTTGATGGCCACAGAGGGGGAACACAGGTGCAGTTGCCATGAACTGTAACACTAATGTCATGGCCATAATTCTATCCTTCCCAGGTCCCTTCATGTCATTCCTCCCCTCACCGGTGTTCATCACACATTCTTTTGAGCATGGGATAAACAAAGGATTAGATAGGAACTAACAGGGATTCTGTATCTTGTCCGGTAGAGAGTCCTCATGGCAACGCTTGTGCCACAACAGCAGCATTCACCCATATCTTTTGCAACTTTACATCCCAGACAACAGAAACCGAATGTTCCACATGCGCCTGCATAAAGACAAAACAAATGGATATTTTCCCCACCGCTTATGCAGTCAGTTAACTTTCACCACCACTTGGAGGAGAGACATGGAAGTGCCTAGACAAAGAGAAGGAGAAAGTTAGGCATGCGCCAATGGGCCAGAGCCTGCGGAAAGGAAGGTGGGGTCTTTGAAAGACCTCAGCAATGTCACATAAAGCTGTTACCTCAGCTGCAGTTCTCTCCCCCACAACAAATTAAGTAGCAGGTGGCAGCCGTACATGACATCACGACTCAGAGCCCCCAAAGAATAGAAAGAGGGGATCTAATAATCTGATATCTCATAATGAACTTTAGAGAGGAAAACAAATAGCCGATATTTGAGTTTCACACCCTTATGTTTGATTGGAACACTGGCTGGTTTCGTTAGTATATAGAGAAGACTGGGTTTGTGTTTCGTTCATGTAGATCTTTGGTAAATATTTTGATTCTACAATAAACCACGATCTGTGTGTAGGACTCTTCCTCAGAAGAACAAAAGAATAATTGCAGAACAGTGGTAGCAAGTAAATTTAACCATAAATAAAAATATAGATGTCATGTCGTCTGAGGGCTGAAGGTGTAGTGTGAAGGTTTCTCTTTAAAACAAGAATACCTGGTGTGGAGTTCTCCTTTAACATAAGGAGTAGAGATCTATAGTTTGGAACTGAAAGACCAAAGCTTTAGCTCCGCCTGTGTGTTTTATATGGAGCAGTTGTGTCCGTTATCGGCGCACTATAGATTCATAACCCACTGGTACCAGCCCATTAGACCTGTGGCCCCCGGTTTTCTGACTGGGGCAGAAGTACCAGTATTTGCTCTGTGTGCGCGAATGAATGGGCGAGTGTCTCGCCATCTAGTGAGCGGCTTGCAGTATGCATGTGGGACCATTCACTACAAGCCTGTTTTTTGTTTTTTTTTAATTTAAATAATAGACAACTATTCCCCCACCAACTATTTAAAAGCCACTCCCATTCAGGAACAGAGATAGAACATTAATCCAAAAAACAAGACACCACAAGCCAAAACAAAAATCAGATATTCACTTACAGACTTTACAGTCACTGCAGCAGTCGAATGTATCAGTCTGCCAGGAATTACGTGCAACAGAAGCAATACCAAACTGGGGCTGACTCGTAACAACATGGGACGAGGCCATTTTTAGTTTCACTAAATCAGTTTAGAAGTTTACAGCCTGGAAGAAAAAAATAAAAGGAACATGTTAAAAAGCTCTGTTAATGATAGCAGAGCTGCACAGTCAGGGTATCTCATTCATTGTGGGGGTGCAATGAGGGGAATGCTACTCACATTGCTTTGTGAAATGGCACCATGTTTCCCACTTCATTAGAAGCAATGCTATAAAGCCTGGATAGTTTTGGTGGACATCTTAGGCCAAATTGTAGCCAATGGGGTTAGCCCAGGGACAGCCCAGTTTCTTCAGACCAGGTTATGAATGGGTAAAGTTTCAATCTAAAAGCATATTTTCCCCTAACATCACATTGGGGAGTAGTTAATTCCTGATTCAAAGGAAAGGGTGCCCCTATCTAAATGGCCAATGTATTTTCCAGCAGCATCTCACAGTTGCTTGGCCATCTCCAGGTGACTTCAGACCTACACTGACCCTACTTGGCATGTGTGATCTGAGACCATCACAAGGCAAAATACTACAGACACCGTGGCAGAAACAGGAATCTCTCCTGCTGCTGTTCTCAAAGACAGGGATTAGCCCTCAAATCAGGGTTTTCTTGCTGCTGCTGACACTTAGCCAAACACTCAGATTTCACGCAGTCCTTTACTCTGGCAAATTCCCTTTGCCTTCCATGGTGGTTTGCCCTAAATCAGGAATGATTCTGGCAACCATAAACAGTTTTTCATACATTTTTAGACAACAGCGTATAGTATTGTACATATGTAGAATATATTGTACCCATTATAAATGTACATAGGAAAGGCACACCAACTTAACAAATCACCTAAGTCTGAAAATGTTGCATGATGACAGTTACTCAGCTACTATTGTTACACATAACACCTAAGATTACTATCAATGAAAGATTAAACAAAACATTTTTCTCATATTTTAGTTTGCTTACTTTGTACATTTAATTGTAGTTGGTTTAACTGTTCCCCTGTACAGTCAGACACTCATTTCCCCTTGGTTTTTCTGTGTGTCTTTCACTCAGTAATATAGGGGAGGAGCGCACATTTAAGCAATAAGAAAAAGCGATTGATTGTAAAACAACAAAAAGTAGCGAGGGCTCTGAAACAAGCACTGGTTCAGAAACTACGTTCAATTAATTTTGTAAATCAATTAGTTTTATAGTTAGTGTCCCTTTAGTACATCTGGATTTTATTTGATACCATATCAAAATACATATTTTCTTAGTATGTTTGAATGGCATTTATTACTGGGTTTTCACAAAGGAAAAAATGGTCACTCTCCTTCTCATAACTGCTGTTCTTCAAGAGGTGTTGCATATGTCCATTACACCATAGGTGTGTGCACTGGTGATGGAGAGTTTTCCCTGCTCGTACCCATAGAGGAGGTCCCACCCACAGCCAAGCTCCCTCCCGGTACTTCAAAGTCAGGGTATAAAGGGCAGAGCCACTCCGCCTCCTCCTCTTCCCCCAGTTCCTTTGCACCAGAAGCCAGTGGTAGACTCCGGTGCCAGGGAAGGAGGATGGGTCGTGTAATGGACACATGCAACACAACTCTTGTTCTTTGAAATATGAGAAGGCGAGTAACCATTTTTTCTTCTTTGAGTGCTTGCATGTGTCCGTTATACCAGGTGACTCCCCAAGTATTACCCCAGGACGTGGGGCACGGAGTCTCAACAAAAGAGGAACTGCAGGACCGCCTTTGTGTGTTTGTGTCCTCTCTTGATGCAGCAGACAGTGCATGACGGCTGGTGAAAGTATGAATGGAAGACCCCATTGCTGCTTTACAGAGGTCCATAACTGAGACATGTGCCAGTAATGCTGCTGAGGTCAAATGAGCACTGATCGAGTGCACTCTGAGTTTTGCAGGCAGTGCTACTCCTTTGGCATCACAGAAGATTGTAATGCAGCTGGTGATCCATTTCTAGAGCCTCTGAATGGTAACCCGGTGGTCTCTCATATGTTCTGCATGAGAAACAAGAGCTCAGAAGTAACCTGAAAAGACTTTGTTCTATCTAGGTAAAATGTCCAAGCTTGCTAAACGTCCAACGTGTAGAGCCTCTGTTTGTCCTTGTGCATACACAGCTTCAGAAAGAAAATTGGCAAGTAGATAGACTGATTCAAGTGGAAATCAGACACCACTATCAAGAGGACCCTGCCGTGTTGTCTCACTTAAGCCTTGTCTTTGTAGAACACATCAATGTGTTCACTTCTCCCACCCTCAAGGTGGTGGTGATGGCCACTAGGAAGTTTATCTTTGCTGACAGGTATAGAAATTAGCACAATGTTAAGAGTTTGAAAGGAGGGCCCATTAGCACAGACAACAGTAGATTAAAATCCCAGGAAGGCATTGGTCTCTGATAGATGATTTCTGCCGATCAGAAACCTGGTCATGACTGAGTGATTGAAAACAGTCTTACCATCTACACAAAGGTGAAATGCCAAGATGGCTGCCAGATGTACCAAACAGAACTGCGGGCTAGACCAGACTCCTTAAGGACAGTCGAGAATTGATCGAATCTTTGTCCGAGTTGGGGATGCATTGTGGGAAGCTGCCCACATGGAAAAACATTTCCAGTTTTACTAAGCTAAGTACCTCACGCGGATGGCTTCCTGATATTAAGGAGCACATTCTGGACTGCTGCAGAGCAATGTGCCTCCTCTATATTCAACCACTCATGAACCATGCCATAAGGTGCAGTGCATGCAGATTCAGGTGCAGCACCTGGCCATGATTCTGTATCAGTAGGGCTCTGGTTACTGGTAATCGTAAAGACTCGTGAGTGGACAGTTTGCAAAGGTCCGAATGTGACCCAAGCTGAATAGCATGTCTGTCTTGGCCAGGCTGGAGCTATAAGGAACATTCTATCCTGAAAAAAGAAAAGGAGTACTTGTGGCACCTTAGAGACTAACCAATTTATTTGAGCATGAGCTTTCGTGAGCTACAGCTCACTCACGAAAGCTCATGCTCAAATAAATTGGTTAGTCTCTAAGGTGCCACAAGTACTCCTTTTCTTTTTGCGAATACAGACTAACACGGCTGTTACTCTGAATTCTATCCTGAGCTTGCTTGAGCTTGAAAAGGACCCTAGGAATCAGGGACACTGGTGGGTGTGTAGATAGAAGCTCTTTGTTCCATTGAAACAGGACAGCGTCTGATATTGATCGTGGGCTGTGACTTTCCTTGGAACAGAAACAGGGACCCTTCTTGTTCTTTCATGTCAAACAGATCTACAGATGGGAACCATCCCCCCCATATTGAACTGCCACGCTAGATCATTCATGTTGAGAGACCACTTATAGACCAAACTGAAAGACTTGCTCTGACGATCTGCCAGGCCATTTTGAAGTCCCAGCAGGTGTGATGGCTTGAGAGTGACTGAGCTCCAAATGCACCCATTGCACAGCTTGACATTCTCCTGTCCAACCTGGCACCCCACTGTTTGTTCACATAAACCAGGGCTGTGGGACTGGCGGTGAGCATGTGGATAGCCTTGCCCTGAACATGAGGCAAGAAAATATTTCACATAATTCAAGGACATTTATGTGCGATGTGGCCTCATGGGTTGTCCACTGTCCTTGAGCCTGAAGATCGCCAGATGTACTCCCCACCCGATAGCTGAGGCATCCATTTACCAGTCATGGTAGGAAGAGGGGGAGAAAGTGGGACTCCCCTGCACAGGTGTTCTTGTCTTACCCACCACGTCAGAGATGATAGTACCCTGTCCCGGATATGCACCAGCTTGTCTAGGTGATGAATATGAGGGTGATAAACTGACTTGAGCCATAGCTGCAAAGCTCTGACGTTCAGCCTGGCGTGAGGATTGACACATGTACATGCTGTCATATGACCTAAGTCTGAGAGACTCCTCATAGTGGTCTGGGAATGGTTCATGAGCGGGGATGCACAGAAATCTCCTAGTGTGTGAAATCTGGAAAGATGCGGGGAAGCCCTGGCCAAGGTTGAATCCAGGATTGTCCCCAATTAATTCCATCCCCTGCAGAGTCATTAAGGTCGATTTTTCTTTGTTCTGTTTCAGGTCCCGGAAGTTGAACAGACAGGGTTTGGTGTACAATGGCCCATACCTGGTGTACGTAGTGACTATGAACCAACCAGTCGTCCAGGTGAGGATACATGTGGATATATCCTTTGTGAAGGTAGGCTGCCGCTATTGCCATGCACTTGGTAAAAACTGTAGGTGCTGATGACAGACTGAAGGGCAGAACGGTGAATGGTTGTCTCCTATGATGTACCTCAGAAACCTCCTGTGGCCAGGATGGATCACTACATCGATATAGGTATCCTGTAAATCAAGGGCAGCATACCAGTCTCCCAGATCCAGGGAAGGGATCATCATAGTCAGGGATATCACATGGAACTTTATCTTCTTGGTGTATTTGTTCAGGTTCCAAACATCCAGTATGGGCCTGAGCGCTCCTCTGGCTTTGAGTATTAAGAAATATCAGGAATAAACTCCCCAACACTGATGACAAAGGGGCACCTCTTCTATCACTTCCAAAGAACGTACAGCCTGCAATTCTTGCCTCGGCATGGGCTCATGAGAGGGGTCTCTGAAGCACAGTTGCCAACTTTCACGTGGTAAATAAGCACCCTGACTTTCACAATAAGCCAAAAATCAAGTTAATCCCATTTCAAAACAAGGCCAAAACAAACCAATCCCTAAGAACCCCAACGCCATATGTGACCAGATCCCCACAGTGTGCAGTCTGGGACTGTGGTGGGCCCGCTGTGCATCTCTGACTCTCTCCCCACTTGCCTCTGCTTGCCCCCCCTTACCCCTACTTGCCAGGAACCGATTAAAAAAAAGAAGCAACAAGCTACAAGCCAAAAACTAGCCAACAAGCAACTCCAAGCCAATTAAGCCAAAAAGAAGCCCAATTTCTGCATTTTTTTCACAGGTTTGGCATGTCTGCCCTGAAGAGGGATTGGGTAGGAGCATGGAGGTGGGCTAGAGAGCAGTCTGGAGAGTGTATCCCAATTCTACCATGACTAGAACCCACTTGTCCAATGTAGGAAATGGGACAATCTGTCCCGGAAAGGTGGAAAGGGCCAGTTGAGATCTGGGTCAGACAGTGCGCTGTCCTCAACATCAGAGTCAAAATGACTGCTTTGAGGTCTGTAGCTTCTGGAATGAAGAAGATGAGGAAGTAGAAGGAAGTGAGGAAGTGGCTTCCTCCTGATCGGCCTTTACCACCTCTTGGACAGGTCAGGCTGGCAGAAGGGGTAGCATTGCTACCTGGACTAATATGGAAGGTGATGTTTTGTCCTCTTCATTGCTGGCGTATAAAGGCTTAGAGACTTCGACACCACTCTTGAATCTTTTAGCGTGTGTAACGCCTCCTCTGTTTTAAATGCAACTAGAGCACATGCCTCAAAAGGGAGGTCCTCAGTTGTTGCACAGATCATCCTGGGTGCAGTCCTCTGGGATTCCTGGGGCAGTGCATCGTCATGGCCCCGGCTGCAGAATCGGCCAGGTCTAAACAAGCCTACAGAGAGGATTGAGACGTGAGGCATCCCGCAGAGACTAGAGACAAGAAGTGCTCTCCAGAGTCCTCTGGAAGCTTGCCAGCAACGGAGCTACTTCCTCCAGGTCCAGACTTAGGGAAAATGGCGCCCTAGGCAAATGTGTATTTGGGTGGTCTTTCTTTGAGTTTAAGTACAGATACGCAGTTCTGTCACACACCTTGAGTTTACTGGAGAAGCTTTTCAGTTACACTAGGGACTCGGTGCACCTACAGCAGAAACCAAGGGGGGGGGGGGGGAAGCAGCCTGTATGCTCAGCTCTAGCTTTTTGTAGCACCTGAGCCTCTGGCACTCTGCCATCACTAATACGACATACATCTTTGTGACCGAACAAGATTGCGGGTGAAGAGATCACTGCATCTTTCAAGAGGGCAGAAAATAGGTGAAAGGAGGATAGAGCATCCTGAAAACTGCAAGCAACATATGCCTTCTCTTAAAACATGGATAATTCCAACACACATAGGATAGAAGTTTCCTTGAATTCTTCTGAAATCTGTTTCACAACCACAATATCATTAGTAAGATGTACTTGGTCTCCACTGATCATTTTGAAATATAGGCAGCCAAATTTAAACTGTAGCGAAGTTCATTTTTCAGTAAAATCAGCCTCAAACTTTCTGGGAAATATCAACTTCAATATATTTTTACAATCTGAACAGTGCCAGGCAAAAAGAACCAAACAAAAAAGACTTTCTGCTTTTCAGCTTAGGTGCATAATTTTGTCAAATACCCACTAACAGGATTTACAGCATATTTCATTTTACCTTACTTGGTTTGCTGAGCAGAAAACTAAACATTTACACTTTTTAATAACTTCCCTTCCCAGAAATAATCAACTCAGCAGCTAACAGCTTTTGCAAGTTTTAACACATTGAACTTTGCCAAATTCTCTCTCAAACTAAACAAAGACATATGCACATACCACTTGCAGAGCAGTCTTGGAGAGAGAGATCAAGAGATCGCTTTTCTTGGTCCAGCTTCAACCAAGTCCCTTATATATATATATATATTCCATATCCTACACAAATTGCAACATGTAAATTAACCAGGTGGCTTTCCAAAATTGCTATTGGCTACTTGTCATCAAGGAATTTAATTATAGGATATCACAAATTGACCTGAAAAGATATTTTGTAAGAACAGTCACCTGTTTTTCCATCACAAAATGACGTTTGTTAAATACAAAAGAAATTATGCAATACCAAGGGTAAGCTTTAATCTTGCAAAACTCAGAATTGAAATCTGTTCACATAGTAACTCAAGTCCCTTGTTACATTTTGAATACAAGGAGTACTTGTGGCACCTTAGAGACTAACCAATTTATTTGAGCATAAGCTTTCGTGAGCTACAGGTTAGTCTCCAAGGTGCCACAAGTACTCCTTTTCTTTTTGCGAATACAAACTAACACGGCTGCTACTCTGAAACCTGTCATTTTGAATACAGATTGTCAATTTTGCATATATACACAAGAAATGTGGTTGAGTTACAGTTATTATAGAAAACGAAACTTAAAATGTCCTGAGTTTGGTGTGATTAAAACCACTGTGAAAATTGGCTTTTTAATTAAAAAAAAGGAAGCAAGGGGTTAAAAAAAAAGTTCCAACAGAGAAAGAACGAAAGAAAATGAATGGGAGAAAGAAAGGGAGAACAGAAGAAATGAGTGCGTAAACATAAAATGATAATCGGTAAAAATTTTGACACAAGTGGACTGATTCTTTATACCATCAGTTTTACACTGGTTTGACTCTACAGCCTGCAGTATTACTCCCAATTTACACTAGTGTAAGTCAATTGAGAACTGGGGCCATAACACTTACATTAAGCGCACATTTGTGATTAAAACAAAAATTAAAATTTCTGGAATAATTGTTACAGTCCAAAAAATAAAGACCGGTGCATTTCAAAATGTTTGTTTACCGTTTTAACACGTCTAGCTCCAGAGCTGCTACACCGAGTAAGTTGAAATTCTGCTCTGGAAGACCAAGATTTGGATTTTCCAATGCTCCTACATGACTTTCACGAGCACCAGTCCAACTGAAAGTCAAGTCAATGGAACTTGTGCTCCTAAATCCTCTAGATAGTTTTGAAAATCCCAACCCAAGTAACCTGATTGTATCTGCAGAACTCCATGGGGGCGTTTACAAAGGAGATGGAATTCATCTTCCATCTCAGAAAGAGGCTGTGGGGCATTAATTCAGCCCCTTGGGAAGATTTCTGCACCGCTACATACACAATCACAGATCCAGTATTCCTAATCCTTGAATACATTAGCCTACTCAGACCTAAGACATCTACAATCTCTGGCTGTACAAGGTTTACGTGGTCTAGGGGGGCCTTCAAGCCTCCATACCAAGGATAAATTTCAGACAGTTCAGCACACTGACACTCTTTATACCAGGGTATCTACATATATACCTGCAGGGTCATCATCTGGGAGATCAAGGAGATTTGTAGAAGTAAAACCATGAACTTCAAGGAGCTTGAGATCTTGCTCCCTTCCCCCGCCACACCCACACCCACCATTACATAGAGAATAGATGGGGACAGAATAGTTGAAGCTGACCTTTAGGGTAACTGGGATCTGGTTTGCAAAAATGTATACATATGTTCTCTTACATACTTTTCATTAACTTCCCCCGACCCCCAAACCTTCTCCCTTTGAAGACTGCTTTGAAAATGTAAGTCTACTTAAAATTTTAAATCAATCAGCAGGGCTGAGAGCTCTCACATTTTCCCTAGAGATCACTGGTTATCCATGCCAGTACTGGCCTTTCAGGTTTGTAAGGCCACTCACACACCATGGTACCTTAACTACCTAAGCTGCATCTCTCATTACTGTCAAAAGGTACAGGTTTAAAATCATGCAGTAACGTCAAGTTCTCATACCAAGTATAGCTGAAGATACTCCTTCAGCACTCCAATCTGGGGGTGGGGATTATACGTACCACCGGGAAAGTTAATACACAAAAATCCAATTTTAGGAAAAGAGGGAACATTTTGGATGGATCTATCCACTTAAAAAACCCCACCCAGCTGGTTTGAAGCTGCAATTTCAAGGATTTTGACATGAACACCTTCAAGCCACCCATCCAGAGTAGACTGCTGTATTTAAAACAATCCTGAGAGTACATGGACATTGTCAAAGACTTCATTTTGGGTTTGCCTACCATTCTTCATATGTGACAGGGTGTGGTCTGTCTTCTTAAGGCGCTAGTCAGATTTGATTTTGTTTTCCTTAAGGATTTAGGTCACTCTCCTGTTCGGAGTTTCCTTGTTCAGCGTGGCATTGGTGTGAGTGAAATGGATTGGAATGAGGTGCAACAGGTAGAGGCTTCTTTTGTTTCTTCCTTCTATTAGCTGCAGCAGCAACATGTCCTTTTCTTCTCACAGAGCCAACACAAGTCGAATAGGACATGCACCAACGGACAAGTTATACTGATAATTACTAATGATTTGGAGACTGAGATGCAACGCGTTAATAACGGAGAATCTGGAACTTGGGGAAACTATTTTTAAAAGGCCAGAATCCTCAATAAAATAGAGGCTACCAGAAAGCACTGGTCTAGATTTGGCTAGTAAGCCAAAAGTTTAAACTGGTACTGATAAATAAACAGGGGTTATGTATTTTGTTTTGTCCTTTTCCCCAAGATGAGGATGACAAATGAAATTCTCCACCCGCCTCCAGAATACCAGGGGGGGTTTGTTTGTATTTTAAGGAAAGAACAAACCAACTGAGCCACTCGAACTGTGCTATTACCTTAACGATATTCTTTCAATAGTTTTGTCTTTTCCTCCACCCCCCTCCCCCTTTTTTTTTTTTTTGACAACATGGGAGCAAGAGGGAACCAATAGTTCTAAGGAAGCTAAAAGGTAACATAGCTTTCTCTCTCTCCTTATTGGTGACCCAGGATCACCAATGACAACACCACAGCTTTGAGTAGATAGCTTAAAAACCTAAAACCGCAGCTACCCTTTTATAGATGCGCACAATACCTTAATTAGCAACAGTTAATTTAAAGGCAGATCTAAAGTCTCAAAGTCCCTGATATCTAGAGCACACACCACTTAATATTTTAAAAAACACAGAACAAACAGAGGACAAGATAGAATTTACCTAGCTTTAGAAAAAACTTTGCCCAAACAACTAAAAGCCACCAGGAAAAACAAAACTGTCATGAGTTGCTAAAATATACTGAAATACTTGGAGACATGTTATGTATGACTTGATTGAAAAATGCATCCTTAGTGAATAAGATTCTTAATTTGTTTACCTTTTGCTTAAAATATTTTGTTTGTTCAAAGAGTAAGAGAAAATTACTTTGTTTTGAGGAAAAAATAATTAACAAAAGATTGATAAAAGTAAGATGGAAAAGTTATAAAAACAACAGTCAGGCCTAAGCCTGCAATGAACTCAGTGCAAACAGATCCGTGGACCAATGGGCTAGTGGTTTCAATGGGACTCTATGTGGGGGCAATGGTTTGCCCACAAGAACTTGGTTGAGCATGTGGTGCCTTACTTACAAGAACTGTCAGAGCTCATTACTTCCGGAAACTACACCTGCCTCATCTAAAAGAAATGTCAGGGAAGTGACTCAGCCATTTTCCTGTAATAGGTGTGTCTGCTGTTCCTTATATACAAACTAACTCCAGAAGTTACACAGTACATTCTCTTTAGATAGTTTAATTACTGAGGGAATGACAGGCTGGCTGAGCAGCTTCACTTGTAAATCACGGACTACTGAAAGTCACAATCAATGAACTTACTCCTGTGAGAGGCTGACCACCCTCAACCCTTTGACTTCAACAGAATATTAATGCACCCAGAACCTTGCAGGATACAGCCCTGAATTAAGAGCCAATAAAAGAACTGTTAGACCACCCACTAAATGATGTAATTCATAGTAGAAACAAATAAAAATACTAAGTAGTTCTCACCTACATATTTGTCATCCCATTATTACTTTTACTGTGCCCAAAAGCATGTTAGAGGCTTTACAGAACACAGGGAAAGACAAGTCCTTCCTCCGGAAATCTTACAATCTTCAAGAGTAATAAACACAAAGGTGTGAAAGTAAGACACAATTAGATTTGTAACATCAAACAACTTGAATGGCAATGTATGCTTTTTAATAGTTCTGGGCTATTTTGGGTTTGTTTTTATATACAGCCCATATTCCAATCACTAGTTCTTGCCAGATCAGCTCACTTTGTCTAAGCAACGCTGCAGAAGTTTGTTTTCAAAAGGGATTTAAAAAAGGAAAAAATTGAGGCCCATGAATAGATTCCAGGAAAACATTTCCACATGGCTTCGAATGATAGCTGGCCAATCACACAGGGAAATACAGGAGAATTTTCCAAGTCATTCTTCCACTTATTACCCCGAACCAAAATATAAATGCTTCTAAACTTGTCAGGATAAAAAATGCTTTACTGGAGCTAAATATTTCATGCAAAAAACTGCTGCAAAAATCAAACCATGAAAGCTTCACACAGCAGGGTTTTATTTTACATTACAAAATTACTACATTTTCACATGACCTCTGAGAAACCTACTGTGAGCGTTACAGACTGCCAGGGCAGTAGCCAATATTTTACAAAAGATTCCTTGCAAGAGGAAGGACAGGGATTTTACAATAAAAGATCATCACAAGCAGCTGAGAAGCTTAGTTGTCAAGACCACTGCTAGTTCAGTCTTTAAAGTGTATTCACAAGGCACACACTAACAATAATCCTGTTTGCTAAAGTACCTTCTTAAAAACAGACTCTTTGGCCAAATACTTTAATTAAACAAAACTAGTAGCAGTTGTGGATAAGGTGCTTTCACTTTTGAATACAGTATCTTTTTAAAATGAAGACTAAATATCAGGGTTGATTGCATTCATTTCTTTGGGATTTTTTCTTTTCCTTAAATTTCCAGTTACAATCCCTATGAAAAGTAGAAGTCCCACTGTGCGGTTAGAGGTAAACTTCTTCCAACAGTCTTCAGGTTTGTGTATGTCCAAAGTGTAAATCTGTGAAAGTACAATATAATGTTCTTTTGTTATTATCTATAGTACCACAAACATGCCAGACACTTCAGAAAAGACACACGTCCCTACCTCAAGGGACTCACAACGAGCTCCACACAGGCTAACTTCGGTGCCTCCACTGGATTAGATACAGACACAGAGGTCTGCCTAAATGCGCTTGACAAATGGATGAAGATATATCAGAAAGGTACAGAGAATGAGTAACATGTATGGATACTAAGGACCAGATTTTTCAAGGTATTTAAGCACCAAAAGATACAGACAATAGGTGCACAGTGTATTATCTGTACCTTTAAAAATCTGGCTCAAAGATTCAATACAAACACACACGTAAGAATACAAGAGTTCACACGAAAGGGGTTCTCAAATTGTCATCCAAAGAAAACTCCCAGGAGACCTGCAACAGCAGCTGGAAATAAGGTTTAGCCAGCCTAGTTGCCTCCACTGTGGGCCACTGCTACTTAAAATGATGAGAGAAAACATGAGCTGCCAGTGGGATGTTCAGGGTACAAAACAGGATGATGACCAAGCAACAGAGAAGCAAGTGCAAGAGGAGGGCACATGGGAAAAGAGATGAAAGAGGACTGAATGAATAGCAAAAGACGACTGCAATTAGCTTTTTGAAAAAGATCATAACAGCTACCAAACTAAAGACAGTTGAATACCTAAATACCTTCCTAATATCACTTCTGCGTATACATTTGCTGTACTGGGCACAGGGACAAATGATCGGTTACGTTGTTCTTGATAACTGTTCTATACTGCCCTCCCCACAGAGTCTTATGTTTTCATTCTCAAATATCCAAGCCTACCTGGTCTGGAGAACAGAAGTTCTCATGCTGTGCCGACTGCCATGTAAGGGAATTCTGGCCATTCAATATTTGCACAATTAGAAAGAGGGAATTTAGTGCTCATGAAAGATGCCAGGCCAGCAGTCAGAGAGAATGAAATCTATCCATAGAATACAGCTCCAGTATCAGATGTGCAAGCTTCTTCACATCACCCCAATGCACCTCACAACCCTGATGTGGGGGAGATCATAGATCAGGCTCCACGCCAATTATATTCTTAGCTTCTTGACTACTAACAAGGCTGCCAGCTGGGATATGGACACTTCTCTATTACCAAGAACTACCTCTACACTTCTATTACCACCAGTTTACTACTGAGACCACCAGCTTATTTTCTACAGACCACTTACAATCACTACAAGCCAGGTCCGGATATGAACTGATGATTCAACTTAAAAATAAGAAATGTGAGTATATAAAAATGACACCTACTCATTTTGTTTATTCTGAGTCCTAGCGGCTCATTCCATTGATTTAAGCAAGTTGGATTTTTACTACATTTTACTCATCAGATCACTAAAACCAATATAGGTACGAGACAGCGAACTGGACTGCTTCCTGGCGGGCACTTACACAGAATTGTTAACTACATTATAATTCTAGGATATTTGCAGTTGTTGATAAAGTGTGAGACAAAAGGAACCCAGACTGCCTTTCAGATCCCAGACTGAGTTTGCAGGGCTTGCAGTTAGAAAACATGTATTCATTTGTAAGCAGTGCCAATTTCATTGAGTTCCTGGGAGACAAAAACAACAATGCCATTTTTCCATGGCTGTTTTTCAGAGCATAACCCCACTTAAAGATTCTGCATCCATTGCCAAGCCATTGGGCCATTTAGTTTCCCCTCATTAACCTTTATACACCTTTTAATTTAAGCGAATGATCCTAATGTATAGTAGAACCTCAGAGTAACCAACACCAGAGTTACAAACTGACCAGTCAACCACACACCTCATTTGGAACCAGAAGTACACAATCAGGCAGCAGCAGGAGCAGAGGAAAAGAAAAAAGCAAAAATAGTACAGTATTAAATGTAAACTACTAAAAAAAATAAAGGGGAGGCCACATTTTGCTTCTGCATAGTAAAGTTTCAAAGCTGTATTAAGTCACTATTCAGTTGTGAACTTTTGAAAGAACCGCCATAATGTTCTGTTCAGAGTTACAAACATTTCAGTAACAAACAACTTCCATTCCCGAGGTGTTTGAAACTCTGAGGTTCTACCCTATTATGTACTCTAAGGTACGCATCCAAATGCCATGGTGATGGCTACATTAAACACATTAGGAGAGGACTGCTATATGCTTAGGTATATAAAGACAGACTTGCCTGCAGCTGTTATTGAAAAGCCTTCTTTTTGCTGCAGCAGTCTGAGACAAGATGGCTGAATATTTTAGGTAAACTGATACAGGATTTGTAAACTAGAGATTCCACTTAGAAAAGAAGTACAAAAATAAGATCAAACCTGGTGAGCTACGTGAGCACTGATGGTAGCCACAGCTGTGTAATAGAGGAAAGTCTGATCACAGTTTATTCCTGCCACACTCAGACCCACGAGCATTGCAACACTGAAGCCACTGAGCCACTGCTTTGTGTTTTCATTGAACCGTAGTGCTGTTGATTTCACACCAATGACCATGTCATCTTTTTTATCCTAGAATAAAGAAGGTTATTAGAAAAAACATAATACCCCTAGCAATTCACAAGTTGAGAAGTCATGGGTGGGGAAAGTAGTTTTAGGGATGTCATAGAAAAGGCTGTGCCTTAAGGCCAAGGTTTTCAAGAACAGGTGTCTAATGTTAGGCTCCTAAATCCATTTTAGGCACCTAAATAAACAGCCTGGTTCTCAAAGCTGCCTAGCATTTGACTGCTGTTATTGACTGTGCCATACCTAGATATACACGGCACTTTAACAGTAAGGGCTCTACTCAGGGACATGCATAAACTAATTTACACAGATAGTACAGTGAGCAGAAAAACATGGGATGACAGGGTAATTAGCGGGGTGAAAACTAGTGGATAAGAGAAAAATCTCTTAAAAGCATTTCTAGGTTTTAAATCTTCTGATTGCAGTGGGAAGATTAGTAGTGCCATGCAAGTCCAAAGTAGTGAGTTTTATATATATAAATACACACACAGTGAGAAAGTTAACAGTCAATGTCATTACTTCACCTGATGTGCATAGATGGTGTCATATATCAACGTCCACATAACTCCAGAGAAGTACAGAGGCAAACACACGGACCAATCACATGAACCTTTGATGGCAGACCACCCAAGTAAGGCTCCCCAATTAAACGTAAGTCCTGTAAGTAACAGAAATAAGAAAAATATACTGAATTATAGGGTTCTAAAATATAAGAGTCAGGAACAATCTAAATTATATTTTTCATCAACATTTGACACTCAAGCATCTGTGTGGTTTTTGATTTTTAATCCCTACACACTTACAGGATGGGGGACTCTCTCCTGGGAGGCAGTGACTCTGAAAAAGATTTGGGAGTTGTGGGGATAGTCAGCTGAACGTGAGCTCCCAGTGCAACACTGCGGCCCAAGGTCTAGTGCAATCCCTGGATGCATAAGCAGAGGAAACTTGAACAGGACTGGGGAGGTTATTTTAGTTTTGTATTTGGCTCTGGTGAGACCGCTGCTACAGTACTGTGTCCAGTTGTGGTGCCCACAATTCATAAAGGATGTTGATAAATTGGAGAAGGGGTTCAAAGAAGAGCCACAAGAATGATTAAAGGATTAGGAAACATGCCTTACAGTGACAAGCTAAATAGATTGAGCTCCTTGAGCTTAACAAAGAGAAGATTAAGGGGTGACTTGCTTAAAGTCAAGAGACTTAAGGTGGGTGAGGGAATATCTTTTATTGGACCAACTTCTGTTGGTGAGAGAGAGCTCTTCTTCAGGTCTGGGAAACTTACTCAGAGCATCACAGCTAAACAACACACATTGTCTCTCCCACCAACAAAAGCTGCTCCAGTAAAAGCCATCACCTCACCCACCCTGTCTCTTTAATATCCTGGGACCGACATAGCTATAACAACATTGATGACAAGTACCCACGTGGGGAACAAGTATTTGATAATAGACTCTTCAATCTGCCAGAGACAGGTATAACGATCCAATGGCTGGAAGCTGACGCTAGACAAATTCAGACTGGAAATCACAACGTACATTTTTAACAGTGAGGGTAATTAACCAATGGAATCATTTATCAAGGGTCATGGTGGATTCTCCCTCACTGAGGATTTTTAAATCAAGATTGGATATTTTTCCAGAAAACATGCCCTACAAATTATTTTGGGGAAGTTTTATGTCCTATGTTATATACAAGGTCAGACTAGATTATCACAATGGTCCATTCTGGTCTTGGAATCTATGAACCCAGAAACACTGAACTCTTACAGGAGGATGGAGGAAAAGGGAGTATTATTCTATTATTTTCTCATGGGAAAAGAAAGGAGTTATATGGGAAAACAGGAGTGCTGATCAAAGTAGGAAACACCACTCATCTCCCTTCTACCAATCCTTGGGTTTCCATGCTCTTCTTGCATCTGCAGCAGAAGGAAAGTGACTAACAGTCCAGTCTCTGAAATATTTGGTGAGAACACTGACAAGGACGCTGGCTAACTGCTTCTATTAGGGACAGTAACACAGAAACCATATGGTATCTGAAGGGCAGACAGCTGAGCTGTTATCAGTACATTGCAGCGTGCAATGTTTTCTCTTTTTACTTTTTTTCTTCTTTTTTAAAATTTCAGAAGAGTGCAGTGAGTGTTCAACCAAGAAAAAAACAAAGATAAGCCACATGAATGGTTATAAAATCTTAAATGTTTATCACATTGGGTTTATAACATTTACATACAAATTTTCAACGGAGTAACAATAAATCTAAGTACCACGTATCACACAGTATAAATAGCAACACAGTCTTTCTCTAAATTAAATTTGATTTAACTAACAGACACACACACCCATCTTGCAAACAGTTGTAGATGTGACTAGTCCCAATGAAGTCAGCAGGACTACCCATATATCTCAAGTTAAGCATGTTCTTAAATGTCAGGCCTTAAGCTTAATATTTGTTCTTTCTAGAGAACTGTTAAAGAAGAAAAATGGAAGGAGAACAGAGCAGACAACAGTGGTGGTTACTAAAGGTGGTAGATATTAAAAGTGATTACTAAAAGTGGAAAAAATATATGAAACAAAAATTTTAAGGTAGGACACCACACTGGGTGAAGCTGGAATACAGTGCAATGCATCTGTTTACCCGAGTTAATTTAAATGTTTAAGATTGTAATACAGGGTGAAATACATATTTAAGAAAAATTTCCGGAGGCTGGGAGAAAAATGTCCCACATCTCCCACTTGGTACTCAGTTGACAAATGGATTATTTCTCAGCACCAGAGTATGGGGAAAGGAGGAACTACATGAGGGAAAGAAACTCCAAGTATTTTACTAAACGTTTAAGAAATGTGGAACATACCAATGACCTTATTTGTAGTTTCAGGCAACCTCATTGATATTTAAGTTCAAGTATTACGATTTTGCCAGAACACTAAAAAAAAAAAATTACATCTGAAAGCAGAGAAACTAGCAATTTTGAAGCTCACCCAAAACCAACTGTGGCCAATATGTGATTCTCTTCATCAGGGGATAAGTGATCACAAGAGACAGAGAGGCTGCTCCTAGGGCAATACTGTAATGAAAGAAGTTCATTAAGATACTTTATATGGTTTACTTTAAATAATTCTATTGTACTCTCTTTATTCCCTGGTCTAAGAAACAATACTGTGTTGGGTCGCCCTCAAAGTTATATAAGTATGATAGAATTATAATTATGTAGTAGCAGAAATAAAGATAGACAAAAGAGTTTATAGGTATTGTCAAAAGGTATGAACATCAGTTCCATGCTGTTGAATTTCACTCTGTAACAAATGCAAGGCCAAAGTGCTAATTATTTCAGGCCGGTACAGGAGGAAGAGTCTGTGCTGGAAAGTGATAAGAACTTTGAGAAAACAATGCTGTTCTTTGAAGCAACACCCTAATGCTCTTCCCCCGCAGGGGCTCCTTGTCATGCCTATGTAAATCTTGGTATCCAAAGAGGGAAAAATAGATAGTGGGACAAAACTTGTTAAATGAATCAAGAGTCATAGATTGTGTTGTTAAGTAAAAGAATGAATGATGAGTGCATGGAATTGAGAGCCTGAAGCAGGGAAATAATTGGTTAGTAAATGGTGCCAGCCTAATCCTAAGAATTTCAACCTTGGTATCGACTGGCCGAAGAATATGCAAAGTGGAGATAACCGGATGACCCACGGAGACCCAAAACGCATCAAGGAAGAACAAGAAAATAACACCTAGCCATCATGAATGTACCACCTGCTGATTGATGGTCATCTCAATTGTAAATTCAGCATGATAAAGCAACTTCCATAGACTTGTACTGAACCAGAGACTTATAAAAATTGGGTCCATGGACTGTGCTCTTTGGTTCTACGACCATGCTCCAAGAGCATCGGATGCGCATCTGACAATGACTCGGCTCCACTCTCGTGTCCAGGCCACCTGGCCAGTGACTTGGCACGAGCAACGTCTAGGCTGGTAACTCTAACAACCTTTTTGTAGAACCTGTGTGTGAATGGATCTATATAGACATTGCATATAGGAATATGTTGTTGTATTTACAATAAACGTGGCAATTTGCCTTGTCCCTCTTACAAGATCCTGTTGCTATCATTTTTATTAGTGTAACAACTGTAGTATCAGAGGAGTGACGCTGTAGTTAAGACTGAAAGTATTATTTCATTCTAAAACCATGGATTTGGTTGCTTTCTCAAAAAACTGCCTTGTCTGTTGAAATTCATCACACTTAGCTTTAGCCTGGTAGCGAAATAGTGTAAGAATAAAAGATCACATATACATTACCTATAGTAATTTAGACACAGAAGGACACACAAAGCCAAGCTAAGCTGTCCCCCAAGAAAAACGAAGGACTGAAAAGTTGAGATATCTCCAACAGCTATTGGTCGATTTGCTGTTCTTAAAACCTAAAAAAAGAATAGTTTCAATACTAAATCCAATACAGTGAGTTAAAATACACATTATATCTTAATGCAAAGTTCTTAATGCAAAGTAAGGTGGAAAAATTAAGCCCACGAGTCAGGGAATTCAAAAGTTAAGGTTCTGACACCAATATTACCTCTACCACATTTCACATCCTGTATATGGTACATATTTACGAATAAACATTAAAATCTTCTGCTAAAATATGGAGCATTTTAAAAATGAAAGCAGGATTATGTGTAATGAGGCTGAATTAGAGCTACTGTAGAAAGTATAGATTTGAATTTTATTCTTTGTGTGCTCAGTGCAATATTGAGAAATTAACTTTTTGCACTGAATATCCCTATTTTAAGAGCAATTTTGTTCAAACATTTTAAGTGTTTCTGTACAAAGATGTCTGTAATAGGGTGCACAGTAGCAGCCGTGTTAGTCTGTATTTGCAAAAAGAAAAGGAGTACTTGTTGCACCTTAGAGACTAACCAATTTATTTGAGCATAAGCTTTCATGAGCTACAGCTCACTGCATCCGATGAAGTGAGCTGTAGGTCACGAAAGCTCATGCTCAAATAAATTAGTTAGTCTCTAAGGTGCCACAAGTACTCTTTTTCTTTTTGTAATAGGGTGGATGATCCTAGGATTATAAATAGTTACAGGGCTCCTTCTGTTGACTCATCCTGAATTTAAATGCTTGAATCCTACATAAGGATGCTGTGTAGTCATCCCTGGTCATACTAGCAGATCGATTTAATTAGAAGGCAAAGGAACCTCTTTCAGGGGCAGAGAGGTCAGCAGGGAAAACTCTAGGAGCAGCCAAGTTTGGGAAAGTTGAGGCTAAATTTACATTATTTAAATTAATAACACCAAACCCCACCTGGGGTTTGGTTTTATTAAGTTTTACACTTTATACAGAACAAATGTACTCTGAGAGCCAGGTAAGAATGCCACCTGCTTACAGCGCTCTAAACATTTATCAAGTGTTCTTTGTGCACACTTTAAAAATACTAAGTATTTTCCTTTAAGTTTGGCTTGATTTTCCTTTCTCAGTTAAGACTACAATTATGCCAAGTTAGAAATTTATAGATCTGCAGTTTAAGTGAGACACAATAAAAAAATATTTTGGGGGCCATAGAAACTATCTTTGCCTTCATGCAACTCAAAAATGGCTGCACTAATTTAACTCTAACATTCAAGAAAAATTCAGCCGTCGGTAAGACAAAGCAAGGGATGTTTTAGTCAGGAAATCAACAAAATGACCACTAACTAGACATACCACCACTGAAACACCCCCAACCCGCTCTGGAAGTAAGCTGTCTGAGGTTGTACTTGTAAAATAATGTTCTATATGAATTTTAAACTCCTTACTGTTAATCAAATCACATTCTTGTCAATTTCAAGCAGGTTCATTATTTTGTTGTATTTAGGCCCCAATTGTACAAGTGACTCCATAACGGAAGCAGTTTTTATTACCACATACCAGGAACACAACAGTGTCAAATTATCCAGTCTTCTCTTAGGGCACTTTACAGCGCTGCAACTTTCTCCCTCAGGGGTGTGAAAAAACACCCCACTGAGCGCTGCAGGTTTCAGTGCTATAAAGTGCCAGTGTAGACAGTGCAACAGTGCTGGTAGCTACTCCCCTCGCGGAGGTCGTTTTTTTAGAGCGCTCGGTCTTAGAGGTCTCCCAGCACTCTGCCGCGACTACACAAGCCACGTTAAAGCGCTGTCACGGCAGCGCTTTAATGTTGCCAGTGAAGACATGCCCTTAGTGTAAAATTATTGAGGAAATTGCAAGTTGACATTACAAAAAGCTCATTTTTATCTAGGGTACATTATTATAGCCACCAGTTTAATTAAGGGAGTATAAAATCACCTAATAATTCTTGGATAGAGAATGGCTAGTGAGGTTAAAAGAAGCATGTCAATTGGTTTTGCTCAGTTTTTAGGAAAATATTACTAGAAGTGGATTTATTTTGATTAAGCTCTGATTACACTGTAACTATCTGATGTACCTTATCCTACATACAAATTATCTAGAAAACAAAGAACCACTACTGCTTTACTACTTGTGGCTCTTTGCTATACAAAAAAGAAAGTCACCTTTACCCTTCAAAGATGAATGGTAAACATCAGATTACTTAGTATATGACTTCTGAACCAGGAGGAAAAAAAAAAAAGATTACTTGGAAGTAGTCTTAATCAGACAAGCCTGTATTTCTACCAGACAAACAACCAGTTTCTCTTGGTGAAAGACAAAAGAGGGCTTACTTCAATAAAAGGCCAGCAATTTACTTACTCATCAAACATTAAGAGGAGCCTGTCTGTTCTTTTCAAGTCCCTGGGGCTTTCTCTACCTTTTTGTCATAGTCCCGATCCCACATGTCATTAATTGTGCAGCCTGCTCCACGCATCAGGACCGCTCCAGTACCAAACAGTGACAGCATATACCAGTCTGGAAAACAGCCTGGCTCTGCTGCCAAGCCTATACTCCATGTGCACGGCAAATACAACAGCCACGTTCCTAGAAAAATGAATTTGAAAGAGATTAGAAAAAGAGAAATTTTAAATGGACTTACTCTTTAGCATGCCACAAAAGGTAAATAAGTGTTGAATTACTAATTAAAAACTTCTAAAACTGCAACACCAAAGCTAAGAGACGGCTAAGACGGTTATCTGTGCAAGGTGCTGCAGTTCCACAATTTGATTGTGCTCCTTTACTTTTCTTTTTCTTCTTCTTTTTGATTGAAATGTTGAATATAAAGACGCTTTATCTATTTTCCCAATAAAAACAGAAAACTCAACCATGGAGGGAATGCAGTGTTTGAACAGTAGCTATAAAATCAGCCATTACAGAGAACATAAGATGTGATGCATACCTTGTTCCACATCTCTATTGAAACCAAATATTTAACGACCTTTACAATTGTTCACAAGGACATATTCCAAAATGGATTTGTCTCCTGAGTTTATATGAATTGTCTAGCCAATCTGTAAAATATTTTATGTTCCAAATGTCACATGACCCGCTGACTAACTGACCGTTTAACCTGAACAAATAAATTGCAATCCTTCTATCAAGAATAGAGGATACTGGATTTCTGGCTTATTACAACAATCTATAAAACAACCCTTCTTTCCCCCTATCACTGGGGTGTGTTAACGGGCCACTTCACCTTAAAAGGTCCGTTGAAATGTGTGTTAACATGTTAGGCTATGTCTCCACTATGGACCTTACAGCGGTACAGTTGTACGATTGCAGTTGCGAGGCTGTAAGGTGTCCCGTGTAGCCACTCTCCTGACAGCATAATTAAGTCACCCTTAACAAGCTGCAGTAGCTATGTCGGCAGGAGATCATCTCCCGCTGACATAGCTTTGTTCACGGGGGCACTTTTGTTGATGAACCTTTTTTGCACACCCCTGACTGACACAAGTGCTAGTGTAGACATAGCCTTTGTCTAAACTTGTGAGCAAGTTTCCCAGACCTGAAGAAGAGCTCTGTGTAAGGCTGTTGGATCATATTAAAGAAGTTCTGTATTAAAATCACAAATGAGTTTGATTCCCCATAGTTTAAATTCCAGGGTACTACTAATTAAGAGGTCTCTTGGTTTTTGGTACTGTTTCTCTCCCTCTATGTGTGAAACTTGCAAGCTGCTAATTGTGTTAGTACATTCTAAGACAGAGTCTGTTCTCAAAGCAATTCACAGAGAGAGAGACTCAAAGCAATACTCTAACAACAGAAACAGCACCCAGAGACTCCCTGCCCTTTTGTTGTATTAACAATTGTGATTAAAATAGAGATAGAGGATGTATGTGGATGGATGCTTGGTGTGGATAATAACTGAATGATCAGGGAGGTGCCAGCCTAAGAATCCAGTGTTCATCAGTTGAAGAAGGCGTCAAGTGGAAATAACCAGAGGACCCCCCCCGGAGGGCAGACTGGAATCCACCCAACAGCTTCAAGAATGGGAGAACCAAAGAACAAGATAACATCTTGGAGCACGGAGCCGTCAAGAATGTGCTATCTGCTGATTGGGAATTGCTTCATCATGCTGTTGCTGAATCACAGACTGGCATAGGAAGAAATTCCTATAAAAATAGACTCTAAAAAGTGAGAACTTTGGGGTCTGATTCTGCAAACTAACTTCCAGGAGCATCAGATGAGCATCTGACAAGGCCCTGCTCCCTCCTCATGTCCAGGCCACCTGGCCAGTGGCTTGGCATGAGCAACTCTAAGGCTGGTAACTATGATAACAACCTTGCAGAACCTGTGTGTGTGTGTGTCTGTATGAATGAATGTGTGAATAAATATGAGATTGAATGGAATGTTATAGCTGTAACTAACTGCTTACTATGATTCTTTCTGTATGCACAATAAATGTGGTATTTTGCCTTTTTCCCTTTAATAAGATCCTGCTGGTTTTTATTTTATTGGTATAACAAGGCCAGGTCTACATTACAGACCTATATTGGTATAACGATATTGCTCAGGTGTGTGAAAAATCCACAATCCCTAGTGAGCTAGTTATACCTACCTAATCACCCATATAAAAAGCACTAGGTCAACAAAAGAGCTTCTCCCATCAACATAGCTACCACCTCTTGGGGAGGTGAATTAGCTACCCTGACGGCAGAGGCTTCCACATGGCAATCATAGACATAAAAGATCCCAGGGCACTCTATACAAGTTTAGAGATTTGCCCTACTGTCCTTGATAAACATTTCCCCCTCCCATAATTGTACAGTGTTGCTGGGCACCAAACTGTCAGCACCTGATCCTTTGAGTGGTGCTGTACTAGATCACCTGTAAACCACATTCAGGACAAAAGGATTGATTAAGTGTTTTATATTACTAGACTTCTGTTGCATGAAGTATTATTATAACATGATTTCTGTAAAACAAACACTGGAATTTCTTTTGTAAAGAAAAGTGCTCTCAAACTCAAAAGGCAGTTTGTACTCAATGTCTTTTTTGAGACTCAAACAACAAGAAGTTTTAGATTGCGGCAGGATGAATGGTGGTTTTGAAAGTTGTCCACTGAAAAAAATTATCAGGGACTGTACAGACTAGATACACGTATTACAGTAGATAGTTTAGCTTTGCCACAGACAGCCAATCCAGCAGTCTCTTGGCAGGTGAATGCTGCTGAAATCCATTTAGCAGCACTTTGCATTTCTATAACTCCTTCCCCCTGAAGGCCCCAGTAATTGCAGCAGCCTTCATTGAGTTCACAGCATCCCTGTGAGACAGAGGCACATCACTCCCCAAGGAGAGGGGGACCAAGGCCTGCTGTAGAACATAAGAATGGCCATACTGGGTCAGACCAATTCTCCACCTAGCCCAACATCCTGTCGCCCGATAACGGCCGATGCCAGGTGCTTCAGAGGGAAGGAACGAAGAGCAATCGTCCACTGAGCCACCCGTTGACCACGGCTAGCTCCTGGCAATGCGGGGCTTTCCTCAGCCACCGCTGCGGACAGCGCTTGCGCCTGGCTGCTCGGCACCTTGGGCAGCCGGGCCCGCGGGCTCAGGCGGGGCGAGGAGCTGAACCCGGGGCCCCAGCCCCGGCTCTGCCCAGCCCACACGCGGGAGCGGAAGGCGGCTGTCTGCTCCGCCCCGCCCCGCCGTGACTCACCGATGGGCTTGTCCAGCCTCATGAGCCGCAGGTAGGGCTGCAGCGGGCCGGGGGCCGAGCTCACCAGCCCCGCCGCGGAGAAGCTCAGCGGCCGCCTCCCGCTCCCCGCCTCCCAGCCCAGGCCCAGGCCCAGCGGCGGTCCGGGGGCGCCGTGGGGCGGGACAGCGAGCGCGGCGGCGGGATGGGCGGGGCCGGCTCGGAGGAGGCGGAGGGGCCCGGCGGCAGTTCCGGGGACCCGGCAGAGCCGTGTTACCAGGGCCGCCATATTGCCCACTCCCGGCGGCGGCGGCGGCGCGCGCGTAGCCTGATGACGTCAGGTGTCGGGGGCGCTCCGTCTCGGCGTCCGTCCCGCCGTGAAGTACTGCGCGTGCGCAGCCGTTTTCCCCTCTGCTGCCCGCGCCTCCGCCTCCCGAAGGGCGCGAAGACGCTCAGTCGCCTCGCCTCAAGCTCCTGAGCCCCGCTTGGGCGGCTTCTCCGCCACCCCCGCGGGGCTCGCGGCGTGGGAGCTCCCTTCCCCCCCCCCCCTCCGACGGCAACGGCGATGCTTCTCCCCGTGGCCATGGGCCTGGCCCCCCCGCATGTCGTGGGTGGCTCGCGCGGGCGGTAGGCGCAAAGCCCTGGCCACGCGCTGCCGCCTAACCGCCCCCCAGGCCTGCCCTGGCTGCCCGCTGTTCTCCCCGTCTCCCCCCCGTGCTCGGGGGCGGCCTTAGAGCCTACAGCCAATACCTGCCTTCAACAACGCACTGGGACTTCGCGCCTTCCCATGGCGCAGCCCTCTGGGCCCCACGGGCCCTTGGCCATTTTCTCCCCACACCCCTCCAAGCCGGGACCTGGCGTTTGCCCTGGGAGCCGGGTGCCTGTGCGTGGCCTGGATTGCAAGAGCTGGCCCTGTACGGAGAAGCCCAGCAATCAGTAACGTTGCAGTAAGGTCACCAGTGGGCAGCACTGAATTCCTGCTCCCTGTGGGGAAGCTGAACCTGTATCTCCCTGCTATGCACCCTACTGCTGTTGGCTTCCTTCATCTCTGAGCTGGATTTTCCCTTGCCATTACCCTGAATTGTTGGTGTCTCATCCTACGAACTTCCAGGAGTGAAACCTTCTGTCGCTGGCAAAGCCTATGACTGTGCCCACCACTCATTTCCATTTCTCTAGGGCAGGACAACGAGCATCTCTCCGTTCTTAAGCCACCCCTTCCTTCCGTTACAAGTTTGATTCCCAAAAGTCTCCTGGCTACCATTAATCTTTTCAAACCAACGGTCACTTCTTAACCATCTCCTTTTCTCTTACTCTTCACCACCTCTGAGATGCAGAAAAACTGGCCACTGCCTCTGGCTACCACCAACCGGACCTCCTTTCCCCTCTCTGGCATTCTTGCACGCACACCAGCCCAATCCACCTTTTCCCTTCTTAGGTGACCACCACCACCATCAGACTGACCCCCTGGCCCATAAACCCCTACATCCATACCTTCCCAGGAGCCCCTGTCTCCCCCACCCTGGTTCCCACTGTTTACTGCTCTGTAATAGCAAGCCTTGGGTCCATCTGTCCTGCTTCCCAATCCCATCTTTCCCACTGCCAAGAGGAGCAGGAGCCTCAGCCGCCATGGTTTGGGCAGGCAGAGGGTCCAGCCTGCAGAGCAGGACCTGGGTGCGGCACTGGCAGCACTCCCAGCCATGTGACGTGTGGTAGTTAGAAGTTTGCAGCACAGCCAGTTGTGCTGCTGCATGTGTGAGTAGCTTATAGGTGAGGACAAAAAAAAAAAACAACTGCAACCAGCAAGGCAGTAGAAAAACCATCCAAGCCAGTTGGAAACTGGCTAGATAGCAAGCCTGTTACTAATATAACACATCATTATTTATGGAATAACAATTGCCAACACTTCGAAAGAACCTTCTACCTGAAGAACTTGAAGTACACAAACAGTGAGTAAGGCTCACACCAACCCTGTGGAGTAATTATACATCATTATCCTAATTTATAGATGGGGAAATAGAAGCCCAGAGATTAAGGCTGGGATTTACAAAGGTACTTAGGTGTGGCAACACTGAAGGTTATGGTGTCTAGGAAGTCCCAGGAACAACACTGCAGTCCACCATGAAGACTTAAGGGCCGAAGCTCCCTATACAATGAATAGGGAGAGGTAGGTGCCTAAGGATGCAATTCACAAAAGCCAGCTTGCTAGGTGGGGAGCTGCTAAACTGGCCAATGGGAGGTGCTAACCTGAGTGGTGTTGGAGATAGATGGCTAAATCCTGGCTGTAAAGAGGCATCTCCCTCTATTTAGCAATCCACAAACAGGAAACAGCTGTCTGGAGTCAGGCAGGTTAGGCACCTCTTGTGGGATCTGTCTTACTTCTCATAAAACAGCCAGAAGAGGAGGTCGTAGTGCTCACCTTATAACTTTTAGCCCAGTGGTTGGAGCACTCATGTGGGATGTGGGAAACCCAGTTTCAAGTTCCCCTCTCTGCCACTGGGGGAGAAAGGATTTGAATAGGGGTCTCCCACCTTGTGGGAGTGCTCTAACCACTGAGCTCTGGGATATTATGATGTGGGGCTCCCTCAATCTCTCCTGCTGAAGCTGCTCCAGTGTGGATTAAATAATGAAAGAGTGATTGGAGCAGGTTGACTGGATTCAGGGTCTCCCATCTTCCAGGTGGGTGCCCTACCCATGGAGTCATTCCCCCTCTCTGGTCTCTGACTATTCCACTGTTGTAAATACTTAAGTCATGTGGCCCAAGAGGAAGGGAAATGAATGACTCTGCAGCCCAGTGGGTAGGGCACCTACCTGGGAGTTTAGGTCATTTAATCTCTTTCAGAAACTTCTCTTGAAGTTTGAAACACAGCAAATAAAAAAAAAAAAAAAAAAGAGAGAGGGCAGGGTATTTTGTACTATTCTACAGCCCCAGAAAGCTGCTTGCCCTTTACCGTTTTTGCCTGAAGCCCTTCACCAACACCTCTCCCCCATCCTTAATTCCTCTCACCCAAGGTATATATTGAAAGATGAGGCTCTTTCTCTTCCCACCCCTAAGCAGTAGCAGTTTCACTAAGTATTGCCTTCCTCACATCTCCCTCGAGCAGTTGTAGGCTAGCCTATTCTCTAATTAGGAGAAAATACAGAGATCCCAGGAGTGACGTCTCTAACCTAGAGTACAAACAGTTACATTGGTATAAGGACTAAATCCGTGGAAAAACAAATTTAGGCCTAGTCTACACTAGAAAATTAGGTCAGCATAACTGCGTCATCACACAGGGGTGTGAAAAATCCATACCCCTGAGCAGCATAGTAAACTGACCCAAGTCCCAGTGGAAACAGCGCTAGGTGAGTGGGCAAATTATTCTGTTGATCTAGCTAACACCTCTCAAGGAGATGGATTACCTGTGCCAATGGAGACCCCTCCTGTCGGCATAGGTAGTGTCTACCCTGAAGCACTATAGCGCTTTAGTTTTATTTTTCTTGTAACTATTTCTGACTTTAATGCCTCATTACTTGTACTCGAAATCCATCTCTTCATAGTTAAATAAATTTGTTTTATTCTTTAATTAAAACTAATCCAGTGTTGTGAATTGTTTGGGTAACTTCATTTAAGATAGCACTGTTGGGTACTGACCCTTTAGCGGGGCAACGGAGCTAGTATATCTGGATTGTCCAGGAGAGGTCTGGACACTGCAAAATACACACGGCCGCGGGGGAAATTCAAGATGGGGAGTGCATTAGGGTCACATTGCAAATAGTAACCAATGTTGCTGGAAGACAGAGTGTGGCTGATGTCTGCTAACAAGCTGCTGGGGTCAGAGCTGCTAGGCCAGGGCTGTGGCTTTACACAGCACTCAGGGAGTATGCTGGCAGGCTGATTGTGAGCAACCCAAGTTGTAAGCTATAACAGTGAAGCATTGTGAAGCACCCAAGGTTGTATTGCAGGGGTGACACAACTCCTTACTGGTCTGGATTGCACCCCAGAATGTCATATACATTCCCCACTGCAGAGCTAGGGACATCAAACAGTGACAGATATTTTAACAACAAAATTTAGTCTCCATGTGTTTTAAAATTTCTTCTAGCTAAAAAGAAAAGATCAGGAATATGTTTCGAGTCCTAAACTAGCCTGATGGTGTTTCTTTAAATTAATGACTTGACATTTTAATATTTTGATTTTAACTTTAGTTCATAATATTTTCCTCTGTAGGCCTGGCCTGTAGTCAGTTTCTATATCCACTGTAATATTTTCGCATATTCCAAATCTCTATATTGCATTTTTTTAAAAAAGTATTTCTAAAAATGGCATGGGGAGGGAGGGTGTTTGTTTCAATTTCCACATCAGATAGACTCAGTCTACAAAAACAAAGGATATTTCTTTCTAACTAAATGCAAGCCCTGAAAATAGTCAAGCTGGTTCTTTCCTTCTCGCTCACCTCTACCATGGAAGTTTCTGCAGGCCAAATTATGTCTTCTGACAACTCTTCAACCCTGGTGTTGTTATGGAATTTGCACAGATGTAACTGATTGGCATATTATCTCAGAGCTGTTGGCTCTGCAGTTTTAGAGGGAGTAAAAAGCAATACAAATGTACCTTGGTTACTGAAGTCAGCAGATATGACTGTCTACGCAGAAAGCTGCATTTTGTTGTACAAGGTAGTGCTATTTTTACATTATGTTTCAGAAAAAACTTTTAAGACCACACCTAGTATATTGTGTTCAGTTCTGGGCTACTCAGTACCAGAGACACTTAAACAAATTGCAGTGAGTTCAGTAAAGAGTAATTAATTAGGGAACTGGAAAGACTGACTATAAGGAAAAGTTAGAGTTATAAATGTTGACTAAGAGGGTGGATATGATAGTTATCTATAATTGATATGAGTAAAAAGTCAGTAAGAGGAAATGTTTGAGCTCAAGGAATATACTGCAAAGGTAGTTAAAGGAACTTAAGAAAATGAAAATTTAGCTGAATATTGTATTAAGAAAAACTTCCTGACTCTGAGTTCTGTTGGACTGTGGAATTGTCCCCCAAAGAGTGAACAAAACAACAGAGTATACAATGTAGAGAACAATCATGTATTGAAAGGAGGATGGACTAAATAACCTAATAGGTCTTTTCCATCTCTAATTTCTATGAACTAATACTTACAGAGTTTACATCTAGTCCCAAAACATTTTCTCTGACAAAAATCCATGCTTTTTTGTGTGTGGATCTTTGTGCCTTTGCTGTTTATCTACCAACTGCCACCAAACATAAAATCTCATTTCAACTTTTCTGCTAAGTGCATTTGGCAACATAAATTAAAAATAATGGGATTTATAAATTAAAATGTAAAGAACTTTAAGTTCTTTAATTACAGTACTTCAGTTATTTATCAAGGCCTCTTCTTACTGCTACTTATTACTTAATTTAGTAGTATTAATACTATGTGATATTGTTTATGGAATTTTTATATATTCTGGTTTTGATGCCTAATAGATTTAAATCTTATTTTACAGATTACTTGTTTCAGATTATATGTGATAAACATTTTTGGATGTGGGCTGTCACAGCCCTATCTTGGTATTTTACTAATCTCCCTTTACAATCTCCCATTACAGTCTGCATTCAGATTACAAAGAACATCATCAGCATTACCAGATCTTGTGATATTTCACATATTTTAAAGTCCTAGCTCCTGGAGGCAACTAATTACGTGAAGATCTCAGTTTCCTTTAAAAAAGTAAGTTTCAACCTCCCTGCTGGAGGAGAAAAGCCTGAATAAATCACCTGTGTGCACTCTAAAGGCTCAGTTACTTGGGAGGCAAAATAAAAAACAAACTTTAAAAAAAAATCTCATGATTTTTGGGGCCTGACTCCTGATTTTTGAATGCTTGGGGTTGACAGTGTTGCACTAGAAATACAGAGAGCACTTGTTATGAATTGAGGAAATGAACTTTGTAGCATAGTTTAAGTAATTGCTCCCTCTTGTGGCTAATTTCACACTATACATTTATAGATTTCATTTTTAACCAAAATCTCGGTGTAGCTCATTGAGCAAGGTGCCTGCCTGATTTGGATAAGAATGCACTTTACAGTTAACATTTTTGTCATGGGTGCATTTTTACTGCAATAGCTGTACTATGAATATATTACACATGGATAGCTCCTTTCACCCAAGTACTTCTCATTGTTTTTACAAAAGTAGGTAAATATTTATTCTCTTATGCAAACAGAGAGACTGAGCCACAGGAAGGTTAAGTAAATTGTTCAAGGCTACACAGTGAGTGGCAGAAGCAAGAATAGAACTCAGGTCTCGATGGCCATTGTGGTGACAAAGCCACTAGACAATTGCTATCTTGCCATTACTACCCATTGCCTCTGCAGCTATTCTGGACACCTGTTTTTGTGGACATTCTCTTCTTACCCCCAAACAAATGTGTTGAGTTCAGTCTCTTTCTATGCAAGAGGTTTACATGTTGATTTAGCGAGAGTCATTTATGACAGGAGGCCTCTTACAAAACAAGCTTCAGGTGACTATGTAGTATCGAGAATCAAATCGTCATGACTCTGTGACCTTTGTACTTCTGCAGAAGGCTAAGTGGTGCCTCATGCCACAGCGTCCCTCCCTTTGAGTTTGACAGACCTGACAAGTTCTACAACAGGGGTGGCCAACCTGTGGCTCTGGAGCCGCATGTGGCTCCTTACCTAGGCACTGACTCCGGGGCTGGAGCTATAGATGTTAACTTTCCAATGTGCTGTGGGGTGCTCACTGCTCAACCCCCTGCTCTGCTCCAGGCTCTGCCCCCACTCCACCCCTTCCCCCGAGCCTGCCGTGCCCTCGCTCCCTCCCCCCCCACCAGAGCCTCCTGTGCACTGCATAACAGCTGATCGTGGTGGGTGGGAGGTGTGGGGAGGGAGCAGGAGGCACTGATTGGTGGGGCTGCTGCAGGCAGGAGGCACTGCAGGTTGGAGTGGGGGGAGCTGATGGGGGTAGGGGGCTGCTGACATATTAGTGTGGCTCTCTGGCAATGTACATTGGTAAATTCTAGATCCTTCTCAGGCTCAGGTTGGCTGCCCCTGCTACTTGTTGCAAAGAATCATAGAATATCAGGGTTGGAAGGGACCTCAGGAGATCTAGTCCAACCCCCTGCTCAAAGCAGGACCAATCCCCAATTTTTGCCCCAGATCCCTAAATGGACCCCTCAAGGATTGAACTCACAACCCTGAGTTTAGCAGGCCAATGCTCAAACCACTGAGCTATCCCTGCTCTACAAACTTAACTTTAAATCCATTGAAATTAAAACGTCTTATAAAGAACACAGTGATCCACTGGTGGAGTGAATGTCCATTTACAGCAAAATGAAATGAAAGTCTTCAATCACAAGCCTAGTTACAGTGTAATTCTATGGTAAAAAAGATGGTATGATGAGTTCCATTGTTATCCAGTATGTAGATGTAATGGATATTTTTTTAAAGGATTGATATCTCTAGTGATCCACTATTAATCATGTGGAGTTACTATTACTGCATCCAGTCAACAATGTACATTAGACGTTAAGGGCCTGCTGAATCCTTTACATAATCAGAGAAGCAGCATTTATATGACAAAAGCCTGCTTTGCTCCAATTTAAATCAATGGTCAAACTCCCATTGATTTCAGTGATAGCAGTAGTAGACCGTGTGTGTTTACATGCATAAAATATTGCAGTGCATACATTTTTATGATCCAAGATAGCTAATCTTCAGAAACAGAGTTGCAGTAAATCTGGGCTCAGTAATCAAAGTTCTACTTTGTCACAGAATGCAATTTATCACAAAGAGATTTCACAAAAATGATAATTTCCTCAAGGTTGGATATTAGTCACAAGTACACTTAGAGCTCTACACCCTCAAATGGATTACACATCAATGCAATGATAGGGTGGAAGCAGACACTCACAATCACTATAATTAGTCTCCATAAATCATTTCACAATGAGTTTGCATACAAGTGCTTTAGATTTTCTGTTTATCATCCTTTCTCCTTTCCTAATTCCTAGTCATATTTCCAGCAATAATCACTGATTGTTCTTGTAGTGCAGCTTTGTTTATGCTGTATATTTTGATTTGTCTGTATTGTTGGGTTTTGGGATATGCCTGAGGTCTGAAGATTTATTATTTGAAACTGTGGCAATGATTTTAAAAAAAGCCAAAAGATTAGCCCTTTGTTCATTGTATGGTCCTAATCCTGCACACACACACTAAAATGTTTGCGGGATTGGAACCTAAATTAGCACACATGTTAAATTAACTGTCCAATTAATTTTTTTTAGATTAACAATTACTTAAAGCATTATTTCAGATAGAGCACCATTTAAATAGCATGCATGTTAGAAAATTCCTTTAACAGTTAAGCGTTTTTTCCTGCTTCCCTTTTAATGTTTAGCTGGGCCTTTCGGGCAATCCAGAGAGCAAAACCAAAAATACTCCAGTTCACTTTTTTTCTCTCTGCTCATACTATGACAGACTGATAATAGCCTGGCCAAACTTTATGGAAGTAAGATAAATTTACTGAATTAAGTTAGAACTTATTGAATTAGGTTTAATACCTTTGTGGTCTGTTGTGTTAAATATCAGTTGTGTATGTGTTATTGGAATTGTATATAACTCCTCTAGGAGGTGGGGGACGCTAATCACATTTCTGCAGTTATCAGCCCTTTGACGCCACCTTCTAGAGAGGTGAGCATATACTAGTTCAAATGGGATTCTCTAGGGACCAACAGAAAAAGAAAGGATTTCTGGATAAATAACCTGGTTTTAAACAGGTTCAGGACCTTCTTCCTGCTGTGGCAAACAAACTGGACCCCTGCTTCATAGAGGGTCCCAATCCTTAGGGAGGGGTTAGAAGGAGTTGGCCTACTGAGGCCCCATAAGATTGGATGCTTTGTTCTGAGCTGAAACTGACAAACTTGAAATTACAGTGAAATTCCTTGGGTGGTGTTTTGAAGGACTGCTGCTGCCGAAGCCCACAATAGGGTTGGAGTGATCTCTGGCACAGGCGCCGATTCCGGGGTGCTCCGGGGCTGGAGCACCCACAGGGAAAAAACAGGGGGTGCTGAGCATCCACCGGCAGCCCCCCTATCAGCCTCCCCTCCTCCCGCAGTGCCTTCCCCTCCCTGTGCCTCCCAACTGCTGTGATCAGCTGTTTCGCGGCATGCAGGAGGCCCTGGGGAGGAGCAAGGACACACTGTAATCGGGAAGGGGCGGGAAGAGGCAGAGCGAGGTGGGGCCTGGGACAGAGCTGGGAGTTGAGCGCCCCCCCCAGACGTTGGAAAGTCAGCACCTGTGATCTGTGGTAAGCTTTTTGGCATGCATGTAGGTTCCTTTGTAATTCTGAATATGTTTTCACCTTAAGAGTAAAATAGGTTTGCAGAGGAAGAGCTGTATATAAGTGTGGGCAATTACTTTGTTGTTAGCCTTTGAAGAGAAAGTAAGCAGTCCTGGTTAGGTACTCTGACTTTTGTAGGAGATACCAGAGTACAGTCAGGGGGCTGTGCAGGCCCAGTCAGGAGGAAACGAGACTATCTCAGTTCGAGAGAGGTGATGGCCAGGCGAGCCGGAAGCCTAGAGTGGATGCCTTTGCTGGATCACAGAAGGGGAATACAGGTGCAGTTGCTCTGAACTGTGACACATACAGCTGCATACTGCTTCCTATTTGTTCATTTTAAGCTCCTCTGCTGTGACTGGTAAATACTCTCTTTAAGGTCTTACAGAAAAAGCATGCACCATCAGCAAAAAGGAAACAAATTAGCAAAAAGAGGAAAGAATGTTATAGTAATCTTAGAATTTGTAACAATAAGTACAAAAATTGTAGATGCAAATATGATTTTCAATTTGACTATCATTTTGTAAGGTACAATAAGAACTTTTGCTGTTCTGTTTTACCTGTCTCCACCCAAAGACATAGGGCCAGTTTCAGAGTCATGCTTTCTCGAAGTTCCCAGCCATTTGATTCTACAGTTTGGATTTGCATCCATCTCTATATATCATTTCTCCACTTCATATGAATATACCTGTCAAGGTTCCTTTCCCACTCTGAACTCTTGGGTACAGATGTGGGGACCACATGAAAGACCCCCTAAGCTTATTCTTACCAGCTCAGGTTAAAAACTTCTCCAAAGTACAAACTCTGCCTTGTCCTTGAACTGTATGTGCCACCATCAAGCGTTTTAAACAAAGAACAGGGAAAGAGACCACTTCCCCCAAAATATCCCCGCAACCCCTACACCCCCTTTCCTGCAGAAAGCTTGATAAAAATCCTCACCAATCTGTACAGGTGAACACAGACCCAAACCCTTGGATCTTAAGAACAATGAAAAATCAATCAGGTTCTTAAAAGAAGCATTTTAATTAAAGAAAAGGTAAAAGAATTACCTCTGTAAAATCAGGATAGTAAATACCTTACAGGGTAATCAGATTCAAAACAGAGAATCCCTCTAGGCAAAACCTTAAGTTACAAAAAGACACAAAACCAGGAATATACGTTCCCTCCAACACAGCTTATTTTACCAGCCATTAAACAAAAGGAAATCTAACGCATTTCTAGCTAGATTACTTACTAATTTAACAGGAGTTGTAAGGCTGCATTCCTGATCTGTTCCCAGCAAAAGCATCACACAGACAGACAAACCCTTTGTCCCCCACCTCCAGATTTGAAAGTATCTTGTCCCCTCACTGGTCATTTTGGGGCAGGTGCCAGCAAGGTTATCTTAGCTTCTTAACCCTTTACAGGTGAAAGGGTTTTGCCTCTGGCCAGGAGGGATTTTATAGCACTGTATACAGAAAGGTGGTTACCCTTCCCTTTATATTTATGACAATACCATAGAAAAGGGAGCTGTCATTTTAAAATCTCTGGTTCCAATGAGCCCAACTCAGAATTTTGCTATCTTTTCAAGAGCAGGAATGTTGTAAGCACCATCCCTAAACAGAGAGGAGGGTGATCACGTAAGGCAGTTAGTTGCTAACTGGTTACCCTGCAGTCGGAGTCTCTAGCTCCATTAATTCTTTCCTGTTTTTTTATGTCCCCCAGTCATTTTCCTTCACAAGTACCTCTAACATGGACATATACCAACCTGCTGCATTGTGATTAACAAAGCAGGACCCCAAATTTCAGTGTCTTAAAATTGGAAACTTCTTAGATACACTTTGCCTTCATTTTTTTCATACAATGTAAGGAGAGCCAGTCTCTGTCCCTGCTTCATGCTTAAGGACATACTTTAAATAGCTGGACTAGGCAAGTTCCTGGGAGCTCATGGGAGATACCCATTGTCCGGAAAATACTACTTTAAAACACAGAACTTTATGATGATTATGTTAACATTTGCTTAACCGAACCATGTCAGGTGTGTGAACCTGAATTCCCCTTCCTCCCAATTCTGGGGATGAGGAGAGAAGCGTGACATGCCAAAGCTGTTTATCTTTCCTGCTGTTCTCTCTCATACGTCTGAAAAATGCCACGAGTATTAAAACAAAAAAGTAATTTCTTTGAAAATAATTAAAATGGAGACAGGAAAAATTCATGAGCTATGATCTCATGTACGTACCAATTCCTTAGTCTGGATTAAATTCCTATGGTTTATTATAATGCCATGGGAAAAAAACCATAAAGTAAGCTGCTGAGGCAACAACAACGGTAGTGGGAGGGACATGGGCATAATCTAGTTACAGGAGCACAGTGCTGAGAACCTGGGATTCTAATCCAGGCTCTGACATTGAACCCTTTGTAGCCCTGGACACATCATTTAACTTCTTTGCCTCCATGTCCTCACCTGTACAATGGGGCTAATAGTGCTTTCCTATTCATTATATAGTACTCTTCAGAGGGTGTTATAAAGATTAATGACATTGGTAAAGTGTTTTGAGGTTGAAAAGCACTATCCAAGTTCTAAATATCACTAATTGTTACCTCCATAATGATAATTATTTAATAAAGAATGTTTAAAAATAATATACGTTTCATTTTTAAACATCTCACACTGATTTACATGTTGACATTACAAGCCTTATCTCCATGCTCCCTTGCATTTGTACTATCCCTTGTTTCATATTCATCTGGTTGAAATTGTAAAACCAGTGTTTGTCTGGTGGTGTCTCTTATGATGTTCCACAAAAAATATAAATCACAATAAAAGGTTGTGTGCTTCAGATGAGATTCTTTTATTTTTTATCTCTTGCACTCTCATGGGAAATCATAGAAAAGCAGCTGGAGGAGGTTTGATGAAAAAGAAATCTGACTATAATATAGGATGTACAATTCACAGATGTGAATAAGCTAAAAATGAACCTTCTAAAGAAAACCACAATTACTAAAATGTGATATAAATTACTTTATTAAAAATGTGCACATATAAAAATATCACAACATTAAAGAAAACAATGAGGGCTGTATTTCCAGTTTTTAAATTGCTTTTCTAAAGAAAACCACAATTACCAAACTGATATAAATTTTATTTAAAATATGCAAATATTAAAAAGTCACTATAAACAGGGTTGGCTGTGTTGCTGGTTTTTAAGAACGGTCCTGAAAAGCATGTCAGGCTAAAAAAAGAAATTTTATTACTTGTTTTTCAAAACTTTAGACTGTTACAACTAAGAACTTTACAAACCTAATTTATGTTTCATAATTTACGCTGTCTGTTTACTTCCATCTGAATTTGGAGAATGAATATTTTAAGTTGAACACAAATTATCTGGTTTCATTGCAATTTTTAAACAAAATGTCATAACTATATTTCAGTGATTTGTATGTTTTTGATGGTTTTTTAAAAAACAAAATCGAAATTTGGTTCCTTATTTACCTGATTGTATCACTTAAATCGCAAACGGAAAATACAGTAATGTGAAACTTTCTTCCTGATATATCTCAAAATAAGCATTCACAGTTTGCATTGTAGCAGGTTGTATGTTTTAAGAAAATTATGTACAAACAAATATCAAAGACAATATCTGTGCTTTAAGTTATATTGCTATTTGTGTTTTGAGATTTATTTATATGAGAATAAATAGTTCCTGAGTAAAGATATAGGAAGAATGCAGTAAGTTTAAGAGAAGGAAAATGGCTTTGAAAGGTTGCCAAGAGAAGAGGACTCCAGCTGTCATTTACCTCTGCTGGCCCAAAGAATCTTAAGAGATCTCCTGAGCTTTATAGATTTGGAGAGGGCTCACATTTCCGACTGGGAGAAATCAGCTGTCTCCTACAGCCACGTTAGTTATTCTGAGCATGATCCAAAGCCCAGTGAAGTTTTATCTTGGACTTCAATGGGCTTTGAGTCAGACCCTCTGTGCCCTCCCTTCCTCATATGTATACAGTTAGTGAAACTATCCGGCCTGATCATAATTCAGGCCCTTGGTAGTGATATCAGGGGACTTCACGAGGAACTGTGAATATGCTCAGTGAAGTTGTTTAGAGGTAACTTCTTCCCAAACTGATAACATTCGTGAGCCAGGGAAGCAGGTTAAAAGGAGATCATAGTTATCCTGAAAAATCAGTAAAGCAGAGAGAAAAATTTTTATCAGAGTGAAAATCCACACCCCTGAGTGATGCAGTTATACTGACCTAACTCCCCCTGGAGACAGCACTGTGTCTACAGGAGTGTTTCTTGGGGAGGTGGAGTACCTATGTCAATGGGAGAAGCTCTCTTGTTGACATAGGAGGTATTGTCTTCACTAAGCACTACAGTGGCACCGCTGCACTTGTAAGCGTAGAAAAGCCTTAAGCTTTTTTCCCCTCACTCTGTTTCCCTCCTTCCATTTAGATAATCCTTCCTTTCTTAGTCTTCCTTTTGCTTGTTTTCTCCATCCCTTACTCCCAAGATAACAAACAGTTGAATAGTGCAGCTGGGCTTTGGACATCCCTTAATGCACAAAAAAGTCAGACGCTCATTACCTGCAGTAACTATTGGCAGCTTTCCCATGATTGTCTCCTGCTCTCCCATCATCTGTGGGCATTAAAGGAACAGTGCGAGTAAAAACACTGGGGGGGATACATTTTAAAAGAGCCCTCATGAACCTCATCTGCTCTCAGTAAAAGAGGCCGCTATAACAATTGTGCTTAAATTTATATAACCTAGAAGATGAGGGAATATCTAAGTCTTTGGCTGGCAGATCTGCAGACACAATATAATCAGCTCCTGTGACAGAAGTGTGCTGAGTAGAGAAGGACTTGCTGCTAAATGGACCACTGGGGGCCCAAGAGAGGAAGGAAACAACCTTCCCAAAACGTGGGGAAAAATGTTCTTGCAGGTTTACATCAATATGGTTCATATACACAGTACACAATATGCATTTATGCCCTCTCTTCCCCCAGCTTTTGCTGTTGCTGCCACCTCAGCAGATTTGCAGCAAGTTTGCCAGAGTTAATGCTTACTACAAAAACGTGACCCTCTAGTATCAAACTTGAGTTTTAGCCACTATGCACCTGCAACCGTCCTGTGAGGATGTGTTCAACATTTAAATGCAAGCAATAGCTTTTGCATTTTTTATTACATAAAATCCATATGAAAAGGCTGGAAGGCCAAGAGCACTCCCAGGATGGAGGGGTTTCTTAGTAAGTGCTGGCAATGTTTTGTTGTCCACCATCCTTAAGACATGACCATTCAACTGAACAGACCTGCATGGAGAGAGGTTGTTGGGTTAGTTATGTTTTGTGGACCACCTAACACAAAGCTCACTTGGTGTGACTGGAAGAAAGAAGGAAAGTGCTGACATTAAGGCAGATTTATGTTGCTTTAAGGTAGTTAAACCACTTATACCCCCATCCTTACAGACTGACAAGTGTACAGGATACTGGCAGCATGTCTACTAGATGTATTAAGCTGCCTGCAAGCTACATGTATTTATAATACATGATATATACACACACATTTATGTGGGGTAACTTTAATGAAAACTGAAAAGTAAAAGTTTTTTGTTGTTGAACTGTTCACAATCACAAGTTGGGTGGAGAATGTACTTTGAAAAGCACAGATAAGCTTCTGTTTCTCTTGAAACTGTTAATACACCACTGACACCCAAAGAGGTGCACTCAGACCAGATGATCACAGTGACCTTAGAATCTAAGGAGGTAGATCCTTACCATTTTTATGTGTAAAAAATATTAATTATCGCTGTTAAATACAGAGGGCCTGATTCTAATCTTACTAAAACCAGTGTAAATTAAGAGTAACTACTCTGAAATCATCACAGATAAACCTGTGTTCAAAACCGTTCTGAGATTAGAATCAAACCTAAAATATTGAACCTGGATACAGGCAGCCTTTTGATTCATACATTTTTGTGATGTTCCATCACTCCCGTGTTCCATATTAAATGCAGAAACAGATCATCAATAATAGTCATTACATGTCTGCTGAGCTATCATATCAATAACATTTATCAACAGTGCCTGGTGTTAAGAGACCAAATTTTATAAGTAAGCACTTACAAAAAAAAAACCAAACATAAAAGTAACTAGTTTTTAATCCTAAAAAATTGAAAATAGAGACCTGTTTTTATAGCTCATCTACATGATAGTGAGGGTACAATTTACAATAAAAGAAAATGTATTCTCACCTGGAAAGTATGTCCTGTTCCCCATGAGGTAATAAAAGGTATTCATCTATATGCTTATTAGATAAGTTATGGGGCAACTGCACATGTTTGGTGACATTATAGAGGTTTAAAAGAAACAGAGTAACATCCCCTTCTTTGTACATTGGGCTGAAAGGGAAGAAGAGAAAAGCACATTAACAGTCACATATTAAAAATAAATTATAGTACTTGAAAGGAATTGTATTCACAATTGGGCAGATCACATTCCCTCTTCACCAGAACAATTGTGGTTCCTCTGCCCAGGGAGAGGATAAATCGCCAAACTCCATGTGTGTGTCTGTGCCCTCTGTGCACCAAGAGAGATGAACTGCTCACCGTGTCCCAGAATACAGGGAGACACTGGGGATGGGCTGCTGAATCTGCAGCTATGTCTACACCAATAGCCCCAGTGCCTTAGCCACAAAGGGAGCAACATGGAGGACAAGGAGATGACGTAAAAGTTTGCACCTGCAAGTATACTGTTCTCATTTCCTTAGAATTAGTTCTATGGAGGGTAACTCCTTCCAGAGGCAGGATATTGCAGTGGATGGACCCAATGGTGGTGATATTTTTGTAGTATAGCAGCACCTAAAAGTACCAGCTGAAATAAGGGCCCCATTGTGCTAGGCACTGTACACACACACACACAGAAGCAGCCCCGGCCCCAGAGAGTTTACAGATTGAACAGGCAAGATAGACCAAAAGGGTGGAGGGGGGAGGAAATATCCCTATTTTACAGATGGGAAACTGAGGCACAGTGAGATTTGGTGACTTCCCAAAGTCACACAGAATGTCTGGAGCAGAGCAAAGAATAAAACTCAGATTTCCTGAGTTCCAGCCCAGGGCTTTAACCACATCATCATCTATACCTTCTCATATAATTCACTATAGCAATTCTTATGGACCTAGTTGTTGAAAGTTTCATAAGAGACTCCTGAATGTTTTTCTAGAACTCCCCTCCCCATTCTACGTGTTACACTGTGTAATGGCCGATCAATTGCAGGGCCTGATCCAAAGCCCCGTTTAGCCTGTCAGAATGTTTCCATTGGTTACAATGGGCTCATTGTGCATTAGGGCCTCTGTTTTTACTGTATTCATTTGTTCCTGGATGTTGTGTTAAAATGCTTACTTGTGGTTATTCGTGCAATGAAGGTACACTCGAAGCCTCTTCGGATCTGCTCCTTTCAGGCCAACTTTCAGTACCTTGGTACCGACCAGTTTTTTGTACAGCAGAGAAAGCCAATAATCCTGTGTTGCATATAAAACAAAACATTTTTCCATATGGCAAACAAGGTATTCTAGATAAGAGGCAAATTACACTCAGACACTAGAATACAATATCACCATGCTCTGTATTAAGGGTGTCCAAAATGTGACTCTAACAAGGTCCAAATGATAATGAGCCAGGAGCTTGAGGGCTACATCCAATATGCATGTACCAGGGCAGGCTGCAGCCTCTCATTTTTAATACCTAAGTGCAGACTCCTAAAACCACTAGATCCACCATCCAGTGCTGGATATGGAGCCACGCTGGGCTCACAGTCTGCAGTGGCCGTACCACCCGCCCTCCATTAAATTGAAGAACTTGGCAAGTCACATTCATCACTTACACTGTATGTTCTCATTGTACATTCACTCTGCTGCCACCCTCAGGTTGTTGGGAGTGTGAATACTCTAACATGCTGATGACATAGAATGACTAAAAACCCGGTAACTGCACCTGCTCGTGCAGCTTAGAGCGAACGCAGTATATGGTGAGGGACTTTTTTGTTTAATTAAGAGAGCTTTTCTGCTCTCTTTTGCGATGTCTGTCATATCAAATTTGTTCAAGTTCACAACAAATAATGTGACAAAGAAAAATCCTGTCTCCGCTTTGCTGAGTGTAGAAGGTATAGTTAGAGCTATTTTGCTCTCCTCTCTTCATAGGTGGATACCGGAGTCCTTCAAGTGGGAGATGCAGGTCTTGATCCTGCACGATGATAAGCACCTTCTGCAGAGTGCCGAGTGCCCTAACCTTCAACTGAAATCAACAGGAGTTGAGCTGCTCTCAGTACTTCACTGGTATGGACCCTCAATTAGTTCTAACTGTGCCCTGTTTAACTTGACCCTTTGAACCGCTAACTCTTTTCCAATAAAGCGGTTTTATAAACATCAAGGGATTGATTCTGAACTCGGGATTGATTCTGAACTCGTTCAACTGAGAGAGTCAGGAGTAACTCCACTAAGTCACTGTAATTATCCTAATGCAAAAATGCTGAGAGAGCAGGATCAGGGCCCCATGTCTTTATATTGCTGCACTGTCCCTTTTTCTAACTTGGTTTGTTTTTTTAAGAGGAGATAGAATACATTGCAACTCTCTTTCTGCTAGAATAGCTCTGTAGTTCTAACATCAGGAGAAACATGGACTTTAGATAAGCTTGGTAAAAATGGCTTGGGAAACACATGGGGAAAAGACAAGTTCAATTTTAGCAGACTCGTTTCTTTCCCCATAACCATATTTATGAGGACCATGTGGAGGCTAACTGGTTCCAAAATGAGCCTGTTATAGAAGCTCTCTTTATTTTTAAATTTCCTCTGGATCCTGAAAGGTATTTGCCCTACAGAACAAAGGCTGCTATATAGAAAAAAATCTAAATTTTCAGATGAGTGATTCACCAGCAAACCCAGGGAACTGGCTTTATTTATAGTCATATACATTTCCCACTATCTACTCTAGATTAAAGAAAACCAGAAAGAATACCAACTCTCAAATCCCCCCACAGCCCTGTCCCATGGGGACATCTTACAATGAGCAGGATGCATAAAACAGCATCATACTTATATACACCAGTTTCCATTATAAGCCCTCTTTTCACAAATTTGTAGCAGCCACAACTTGGAAGCAGATTAAGTGTGGAGAAGGTAGGAAAGAAGGATGGGAACGGTTACTCCTCCCCACATCCCTGTATAATTGCCATTAGTACTAATGAGAGTTCTACACTCATAGGAAGTGTAGAACCTTTATAGTTACTCCAAATAAATCTGGCTCCTTATGTTATAAGGAAATGAAAAAGTGTATTCGTTTCTGTTGCTTTTTTATCTCAACAATTAGGACTAACAGCTTTGTTCTTAAAAATAACATTCTTATGCTATTAGCTCATAACATAAATAACTAAGTTGAAACATCTCAAATCATTAACACCTGAAAATCATTTACCACTCTTTAGAGAAAACCCCAAACTAAAGCAAGGACTCCTCAGAAGACTTGGGTAAGTTTGTATCTAGATAGAACATTGTGGCTTAGGTCCATCTCTGCTGCTCAAGCACATAATTTTTCCCTTATTTTTCTTTAGCTATTGTGTTCTTAGACTGCATGTGATCCATATTCAGAACTTAATTGATTTTAGATACATGGGTACTGTGAGAGAATGTAACTTTGTGATCACACCTACACGCCACTGTGATCAATTTTGTACAAGGCATGCCTTGTAAGGTATCATTTGAAAACTCACAATTTGCTGGTCAGTATAGTCCTGATAAAATATGTGTGGGAGTTCCCTCTATGATGTTATTAACACATGTTCCACAGCCCTACCCAAACAGAGCTTGGCAAACAGGTCTGTCCTAAACAAAGGAATGTGTGCTCTGCTTAATTTGCATTTAAGTAGTAAACAGAGTCATCAAGCAGGAAGGGAAACAAAGGAAGCTCAATCAGGTGAGAAAAAGCCAGCAGGAAACATCCCTCCACATAGATTCTGTCTCCTAGTGCTCAGCTGGAAATGTTTTTCAAGAGACGGACTGAAACTATAAAAAGGAGGGACAAAGACCCCAAGGCACCACTCTCTTTCCCTGCTCATCACATTCACTGTACCTGAAGGGACAAAGAAAGCAATCGTTAGACTCTGGGGGGAGGGTTCCCATCCCACAGTTTGGTCAGTAAGACTGTGGTAAGCAACGTTTCTTCAAACGTTGCTTTAATCTTATATAGGTAGTTAAATTAGGTGTTAGTCGTATCTTTATTTTTCTTGTAACCATTTCTGACTTTTATACCTTATTACTTGTACTCACTTAAAATTTCTCTCTTTGTAGTTAATAAACTTGTTTTATTGGTTTATCTAATCCAGTGTGTTTAAATTGAAGTGGCTGGGTAACTCCACTTGGGGTGACAAGTTGCGTGCATATTATTCTCTTAAATGAACAACCAACTTAATATAATTTGTACTGTCGAGGAGAGGGCTGGGCAGTGCAGGACATACACTTCTGGGGGGGAAATCTGGGATGGGGTTGTGCTGGGGTCACCTTACAGCATAACCAAGGCTAGTGAGAGCCAGAGTGCAACTCAAGTGTGGCTGGCAAGCTACAGTTACATACATACACTCAGGGTGTGGCTTGCATGCTAGAAGGCTGGTTGTGAGTGGCCCAGGTGGGAGCTACTTCAGCAAGGCATTGTAAGGCACCCAAGGCTGCAAGGCAGGGGTGACACACCTGCTCATTAGTCTGGATTGTACCCTGGTACGTGACAGGAACCTACATGTGAGTCTCTTTAAGGAGGTAAAAATAGCTGGCATCTCTTTCCACCTCACGTTTAACCAGAATACAAATATATACGGTATGTATGATTATTATTAAGGCAATGCTATTGTATACGCACAGGCAACGGTTCAAAATTTGCATCCACCAGGTGATAGGTTCCTGCTCCATAGAACACTTGTCTCATCACCACATCAATACCCATTCTGGCTGACAGTCCTAATTTGTCCAACCACCTGCCAGAGAACAGGAGACAAAAAAAGAAAAATGGTAATACAAACATCCCCAAAATAAACAGGGGAAAAAACTGCTAATCTAAACTGTTAATGCCATCTCTGCTGCCTTGTACATGAAACGAGAATTAAAATAAAATGATAATGCTAAGCACAAAAAAACCATGAAACTAAGTCAAAGTACAGAATGACAGGAGCCTCTCTGAAAATCCATTTCACATTCCATTTGACGAGCTGTCTGATTCTACTGTGCTGTTTCCTTAAACTCTCTTGTCACCATCTTTGTCTTGGGTAAAGAGAGGCGGCCGCCTGTGGAGATTAAAAGGCTCAGCATGTGATTTTGTCCTGAGCAGAAGCAATAAGGTTCAGATGGAGCCTCACGTGAAGAGGTCATCTTGTGCTCTAGCTTTTGACTTTCCTCCGTAAAAAAATTCTCCAGATTTTTTGGTTGCTAAAACGTGAACTATACGTGAACCAATGCAGTTATGTCTGCCTGAGTCTGCAGACTGACTGAAATTAAATTTCTGAGAAAAGCATAAACACTGTCCTTTCATTTCAATGAACCGTTAACATTGAAATCCAGCGGCAATAATTTAAACATCCGTGTGGTGAGTTATTTCACTGTCGGCCAAAAAAAGAAACACAGACAAACATATGGTGAAGATCTGCTCTTTCAGTCGCATCTCATTTTGGCATCACAAGTGGAGGGAGCGCCAGCTACGGATGAAGCTAGGGACAATACCAGAACTTTTTTCCCAGTATGATCTGTGTTAGTATGCGGAGACCTGTAGTTTCGCTGGCCACACCTCCAAACTTACCCATGAAGCAGTGACCCGAAAGAATGCTACGATGGTTGCACCACGGCAGTGGTTCTCAAACTTTTACACTGGTGACCCCTTCCACATAGCAAGCCTCTGAGTGTGACCCCCCCCTTATAAATAAAAAACACTTTTTAATATATTTAACACCATTATAAACGCTGGAGGCAAAGTGGGGTTTGGAGTGGAGGCTGACAGCTCGCGAGCCCCCATGTAATAACCTCGTGACCCCCAGTTTGAGAACCCCTGCACTATGGTCTATAGGCCACACTTATTTTAGCCACCCTTTCTATACAGTGTTAAAAGTCAAGCAAACATTTTCCTGGACAGGACTTAACATAAAAATATGTCTTTGGCTAGATCCCTCACACAGGGAATGTTTTGGGATCAATTTTCTTTGTTCCTGGGGACTAACTTGCATGAGAGTGACCACTTCAGGTCTGCATGCAGAAGTATTATGGGGCTCCAAAGAAAGCCAGTCCTACTCAGACAGGGAAATGTTGCTGACATGCTGGACATTTCATGGTGGTCATTTAACTGAAGGAGTTCCTGAAAAACCCAGAGCCCTACAGAAAAAAAACGAGTACCAATAACTTTGAATACATGTTGTTCTACTTACATAAAGCCGGCAACGTATGTATTAGACAGTCTGGGAGCTCCACCGCCATAGGCTGAACTTGTTTCTCCTAACCACACCTTTTTACCAGGTACAGTTCCATCAACAATCTAGAGAATGTTGTGTCATTAGGATAAAGAGAAGAAAATAAGTGCATACATGGCTGTGCCTAAATAAATAGTCACAATTATGCGCTTTAGAACTGATCTCTAGAGAGATCATATGACTTTCAGGGCCTCCTAATATGACCATATTTAATGAGGCAAGGCTCCATAAGATTTCTGATTAACAGGAGTAGGGGAAAGAAATAACGTGTTTTTTTTTAAACTCACATATATTAAATAATAGATTCCCAAATCTAAATTAATCAGGACCAGACTCTGCAACCCTTACTCACACGCAGTATCTTACTATGTAAGTAGTCCTGTTGAAATCAGCAGGAGTACTCTGGGAATAAGGTACTACTTAGTGCAAGTAAGGTGGCGGAATCTGGCCATAAATTTCATTTCTGGGGCTATGATGGCATGAACAAATAACTATAAATTCATTTTCATGGTTTATAATATGTTCAATCTTATGCTTAGTAGATACCAAGGCCTTGAGATCAAACGTTGTTGGCATTTTTGATATTTGTTATATTATTTACAATGAATACGGCATCTAAACATTGAGAGTCTTTAGCTGTATCGCTAGCCAACAATTTCTATTCTGGTTCTTATATGCCCATCACCATGGTTGCGGAGTGCACAGACAATTTAACATAACATTGTACCTGAAGAACATCTTTTACTGCTGTAATAAAGGTTTCCAGCACTTCAGGGCTCAAGAAATCCTCTCTGGTAGCGCTTCGTCCATTTACGTAGTAACTGAAAAGTTAAGAGACACCCCAAGCAAGCAAAAATAAATGACGCAGCCAAGGTTACACTGCCTCTCTTACAAATTACTTCTCCCCATTCACACAGAACCTGAATGTCCTAAAATATTCCAGCAACACTCCCAACTGTAGATGAGTTCTGTATCAAAATCACTTTTCTATGTTAGTTGCTGGCTCTATTATTAAGGCAGACTTTTTGCATATAGTGAAATATTATTTGTCTATCTAATTAACTTAGGGGGTTCATTTATGTAGAGTTGTATTAATTAGTTTCTTTATTTTACAAACCTTAATCAAAAAGGTTTTTTTGAAGTGTATTACATTTTAAAAATACATTACAGCTCTATAATATTATGTGATAATGACCTGGGATCTTGAACAATATAGACCCAGAGTCAGGAAAGCATCTCTATTCAGGAAAGCACTTAAGCATGTGTTTAAGTCCTATTGGTGACAAGGAGACCTAGGAACATGCTTAAAGTTATGCACATTCTTAAGTGCTTTCCTAAATTAGGGTCCTATTTTATAAAGCTTTGCCCATATGTCAACACTTAAAAACAACATCACTAGAACACATACATGGGAACTGGCAATTCAGATAATATTTCTATGATTTGCACATTGGGTTGGGTCCCAAGGAGAGTTAAGACTATCAGGGGCACATTGTCAAACGTGAATGGGAATTTAACCATGCAGCTGAAGTTGTATTAATGGTAATCGTGTGGGTAATTCTCAGAGTGGAAAAAGTTAGTCTTCAGCCTGAAGGGGTTTTGTTTACACTAAACTTGAACAGGCACAAGTAATGAAGAAAAATGCAGAATGTAAAGCACCAACCCATGTTGCCTAAGGTTCCTGTTACCATCCCTATTTACACACTACATTGGTGGCATTAGTTTGTGCTCTTGGTGATGGTTTCCGGAATTTTCTCTAGACTAGTTTCTCTCTGAGTGGGCTGAATTCTCAGTAAAATGGAAAGGAGTACTTGTGGCACCATGTACTGCATCCGATGGAGTGAGCTGTAGCTCACGAAAGCTTATGCTCAAATAAATTTGTTAGTCTCTAAGGTGCCACAAGTCCTCCTGTTCTTTTTGTGGATACAGACCAACATGGCTGCTACTCTGAAACCTGAATTCTCAGTCGCACTCACACAGCACGACTGACTTTAACGAGGCAAACTGGTGCAACAGAGAATATGGCTCAGTTCCAGCACAGATCTCCTACCTACCGGGATGTTTAAAATGGTTGATGACCATGAGGACAGTGAAGCGATAAGCTAATATATGCTCCTTTTGTGGCAAGGTAGGGCAGGCCAATTTGACTTGGTCCCTAGGTCTCACTGTCTCTAATGACAGACCTCCCCATGGCCGGCGGGAGAGAGGAGCTGCCGCCGAATTACCGCTGCTGCGGGACATGGACTGCCGCCCCTTTCTAGCTGCCGCCCCAAGCACCTGCTTGGAACGCTGGTGCGGCCCTGCTCTCCAGAGCCTCAGCAACAGCTGGACAGGAGCATCCTTTGGCACCCCAGGGCACTCAAACTCAGGTAGACCACCTGGGTCTTATCCTCAGGGATATGGCTCTCCCCTTTCCTCTCCCTCAGACTTATTATCTCTACTAGCCAAAGCCTGTGTGGCAGCCAAGGGGCAGCTGGATCATGCTTCCACTGGGGCAACAGACAAACTTCCTTGAATTGCAAATGGTGTTTTTGCAATGAACAGCATCCATCCCTAACGCTCCTCTTTCAGTTGTTAAGCGATCTGCATAATTAGTTACCCTGTGACATTACTCTCGTTTCTGACATGGCTGTTTCATCTGGGACAGTTCCTTGTGCTGTTTAGAGTGAACTATTAGCTAGAAAGTGCAAATTACTAATCAAAGGTGAGTAAGACTCTCTCTTCCTCCTCCTTTATGCCAGCAAAGCCCCGTTCACCTCCAAGTCGGAAAGTCTATTCTGTTACAAGTTCTGTAGCATTTGTGGAGCTTTGAGACAACCTGGGTTGCTGCTCAGTCTGCATATGCCATCGGCTATGCCTGTCAAAATGCTACATACGCAAAAGCCCAAGAGACCTTGTTTGTTGGAACACCACCCTTTCCTGGTCAGAAAACTCCCTGCATTGCTTTGAAAAATGTACCTGCTATGACTTCTTGGCTCCCTGTTAACAGGATGGAAGGATCTCTCTTGTGATCATTGCACACGTAGGCTTAGTAATCACATGGAGCCCTGTGCACAGCCACAGTGAGTAGACTCTTGGCTATCCTTACATTATAAAATGCTCAGGAATGCCACTACATCTTTCCACCTCTATTGGAGCTGCACAGCCATTGATTGTCAGTGATATGGGGATTGGATAGTAAAACTGGTGTGGCCAAGAGGCCTGTTTGACAATCCTAACATTTTAACAGGTTTCAGAGTAACAGCCGTGTTAGTCTGTATTCGCAAAAAGAAAAGGAGTACTTGTGGCACCTTAGAGACTAACCAATTTATTTGAGCATGAGCTTTCGTGAGCTACAGCTCACTTCATCAGATGCATACCGTGGAAACTGTAGCAGACTTTATATATACAGAGAATATGAAACAATACCTCCTCCCACCCCACTGTCCTGCTGGTAATAGCTTATCTAAAGTGATCATCAGGTGGGCCATTTCCAGCACAAATCCAGGTTTTCTCACCCTCCACCCCCCCACACATATTCACTCTCCTGCTGGTGCTAGCCCATCCAAAGTGACAACTCTTTACATAATCAAGTCGGGCTATTTCCTGCACAAATCCAGGTTTTCTCACATCCCCCCACCCCCATACACACACAAACTCACTCTCCTGCTGGTAATAGCTCATCTAAACTGACCACTCTCCAAGTTTAAATCCAAGTTAAACCAGAACATCTGGGGGGGGGGGGGGGTAGAAAAAAACAAGAGGAAACAGGCTACCTTGCATAATGACTTAGCCACTCCCAGTCTCTATTTAAGCCTAAATTAATAGTATCCAATTTGCAAATGAATTCCAATTCAGCAGTTTCTCGCTGGAGTCTGGATTTGAAGTTTTTTTGTTTTAAGATAGCGACCTTCATGTCTGTGATTGCGTGACCAGAGAGATTGAAGTGTTCTCCGACTGGTTTATGAATGTTATAATTCTTGACATCTGATTTGTGTCCATTTATTCTTTTACGTAGAGACTGTCCAGTTTGACCAATGTACATGGCAGAGGGGCATTGCTGGCACATGATGGCATATATCACATTGGTGGATGTGCAGGTGAACGAGCCTCTGATAGTGTGGCTGATGTTATTAGGCCCTGTGATGGTGTCCCCTGAATAGATATGTGGGCACAATTGGCAACGGGCTTTGTTGCAAGGATAAGTTCCTGGGTTAGTGGTTCTGTTGTGTGGTATGTGGTTGTTGGTGAGTATTTGCTTCAGGTTGCGGGGCTGTCTGTAGGCAAGGACTGGCCTGTCTCCCAAGACTTGTGAGAATGTTGGGTCATCCTTTAGGATAGGTTGTAGATCCTTAATAATGCGTTGGAGGGGTTTTAGTTGGGGGCTGAAGGTGACCGCTAGTGGCGTTCTGTTATTTTCTTTGTTAGGCCTGTCCTGTAGTAGGTAACTTCTGGGAACTCTTCTGGCTCTATCAATCTGTTTCTTTACTTCTGCAGGTGGGTATTGTAGTTGTAAGAAAGCTTGACAGAGATCTTGTAGGTGTTTGTCTCTGTCTGAGGGGTTGGAGCAAATGCGGTTGTATCGCAGAGCTTGGCTGTAGACGATGTAGATCGTGTGGTGTGGTCAGGGTGAAAGCTGGAGGCATGCAGGTAGGAATAGCGGTCAGTAGGTTTCCGGTATAGGGTGGTGTTTATGTGGCCATTGTTTATTAGCACTGTAGTGTCCAGGAAGTGGATCTCTTGTGTGGACTGGACCAGGCTGAGGTTGGTGGTGGGATGGAAATTGTTGAAATCATGGTGGAATTCCTCAAGGGCTTCTTTTCCATGGGTCCAGATGATGAAGATGTCATCAATATAGCGCAAGTAGAGTAGGGGCTTTAGGGGACGAGAGCTGAGGAAGCGTTGTTCTAAATCAGCCATAAAAATGTTGGCATACTGTGGGGCCATGCGGGTACCCATAGCAGTGCCGCTGATCTGAAGGTATACATTGTCCCCAAATGTGAAATAGTTATGGGTAAGGACAAAGTCACAAAGTTCAGCCACCAGGTTAGCCGTGACATTATCGGGGATAGTGTTCTTGACGGCTTGTAGTCCATCTTTGTGTGGAATGTTGGTGTAGAGGGCTTCTACATCCATAGTAGCCAGGATGGTGTTATCAGGAAGATCACCGATGGATTGAAGTTTCCTCAGGAAGTCAGTGGTGTCTCAAAGGTAGCTGGGAGTGCTGGTAGTCTAGGGCCTGAGGAGGGAGTCTACATAGCCAGACAATCCTGCTGTCAGGGTGCCAATGCCTGAGATGATGGGGCGCCCAGGATTTCCAGGTTTATGGATCTTGGGTAGTAGATAGAATATCCCAGGTCGGGGTTCCAGGGGTGTGTCTGTGCGGATTTGATCTTGTGCTTTTTCAGGAAGTTTCTTGAGCAAATGCTGTAGTTGCTTTTGGTAACTCTCAGTGGGATCATAGGGTAATGGCTTGTAGAAACTCGTGTTGGAGAGCTGCCGAGCAGCCTCTTGTTCATATTCCGACCTATTCCGGCAGCTCTCCAACACGAGTTTCTACAAGCCATTACCCTATGATCCCACTGAGAGTTACCAAAAGCAACTACAGCATTTGCTCAAGAAACTTCCTGAAAAAGCACAAGATCAAATCCGCACAGACACACCCCTGGAACCCCGACCTGGGATATTCTATCTACTACCCAAGATCCATAAACCTGGAAATCCTGGGCGCCCCATCATCTCAGGCATTGGCACCCTGACAGCAGGATTGTCTGGCTATGTAGACTCCCTCCTCAGGCCCTAGACTACCAGCACTCCCAGCTACCTTCGAGACACCACTGACTTCCTGAGGAAACTTCAATCCATCGGTGATCTTCCTGATAACACCATCCTGGCTACTATGGATGTAGAAGCCCTCTACACCAACATTCCACACAAAGATGGACTACAAGCCGTCAAGAACACTATCCCCGATAATGTCACGGCTAACCTGGTGGCTGAACTTTGTGACTTTGTCCTTACCCATAACTATTTCACATTTGGGGACAATGTATACCTTCAGATCAGCGGCACTGCTATGGGTACCCGCATGGCCCCACAGTATGCCAACATTTTTATGGCTGATTTAGAACAACGCTTCCTCAGCTCTCGTCCCCTAAAGCCCCTACTCTACTTGCGCTATATTGATGACATCTTCATCATCTGGACCCATGGAAAAGAAGCCCTTGAGGAATTCCACCATGATTTCAACAATTTCCATCCCACCACCAACCTCAGCCTGGTCCAGTCCACACAAGAGATCCACTTCCTGGACACTACAGTGCTAATAAACAATGGCCACATAAACACCACCCTATACCGGAAACCTACTGACCGCTATTCCTACCTGCATGCCTCCAGCTTTCACCCTGACCACACCACACGATCTACATCGTCTACAGCCAAGCTCTGCGATACAACCGCATTTGCTCCAACCCCTCAGACAGAGACAAACACCTACAAGATCTCTGTCAAGCTTTCTTACAACTACAATACCCACCTGCAGAAGTAAAGAAACAGATTGATAGAGCCAGAAGAGTTCCCAGAAGTTACCTACTACAGGACAGGCCTAACAAAGAAAATAACAGAACGCCACTAGCGGTCACCTTCAGCCCCCAACTAAAACCCCTCCAACGCATTATTAAGGATCTACAACCTATCCTAAAGGATGACCCAACATTCTCACAAGTCTTGGGAGACAGGCCAGTCCTTGCCTACAGACAGCCCCGCAACCTGAAGCAAATACTCACCAACAACCACATACCACACAACAGAACCACTAACCCAGGAACTTATCCTTGCAACAAAGCCCGTTGCCAATTGTGCCCACATATCTATTCAGGGGACACCATCACAGGGCCTAATAACATCAGCCACACTATCAGAGGCTCGTTCACCTGCACATCCACCAATGTGATATATGCCATCATGTGCCAGCAATGCCCCTCTGTCATGTACATTGGTCAAACTGGACAGTCTCTACGTAAAAGAATAAATGGACACAAATCAGATGTCAAGAATTATAACATTCATAAACCAGTCGGAGAACACTTCAATCTCTCTGGTCACGCAATCACAGACATGAAGGTCGCTATCTTAAAACAAAAAAACTTCAAATCCAGACTCCAGCGAGAAACTGCTGAATTGGAATTCATTTGCAAATTGGATACTATTAATTTAGGCTTAAATAGAGACTGGGAGTGGCTAAGTCATTATGCAAGGTAGCCTGTTTCCTCTTGTTTTTTTCTACCCCCCCCCCCCCCCCCCCCCGATGTTCTGGTTTAACTTGGATTTAAACTTGGAGAGTGGTCAGTTTAGATGAGCTATTACCAGCAGGAGAGTGAGTTTGTGTGTGTATGGGGGTGGGGGGGATGTGAGAAAACCTAGATTTGTGCAGGAAATAGCCCGACTTGATTATGTAAAGAGTTGTCACTTTGGATGGGCTAGCACCAGCAGGAGAGTGAATATGTGTGGGGGGGTGGAGGGTGAGAAAACCTGGATTTGTACTGGAAATGGCCCACCTGATGATCACTTTAGATAAGCTATTACCAGCAGGACAGTGGGGTGGGAGGAGGTATTGTTTCATATTCTCTGTATATATAAAGTCTGCTACAGTTTCCACGGTATGCATCTGATGAAGTGAGCTGTAGCTCACGAAAGCTCATGCTCAAATAAATTGGTTAGTCTCTAAGGTGCCACAAGTACTCCTTTTCTTTCTTCTAACATTTTAAAAATCTCTTCTCTTGATATATACTGTTTATTCAGAACAGGGAAAGGAGAGGTAAAATCATGGGGGAAACTCTATGCACAGCATTGGAGGAGTCATGGGATATATCAGCATGGTGGGAAGGAGAAGAAATAGACTGGCATTTTGGAAAGAGACACAACATTTCCATTCAGGAATTGTCAAAAGTCTGGTACCATAGAGAATCCTCATCAACACCTACCAAGCAAACCTTATAAAAATTAAGAAAAAAAAGTCACAATCTGTGTTTACAAATGCTGCCAATTAAATCCTTCACTGGCATTTTAGCACTAATATTTCACCTCCAACTACATTCCACCCTCCCTTCTCACATGCAAAGCCAAGAGACTTGCAGAATAACATTGTTGCAATATGCTGTATTGCTGAATCATTTTGAAATAAGAGGACCCCAGTCAGTCTTTAAGGTCTGATCCTGCAAAACCTGCTTACTACCATGAAACACCCCCCTCCCATGTTCAGTTGGGTTGCAAGCTAGGGCCCTACAAGATTTCTTTTGTTGTTCTTTTTATTAAAAGCAAGATAGGTGTAACACCACATAGGGTTGGTGTAACATCAAGCTGCCAGATGAGTAACTGGCAGTGGGGACTGAACCTGGGACTTTTGTTTCTAGGAGCTTGTGGCTCTACTGCATGAGCTAAGACCCCACTTTGTATGCAAATTCATCAACCTCTCTCTGTGTCCTACCCACCACTCGACGGGGACAGAGTTCCACAGTGAGCAGGTGTGTGTTGAACTGCTGTTTCAACTGACGTTTTTCTACTTTCGCCATCACGGTATTCAAAATCAATAAGGTTTCACAAAAATCTGTATCTATTAATACTATAGCAACTGAATAGATACTTAATACTTACTGATGCCAGGTAACGGAATCAATTACTTTACCTCCTGATTTCAGGAAGCTGTCAATAAACAAAAAGAACTCCATTATTTTGTGGGGCTATGAGCACAAAACAGAGTTGCAGAAAACTAATCCTGCCTTTGAGAATGACTAGCTGAGTGAGCTTGAGCCTTTCTGGGCCTCAGTTTACCTCATCTATAAAATGGGGTTAGTAGCATTTACCTACACCAGTGGACTGTTGAGGGTTATTTAATGTTTGTGCAGTACTTTGAGATTCTCACATGCAAGACACTAGTTAAAACTTTTATTTAAACACGATTTAGCGACAACAGCAGAAGTGGACTTGGGGCTTTTTGACTGGTATCAAATGTATAAAATGTATATCAGATGTATAAAAACCTAAAGCACCAGCTTTCCATTATATCAAATGCTGCAATCTCACTGATGCTTCATGTGTTTTAGACACCCTAATGTAAATTTAAAAAAATATTCATAATACCCTGCTCTACCTTCCTCCTTCCCTTGAGTTTGTTTCTAAAATTTGTTGTATGTATTATACTCAATTTATGTCACTTATTTCTGGTAATATTTCACAGTATACTAGATGTACTGAAAAATATTTTGCAAAAATAATGAATAATAAAGCGGTAAGAGACTGCCACAGCATTTCTTATTAAATCATTGCTGAAAGGTGGGGACTCACTTTTCTGGTGCTGACTGAAAGGTGTGTGGGTTAGTGAGTTTCTGCCACCCCTTTAAGGCCAGAGCTTCTGCCATAAATCAGAGTAGCTCCATTTACATCAGCAGAACTGACCCAATTTACACCAGCTGGGATTTAGCCCTTACTCTCTGGCAATGCAGTTATGATTTCAATCTGACTCTGACAGGCAGACAGTTGTTGGCTCTAGTTTTCCATAAAACTAAAACAGAATTCATTCTCAATCAAATCTAATTTTTCGGTATCCTAACACCTTAGGCATGGTCTAACTATGGAATCATCAGACCCCTTAAATTCTCAGTCCTCCCTCCCATACACATCTGCATTCTACGCTCAGCATATTGTCTTCTCCTATCAAGCCTGTGATGGCAGGTTTCTGCTTTGCTACCTCTTCAACAACTTCTGAGTATTTTTCCGTGGTTGACCAACATCAGGGCCATAAAGTTTTGAATTCTTGTAACTGCTGTAGTTTCTCAGAAGGTGATACAGATGAATAAAGTCTTGCCCTAGTTGGGAACCATCAATATAGATGCCAGACTTCTTCCTGAAACTGTTTGGCTCTGAAAAATACAAACATATACACGCAGACTGTTCGTCAGTAGCGCACCAGAACAAACATATGACTCATTCAAAATGTGCACAGCGGTAACAACCAACCAACTTACAGAAAGTTAGCTACACAATTGGGCAGTCGATAAGCTATGAAAAAAGAGACGGGAGAGACTATTACATCTACAGGAGGCCCTCCCAGGGAAGGATTGTTCCATATAGTATGTTTTCCAGACCTCTGTCTAAATTAGTTTGGATAAGTAACGATGATGATATTTTGCACCTCTGTAGCACCTTTCATTTGAGGATGCCAAAGCACTTTACAAACAGTGAATTGATTTAAAACAATTCAAGCAGTAGGTCTTCCACTGCTTCTCTTAGTCATGATTAAGATCTCACCCATTTCCCCCATAAAATATGCCCTTATTTGGATTTGTATCAAACAGAGCTGTTCCTGAAAATTTTTCATTGTAGAAATTAATGGCCATTGCTATGTGGTAGGAAATATTTCCAGTCTCGCCTTGCTCTCTCCCATTTCCTGGCCTGCTACACCTCTCTTCTCAGCCCCAGAGAACCTCCCCCTATCCTGTTATTAGAGACTTGTTTTGCTGTGTTCCACTACTTGTCTCCCTCTTGTCACCTGAATCCAGAGTCTCTTCTCCTGCTCCTTGCCTAGTACAGCCTACTGCTAGCCAACCCATTCCCAAAAGTCGGTATACAAATGCTCTTTCCCTCTACTGCATTACCAGAAATCCCCTCCCACTTCGCCAGTGCCCCTTGGTCACTGTTGCTGACACCCTGCTTTTCCTAACCCCAGAACTGCTCCCTGTAATTTGCTTTCTCCCACTGTGGCTCCCTAATGGATTGCAGTTATTGATGTTCAGGATAAGAACATGAGAGCTGCCATCCTGGGTCAGACCAATGGTCTACCTAGCCCAGTATCCTGTCTCCAACAGTGGCCAGTACCATTATGGATCTCTAGGGCTCCAACTGCCACAAAGTGTTACCTGGATATCCCAAAATTGTGATTCATCCCATCTCTAGTTGTGGAACAATCTGACAACTATTAAAATTCCAGCTTTATGGATCAGTTTGCAAAACAGTGTGAGATGCAGGCACAAAAATCTGCCATTGTTTGACAGGGTTTCTGCAGGCAAGAGTTTTCCGCAATTTTGCAGCAGTGGAATGTACAAAATACTGTGGCCCCTTTTCAATCCAAGCAGCTACTCGAGGTTTGGGGTTCTGAGGATGGTCCAGTTGTGAGCAGAAATTGGTGAGAGTGGGGTATTTTCTTTGATGCAATCTGGTCTATTTACAAGAAACATACAAAGTCCTGCTTCACCGAATGCAGGAGAAACCAAGAACAAAAGGAGCAATGTCTTAGCTTACAGCCCCAGGCCTCTTTACCCAACAGACTCAAAAGCCCTCTCTCTAGCTTTCTCTAGGGTCACACTATGCTCACGGGATATAGCTTGGTTTTCTTGCTTTTTGCCTCTGCCTCCCTCTCTGTTCTGTCCTCAGTTTCTGTGTATTCCCCCTTCCCTCAAACACACACCCCTATCCAAATACTTCAGCAAAAGCATTCTGCCCACTCGGGTCCGGTTTACACTACAGAGTTAGGTCGACCCAAGACATCTTATGTTGACCTAACTATGGAAGCACCTACACTTAAATTTTGCTCCTGCCGATGTAACTGCCCCGCTACGCCATCTTAACTCTACCTGCACAAGCGTCATACAGGCAAGGTCAAAGTAGTTAGGTCGACGCAGTGTCAGGGTAGACACTGCATTGCTCATGTCGACTGTTAGTGACTTTCAGGAGTCATTGCACGATGCCCTACCCTGACAGTAAAATCGATACAAATGTTCCTGGTCAGGACGTGCACCTCTGACACAAGGAGCAAAGCACAGACACACACACGCAATGTAATTACTGCAGCGGCCGTATGCTGATGTAAGGTAGGTTGGCTTAATTTTGTAGTGTAGATATGACCTCAGTCCAGACTCCCAGGAAGGTTCACAACCTCTCTGTGTCTCGGGTGAAGGGGGCTTCTGATTAACTCTTCCTTGTGTTAAATGCTGGGTGAGCTTACATCCAATCTCAGAGATTTGTGATCGATGTGGTCACCAGTACCTCTCAGCATAATACCTACTATGACTACCCTAATACTAACAAACACACACCCCTCTCATGCTCTGCACTTACCATTCCCAAGTTCCCAAGACATGTTGTAATGTTGGGAAGCACAATAATCCAAGAGCAACTGAGCATTTGAACTATCCCACTGCAAGCCACCTTTTCGAAGTAAGGCATTTAGGCCAAAGATCAGATCCAGCTTTGAACACTTTGCAAAGCTGTACAGAATGTCCACTGTACTTTCTGTAAGAAGAAAGGAGGGGGGAAAATGAATTATTCTCTTCAAAGTTCTGAAGTACCAATTGACTTAAAACAAATAATCAACACAATGAGTAGGCTGCATATTTGTTCTATTAGTGCTGAAGATGTACGTAGCACTTACAGCCCCAACAATCTTACAGTCTCAAGACCTTATCCTGTAAGATGCTGAGCATCCTCTCAACTCCCATTGCAACTGACAAAATACTAAATCAGAAAACAGACCCCAGTGGCAAACTTTCAAAGTTGTTGTAGCCACATTGGTCCCAGGATACTAGAGACAAAGTGGGTGAGGTAATACCTTTTATTGGACCACCTCTGTTGGTGAAAGAGAGAAGCTTGCAAGCTCCACACAGAGCTTCAGACCTGAAGGAGAGCTCCGAGTGGCTCGAAAGCTTGTCTCTCTCACCAACAGAAGTTGGTCCAATAAAAGGTATTACCTCACCCACCTTGTCTATGTAAACTTTCAAAGACGTTTAGGAGCCCAATGGTCAAAGTCTCTTTTGAATATGGGACTTAGCTTTTGAAAATTTTGCCCTAGAACTCAAATAGGTTTGCAACATCACAGTTGCAAGTCACAGCACAAGAGTGACCTTCCAATTAACAGGTATCGTCACAAATATCTTACTTGTAATGGTGGTGTTTTTGTATTTTTTCCTGTACTGTTCCTTAAGGAGTATCTTCTCCTGGATGGGCCACTGAGATAGTAGTAGCTCCTCCACAGCAGTAGGAATGGATCTTACTCCACAAATACCTGCAGGCCAAATAAACCCACAACATGTCACAATAATAAACTTTTCATAGGATTGTGCTTAGGTTACAATAAATGGAGGATTGTATTCCACATAAAGAAACATAGTTAAGTTTGTACAGAGCCGCTCATTCATGCATTTCAGTAGGCTGAATCCTCCTGCCGAGTTCAGTACATTAAATGTTAGAAAGAAGAATGATTGGGTTGATATTTCCGCCCTCTACAATCAAATAAAGCCAGGTGTCTTATCAACAGCTAAAAATACTTAGCATTTACAGTGACAGCACTCACTGTGTTTCTACTGGTTTTAACATCTTTGCCAGTTCTAACAAAAGTATTCCCATTACAGGAAAGCACTTTCATATGTGCAAAGCACATCTTATCTTTAAAACATTTAGAGTGGAGACTGACTGACCATGTTGGAATATGATGAATTTGGATTATGGGTGGCTGTAATTTGGTACATTGTTTGGTTATTGCTGGAGGCAGTTCTCTGAGTTATCATGCTAATGTCTTTAAATCTTGTATGCAAAGCAACTAGACAGACAATGTGCCATTTGAATAAAGAACCAGAGTGCAGGAAGATGGCACGGTCAGCAGCTCTCATTGTACAAAACAGGAAAAACCCATTTCCTGGTTGATGCAGTGAGAACTGCTGATCTCATTATAAGAGCGGCGAGGAAAAGGCTTTGGCAGAAGTTCTGAAAATGTTAAGTTTGTTCTTCAGGCAATATTTTTTTTAAAATGACTGAACCCATAAACCACACACCGACACCGTCAGACAGTAAACTGAGGAGGATGTACATTCATAAACACTGCAAGAGAGCAGGACAAAGTACAGGGAATATTTCAATTTAACAACACCCACTAGTAACACTGTACAGATTGCTTTTTCAAGGCTTTTCATTAGCGAAACCAACTTTATAAATTCTCAGTGAAATTCATCAGATGCTAAAACTTGGCATACGCAAGCCATCTGTCTAGAAGCAAAGTGTGGGATATTTTATTTAAAAAAAAATGTATACAGGCTATTTAAATATAAGGGTGGGATTTTCTAGAGCAATCAATGTTGTCCTAACTCTGCTCCCCTTAATTGGGAGTAAACCTTGGAACATCTAGTGAGTTGCTCTCCCCTAAGAGCCTTCTCCAGAGGGACAGCCTTAGTTCATTCCATGTCACTGGAAGCTGACAGAGTGGATGACAAACCTGGACATTGATCTTTAAATGTTGCTTTTCAAGTTGTCCTAAGAAAGAAGAAAACCATTGTCTTCAATGGGATCAGAAACAGGCCAAAGAGGAGTGTTTTTGCAAATTACCCCAAGAAAATAAAGCAGAATAATCTCCTCTCTTCCACCTAATTATTTTTTTCAGTTAGTGCTTTATTTTTAAGATATAGCTGCAATTTTCTAGCTCCTATTGGTGAAAGCAGAGGCTGGGAACACTGTTCTGATACATCGTATGGAACAGCAACCCAGTAGAAAGGTAGATTTCCCAACTGTTAGGTGGGGATTCTGTCTGTAAAGTAACCGGTTTTCCACCCTGCATCTCAATTGTCAATTGTTTTTTGTACTCTGGTACCAGTCAGAACGCGCTAGGCTTTGTTCACACAAATAGGCCCTGCAAGAGCTCATAATGTAAAGAAACCCAAGGAAACAGCTGATGGGGAAAGGGAGACTGCAGACTGTTAAGTACTGGGGCGGTGGTAAGAGAAGAGACAGAACAGAATGGAAGGGGTAGGTGGGAAGATGCTTCTAAAGACCTATGCAGAGAAGAATCTTCTAAACAGCCCTGACCCACTAAGTTGGAGGCTTCACTTAGTGGTAGCTCTAGGGCAGGCTCCACTCACCTGTGCTTTCCTTTCCCAGTAGCTAGGAGATAGTCCTGCAGGACATGGGACATGCCTGTCAACTTCAGGCGAGTCTACTGACAAGTAAGCATGGACTGGAATGCTTCTCCCTGTATTTACTGTATCTGTAGCATGCTTTAAAGCACATTTTAATTAATTTAAATCAAAGACATTTTCATGGTTAACATGTTGCCATCAGTTTTACCTTGATTCACCTGTGGTTCCCAAAAGTCTCTCTCTTCTAAAGTTGAATCCTTCTCTGGATTGAAGATCAGGAAGTCGGTTCTGGTACCACCAAATCTCAAGAAGCCTGGAGACAAACCTCTTGCTAAAGTGCGCAGTTTGGGAGAGCTGGAGAAGGGAGTATTGAGAAATGGAACAAACATCTTCATCACAGTCAAGCTGACCATAATTAGTTGTAGAGATGGGTCTGATCATCAGAAACATTCAGATCCAGATGCAAATTTTGCAGCCTGTGGCCTCAGGGGGTGTGGGGATTGCAGGAATTCCCCTCCCTTTCCTCTCTTTATACCTCCCCTTAACCATATGTCATTCTTTGCCTCCTTTTACACCCATGGGTTGAGTGTGTTACCTCCAGCACACCCCGATCCATACATCAACCCCCTGCATCATATAGCAGGGCTGCCACTAGATCATAGGGTTAGCAGATTTCTGACTAAGTCATCAATGATTTTGTAGGTCAGGCAGCTGCTCTCCACAGAAAGTCCTCACTTTTGATGAAAATGGTCAATGATATGACTGGGAGTATCCTTTGCAAATGAAGGATTTTTTCTATGTTTTGTTGTAGTTTTCCCCACCTTCCCTCTCCAAAAATTCCAACAATTGGAAAGGATGACAGCACTTTAATGTCATGTTTCAATGCTGGGGGGATTTCATTTGTTCTGCCCCTGCTTCTCTTTTTCTGAAATGAGGAAGCATTGTAACCAGCAGTTTGGAGTACACCAGGGCCTTACCTACATAAGAAAGTTGGGCACTGGTTTAACTTAAAATTACTTTAAAATTTTGATTCCTAGTTGACCTAAGCAACACTGAAGCCAGTCACTCTTAAACCAAAAACAGAGTCCACACAGGGGCTAGCATCAATTTAACTCAACAGATGAAAAAACCTATTTAAATTAAACTGGTCTACACAATTACACACAGATTGCACAAGTTCTCAGCTGGAGTAACGTGCAGGGAACATGCTCCTTGAGCCCAGCCACTGCAAAGGAGGAGACAAGACTGCCCCTCTTCAGTCTGACCTTGCGGCAGAGACAACAATTTTGTGCTTCACTGATGTTATCTGTTATGGAACAACTGTGCAGGAGATTATCAGACACCAATTACTTCCTCTTTGTGGCAGAGCCTGAATCATGAACTCTCTGATTAGACGTTTGTCGTTCATTCCACTTTCACTTTGCTGTCGAATGTCAGAGAGGTTAGAAGTGTACTAGGCCATGGGCTGGGGAATTATTTCCCCATCTCTGAGGCAGGTTGAAGATACCTGCCCTGCCCTTCCCTCCCCCACCCCCTTGCTGCTGGGTGCACTGTCAGTAGAAAGAGGATGACTGCCTGAGCAAGTGGCTCCAGGCTCTTATTCCCAGAGCTCAGGCAGTGGAAGAGAAGGGCAGACTTTCTTTGCGGCTAACTAGAAGGAAGACTCCCACATCATGGGAGACCATCTCCAGTGGCCAAGCAACAGGAGGGATCCCAAAAGATGGCAAGGCCCAAGCCGTGAGAGAAGAAAGTGTTTAGCAAGTCAAATATTAACACATTAATCCTCAACACCCCAGTGAGATGAAGGTAAAACTGAGATTGAGCAAAGGAAAATGCAACAGAGGGGCCAGGAAAAAAAAAAAAAGATGAGTGAGGCAGCGTGAGGGGGAGAAAAAGAGAAACAAAGGAATGGGGACTAAGAGTAAGGGGATGTAGAGAACAGAAATGAGACAAGGAGGATGAAAGCAGCTGCAGGAAAGAGGAAGTCAAAAGACAAGGCGAGAGATAAAAGGGACAGAAAACAGACAGGTGGTAAAAAAGAAAAGATTTGTGGACAGGAGGAGTGAAAGTGGGAGAGGGGGGCAGGAGCGACATGGAGAATGAGAGCAGAAGGAAAACAGGAGAGAGGAAAAACTCTGGTGAAGATTAAACATGGGTTGGTTTATTTGGTGTATTTCCTTAGAAGGGCTGGGTTGCTGAGCTGGAGGACTGCATTTTCCAGCAGGTGCAGATTCAGCCTCGGGCAGTGACAGAGCCTCCTCCACTTGTTTCACTCCACTTGAAGCAAAAGACATAAGTGGGAGGAGAGTCCAAAGCTGCACCAGGAGTGGGAGGTCAGCTCACTTCATGACCCTGCTCGGTGGAGGAGCTAGAAGGCTGTGAGTTCAGGAGCCCCTCGATCATTGGACTCTGCTTCCTCTGTGTTGTGGTGTTTGGCCCTCATCCGACCCTTGGTAGCTGTACTGTTCTCCTGTCAGTGTACCTCAGCCCTACCTTTTTCTCCGCTCAGTTCTCCTGCTCTCTTTAATTCAGTTTAAAAAAAATCCTGTGGGATTTTGTGCTGATGAAAACGTGCTGTAACTCCAAAAGCTGTTGGAGTTACAGCCCTGCAGGACAAAGCACCTTGTTTATCCTCAGAACAAGTACAGCACGGGCAGCTGTCCTGTGAACGCCCTCCACCCTGTGTTCCTGCCAATGGGTACGTCTACACTGCAACAACACACCCATGACTGGCCCAGGGCAGCTGACTCAGGCTCTTGGGGCTCAGGCTGTGAGGCTATAAAACTGCAGTTTAGATGTCCTTGCCCAGAAGACCCCATTAGGGTCTACTAAAGAGTTTAGTATAAAGAGTGGAGCCTGAACTGACATAGGGCCTTCGTCCTCCTTTTTCATTCAGCAAATAGACAGGATTTTCTGTCCCAGGGTACCTCCAAGCCTTGCAGAAGGGCTGGAAAACTTTGGGCTAGTAGGGCCCCACAGGTCGGCTAGGTGACCTCGGCTAAGCTCCTAGCAGGTGGGTAGGAACCTCGGCTGGTTTTCACACGTTTCCTCTGGAATGTTATTCCCTTAGGAATAAAGGTGCTTGCTTAGACGGAGCTGGGCGGTAGCTGGCCCCAGGCCGACCCGCGCCCGGGGAGAGAAAGCAAAGCACAGACGGGGGCTACCACAGGGTAAGGCAGAGGGCTGGGCCGCAGAGAGCCGGGCAGGGTCCCCTGGGCACCTGGCTGGGGTGTCTGTGTATACGTAATGGACGCACCCACCCTGGGACTGGCAGGACCGTTTGGACCGGGCAGGGGAGAGGACAGACTCTGGCTCCCCTCTGACCTCGCCGGGCTGGCGGCTGCAGACGGGGGGGTCACAGCCGCTCCCGCCCCCAGCTGGCCCCGTCTTTCTACCCGGGGGGAGGAAATCGCTGCTCCTCTCCGGGAGGCAGCGGGGAGGGGGGCGGTCACTTACCCCAGGACGGGGACGAACCTGGGGTCCGCGGCCAGGTTGGCATCGATGGTGAGGGAGAGGAAAGCCGGGCTCACCTCCCGCGCAGGCTCGCCGCGCAGCTCGGCGCTCAGCACCGCCGGGCCGGCCGCCGCCTCCCCGGCCAGCAGCAGCCAGAGCAGCCGCCGCAGCATCCTCGCCCCGCCGCTCCCGCCCGCCGCAGCTCGCCGCTCCCGGCCCGCGGGGCGGCCCCCAGCCCGCCCCCTGGCGCACGTGCGCGGCGGCCGGGCGGAGCCGAGGCAGCCCCACGTGGCGCTCTGCGGGCGGGCCGTGCCCCGTGCCCCCGGGGCTCACGCTCTCCAGCCGGGGCCTGGCCCCCGGGGGCAGCGCTCTCGTGGCATAAGCGGCTCTCTGCCCCCCGCCCCGCCGATGGGGCTTGCACAAGGGATTGATCCGGGCTCATGGTTCCCCGCAGGCTGTTCTGAACATGCCCGGGACCATGGTGCGGGATGCAGAGGACGGCTAGGAAGATGCGCTGCCCTTGGGAATCCAGGCCGCTTCCCATCTGAAAACGAAGTTCTTGAGCCAGAGGCTTTTTGAAATAAGCCTGAGTTCGCACCCGCCCCTGCACTGCAGGAATTCAACGCTTCTTGGAGCAAAGGCAGGGAAACTGCAGGCCTCGGGCTGGCACAAGCCTTCAGATGTTCCTAGTCAGCCACCTCCCCGCTGCAGTTCAGCAACAGAGCAAGACCCACCAGAGCAAACTAACCCACGTGTGTTGACAGCCTGGCTCAAATCCATTGCTCTCCCAGCATAAGAAGATTGTTAATGGCTCTCCAGGCTTCGCTGGTCCTTGGGTTAATACTATGGTTCCAAGGGCAGGGAGCCGATTAATGGTGTATGGATACACTGGGCAGGGCAGCCGGGAGACACCCTGTGTTGAATAGCTGCCAGAGTAATTCACATTCTAGTAGTTGATTGGAATGTGGTACGGGTTACCCAACCTTATGAATGAATCAACTGTGTAAGGATTCAGTGAAGTACAGGACAATTATTACAGCAAACACAAAAGTAAAGTCATTAGTACAGGTACAGAAGAGGCAACTACTGTATTTGAGTTTAATTATGGCCTGTCAGTGTTTGTTTCCAGATCTACCCTTTGCCTTGCTGTGGAAGTGCTCACACAACTCTAAGCAGAGATTCTTTGTACTTTTGCTAGCATTGTTCTCTATATTTCCCTACCTCATCTAGTCACACTATTTACCTTCCAGCTTTTGAGCTGAGTGATTGTCGGATTGCACACTGAATCCAAACGTGGTGGACTTCGGCTATGCAAGTCCTAGACTCCATTGTATCTTTAGTAGCCCACAAAACCTTGATGCTGAAGATAAGCGAAAAGGCTGCCCGACCGGAGCACTAGGGCTCATTATAACAATTTACTGTACTTGTCATTTTCAACTCGCTTTGCAAACTTCTTAATGTTCAAAACTGGGAGACGGGTCTTAGGGCACTAGCCCTTTTTTCTAGATGAAAAAAAGGAAGGCAGAGAGTATGTGATTTGCCCAAGGTTACAGGCATCAATGTCAACCAGGATTAGACCTCCTGTGTGCCTTCATCCCAGTCCCATTCTCTGTTCTCCTCTTCTCATTTCCCCAGAGCAAGAGTGGCCAACCTGAGCCTGCGAAGGAGCCAGAATTTACCAATGTACATTGCCAAAGAGCCACAGTAATATGTCAGCAGCCCGCACATCAGCTCCTCCCCCTGCTCCCAGTGCCTCCTGCCCAGCGGCAGCCCCACTGATCATCTGTGTTCTGTGGCATGCCGGAGGCTGGGGGGGGAGGGAGACAAGAAGCGAGGGCACTGCAGGGGAGGGGGTGGAGTGGGGGCAGGCCTAGGGCAGAGCCAGGGGTTGAGCAGTGAGCACCCCTTGGCACATTGGAAAGTTGGCGCCTGTAGCTCCAACCCCAGAGTCAGTGACTATACAAGGAGCGGCAGGATGGCCACCCCTGCCCCAGAGGAACCCACAACTGTATGAGACGTATTTAGTTTCTTGGAAGGGGTAATCATGATATTGCATAGTCTAAGCATTTCACGCTAGTGGTTGTGTGGCCATTACAAGCAACTCTATTTCTTAAAACTAGTGTGAGGTAAAGATAAAACAGTCGAGGAAGTGCAGACTTATCCAGGGAAACGAAGTGGACAATTCTGACCACAGCTAGTTCTGTTTCTTGTAAACTGAAAAAGTATGCAAAGCCAGAAAAATGCCTGTATATTAAGGAACTTAAGAGTGAAGATTTTCAACCCATGAAAGTCAGGAAATTCCAGTGACATTTCCCACACAGCATTAACTGAGTCACATTGAACTGTATTACAACATACTGCCCTATTTTACAGTTTAGTGGCTGGCTGTGTATTGTACTGTATTCCTGCACAGAAAGCTTTGGCAAGGTGAAACTCAGATTGTAGGCATAGCTCGGATTTATTAGGTCCCCCCCCACCCCCCCAACAAGAATTAGAAACCCAGAAAACAGTCAAGGTTGCACTTTTCAAAAGAGCCCCCCAAATTATCTTAAGACTGCCCCAGATGCCAGCTGGCCATCCTCCCTTCATCTACAGGGTATTGAACATGTGCACAACAAAACACTGGTTTTTTAACTAATTTAATTCACACATTGTCAACACCAAATAACCTTTACAAGTTGCATATGAATGTTCCAACTTCACAATTTGAGCATTCGGGGGTCTATACATTTGAATGACAGATAATTGGCTGGCATATGTAATCAGAAGATCTGAAGATCCTTCAATACCTCATAGGACTGGGCCCTTAACGAAGAGCAGGGAATGACTAATCACACTGTTATTTGTCTGATCAAGAGGCAGAAGGACAGCGTGATCGACTGCAGGGGTTCCCAAACTTTTTACTCATGTGACCTACCAGCTGCATTTAGTCTTTTATGGGGACCACTATTACATATGGACTGTGTGTATTTAACTACTGTTTGCTATGTTTTAAATCCAGTAACTGTGCAATGGCAATACTGATTTTGTATTAACTTCATAAAAACATTACAGTATTGGACACCTGCTCCCTCTGCCTGATGCCCAAGCCAGGTGGAAGTGGGAGTGCAGGGTAAGGAGTGAGGTGACCCACACCTAGACCCTTCCCGCAACCCACCATTTGGGAAACAAGTGTAGCGGAAAGAGCACTGAACCAGGACTGGGAGACCTACGTTCTATTCCCAGTGTTGCCACTACCCTGCCATGTGAGCTTGGGCAGGTTATTTCATTTCTCTGTGCTTTGGTTTCCCTTACCACTCATTGTCTGTCTAGACTGTAAGCAATTGGGGTCCGGCATATCTTTTAATGCTTAGCACAATGGGTCCCAGACTTGGTAGGAAATATGTAGGTGCTGGTATAATGCAAAGTAAAAGCAGCATGGTCACTACATCGTTCTGGTTAAAGCATTGGAGTTTGCGTCATCGCTGATGCTTCAGACTCCGAGATGGATAAGATCCTCTAACCACCAGCACAACATTCTATTTTTTTATTTTTAAAACACAGTTCTCCTCCAGCAGAAAGTACCAACTGACCTTCTGGCTTGCACAAAACACACACCAGCTGTGACCATGGAAGCTCACAACCAAAACATCCCTACGGTTGCAGTTTGCATAGCTATCTTCTACCCCGCAGCTCCCTCAGCCAGCCCTGCAAAATTCTACTTACCCACTCACTCAGGGTGAGTCAACGATCACGTGTAACAGCAGTGTCGGGGGGAGGGCTTGGGCCTAGGTTAGCCATCTTTCATGACAATTTTGCAAGGCTGATGTTTCTTTTTGAACCTTTTTTGTCCCACAATTTGTAGCTGAGCATCAAATGGGAGTTACTGCAGATTCAGCCCACAGGATTCTGTATGATAGAGTAAGAATAAAATGGAGAAGTGAAACAGACTTGGTGGTTTGTTTTCTATGCTCATGCTGCAAACTTGAGTGGCCAGGGAAGGTCCTGGTGTAACCTTCTCCTTTCCCATCCCCACCCACTGAAATTTTGCAGCTATGCACTTTCTTAGGGACATGGTGAATTCTCCATTCTCCAAGTAAAAACGAGAGGTCTCTCTAAAAGATATGCTGTAGCTGAAACAGAGGTTATGCGCCTAATGCAGAAGTTAGTGGGTGAGCTGTGTTATGCAGGAGGTCAGACTAGATCATAACAACAGTCCCTTCTGGCCTTAAAATCCATTAATCTATTCTTGCCTGTCCATGATAGAGAGGACTTCTGGACCACACACCTAACTGGTGCAGTTTAGAACGTCTACCTCTATGAATACCAGAAGCAGTTAGGGGGTCAAAAGGGAGGAAACTCCCCCATTTTTCAAAAATTCAAGGAAGGAACTCTTATTTTAACTGTACTGACTGACCCAGATCTACTCATAATAATTATGGGTAGACAAAAAACCTACTCTCCTCAACCTCCAGCACCATGAGGTGCTCTCTGCTTATAGGAAACTTTTAAACCACCTAATCTAACCTATTTAGCTGAACCACTCTGCACGTAATACAGCTCAAAACTTCTGTATTAAATAGACAAATGGTGGTGATCCATTCTCCCTTCCATCCAAAAAAGCTTCCTCACTACGTTGGAGACCAAGTTAAACATTTTTAATTAAAATGCTGCTGGAAAGGCCATTAAGCATGTTAGTGGCTCTAGCAAAGACTTAATTTAAGCATCTTGGAAAGCTGAACAATGACAAAATGTATGATTCTGAGTCTTGATTTTCACAGCCATATTTTGATTAAATGAGTGGTTTGGGTAATTTCCTTTGTTACAGAAAAATTCAACACAATTAAGCTCAGAAACAGCTGAAATTCCAAAGAAAGGCAAATCTTTCCAAGCCTGATTCTAAACCAGCAAGCTGTTCTGGTCATGTACACACAGACAATTCCTGGCTAGACTTACCACATAGCCCCCTGAAACTAGCGGATTGAGTAAGACAATCCTTCACTTAACATGCTGCGTTTGCTTAAACCCAATTTCTCTCCTCCTTCTCTGATTTTTAAACTTTCTTCAGTGTTTATTTGATTCACAATTATGGACAAGAGAGGAACATTTACTGACACTATTCTTTGATTCCCCGTGTTTCACATGGCTTCGTAAAGAGAAGCTGCAGAAAAGTCATCAGAAGCCACAGGCTTGAAGAATATCTACTTTTAAAAACTTCCAATTAAAAATAAAGGCAACTTGTGATTTTAAAAATAATTCAGCTATTCATTGTGACGAATGAGTGGCGTTTGCAATACAGGGAAATGTAAGAGTAAAAAAACAGTAAGATCAAACAGGAAACATTTCATTGCTGTATAGGAAAGTTAGGTTTGTCATGCTGCCAAAGGGTATGACTGTGTTGCCATTCAGTGGAATGTAAATATTCTCCAAGGAATACATAACAACTGGCAACTGTAGATAATCTGGGACAATTACGCAGCTCGAGACATTGAAACATCAGAAGCAGAATAAAAACTAAATGGTCACCTTCTTACAAATCGAGTCACAAAAGGCAACACATTTAACTTGAAGTAGGTGGCTTATAGTCTAGGTAGAATCCATAGCTGACACAACACTTAAAAAAGGTAAAATTAAGGTTTACAATATGAGAGAATGGGCATGCACTAGAAATGCCTTCTCAGAACTAACTCACATGGAACTGGCTTACAAGGCCATAAAAAATACATCTCACTTATAGTGGGTGTGATCAAAACAGCAATTGAAGCCTGGACTCCCCTTTAGAAGTAGCTTTTGTATTAGACCAGTTTTACAGATGGATAAACTGAACTAAAAGGCTTCCCTGAAAATCCCAGTGGCAGAGCTGGGAATCCTGACTCCAGACCCCTGCTTTAGCCATAGGAACATGCTGAATCCCTTTTGTCATGTTCACATGGAAGACAGACCTGCCAGATCCTTTAAATGAAGGAAAAAATCCTTTTACTCTCCTCCAAAGTTTACAAAGCCATCCTGGGGTGAACTTTTTGACAGCAAGATATACCATAATAGGCCATTTATCATCAGTGGGTAATGAACACCCCGTTTTACACCTTGAATTGACTGGCTTGTTTTAATCAAAGACAATAAAGTACAAGCTGGCTGTAATGTAGTGTTCATTTCAACTGCTGACGTCTCAATCACTTCAGTTCTAAAGACAGCAAAGCAAAAGGTCACATCAGAGAATGCCTGTGGGAAACAGGATCATCCATCTGGCACTGCCCAGCCTGCAGAAACAGCAGCAAAAATGACAAATGCCAACCTAAATTTCCCCCAGACTGGGATTTGAGGAATTAAATGCATTTGCTTGTTTCTAACACATATAACCCTTTGTTAGGTCTTTTGAGGAGACCTAGGTTTTGTGGCCTTTTGGGGACCCTTCACATAATCGCTACACCTACCATCATGACTAAACCGCATCTTCTCTGGTAGCAGCATTATCACACCATTTTGTACACCAGAAAACCGACAAAGCAGTGTGCACACAGGGGAGTAAGCGACCCAAATACCACCTGCTGTTAAAGACCCATTTCTCTGCTGTTTAGTTTCATCATGTAGGAAAGATCATATCAAATGTTTACAAAGAGTTTACAAATCAATAAAAATAGCCCTTAACAGATCATTAGATTACCATAATAAATTAATACTTCGCATAGCTTAGTTACTTATATAGGTTTTCCTAGAACATTAATTACAGTAGTGGAGTAGTGAGGCACCAATGCTGAACCCCTAACAGTGGTCTATGAGCTTTCTCACTGTCCTTGTGAGTGTTATGAGAATCCAAACACTCCCATCCAGCCTTTTGCCCCTCAAGATTTGAGCAAAACCAGGAAGAGCCAAACAAACCTACCAACATTTAGATCCACCAGTCCTGACAAAGGCTGAAGACATGACTAAAAAGGTCCTCTATGAAGGTTATGTCTATTGTTCTCTGTTGGAGCTTTCTCCTGATGTACTTAGCCCTGTGATTCCCCCACCCCCCGCTCTTCACATTCTAGGGATTGTTTGAAATATCGATCATCATAAATGAAAAAACTCCAAACAAAGAAATTAATTCTCTATTTGCAACTAGATTTTTTTTTCATATTAGCCCTACTTTGGAGAGACCTCAGTGAGCAAGAACCATTTTCAGCAATCTCTTTACCAATAAAAAGCACTAGGGATTTCTACACTGGGCACAAGAGACAGCTCTGAATACTTAAGCTATTGTAAATATGACTTCAGCACTTTGGCAATGGCTAGGACTACATATTTATTATTTTTAAATTTAACTTGGCAATGTGTCCTGATGCATCCAAAAAAAAGGCATTCTGCTAGGTAGTGAAATGTCTAGCAATGCTTCCTTTGTGTAAATGGAGCTTCCAGGAGCTGAGCTGTCTGTGGTATTTCTGAAGTGTGAAGCTTGAGTTCATGATCAAGCTTTAATAGGGGGTGTATAAAACTGAAGCAGCGCTGACTTAAGTACCTTACACAATAGCGGCAAAAATACTTACCAGAGTTGTAGCACTAGCAACTTGGCTGGTTTAAATGAAGCCCTGCCACAGATACTTTATTCCATGGCTGATTTGGATTTCCTCCATTCAGCAGGCCAATAGTAAATAAAACTCAGTTGATAAACTATTAACAGCTTTGACCAGAACTGATCAGCCTCTCCCCACCTTCCGGGTTGGGAACATGTTCAAACAAATCAAGACATTACTAAATCTATTACAGTGTGCATTAAACACCCCCCTGATGCAACATAAAATCGTGTTCTATGGACTAAAGGATAGTATGTCCATCCAAGACCATCTACAGACCACAGACATGATTAATGCTGCGGGTGGAAGGGGTTAACAGTAGCAGTAACCTAGAAGAAGAAAGTATGTTGGGAAGTCTGTATGGAACAGGAAGTGCCAGCAGATTTTGCAGAGAAACTTTTTCGTTTTTAAAGTTATGCTTAAGCTTCACTCCGTGCTGAATACCACCCACAATGCTTTGTGATTTTGTCCATGGCTTCGGAATTGTTCTGAGCCTTGTGTATAATTTGTGTTGTCCAGTAAAAGCTATTATCTACCTTTCCAATACAGAGAAGTCTAACCTATAACAGCTGAACAGAAACAGCCATCTTAACTGATAGCTACCTCTTTGCCAGAGCCGTCTTGGTACAGATACCTTTTTATTAGCATCCTAATGAGTTTGTCTATGGAGTTGTGGGATGTTGATGCAGTTACTGGAAAGTTAGACCCTTGCCTAAAACCTTTCACCTTCCAATTTCAAAATCACCTTAAAGATATTGATAGGTAAGTTCTGGAGAACCTTTATGTTAGTCTATGCATGAACACTGTATCTGCAGAGAATGGGATCTGCATTTAGCAACAACAGACTCTGAGGGAGATATTATAGAAACAATCAGAAAGGTTTCTAAACCTTCCCAGGCAAAGTATACGTCAGCACAGACAGTGTGAATTTGATGCTGACCTCATGACAGTTAGGTAGAAGTAGTGCTTAAATTAGGCAGTGTTTGTACAGGTACACAGCTTCTGAATCATGTAACTCCTACTTGAAAACAGACTGAATACATACCACAATTGTGAGGTAGTTTAGTCATACAGATAAATATCTACAAGGGGACTAATAATGGAAATAAACTAATTTTCACATGTGTCTAAATTAAACGTTTACCCTTGGTCTCTAATGATGGAAGGCTATTCACCGAACAGTCAACTAACATTCTACCCACAATTCCATGCAATTGGAACAAGACTACCTGCATTTATAGAACTGTGTATCTAGTGCCACTTTTTGATTCTTCCTCCTCAGTTATTCAAGAGATCCAACAATCAGACCATTCAAATGACATCCAGAGTTACAAGAGCATTCTGATTTCAAAATTTACAAAAACTGAGGTATACAAAAAGGGTGTTTTGAATATTTATTATGAGAACAGAAGCTTAAGTTACACATATGTACATTAAAAAGAATTAAAATAATTTTAAGAGCTGAAAATTCATTCCACTGCATCATGTTTTTTTATGGCAAAGTTGTTAGGAGGCCCTCAGATGTATCTGTAGGCACCTTCAACAGTTCTTCAACCTCTTCTTGTAGAGCCTCAGCTTTTTCCCTCAGCAGCATCTGCAGCCACAAATTAAATGATTAGGAGACAGTTCACAAACAGATGCCAGTGCAATTAGCAGTAAGATGAAACACACCTCGTCATTCAAACACAAACTAAGAAGAAGAAATTAGGTTATTAGGAACAAAATTACTATAATATTGACTCAAGAATTGCAAGTCACTAGGAGGATTTTCACATTTAATATATCAATATGGCTTTACTGCTCGCAGAAATCTTCTTTATATAAGCCTATCCATCCTACTTCAGTTTAAGCTTGATATGTCAAATCTAGAAGACTAGAACAAAAATGTCACAGAATGTACAGATCACAATTTTTATTCTGCAGTTCTAAGAAATGAGCATAATTTCTTCTTGTTCTATTAATACAGTTATATAAACAGCCAAATTTAGGCCATTTAAACATTACAGTTTCACAAGGTTTTAAAGCGTTTTTGTTAAGACCATTTCCAACAATAGCCACACTTTTTAAATTGTAAAAACAAACTCTGAAAGGAAGTTAACATTAATATGTTGACCACAAAAGTAAAAACAGCAGATGATGATTTCCTTGCATTAAGCAACAGTTGTATGTCTAATATTAAAACCATAAACATATTATGGAGAATCACAGTAACTCATGAATGTTTTGTGGCATCGCAGTTAGTTTGTTCTTCAGATTTCACAAGTGTCTAAGAATCTAGTGGTAATAATATAACATTATCCAGTGTGATGTATTGTTCTTATTTCTTGGGGCTGTACTTGGAGTCCCTGGCATAAACATATCTTGGAGAGAAATGCCCGATGCAAGCTAAACTGATATAAGCAGTTTTAAATCAGCATGAGTGTCCACAGTAGAACTTTGTTAAATTGGTGCTAAAACTGTGTAAACCAGCCCTAATTTATACTGATTCTAAGGTCTTCCCTCATATTATAAACTGCTGCTGTTTCACAAGGCTCAATAAATGACTTCCCTCTGCTGACTTGGTTGTAAAAGTAGAACTACTTCCAGTCATTCTGACATTGTTGATGCTTCAACACAAACAAGGACACAAACTAACTGTGTGAGGGAAAAATTCTGTTGACTAGGAAGAAAAAGCAAATGCTGCTTGTAATTTTTGCTCTGAGATTAGCCATATTTATTATGATTTCTGTTCTCTGTATATTTATCTGTATAACATCCACCATGCTTTACAGACTGATACAAAGCCAAGGTCTTTGCCCGAAGGAGCATGTGTTCTAAACAGATGACAAACAAAGTAAAGAGAGGAATAGGGAGGTAGTAGGACTAAAAGAAATGTGACGACCACCAGTGTGAAGTTAAGCACAGATCTTGTTAGTTCCACAATGTGTGAATAGATTTTTCATGCACATCTTCTATAGTAAGTTGGCAATTTTTTAGGAGGTTGGGATGAGTGGGCAGGCTATAATTTATAGACCGAAGAAATCTATTCTCCCCAGCCATGAGCACCGCTACAATTTCTAGACGTTAAATTCTGAGGCACTAAACTGCCTCACCAGAGCGGTGCATGTGCAATTGTGATTACTGCATGGGACTAGAAGTCAGGTCACTGATTCCCTGCATGACTCTAGCAAGTCATGCAACTTCTTTGCCTCAGTTTTTCCACTGGTAAAATGAGAATAATACTCCTCCTTCACCAGCTTGTAAAATCCTTTTAGATCACTGGATGGAAATAATACTTTGCACCTGCATAGCACTTTGCTGTTGAGGCAAAATGGTCAGCAAGGGTCTCCCTCATTCCTTTTATAGCAATATGAAGGAAATACTCTTAGCCTCCCCACAGTGGTATGATTAGGGATCTATTACAGAAAAGCTTCATCTTGAATGAAAATTACAGGCAAAGAGGTTTTATATATTACACACACACACACACCCCTGCTTAATACATGGGAGATTTAAGTGGGAAACTCCCACTAGTAAATTTTACATGTTGATCCTAGCTAGTCACAAATTACCTAAATCAATCTATTGGGGAAAGATTACTAAATGGAAAAACATTTAGTTAACTCAAAGTTTTCACCCAGAGTTTCATGTTTGCCAATATCCCTTTGACAGCTCAAATAGTCAAGTTTTGCTCACCTTTGCGGATGAAACTATTTGTCTGGCTTGACGTCGTGACAAATGCTCTATCATCTTCACCAGTGTTTCTGGATCTGCATTAGCTAGGTGTGCTAGAGTTTTGTATCCTGAATCATACAGCTGTTTTGCTCGAGACTGCAGGCCAAAAATAAAGCAATGTTAGAAATTAGATTAGTAAATAAGAAGTGCAAGGAACTTGTCAGTAAGTCCAAATCTCTGTTCTGACCTCATAGTTCATTCATATATCAGCTAATTTCTGATTACTTCAAATGGCAGAGTGATACTGTATGCATATGAAGTCCAGTCACTGTTACAAAAGTTTACTTAATAATTAAATTTGTTCCTGAAAAGCCATTATTTCCTCTCTACATTCTTGTTCAGCTATTAGTAACCTTTCTGCCTCTTCCACATTATTTCCTCTCAAGAAATGGATCGGTATAGACCTGTCTTTCCTCTTATTGTCATCTCTCTCTCAGCACTCGTCCTCTATTTGAGCTGAGCACATTTGAAAAATCTGGTCACTTCATTTAGGTGCCTGAATGGAAGCAGCTGAGTGCTGAGTTCTTTTGAAAATCTGGCCCTTAATTTTTGAATCTCTGAGGACTGTCACTGCCATGAAATCAGATAATTAATAGCCACACAGCCTCAGACAATAAGCTCAGAACAGAAAAGGTATTTTAATTTTATAGCACACAAAATGTTTTATTTTTCTTCCAACATCTGAGTAATATCACCCTTGTTTATTTTTGTATTGGGTGCAAAGCTGTGACTATGGACTCTCATATAATGAATGGAGAGGTATCGTACTTAAGGAATAGGATTATTATTTTTATTATTATTTGTTTGGTTTCCTTTTCTCAGGCATTTTATTAGAGCTCATAATGTTATGATGAAAAGAAACAAAAGCAGCCAAAAAGAGACACTTATGAGAAAGATCTTCGTTGCAAAATTAGTTGTGCTAGGTCTTACACAGTTTAAATGAAAACCATCTCCAATCTGACCATGGATGTTATGTTTTTCATACAAAACAAGGTTAACAAAGATTGTTCTATAACTTAAGATATACGAACAGCTGAACTTTAATGCACAAATGCTATCCTCAGGCTTCACTGAACTGCCTTCCAGCTTTTTTTTCCTTCTCTTGCTTAGTTCCATGAATTTTCTTCTATTTATTTGGTTCTAGCTGCTTAAAATTTTCCTCTCAATAAAGAAACCAGCCTTAAAAGATCTAGAGACTTTACAATGTCCTCTAGAGCAGCCATGGACTAGAAACGTTTAGCCACAGGATAACAGGGCAGTGGTTTGCTGACTTCGTAGAAGAGTAGCTTGGTAGCTACCTGTAACTACCTTCCATGTAGAAAAGACTGCATTGTACAGTTGTTTTATGTGCTTGATAATGATAGTTTTATTTGGGTGGTCCAGAGTACCTCCAGGATAGTGAGTTCAGTCCTACAGGAGTGGTTTTATTTCATTCATTTGAAAATATTTTAGAGAATGGGTACAGACTGCAATGTTTGTCTATCAAGCGCTTATGTGTAACATTGGTTTTAGTAGTGTTTCATTCACAAAATTCCGTAGGAGTCCGGCCTGCATAGCATTGTTGGCCACACACCACATTCAACACCTTTGAAATCAGTTTTGATACCAGTAAGGACACATCTTGGGCAGCAGCCACTAGAAGGCAGCAGTCATATTTTACGCTGACAGCTGTAAAACAAAACTTTGAAAGAACTGTACAGTTCTACTCTACTTCCCTCTGCAGATGACTCCATTTAAAAGAGCAAGTGAAGAGGTAAACAGACTCTGTTTCCCCTTTGCATCAAGTTCAGAAACCTTTACAGAGAAAGGGTTGGCCAGCAGAGGGAAACTGATTAGGCTACTAGCTAGTTTTCCTTCCTGGCGAAAAGCACTACTACTACTGAACCTGATAACGGTAGCAGCATTTGTCCACAATATGGTCTAAGTGTGGAGTCATTTAAGTTTCAAATGAGGTCAGAGAATGCACATGAAATAGCACTGAGAGCAGTATTTACCAAACAGATTCATTTGATATTTGAACAGCCTCCTTCAGATTAGAGACCAACATAATTCCCTCCTCAAAATGTGGGCTTCATCAGAAAAGTCACTGTAAAAAAAGTGGTAGCTTCCAACTCAAGATAGGTGCACAAAGTAGACTCTCTCTTGACTAGAGTGATGAATTAAATTACTATACCATTTTTTACTCCTATTAATTCCGCAGAGCCACCAGTAGAACAAAATAGCACATAAGATTCTATTTCAGCTTGAGCATCAGCAGAATTGGTAACCAGTGTACTATTGTGACATTTTTATTGTTGCTGTTGTAGCAGCCAGAAGGAAAAAGCAACCTGAATGCAAAATTTGAGTTTGAGCTTGCAGTTCTTACAGGGAAACAGTTTGTTGATAATTTGTACAGTCAATTGCTTGACCACACTTTGGTTTATTATGAAACATATTCAAGAGACCATATAACCAGTATCAGTCAGATTTATTGCTATAAGCAAATAATAATATAGTACACGGAAAAGGTTCAATACAGTACCAGTCTATGGGAAGCCATCTTGAGCAGCATTATAAAAAGGGATTGTGTAGATCAACTGAAACTAGACTTAACCAATCAGCTTTCTACTTTGTTTTTCTGGTACCATGGCATACCCCTTATCTCTTTATTCTGCACACATGGATTCCAGGTACCCAGGGCACCTTCTAACTTTCAACTTCAAACTTCTAAGTTTGTACTAGGGCACCATGTTCACATGCCTCGATCCTGACAGTTTCTCTACCTACTTAAGCCAAAGCTTACTTCAGCAAATGCAAGATGTTATGGGATACTTAGCAGAGTGAAAAGTATTATAGTAAAGGTATAGTCCATTTTAGGCTATATAATTGCAATTATGTTTGTGCTTAATGTATGAAAATATGTATCTGGCACAGACAATATATATTATTAATATGGGATATATATGTAGCCGGCATATATTGGTCAACACTTTTTACTTATAAACTGAACAGATGAATTATGAAAACCACTGAAACACAAAGATGGCCCTCCACATTTAACAGAATAATTTTCTTTTCATCGTAGAACTTGCACCCCAGAAAGATTTAACAAGATTTTACCAAAATGCTAGATTCTTTATAAAAATGTTTTTTTGGCTTCTTCCACAGGCATTTGGGGACATCATGGTTGAGGTTAGTATAAAAGCTTGGATTTACCATTATCCGGACTCCCAAAGTGGGTACACTAACCTCTAAAACCCCTGCCACCTCCATAAGAGGGATGAGTTCTGCCTTAACACAATAAGTCAGTCGCTTCGTGAGTTCTGTCAGCAGGGCTTTATAAACCCAAAATTCCTCCAACTCCTGCAGAAACAAAGGATATTAAAGTCTGTAAAGTAACGTTACAAGTCTAGTTAAATTCCTGTACTCTGGGCTAGTATTCTGGTTGGAGCATTGCCAAGGCAGCATATGTGTCGCCTTGGAAGAGGGATTATACCATTTGTAGTAATCCTTCTGGCCAGTTCCAAGAGTTGAGTCCAGCATTCCTCAGCTAGTCACCCCAAAGTTGGGCCCTTTTGAAGGATGAGGCAATACTTTAGGGATTAGATGTTCTTTGGAAGTCATTTTGGATTTTCTGAATTTGGAAAGCTGAAGCAGCAGTTGAAGCTGCCAATGCAGCCATGTTTCCAAGAAGTCACCATGTGATTAGATGACCTCTAAAAGGTGACACCATTTTAATGTACAGTAGTAAGTTCTAAAACTCTACAGCAAAAAGTCACCCTTTTCCTCAGACCCTGATGAATACATTTTTATACTTTACATCATGTAAAAGCAAAAATGTCCATTTTAAACATATTACCTCAGAGAAGTGCAGCACACAGGAGGAGAATGAGGCAGCAGAGTTCAGGAGATTTTGCACATATCCTCGAGACATGTTAAATTTTTCTGAAACGTTCCATATGTTGGTCTCTTTCAGGAGGGCATAAAGAACAAAGGACAGGTACAGCCTATTTACGACACCGTTGTCCACATCCTGGGAAGACAGATGCACATGTTCAGTTAGAACTGTGAGCGAGGGTCCAATAGATAAAACTGAAAGAATATCAGAGAAGAACTCTACATTACTAGGGGAACAGACTATCACCAGAATAGGGCTTTTCCATCTCTAAACCTCTCTAATCCTATGAAACAGTCAGATGTAGTAGTGTTGCATTCAAGAATTTGTGAAGTAAGGGAAGAAATAATGGGAAGCATTTTGGTGAAAACAAAGATTAGTTCAGCCTACTCTGACTGTGTACACCTCAATCTGATTTCTGTTTCTGAAAACTACAATAATTAAGCTGTATGTTTGCCATGGCTAGCATGAGAGTCCTGGATCCTACCGTTTCCATGGCTATACAATAGAATGCACTTTAATAACTTCATACGAGAAAAAATAAATTAACAGGGCATCATTAACTTGAAAAATCATATTTCTGTCTGAAAACTATGCATTTCCTAGCTACAAGTCACCCCTAAAATTACCATAACGGTGACATTAGAGAACCCCCAATTATTAGCTGCACTATGAAAAACAATTCAATTGACAAGATTACAATTCTACTGTTTTGTCTTTAAATAAAAATAATTTTCAGCCTACCTTTTTGATGGCTTGTCCAGAAGCCTTTTTCGTAATAAAACTTTCAGGGACTCCCACAATAGCTGCTACTTTCTGTTCTACTGAATTTAGCTGGCTGAACTAAAAAGTAAAATTAAAAAACCAACACTGCAGCTCAACACACTTTCTATATTAATCAAATGCAAAATACCTTTAAAATATTATATCTTGTAACTCCAATAAAGATATAACAGTTAAAAGAGAACTTCAAATACATAACATTTTATCCCTTTAAAAATGTCATAAATATATACATTAATACAGATGAACCCCATCTCCCCTTCTGCAACACACCTGCATGTGTACAAAACACACAGACAGGGAATCACTTCCCCCTTATCTGTAGTATAGCTATTTAAGTGGGCACAAGCATCGTTACATGATAGTTTTTGAGCTGCAATATCTGTAATTTTGTTTATTTGTTTATCACTGGAGATATGCAAGAAGGCAGTGAAAATTTGAGAGAACTCATGTTCAAGCTGACCACTATCAAATTCTAAAACTTTTTAAGCATATAAAAAAAGTTTTCCTTGAATTTTAGTATCTTTGCGTATAGTTTTGATAAAATATATGAGCAATACTAAGTAGAACACCAAAAAAGCCAATTTAAATTAAGTGCTTATCAGATGTCTGGCTCTGTAATCATTCACAGAAGCAAGCTATGGAAAATTTTTGTGTTACTGGAAGTCAGCGACTATTTTCCCTTTTTGCCAGGATAAGAGTTGCCACGCAGAGGTCTTTGGAATGCTTTATTTTACTTTTCCCCTATGTTTAGTACTTTTTATGAAGGATGCTCAAGAAATAAAATGTATTTTTTATAATATGAACAGAGTACAAAATGATCTCTTAGTCTTTTATTAACCACTTCAGCATCAACCAATTTATTTGGTTTTACCCAGAACTCAGTAGTTTCCTTGGCTACACTTTGAACTGCCTCTGACTTCAGACTTTCCAGTTGTATCTTGGCTTTCACATCAGAATGGGATTTATACAAAGCAAACCATAAGCTTTAGGGATTTTAATGTTATCATGGGCATATTACACTTTACGATCACTGTCTAAGGGTATGTCTACACTGCAGCTGGGAGTATACTTCCCAGCACAGGCAGACAGACACACACATACTAGCTCTGCTTGATCTAGAGCACTAAAAATAGCAGCGTTGCTGGGGTAGCACAGGCAGGATCTCAGGCTAGTTGCCCGTGTACAATTACGTCCGGACCCCCCACCTACCTACTCCGATGGCTAGCCTGAGCCACTGCCTGTGCCACCTTGGCCACAGTGCTATTTTTAGCATGCTAGGGTGAGTGGATGTAGCTCACCCATCTAGTCGTGCTCGGAAGCACACCCCAGCTGCAGTGCAGACATACACTGAGAGAGGCTTTACAGTTCAGAGATCAAGCCAGACCCAGGTACAGCTAGAAATCGTAAGATGCCAAACTACATCTTAAAACTACTTAAAACAAAACTACTGTTTTGTGCTGTGTTAAGAAGCAGCTCTGTCATATATCTCAATTCTCCTGGTGAAGAGCTCATTGGATTACACAGTTGTAATGAGTGAAATAATAAACTGATTTAGCATATAATTACATTTGAGTTTTAATGCTACAGTACTGGTTACAGTTACATTTTGAATCAATATGATTGTTTCCCTTAGTTTCTCTATAATAAATGTTCATGGTATATTAGCTTGTCCCTTTTCTTTAACTTATTATTTTAGCTGCTAGGTGGCTAGTAGTTCAAAAGGTTTACTCCTGGGGGAATTCTGTGCCACTGCGCAATGCAGAATTTTGCAAAAATTAATGTTGGGCATGCAGAATTTCCTTTTTCCCCCCTACAGAAATGGGTGGCAGAGATGTTGGCCGCCACCACCACAGGCCGCAGGACCCAGCAGAGCCCAGATCACAAACAGAAGACAAGGTCAAGGGGAGGGGGAGGGAACTGGAGAGTTCCCAGCAGTTGTAGTTCCCAGCACGCCCTGAAGGAAGGAGGCGGCAGCGCACTGGGAACTCCGTGCAAGCCTGGACCGAGCGCCAGGTTGTTTTTCCCTCTGGATCCCTGTGCTCTAGGTGGGTAGGGTCTGAGAATAGCTGGGCTCTGGGGGGGTAGAGGGTGTGAGTGTCTGGGATGGTGGGGGGGAGGAGGGCCCACAGCTTGCCTCTTGGGGGGTAGAAGGTGTGAGTGTCTGCCCCAAGGTGTACCCACAGCTGGACCCTGGGTGGGAGAAGAGGAGAGTGTCAGGGGAGGGGGAGGAAGAGAGGGAGTAGAGGGTGTGAGTATCTGGGATGAGAGGGGGGGGCACTGCTAGGCTTTGGGGGGGGGGGTAGAAAGTGAAAGAGTCTGGGCCAGGGGCCTCAGCTGGGCTCTGGGAGGGAAAGAAGTGTGAGTTTCTGACCCCCCTTGCTGGGCTCTGGAGGGAGAGGTGGGCAGAGAAGTAGGAACTGCGTTGTTGTAGGTGTTTCTTTAATTCTCTACTCCTGGGAGATTTTGTGTGTGTGTCTGTATTGTTACAAACATGCTTGCTGACAGGTAATTTGAAATATATTACCAAAATAATTGAAACTGGTGTGATTAGAGAGTGTTATTTTGACAAATACAATTTGCAAAATTTTAAAGTATTGTGCACAAAATTAATTTTTTTAGCGCAGAATTCCCCCAGGAGTAAAGGGTTACAATCCCAAGTGAACTGATAACAGAGGAAACAGCTATATAACCCAACCTATATTTTTCTGTGCAGGACAGCACTTGCTGTATGGGTGGAAGCCGTGTCTTACCTGTCTAAAATAGATCATCCAGTCTGGTCTGCAGTGATCAGTCATGTCATATGGAGTTGTCAGATAGAGAAGGTGAAGGCAGCTCTCAAGAACCAACCCCTCAAGACCTTTCTTCAAGTCTCTGTAGAGAGCATCACAATAGGCCAAGTCTATAGAGCCTAAAATGAATTAGTATAAAGATACCAGTTTATATAACAGTGAGAGTTAAGTATAATATACTGTATCATATGTAATTCTCCCTCTGTTCTTTCTTTAGGGACCTTTAATAAAGCCCCTATTTCAGTAACCAGCAGGGTGCCAAGGACTCCCAAGTCTAATTTGTTAAGTCAAAAAGAAATGTATTTTACTACCCCAAAATTGCAATACTGCATGTGGATGACACCCTGGAGAGTGTTACTACAACAAAGGCCAAATATACTTAGAACTCATTTGTATAACAGAAAAAGCAGTTAAAATGAAGGAAGACACTTGGTCTCTATTTTTAATGGGGGGATATTTGAATATTAGAACTCAGTAGTCAAGACAGGAACATAGGAACTGCCATACTGGATTCGATCAGTGGTCCTTCTAGTTCAGTACCAGATGCTTCAGAAAAAGGTGCAAGAAGGTAGACAAATGTGGGCTAATCAGTCTCCCTCATTATATGACATCCTGACATCAACAATTAGAGATTGGCTTAAATCCCGAAGCATGAGATTTAACATAACTTCCACACTTTTTATTATTGACTATAGCAAGTCTTGAAATTCTTGATATCCATATAAATGTCCAATCCCTTTTTGAATCTTGCTAAATTTTTGGCCTCAACAATTTCCTGTAGCAACAAGTTCCACAGTCTAATTACATGTTGTGTGAAAAAATATCTATCAGTTTTCAGCTTCCCATTTTTAATTTCATTTAATGCCCCTGTGCTCTTGCGTTCTGAGAGAAATCCCTGATTTAAAGTCTCAAAAATTGCATACGCTTACATTATGTCCCCTCTTTTTCATTTATTTTCTACGGTAAACAATCCCAATCTTTTCACTCTCTCTTAATAGGAGTTTCTCCTTTCCCTTGATTATTCTTATTACCACTCTGAACTCTCTCTCATTTAGCAGTATACTTCTTGAGATGGGGAAACGTGCATTGCACACAGTATTCCTGATGGAAGCCACACACTGATTTATACGAAGGCATTATAATATTGTCCATCACATTCCTCATTAATCCTAACATCATTCACTTTTTTGATCAGTAGCTACACACCAAGCAGTTATCTTAATCTTCACTGAGCTGTCTACAATGATGCCAAGTCCCTTTCCTGAGTTGATAGAATTAATTTAGAAATCTGAAAAGGTGCACAAGTAATTTACACTTCCCCTGACAATGGGCACTACTTTGCATTTATACACCCTATGTTTGTCATACTATTTCCCAATCACCTAGCTTATTTAGGGTTCTTTGAAGTTTCTCAAAACCTCTCTGGTCCTGATTAATCTAAACCACTTTGTGTCATTTGTAAAACTTGCTACTTCACTACTCACCCCCCTTACCATATGCTTAATTAATATATTAAACAAACGTGGCACCTACTTCAGAACCCGAGACACCTTGCTGTTAACTTTTTGCCAAGGTGAAAATTGACCATGTAATCCTACTCTTTGCTTTCCTGTCCTCCTACCCACTTTTTGAGCCATGATAATTCTTTGCCTCTCGTCTCATGACTACATAGCTTCTTTAGCAGCCTTTTGTGCAGGACCTTTTTGAAGTCTAAATAGTTTATGCTCACCACTTTTTCTTTGTCTACTACTTTACTGACAGGTTCAAAGAATTGTGAGACATGATTTTCCTTTAACCAACAGTGCTGGTTACACTCTATTATATCATGATCTTCCAGGTGTTATTTTGATTTTAAATTGTTTCAGAAAGGAGGTAAGAGGTTGGATGAAAGTTTTAAGTGAGTGTGAAAAAAAAAGGCCAGATTTTAAATGTTATTGTGAAAAAAAGTACCATGAAAATGAAGAAAACTCTCTCACCTTTGTAGGTAGCTTGACCCAACTGTGTGATCTCTAGATTACTTTGGGATTTTTCTTCCTTTTCACAGGTCATTTTTCTTTTTAGTAGTCCTTTTTCTATCAGACATCCCAGTGCTTCTCTAGTTATATCTGAGAGGCTCTTTTCTTTAGACAGAAACTGTTGCTGAACACCAAACAGTGTGCCACACATAAAGTGGTAGATCTCTTCAGGGTTTCTTGCAATCTATAACATTTTAGTATGTGATTATTTAAACATAACGTTGCAATCTGAATATTGCTACGCATAGCATGAGAGATAAGTGCCAACCAACAATCTTTGTCTAAGTGAAAACATTATGCTTACTACTGAAGACATAGGGCAACACTTAATTTTATGTTGCTACAGAACTGTGTGATACCTCCAAGTTATACTACAGACATTCTGGCTGTAAGAGATCTGATATAACACTACATGCCACTCTGCTCTAACATTCCAGCTTTTAGTGTATCACTTTTTGGGGCGGGTGGGGGGGCTCTTTAAGGAGTGAGTAATACTAGAACATGTTTAAAACCAATGCAGAAATAGAGCAGAAACCACTTGGGACTTGTCTAAATTAGGAAATTTTATCATCATGTTTCAACATGATTTAACAACTGAATTAGCTAACACAATGATGACCTCATCATCATCATTGTGTAGACAACGGCAAGCTATGCTCAGCGCTGTGCAAGCTAGTCATGGTTAAACTCAAGGCCTTAGTGAATATTAATGTAACTGATCTCCATCTTAGTGAAATGTACAGTTATTCTGTATCCACACTCCTAATATCAAAATGCATCTCTTTAGTTGCTCACAAAAGAATTAAATTGTTACCTTTAATCCAACCAAAGACAGGAGCAGGCTTTGGATTCCCTTAGTGAATTCAAGAAAGAGGTTGCTGTAACAGTTCTCCAAAGGACTGTTTACTAAATTCTGAATCTAAAAAACAAAACAATGGTTATTTACACTTTGCATTCATAAACTCTCCACAGGTGAAAATATTCCATTTTCAACAAATATCTTGAAGGTTTTTTTAAAAATCAAACTAATAAGAAAATTGCTGGAGATGTCCAAGTTTTAGGATTGACCTCTGGAGATAAACTCTTATGTGAGACACTACATATGCTGCAGAAACAACTGGTCTCCAAAGAGATTGGAAAAGGGCTCTGGCTGCCCTCATGATTGCAGAAAAGGGTCCCACAAAAATAATTATTACAAGGAGAGTCAAATAGTTACACAAGAAAAAGACTGCTGCTTTCAAATGAAGAGTTGGGGGCAAACAATTCAAATCCTCTTCTCCCCCCATCAACTTCTGATGACTCAAGCTACCACATTTTTTGAGTAAGTTACCAGATGTTTGTCTTTTTCTTGCACTATAAGAATACTTTCACCAGCACTGTCAATGCCAGCTCGACCAGCTCTGCCAATCATCTGCTTATACTGGTTTTTCTTCAGGAACTCTGTAGCAACATAGGGAGCTCTTAAAATAACCCTAAGAAAAAAGAAGAGACTTTGAAAAAGCTACGTTTTGTAGTAAGAGTACAAAAACATCAGTAAAGTTATATTAAACACAAAGCCCTCCCCAAGAGAAAAGTTTTTATTTGCCTCATGATGCAAGTCTCATTGTTAATGAGAATTGTGCATGCCTGTCAAATACAAAACATACCCCAACAGGTCTATTTGAAAATCAAGAGCAATACTGAGCACATGGAAAGAATCTTTGATAAAATATGAACAAGTGCCAAACTGAATTTTGTATCTATCTTATGGACTGTATCAGCTCCAATCACTATAGTAGTATCTAAGCACCTTATTAGTATTAAAAAAAAAAACAAAAAAAACCCAAATAAGCAACTATGCCAGCCTGCATTGCTCAGTCGTTAAATTTTCAAACAAAAACCTTCATGCTTTCTCCCAGGCTGCCATTCACTCTGGAGGAGCTCCCCATAAACATTCGCAAAACTCACTCATCCAAAACACACTTTCTCCAAGATGTCAACAAAAAAACTTGATGACGGGTAGGGCTGCTGGTGTGCTGAGACCACAGCCTTGCACACTGACCAATACTGTCTCATTGTTTCCTTGTATCCTCCCATTTGTCTGTCTGTATCCATCTGTTGTCTCATCCTATACTTGGACTGTAAGTGCCTTGGGGCAGAAGTCTTTTTGTTATGTGTTTGTACAGCATCTAGCACAATGGGGTTCTGGTGCATGACCAGGTGCTACAGTAATACAAATTATAAACAGCACCACAATGTCATCAAGGACTTCTACAGACAACCCACAAGTTGCCTCCCCTGCATCTTTATATTGTAGCATCTCCTACAACTGTCTATATTTTTTAAATATTGATTTGATGCAATATGACATTCACCTCAACAAACAATTTGGACTTCTGTCTACACTCTACAGAGTTTAAGTTTTATTTAAATTGAGAATATAGAGCAACAGGAGAATTATTTAAATTATCGACATGCATATTCCATGAACTGTCAAATAAATGACAAAAATGAGCTTATTTCCAAGCCCTCAAATCTCCTTAAGTAATAACTCTATTTAGAAAGGCTATTTCTAAAGAATTCTACACTGAAATAAAGCCAAAATTGCATTTAGTCACGTTCCAGTTATATTGAATAACAAAAAATCTAAATTTAACAAACAAGATTAAACACAAACTGTCTCTAGATCACAAAACTCTAATATAAAATACTAAAAAGGAGCCAAATCTGTTTTATACTGCCAGATTATTCAGTAACAAGCCTACAAAAAATTGTGCCCCATCAGATTTACTGAAACATAAACATTGCGCTTTAAATCATGCGATTTAAAGGCTGAGTCAACCTGAATGTAATAACTTACAAAAGTAAGTTAAAATTAGTTTCAGGTATCAGATGCCTTGAGCCCCCTGCCAAATTTTTCTGGTTTTATAATGACGTTTTCCTTTTTTTTAAATTGTTTCTCTTTTCCCTGGTTGCTGCATGAAAAACCCACACAAGTAGGGAAAAGATTTCCTACAAAATGCTGACAAATGCACAAAGACAACAAATTGGAATTACATTTTTATTCTCTAATCTCTTTCAGTTATAGGTTATTTACTATTGTACATTGATGAGTTAAGACTGCAGGCTATCAATAACCAATTTATCCATGAAAGTGTAATTTATTTTAAAAGCTACTTTTGGATAAGCCCCTTTGTCTGAAGCAGGCAAGAGGACATTCTCCAAGCCAATCAGAATACATAAGGTGATCACACTGAGAAACAATATGTCAATATCCTGCCAAAGTGTACCATTTTCGAATAGTAAGACAAGACCACAATGAGTAATAAATCATAGCATCCTAAATTCAAGAATGTCATTACATTAATTCAATCTTTGTTTTCAATAAATGCATTAGCATTTACACAGCAACAGGTCATTTGGACACACTTCTGTAACCACCACCAGGACCTCAAACATACAGATTGAACAGATGTGCTCTATGCTAGTACATTTTTTTGTTGTCTACACTTTTCAATAATCTCTCCAAATAAAAAGGACTATTTTCAGTGTAATTCCACTTTGAAAACTGTCTAAAAATAACATTGTTTGTTTCCTTATTTACTATCTCAGTGATTTAATAAAAAATTCTCAGTTTATAAGTAAAGTGATGGTTTTCTTAATTTCCAGCTCTATAGATTCTACCTGAAAGCCAAGACGTGTTCTTACTGTCTCATGCACCATCGTAAGTAACAGATTCTGCAACCTAAATTCTGCCCTCAGTTATGCCTGTGCAATCATCTGATTTGGTCCTGCAATTGGAATTTAGTTACAATTCTCTAACTTATACTTGAGTCAAAATAGAATGCATCTTGATTGTTCAGAAGGATTCTTGCTCAGCAGGGTTTCCAAGAGCAAAAAGCAGAAAAACTCATCCTTGAAATCAGCAGATATGACTAACAACACACAAGGAGAACTACTGAGTAGATTGCAAAAAGAAAAGGAGTACTTGTGGCACCTTAGAGACTAACCAATTTATTATAATATAATTTATAATAATAAATTGGTTAGTCTCTAAGGTGCCACAAGTACTCCTTTTCTTTTTGCAAAAACAGACTAACACGGCTGTTACTCTGAAACCTACTGAGTAGATTGTGCCACATTTAATCGCTACTCAGAGTGGAACCTCATTAATATAATGTTGACATCTCCAATTTTAGACAAAGCAGGAGTTTTGACAATATAGGGTTTAAATGAATCCTCACAAATACTTTTGCATGACTAACCTTCGAGCTGGCAGGTTGACTCCAGCAGCTAGAGTAGATGTGCAAGTAAGAAGGCACAGGACACCTGCAGAATAAGCCTCTTCTATACGTTTCCTTTCGTCACTGGTAAGGCCGCTGTGATGGTAGGCAATACCAAATGCAATGGTTCGCTTTAGAACAGGACAGAGACTTCCCTTACCAATATTCTTCAAGTCCTTAATAAGATCTTGTTTCTCTTTTTCCCTGTGATTTCTATATTCCCTTGAGGGGGTTGGGGGCAAACAACATAAACACCCTTAACATTTACATTTTGACAATTCAGTAACTACGTTAAAAGAAAAGCATACTTCTAATTTGCTCCTGCACATTCTCCATTCCTACAGCAAGAATATGTTCACCTCAACCACTGAAGTCCGGAAAACATTTTCTAGTGTTTCTAATACTATTATTACCAAAATGAGAATCAACGTTAGTCAGCAGCAAAAAAATCAACCTATACTTTCAGTCAAGAACACAGAAAGGATCAAGAAAATGGTAAATGTTCTATTTCAAATGCACTGAGATGAGTAACGAGAGAATGATACAACCTGCCTACAAGTCTAGTAATAGCACAGATTCTTTTCCTCATAGGCAGCAATCACAATGATGGGAATACCAAGTAGTTAGCGATTTCAATTTTCAGTATTTATTTTGTTAAGGTAATCAGATATACACACTGAAAATGAGTCTAAGTGCCATGTAACTTCCTAGAAACATCATTTCTATAGATTTTTTTGGATTATTATTAGATGAATTATTGCATGAATCTGAGCAGATATTGGTTGTTTCATTGATAATGAAATAAAACGTTAAGATATTCAACTTAAAAAAAAAATCCAACTTTTTGTTTGCATCTTACATTCCCAGCATATGTAACCAAACACAAAGAGCTGCTTAACAGGCTACTGTTAGGCATGACAAAGAAGAGAACCACTGAGAGCATGAATGGTAAACAGTGAGTGCTGTAATTTACACAGAACAGCATGAACAAGATGTGAATTCCATTGATGGTCTCTAAAGGAACTTTGCTATTTTTGCTCTTTTTTCTTGTTTATATTTTTTAAACTGATTCTTGAAAAATTGTATTTTAGTGCCTGTTTTTGTTTTAAACCAAAAATGGACTCTGGAACAGGAGCATTCCCTTCAAGCTACCCTATAACTCCATTCGCCAAGGGCAAGTTAATTTTTTTTGTTTTTCGTCAGGCAAGTATTTTTTTCATCATCATTGGAAAAGGCAGGTGACTAGTTTTTGTGCTAAAAGAAGTCAACAGTCAAGGCCGATTTGGCATTTCAGGTGTACTCTAAAATAGTAATGAGAGAAACATACTTGTTCAGGTATTTGCATATCATTTCAGCTACATTTTCACAGTTCTTTTTAGTGGAACAAAAGACTAGGCAGGAATAATTTGGAATGACTTCTGTCACCAAGGCAATAAGGTGGTCTGGGTCCATCTTCTGCAGATTACTAGAATACTGAAATAAAAGTGAAAAAAAAGAGTTATCACACACTCTACTTGTGATTACTACATGAATTAAACCGAAGGTCCTGACCCGCAAATCAATTCTGAATCTCCTTTCGCTTTAAAAATGCAGAACTTTAAGGGATGCTCAGAATTTGACTGGAGGGAACAGAAAGGTGTGAATGGAATATTTTGCCTCTTTACTACCATTGGAACTCATTGGTAACACTGGTGCTACCTGTTCTATCGTACTGGTAGTCACTCTATCAATGAAGAAGAGTACTGGTCTAGAGATCAGAAGTTTTTTTGGGGGTGGAGGCACAGTAAAAAGTAGGTAAAGACAACAAGGAGTTCTGATTGTTACATTATGGTTGTGGGCATAGCAACCTAGAATCAAGAACAGAGACCCATTACCTTCCTTCCCCCACACTTCACATCTGGGCACTCAAGTATATTAGGCCCCAAATTTGATCTACATTAAGAATAGTTATACCAGACGAAACAAAATTTCCAGAAATCCAGTAGTCATAAGCCAATATGAAAGAGAAGGGTATCTCCTCCTACCACAATGCAGGGGCAATGCCCTAGTGTGAAAGCCTATCACCCATTCCCAGCTGTCGAGAAGAGAGAGGGTGCTGGGATACCTACCTAGGTGGTTTTCCTGGCCCTTGCTCATAGGCTCTATCCTTTTTGTATCAGCTTCTGGCTAGTTGTCTGAAATTTTCAAGCACCTCACTCCCCCAGTCAGAAGGGAAAATAAGTTCTCTCCCTTCTTCTCTCCTGTACAACTGGGAATAAAATTAAAATCTAAAAAACACCCCTCATTTTAGTATTTGGCCTTCTAAAGATCACTTTTCCATTGATATTCTTCCCCTTTATCATACTGTATATTTATGAACCAATGAGTCCTAATAATACCTTAATTTACCTTAAGTTTTGAATACTGTATACCTAAAGAAACAAAAAGTTTCATACATTTATCTGTATTACCTTGAAATTAAGAAGACGTGAAAAAGTAAGGCCATTCTCTGCTTTGTCGTCAACTTCATAGATACTATCTTGTATTTTAACATACTCCTTTAATTCTACCTAGGTTGGTTTAAAAAAAAAGGAAAGAAAAAGAAATGATATATTAACTTTAGTCAAATTACTGTCTGCATCACTACAACTTTAAAACTATGAGATCTCTTGGAAATACATTTCCAAACTTCAAAAAATAAAGGGCCATTCTTATCTCTACACCCAAGAGCTGGCATATGGCATTTATTTGCCTGTTCTTTACCTCCAAGAATTCATTACCTCAAGACAATACACACCTTTCCTACCAACTGGTAAAGTACAGCTTGGCTGATGCTGTGAGCTTCAGGGCTAGTGCACAAGCAATTTACTTTCAGTTTTGCATTCTATTTCATCTAATGTTAGTTAGCTTTACTGATTCCCTTCAAGGTAAGTATCTTTCTGAATTGCAACAGTATAAGTTAAATACAGTTTGTATTGTGTGTCACTTCCACTACTGCCGCATATCTTTTAGAAAATAAATGTGATTTGTCCCCGGAAATCTAGGCAAGCCGAACAATGAAAGACGTATGTTTTTAATTCTCAAAGCAAAGGAACACTTTTTTAAACATCTAACTGTATACCCTCTTTTCTCTGCCTGGGTAGAGAAAACAAATGAGAAATTTTAGCCCAAAGGTTTTTTGTTTGTTTGTTTTTAAAAGGTAACTGAAGCATCTGATTGAAGGAACTCAGAATACAAGTGCCTTCTCAATCACAAAGAAGGGCTGGTCTACCTATAGATTTTGTACCACCTTAACTGAACTGATTTAGAAACCAACACAGTTAAAGCAGTACAACCTCCACCTGCAGACATAGTTATACTGGTATAAAGGTGCTTATATTTATGGAAATAAGCTGTGCAGATACAAGCACCTTTATACCAGTATAACTATGTCTGCACGGGGAGGTTGTACTGCTTTGAACTAAGTTTCTAAGGGCACGGCTACACTGGAAACTTCAAAGCACTGCCGTGGGAATGCTCCTGCAGCAGTGCTTTGAAGTGCAAGTGTGGTCACATGTGAGCGCTGGGAGAGAGCTCTCTCAGCAGTCCTGGTAGTCCACCTCCACGAGGGGATTAGCTCTGAGCACTGGGAGCACGGCTCGGAGTCTGATTTTTCATACCCATGAGCCATCAAGTTAGAGCGCTATAAAATGTAAGCGTAGACAAGCACTCAATCAGTGTAAGTGGTACAAAAACTGTGTGTTGAAAGCTCAAAGTATGAAACTAGCAGTCACTTTTAACTCTAAAAATAAAAATGTTAAGCAATAGTTTTCCCTAGTCTTGAACACGTACTGGTCTAAAATTATTAGCGTAATACTCCGCTTGCAGGAACTGCTGCAGGTCCCCAACATTGTTTAAAGTTGCACTCATTCCAATGATTTGAGTAGTTTCTATAAAATAGAAAATTAAATGTTGAGTAAATTAGAAGACACAAAATGTTAAAAATGTCACAAGATGTATTTATAGCCTTATATAGCACATATAAAAAGCACTGAATTCAGTATCTAGGCAGCTGTTTAAATCATGCCATTTTTTTTTTAAAAGGCCAACCAAAGGGGCCCACAGACTTTTGTACCAATTTCAGTGCAAGTTATCACAGCACAAGCAAAGTTCTAGTTAACAGTGAACATATTTTAACACAGTAGTTGCCATATCAGAGCCAACTGCTGTAAACCCAACCTAACTCCGTTAATAAAGAAAACTTAAGGGAACAAGAAACTTTACTACCTGTGGAGGAATTAAAGCTCTCACAGTAGTCATTGGGTTAGACCAGAGGTTCTCAAACTGTGGGTCGAGACCCAAAGTGGGACACAACCCCATTTTACCGGGGTCGCCAGGGCTGGCTTAGACTTGCTGCAGTCTGGGGCCAAAGCCAAAACCCGAGGCCCACAGCCCAGGGCTGAATTTGAAGCCCAAGGGCTTCAGCCCTGGGCAGCAGGGCTCAGATTAAAGGTCCCCTGCATGCGGCTGAAGCTCTTGAGCTTCAGCTTTGGCCCTACCCTCCCCACCCAGGGCGGCGTGGCTTAGACTCTGGCCCTCCCACCCAGTGGGGCTCAGGCAGGCTCAGGCTTCAGTCCCCCATCCTGGGGTCGTGTAGTAATTTTTGTTGTCAGAAGGGGGTCACAGCGACATGAAGTTTGAGAACCCCTGGGTTAGACTTTTATTTAAGGCTTTAATTTGGCAGCTCTCAAGGTTCTCAGTGAAACAGTTTAACTGTTCACCATCACAACCGTCCACTAGCACTCACCTCTCACACGTCAAGAGAAGGATGTATTTTTGAAAACGATGAAGGTAATAGAATTGGAGAGCCACATGACAAAACAGCCTTAGCAATGGTTTTATAACATACAGGGCTCCAGACTAAAGGGCTGAACCAGGCCTAAGAGGCTGCCCAGACCAGCAGCCAATCAGAAAGGGCTGGGGGAGAGCCAATCAGAGCAGGGAAAGAGGCAGCCAATCAGGACAGGGCTACATCCTATATAAAGGCTGCCTAGCAGAGAAGGCAGTCAGTTGCTCTCTGACTAGCAAGGGAGAAGGACTGGCTCCTGAGCTAAGGAGCAGCATCTTAGACAAAGCAGTGCTGGGCAGGCTTGGGGAAGCAGAGCAGAACTCTGGCCCAGATACCTGCCAGGCTATGGCCCTTGCTAAGAGGGGTTGAGAAGGTGCATCGGGCCAAAGGGTGTGGCCCAGGAAAATAGGGAGGCAAGAGGGGAGAGATGGAAGGCAGAAGGAGGCTGCCCCTAGAAAGTCCCTGGGAAAGGACCCAGAGTAGTGGGGGGTCCTGGGTCCCCCCCCCGCCTTCCCCCTTTGCACTGTCCCTTGCCATTGAGGAGAGAGGCCGAGACAGACCATGACCTGCCCCTGAGACAAGGGGTTAGACTCTAGGGCTGTGGTTGGCCATGGAGGCAGGGACAAACGGAAGAACGGCTGTTAACACCACCACCCCGGAAGGGGGTGAGACCAGAGTGGTGGGCACTGCCGGAGGGCAGTGTCCTGAAGTGCATGCAGAGTGTCCTGCAGAGGACACCGCCGAGCAGGGAGCAACGCAGGTCCCAGGACAGCAGAGCGGAGCCAATGGGCAAACTACCATGTGTTTAGGACGCCCCACAGCGGTCAAGAGCTAATTCCCGGAGTGACCAACAGGGGGTGCCAGCGGTGATGAGTGGTGACCCCGTCACACAACCAAACAGATTAAAAAAGAAAAAGCAACAATCAAATTGAAGCCTGGACTGAACAAGAGTCCTTCAGTGTAACAAGAAGCAAGTTTTAAAGGCAGGTGCCCTGGAGCTAGGAGTGTTCTGCTGCTGACCTTAGAAAGCCACCTTCTAGGCAGATGGTCATGATACAAAAGGCCTTAACTGTCATTAGACAGCAGAGAAGGTGGTGTCTTCTAAATAACTGGGTCCCAGACAATGCATATTTAGATTTCTTGAATTTTACTCAGAACACCCAAGTAGCCTTTAGTGCCACACTTGAAGAGCACATGCTGAATGTTCTCCACCTTTCTCACTGACAAGGCAGGTGGCTGTATTCTGTATCAGATGAAGACTGCAGAGGTCCACCGGCGTACAATTGCATTAGGGGAACAATTACAAAAGACATGGTAATACTGTGGCAAGGTTTGCATCCAAGAAGAGTCTCTGGGCTAGTCACTGACAGATAACAGAAATATCTCACAATGCCCTTTTCCGTGTACTCAGGGAAAAAAAGATCTTCCACAACCCCTGGCCACAAACCACACAGTGAAAGGGCAGTGCTCCCCACCTCCATTCTTTTAGATCAGTGACCCTCTTCCATTTATATAAAAAGAATAAAACATGTAACAATGATAAGCCTATCTGCTTCAAGACCGAGCTGGATAAGTTTATGTAGGGGATGGTATGATGAGACTGCCTACAATGACATGTAGCTGATCGATGACTGCTACATCTCCAATGGCCAGTGAGGGGACACTAGATGGGGAGGGCTCTGAGTTACTAAAGAGAATTCTTTCCCAGATGTCTGGCTGCTGGGTCTTGCCCACATGCTCAGGGTCTAACTTATCACAATATTTGGGGCTGGCAAGGAATTTTCCCACAGATCAGATTGGGCAAAGATCTTGGGAGTTTTCACCTTGCTCTGCACCATGAGGCACTGGTCACTTGCAGGTTTAAACTAGTGTAAATGGTGGATTCTCTGTAACTTGGAAATCTTTAAATCATGATTTGAGAATTTCAGTAACTCAGCCAGGGTTAGGGGTCTATTACATAGTGGGGGTGTGAGGTTCTGTGGCCTGCAATGTGCAGGAGGTCAGACTAGATTATTATGATGGTACCGTCTGACCTTAAAGTCTATGAGTCCATGTAATTTATTTGTTTGTGTGTTTCAAGAGGCTGGTATTGAAGGGTAAGGGTGTGAAAGGAGTGGCGGGAGAGATTTTATTCGGCAGTTTGATCTCAACATAAACCAACACCTTGCAAATTCCCCCAATTGCCTTTTGTGAATCTCTTGGGCGTTATGACCTACCAGTTATGAAACACTGTTCTAGATTAATCCCCTGACACAGCAGCATCCATCCTTCCCAGATTAGTTGCAGACACATCACTTCCATTTAAGTCAAAACAAGCTGAGAAATCACAAACATTAGAAAACCATCTTAGATGAAAAAGGAATAAAGAATTTAATGTTGTCCACATACTGGTGACTATGGGTGTGTCTTCACAGTATGGTCATCTTGAGTTAGCACACCAGTTAACTGCACTTGAGCAACTATTGTTCAAAACAACAAGTTACTGAGTGAGTTGCAAAGTGACTAGATTAGCTGCTCCTGAGTTGTAACTCAAGCTGATGCATCCCCACTGAAGTACTAGCTCAAACTTCAGCAGCATTCAGGCTTCGACCTCCCCCTGCAAGGGAATGTCTACACCAGGGATCTCAAACTCGAATCACCACGAGGGCCACAAGAGGATTAGTACATTAGCCCGAGGGCTACATCACTGACACCCCCTCCCTACCCCGGTCCCCACTCCACCCCTTCCATGAGGCCCGGCCCCTGCCCCACCCCCATTCCAACCCTTTCCCCAAAGTCCCCACCCCAACTCCGCCCCCTCCTTGCCCCTATTCCAACCCCTTCCCCAAATCCCTGTCCCTGCCCCGCCTCCTCCCCTAAGTGTGCGGCTCCCTGTTCCTCCCACCCCCCGGAAAGCGTTAAGTGCAGCCAAACAGCTGTTTGGAGGTGGGAAGTGCCTGGAGGTAGGCAGACGAGCAGGGATGCGGCATGCTGGGGGGAGAGGGAGTGGGGGAGCTTGATGGCCGCAGGAAATAAGTCCGGGGGGTGCGGGAGAGAGTGCAGGGAGCTTGGCGGCCCCCAGGGAATAACCCCGCAAGCTGCATGTTTGAGACCCCTGGTCTATGCTGTAGCTGGGACAATGTTTCCCAGCATCGACAGACATGTACTAGCTCTGCTCCAGCTAGCATGCTAAAAATAGCAGCGTAGCTGCAGCAGCATAGGCAGTTGCTTGCGCAAGCCACCCGAGTTCAAGTCCACCTGACTGCCCAGGTGTGTACTTGGGTGGTTAGCCTGAGCTGCCACCCATGCCACACTACTATATTTAGCATACTAGATCCAGCAGACCTAGTGTGTGTGTGTGTCTACCCATGTTGGGAAGCATGTTCCCAGGTGCACTGTAGACATACCCTGAAAGGCTAGCTGTCTTGAGCTTATAGTACCACCTAACTCAAGCTACAGATTTTTGTATGTGGCTGGAAATCAAGTTAAGGGTAACACTAGTTATAACTCAAGCCAACTGTGCCGTGAAGACTCGCCCTATGCAATGGATACTGTTTCACAGTGTTCCCTAAGGCCTTTATATAAACATTTAACAGGAAGGGTCAGATTTCACTCTTGAGGGAAGAGTTCACCCCAAACTGGAATTTCTCAGAGATGAAGGAAGGGGACTACTACAGGGCCACTTCATGAACTCCTGCAAGGCACTATAAAGGGGTAAAAAATAACCGCAGTGATCCATGGTGAAATACACTATTACTCAGTGGAGTTTGTGATATTTTAGAAACCGCGAAACAAAAAATAAATTAAAAGTTGGATTATCTCTCTCAAGTTATACAAGTTGTTACTTTACATGGTATTTTTAAAGTTAACTAGTCATGGTGCAGGAGTTACTTACTGCTGGTGTAGAGAATTTTTGCAAGAATCATTTCCAGTGTAGCTCCACGACTCCCCTCACCAAGCATGTGCAACTTCGGGGAATAATAAAGAGAAGTGAGGCATGGTAAATTAGTTACTGACTTAGCAATATTTCTAAATACAAACCAGCATACAAATCAAATCCCAAATATTTTTAATATGGTAAACCTTTTGTCCGATTTCTCTTTAAGTTTGGTGTATTTTGACTCTAAAGCCTCCTCCAATAATGTCATCTCACTATAAAATATTATATATATATTTATTTTTTTAGGAGAATGCGGAAAAAAGTATGTGTTTAACAAGGTTTGCTTTCCATTAAATTAAATGACAACGGTCACAGGGATGGCACTTCCTGGCAGAAAACACTCAGTGCAGTGATCTTTTATTACTACCCAGTTAGAATTTATTTTGTACATCTCTTATCTTGATCAAACTGTGCAACGAGAGGTCTGGGGCCGCTGCGGGGGCCAGAAGCAAGTTTCAGGGAGTTTGACAAGCATGGCTGGCGTTAGACCCAGGACTGAAAGCTGAAGCCCTGCCGTGTACGACTCTAGCCAGGGCCCTCAAGTACCACCACCCACGGCGGAAGACGAAGCATTAGCAACTTACCTTCATGATGCCGTCTGCGACATGGGGCCCAGGCAATTGCCCTCCTTGCTCCCCCCTAACGATGGCTTTTGCTTTTATATGCAGAAAAACAACTGCTGTGGCACAGCTGGGCCACGTGTGTGTGTGTGGGGGCGCTCAGAAAGAAAAAAGTTAGGAACCCCTGCTTTAGAAGGCAGTGAAGACCTTTTGCTAACAGTTAATGACAGTACAGCAATCACTGGCAAAGCAGCAGTTAATTCTCAATGTTTTCTTCACAGAACATTTTATTAAAAAGGGACACCTTCAACTTGAGTAATATTGTTGGTAGTTACATGGGGCTGGATTGGCACCTTGTAATCTAGTTTAAGTAAGGGGAAGCACATAGCTACACTATACCAGGAGCAGAGTAGGGATGGAGTTGTGACTCTGGCCTACACTTAAAAATTAGACTGTCCTAGCAATATCACTCAGGGTTGTGAAAAATGCTGTGCCCTGAGCACTGTAATTAGGTCATCCTAACCCCCACGATAGACGTAGCTAGATCGATGAAAGAATAGTTCCATCAACCTAGCTACCACCTTTTGGAGAAGTGGATTAACTATATCTACAGAAAAAACCCTTTCATCGACATAAGAAGCTGCAGCACCTTAGCTGTACCACTGTAGTGCAGTAGACATATCCTCTGTCAAATCTGAATAGTGCTGTTCCTTTATCTTCTTAGATTAGTTCATGCTACAAATGGACTCTCAGAAAACCATGTGATCAAAAATGGTTTATGCTAGACTGAACATGTTTTTGTGTATAATTAAGGGATCAGTAAAACACATTCAATGTAACCAGTTCAAGATTAATTTAAAGTTTGTTTTATACTAGTATGGGATGAATGCCCCTTGTATCCTATTCTGCAAATGGCTGCGTTTTAGGTAGTTAACATTTGCCAACCATCTTTAAGAAGATTTCTCAGACAAATTAAGAGCCCACTGCTCTATAAAGATACCAGAAAGGAGCAAATCCCAAATGAGCAATAACCCTCAAGACAAATCTTGGATACTCTCCAGCTTGCTAAGCAATGGTTTTCTAATATAGTACCTGTGCAATATGCCCATTTGTACAGTATATATACAGTTTTAAATGGTGTATTTTTCTTGTAACTGTTTTGTAAATAAAATAGTAACATATGTATTAGTAACCTGTTGCAAGTTTTATAACAAACCTCATCTACTACAACTAGACCCAGGTCACCAACTCTTCCTGTTTCAATCAAGGAGTTCACTAGGCTGTGTCCTTTCTCTATAGTAGCAATGTACAGTGATTTCTTCATTCTCCTTTTGATTGGAGGAAATCTTCCTTTACTTCCCGCATATTCTTCAACCAAGAAGCCTAGCTCTATTCCAAAACTTGACAAGGCCCAAACCTACAATATAATAAAATGCAAAAAGAACAAATTACATGAAGAGTAAATTAATTTTCACACTTAATGACTTTGATCTTGCAATTAACTCATGCTAATGTAATTTCAGGATTAAGGCCAGAAAATAAGACATTATTTCATGTATACATTATGCAACAATACAGCTGACAATAAGAACTATTACTTGAACAAATGACTACTGCAAAAAGTGAAATCAAAGCATATTAACGACAAAAATATTTTAGTACATAAGCCTTTCAGGTGTTGAGATTTGTCAAACCAGTGACAAAATACTTCATCTGTCCTCCATAAATCACTTATTAGTTCCATTAGACAGCTATGTTTTTTTTTTTGCAAGATTATTTAAATGTCAACATGGATTTTAGAGTAGACTTGGATTAGACGGCACTGCAAGCAAGGCACTAACATTCCAACAGCTTGGTGCAAATCCAATTTTTCATAACTCAGTTGAAGTGGATATCCTTAACTATAGACTATGTACATTTCATCACAAAGAGTAGTTTGAGAGCCTCTTAACTGAACTAGAAAATAGAAACATACTTTTCATTTCCAGGCTGATATTTATTCAAGATACACAAGAATATATTCACTAGAAATCTCCTATGGATTAACAGAGGATTTAAAATATTTACAGTCAATTTTCCAACACTGGTAAAAAAAGTGCATGTATAAAAAGTAATATTCATTTCAGAACAAAACAAAAAACCAAAATACTGTTTTCACACCTTTTCTTGGACAATAGCCACATATGGTAGAACCATTAAAACATCTTTCTGCCTGCAGAGTAATTCCTGAAGAATTAAAATTTCAGCTACAAGTGTTTTTCCACCACTGGTTGGCAATGAATATATTAAGTTCTTTCTTTGTTGCAGAGATTCTAACGTTAAGCAAGTGTGCTGCCACTCTGTAAAATTGAAAGAAAAATTATTTTGCCACCTCTCTTCTCACATGCATGCTGATTCAGGATCAAAATACACATTTTCTGTAAAACTAAAGGGTATGGGCAGATTATTGTCTCAGGCAGCTTTCACTGATAAAGTACTGAGCATTTCTGACGATCCAGCCTGCCCATCCTCCTTCTTATAAAAGTGTCCACAAAACAAAATATTTTAATATACCACATACAGATGGCTCCATCCTACATATAGGTATTAAAGCATCTACAGCAACAGCCTGCCATTCAGATTGCCCAGATGGTTAAACAGCTTTCAGAAGGTAGAAATTAAAAACAGCTTCATGGAATGACCACCAGCTGCAGCTGGGCAAAATATTTTTGGTGAATAGTTTTATTTGCCAAAATATAGAATTTTGGTTGAACTGAAACTATTTGCGATTTAGTGTCCAGTTTGCAAAATACAATTTTTTGGTTCACTGAAAAGTAATATTTTGGTGATGTCTTAAAGAACCATTTCATTTTGACATTACCAAAATTTTACCAGATTAGGTCACGCGAACAACCTTAATTCCATCCACGTATTATCACCTGCACACCACTAAAACCCAGTAGACAACCTTGCATTGCAAGGTTGTACATCTTCGAAAATAAGAGTCACAAAACCAACAGCATGTCTCAACAGAAATACTCAATGTGACATTATCTAGACACAAATACAACCCCAAAGTAGTTGGCAAAGCCTATCTCAGATTTCCAAAAGAAGACAGTTCTACCATAAACTGAGAAATTAAGAATGTTTCTATCCTTTAGGGGCCACAGAAGTTGAGGTGCCTTTGGATAAGAACTTCTTAGCCCCTATATTTTCTGTTGATCAGGTAATTCAATCTTATCATAAAACTTAAACACAGGAACATACAGCTTTAAGTAGCTACAACAATGTAACTCCAGCCTTTTTACAAAGCACATGCAAATACCATGAAAAAAAATAAATTCAGAATTTCTTAGCAAGAGTGGTAAATATCAACCATCTCTTCCCCTACATCCTGCCTCAACTACAGTTTTAAGATGACCTTATCATGCTTTCAAGTCCTCAAAAAAAAGTTTGGTTACACAACGAAAGCTTAGGGTGGATGGGGGACAGAGTTACAGTTTCCATATTTTAATGTTTAAAAAAAATTAAGAGTAACCTTAAGTTTCCTTGCTTTCCACTTTTTCAGCTACAACATTCTTTGAAAGATTTTTCCTTAGAATTTATGGGTTAATTTTAACTAATTCCAACTCAACAAACTTACTGTCTAGCAACTTAAAACAGAAATTTTGTTTCCACGAGTACATGATGAAAAGGTTGCATCAATCTGCTGGAAATATTATATCCACTGTAACCCAAGAGCAAACTGTGATTTTTTAAACAAAAATTTAATGGATATTACCATAAAGTTTTTCAATCCCTCGGAACTGTATTAAGAGATCTCTAACTTTACTGGGTAACCCATAAAAAGGACCAATGTCAACAGAAGAAGTTTCAATAGTTTTCTTGGCAACACAAATTTCTTCAGACAGAACAGCTTCTTTGAGCTGTTTAGTTCTAGAAACCTGTGGAGTCTGAGCCTTGGCATTTCCAGTCATAGTATTTTTGAGGTGATCTTTGAGACTCTTTCTTTTACTCATCTTGGACGTGGTGCTTGGGGACAATTCATTATTTATTTTGGTGTGCTCTGCATTATGGTGACAAGACGACTGATTCAACATTTTATCAAGGCAAGAATTCATGTCATTAGCACTCTCTTTTGTACCTGATGATTTTCTAGAATCAACTGAGGTATTATTCATTTCCTCAAAATATAGAAGCTGTGAAGATGGCAAGTCATCTAAAAAACAGTCTCCAGGTTCTAGAGTCCTGTTATCTTGTTCACTTGTGGTCCTCAAATGACTCTCTTCTTCAGTTTTGAAACCAATAATGTTTCCTGCAGCAGAAAAAATTAGTTCCTTGCTTCTGGCATTTTGTAATTGAAGATACCCAAATGCAGGCTCTACAGTAGCTTTTTCTTCCATGTTTTTAGTACATGAAGTCAAGTCAATAGATTGAATACATTCCTGCTCCATATTATCAAACTGAGCTAACAAAGAATCATTTCCAGAAAAGCTGTCATAATCACCAAACATGTCCTCTTCACTGTCATTATTATACTGCAAAAAAAAAAAAAGAGTATATTTATGAATATTCAACAGCAAATGGGAGGCTGACTCACATGCTGACAGATTTATATCTGAAACATCTGACTCAAAACCAAAATGTCAATTTCATGAGTAATTTAAGTGTGCATTTCATTCTATTTGTGAAAGATAATGGTTGGGATTTTCAAAAGTACTAAAGTGACTTGTGGTCCTAAATCACTGAGGCTTGGTCGACACTCAGATTTCATACTGGTACAACTATTTCAGTGCGAGTTATACTGGTATGACACAGCATCAACAAGCTGCATGAAGGTGCCTTATATTGGCATAGCTTATCCCACCCCTTCTCATTCAGAAATAAACAACACTGATATCAGCCACCTGTTCACCAGTGCAACTGTTCATACTCAAGGAGTGCTTTATCTGTACTAATATTGTTGAAGTGAGCCAACTCTTGTATTTAGACAAGTCCTCAGTCACATTTGGTGGCATTTTTTCCAAAACAATATAAAAGATCTTTAAGTGCTTTACAAAGACAGATGTTTTACAGATAGGTGCAATGAGGTACAGAATGAAGGGTAAGTAACAAAGCTGGGAGGGGAAGTGACTAAGGGTCAGACCAGGGTGAAGCATAAACCTGCATACCTGACAAAGTAACTAGATTAGCACATACAAAAATGCATGTTACCTTGAATAAATCAGCCAATTAACTTGAGTTAACACAGGATCACTAATGCCCTCTCTTAGAGAGCTGTCATATGTTTGGGGACAGGAGCAAGTGCGCATAAACCTGGACTACAAAGGCAAGAGGTTTGGAAAAGTGCTGCACCTTAATAAGGCTCAAATGAAATGTATACCCCAAATAAAAAACAAACCAAAACAGAATTCCAAAAAAATGCCACCATAGCTAAACAACAGAGTGCAAGAGGTGGTTAGTGGCAAAAGGCATTGTCAAGGCTGAATCCCCACTCGGTCTCTCCGAGTGCAGAAAGTGGGGGCCCTCAAGGATTCTAAAGATTAATACTTGCCACTCCAAGCTTGTATTAAACTCCCAAGGTTACAGCTTTTCTCTGACCTTGGCTTGGTAAAGCTGTCACCAACCAAATGCAAAAAACCCACACATGTACCCAGGAAGAAGCAATTGGGAATTCCTCCCTGTGGGGTACCTTCAAACCCTTTCACCCCCCTCTGGGGAAGAGCTGAGAAAGAAAACAAAGGAAATTAGCTGTGGCCACCAGCTAATTAAACAACATATGCACAAACCTCTTAGGACACCAAAATCCAATCCTGTTCTTAAAAAAGTTACATTTTTATGAAAAACAAAAAGAAAGAAAATACATCTGGAACTTAGGCTTTTGCTAGATTTTAAAAGAAACTCCAAAGATTAAGCATCCAAAATAGCTTTCTTGGGGGTTCAGCTTAAACGTTATAAGCAAACAAAAGCATCAGGAGTTAGCTCAGAGGAGATCCACAAGCCAAAATAAAGAATAAACCTGATCACATTTAACTAAACGTTCCTTACCCAAATGATTCCTTCTACATATGGAAGATAAGTTTTGAACCAGATATGAAAAATTACACAGCATTCCTGCTTATAGCATTACTGCTCTGTCCCTGCAGCCCAGAGAACAACAGACAATGGGAAAGTTTATTTCCCATTTTAAAAAGTTCTAGCCTTCCCATTGGCCCTTTTGGTCAGGTGCCCACTCCTTTTCTTTTACCTGTGGGCTTGTTAACCCTTTACAGGTAAAGGAAGCAGAGAACAGCTACCAAGAGGGATTTTACAGCTAACTGGCTGGCTGGGTGTCCATCAAAATGAGCTGCACCCCACTTCATTTATCACAGGCATCCTTTAAAAATTGGAAGTCAACAGCTCTGGAAAGTCAAGTGTAAAAGTAGAATAAGGCAGACCAAGAAAGAATTTGAAGAACAAGTAGCTAAAGACATAAACTAACAGCATTTTTTTTCAGTACATCAGAAGCAGGAAGCCTGCCAAACAGTCAGTAGATCCACTGGATGATCAAGATGCTAAAGGAGCACTCAAGGAAGAAAAGGCTTTGTCTCCACATTGTGGAGAACCTAAATGAATTCTTTGCATCAGTCTTCACTGCAGAGGACGTGAGGGAGATCCCCAAACCTTCATCAAAAAGAGCCATTCTTTTTAGGTGACAGATCTAAAGAACTGTCCCAGATTGAGATGTCAATACAGGAGGTTTTGGAAAAAATTGATAAATTAAATCACCAGGACTAGATGGTATTCACCCAAGAGTTCTGAAAGAACACAAACGTAAAATTGCCAATCTACTAACCATGGCATGTAAATCAGCCTCTGTACCAAATACTGGAAGGTAGCTAATGTAGTGCTAATTTAAAAAAAAAAAAAAAAAAAAAAAAAAAGGCTCTAGAGGCAATCCTAGCAATTACAGGCCAGTAAGTCTAACTTCAGTATCAGGAAAATTGGTTGAAACAATAGTAAAGAACAGAATTATCAAACACACAGATAAACATATTATGTTGGGGAAGAGTCAACACAGCTTTTGTAAAGGGAAATCATGCCTCACCAATCTATTAGAATTCTTTGAGGCTGTTCACAAACATGTGGCAAGGGTGATCCAGAGGATATGGTATACTCAGACTTTCAGAAAACCTTTAACAAGTCTCTAACTAAAGGCTCTTAAGCAAAGTAAGCAGACACAGGATAAGAGGGATAGTCCTCTCATGTACTGGTTAAAAGACAGGAAACAAAGGGTAGGAATAAATGGTCAGCTTTAGCAATGGAGAGAGGTAAATAGTGTGGTCCCCCAATAATCTGTACTGGGAACAAGGCTATTCAACATATTCATAAATGATCTGGATAAGGGGGTGAACAAGAAGGTAGCAAAATTTGAAGATGATACAAAATTACTCAAGACAGTTAAGTCCAAAGCTGACTGCAAAGAGTCTACAAAGAGATCTCACTAAATTCGGTGACTGGATGACAAAATGGTAGATAAAAGGTAATGCTGATAGTTAATACTGATGTACAGTAACATGCACTGAAAAAAATAATCCCATGTACAAAATGATGGGGTCTAAACTAGTTGTTACCACTTAAGAAAGGGATACTGGCCTTATTGTGGCCAGTTCTCTGGACACAAATGAGATAGATAATAAAACAAAAAATACCATAATGCCAGTATATAAATCTATGGTATGCCCACACCTTGAATTATATTTGCAACGCTGGTAGCCCCATCTCAAAAAAGATATAGTAGCATTATCAAAGACGCAGAGAAGGGCAACTAAAACAATTAGTCTTGTAGAACAGCTTCCAATGGAGGAGAAATTAAAAAGACTGGGACTTGTCATCTTAGAAAAGAAGCAATTAAGAGGATATGATAGAGATCTATAAAATCATTAATAGTGTGAAGGAAATCAATAGCAAAGTGTTATTAATCCCCTCACTTAACATAAGAACCAGGATCACCCAATAAAATTAATAATGATTTAAAATGGTGGTTCTCAAACTTTTGTACTGGTGACCCTTTTCACATAGTAAGCCTCTGAGTACGACCCCCCCTTACAAATTAAAAACACTTTTTTATATATTTAACACCATTACAAATGCTGGAGGGAAAGTGGGGTTTGGGGTAGAGGTTGACAGCTCGCAACCCCCCATGTAATAACCTCACAACCCCCTCAGGGGTCCCAAACCCCAGTTTGAGAACCCCTGATTTAAAACAAACCTAAGTACTTCTTCACAAAACACACAGTCAACCTGTGGAACTTGTTGCCAGGGGATGTTGCAAAGGCCAGAAGAATCACTGAGTTCAAACAAAAAAAAAGAATTAGGTAAGTTCAGGGAGAGCAGCTCTATTGCTGGCTATTAGCCAAGATGGTCAGGGACACAACCCAATGCTCTGGGTGTCCCTAAACCTCTGTCTGTCGAAAGATGGGACTGGATGAGAGGAGGCCTCTTGATAGCTGCCCTGTTCAGTTAACTCCCTCTGAAATATCTAGCATGGGCCACTGACAGGCCACTGGGCAAGAGGGACCGTTGCTCTGACCCCTCCCTGCCAGCTGCCCCACACTGTGGCCTGTGGGGAGCGATGGGCTTGAGACGGCCGCAGTGCCCCTCCCCCGAGCAGAGCGGCCCCAACCGCTTAGTCTCATTCACTCCCATTATGGGGAGATGGGGAGTTATCGCCAGGGAGGGAACCCAGGCGTCCTGCCTGCTCCCCCCGTACCTCGGGGCTGGCGGGGGCGGGCTGAGGCTCCTCCCCGGCCCCAGAGCTCGGTCTCTTCCGGGCTGGAGGGAAGCAGGCGCCGCGGGACCGACTTCGGTCCCGGCTCCTTTCGCGGGCACAGGCAGACCGGCTCCTCCTGCGCACCGCGGGGCCGCCCCCCTCCATCCCTCGGGCGCCGGGCCGGAGCGGTCAGGTCCGGGCCGGCGACGCTAGGCCTCTGGAGCGGGGAAACGCCTCCAGGGGCGCGGGGGGCAGCGGCGGCACCATCGCTCGACAGGTGGGGGGAGGGCAGGCTCCTCTCAGCCGCCCGCGAGCGAGGCCTCCTAAAGGGAACAGCCTCCTGCTTCCCAACCGCCAGCCAACCGGAAACCTCCCCCCCAGTCCCAAACGTCATTTCCGTCCTTTAACCAACCACTAAAAAGAAAAGATACAGAAGAGCGAAGTGATCCCGCGGCGCTCGTGTTCCCATTGGCTGCCTTGCGGCTAGCTGCGCTCTGATTGGGTAGCATATTTACTAGTTGGGCAAAGGAGGTTAAGCGCTGTTGGTCGCGCCACAGTGTAGTGACAGGAGGACGGGTGCCGTGAAGGGCCAGGCGGGAGGAAGATGGCGGCCACCCTAGTGGTTTCATCCCGGGGCTGGGGGAGCCTCCAGCAGATCCTGGCAGCTGGTCAAGGAGCCAGCGCCTCCTGCTCTGGTGAGAGGCCTCGGGGGCGGGAGGGCCTGTACGTGCAGCACCTGAGCTGGTGTCCGCGCTCTCCCTGCGGCTTGGGAGCCCCGGCTCCGCCGGCCGGGCCGCAGCCTCGGCAGGGCGGGCGCAATTCTCCCGTCCCCAGTTTCCACCCTCAACGTGACGCGGCCGCAGAGCGCCGACCCCTCTGGGATGGCAACGCCGCGGACGGGGGGCGCGCCCCGGTGGGCTCTGGGGTGTCTCTCCTTTGAAGCCTCGGGGAGTGTCCCCCGGAGCAGGCGTGCGAGGGTGGCCTCGCGGTGTCACCGCCCCTGCCCTGGTCAAGTGTGGGGGGGAGGGAGGGTTCGCCTGCCCACTGATGGAGCTAGAGGTTGGTGTTTGCAGGATCCCTGCTGCCAGTAGGTCTCCTGCCTACTTCAGAAATGTTACTGTGAACGCACCTGCAAGACTATTTTAAAATAGGGAAACAAAGAGCAGGGGAAGACGTTGAGAGTTCAGTGAAGGGTCCTCCCGACCCTGTGCCTAATCTCTTAGTGGAAAAACTTCTACAATCGACCCACTTTCCCCCTTGGAAGATGCACAACTTTCAGTTTAGGCAGGACATTGTTTTTTTGTTTTGTTTTGAGCCAGTATTTGTAAAGGTTTCAGAGGAACAGCCGTGTTAGTCTGTATTCGCAAAAAGAAAAGGAGTACTTGTGGCACTTTAGAGACTAACCAATTTATTTGAGCATGAGCTTTCGTGAGCTACAGCTCACTTCATCAGATGTAGCTCACGAAAGCTCATGCTCAAATAAATTGGTTAGTCTCTAAAGTGCCACAAGTACTCCTTTTCTTTTTAGTATTTGTAAAGTGATTTAACAGTAACTTTTATTTTGTTCTGGCAACAGTGTTGTGGAGAAGGGGATATAGTTCACAGCAGGAACAGGTGTCCCACAATGAGGATCTGGTAAGAAGGCTTTAACTTCACATATTTTGTAGTTGACTAAGCTTGCAGTGCTGAGAAAAATAGCTCTTGAAAGTATGAGTTTAATCATGGAGGAATTCTGTGCCAAAAAATAAAAAGTTCTGCATATTTTTATTTGTCAAAATAACATAATATAATCATGCCAGTTTCAATTTTAGTAATTTATTTCAAAATACCTGTCTACAAGTATATCTGTAACAATACAGACAACAACAAAGATTCAGGAAATGCTTTTTGACAAATAGATTCCTTAGTAGGCATATTAATATATAAATTTGAGTAATAAGTTTCTGCATTGTAGTTTAAATGAATTATTTCCTGCACCCCTCAGAAGGAGTGGAAAGGCTTGGGGGAATCAGGGGTAATGGAGGAGCTGAGGAAGAGGGAAGTAATTGCTGGGAAGAAGCCTGGAGGTGAACCTGGAGGGTTGTTGGGTGTGGGTGTGAGAAGTATGGAACAGTCTGCTTTTGGGGTGGGGGGATTGTTAGGGAGTCTCCCCCATGCAGACCCTAGCATCTCTCCCATGCAGACCCCACATCTCCCTGGTCCCCATGTGTCCCTGCACCCCCTCACTCAGCCACCCCTCCTCCTCCCCTTGCCTTAATATAGTCACATTCATCCCTCCATTATGTAAATCCTAGAGGAGCATCCTTCAAGCAAGGAAGGGAACCAGGAAACATACTGCTTCCACCTACTGAATTCTAGCAGTTGTCATGGTGGTGCTACATAGAACCAACTAAAAGCCATTTCTTTTATAAAGTGGGGAGGAGGGAAGAGTTACAATTTTCTATCTTTTTAATATCTGGGAGATGCTCAATACTAAGATGATGAGGTCCATACATACAAGTAAAAAAAGTGCCGAGACAAGATCAGTATCTCTACATTTAACTGGGGCTATTAAGCGATTAAAAAATTAATCACGAATTATTGTGCTGTTAAGCAATAATAGAATACCATTTATTTAAATATTTTGGATGTTTTCTACATTTTCAAATATATTGATTTCAATAAACGCAGAATACAAAGTGTACAGTGCTCGCTTCATATTTATTTTTATTACAAATATTTGTATTGTAAATAACAAAAGAAAGTATTTTTCAATTGACCCAATGCCATTACTGTAGTACAATCTCTTTATCATGAAAGATCTTACAAATATAGAAATATGTACAAAAAAATTACTGCATTCAAAAATAAAACAGTGTAAAACTTTAGAGCCTATAAGTCCACTCAGTCCTAGTTCTTGTTCAGCCAATTGCTAAGACAAACAAGTTTGTGTACATTTACGGGCGATAACGCTGCCCACTTCTTATTTATAATGTCACCAGAAAGACCTTGAAAATAAGACATGTAGTAAAGATTCATGTCCCTTCATGCTTCAACTACCATTCCAGGGGACATGTGTCCATGCTGATGACAGGTTCTGCATGATCACAATCCAAAGCAGTGCAGACCAGTGCATGTTCATTTTCATCATCTGAGTCAGATGCCACCAGCAGAAGGTTCACTTTCTTTTTGGTGGTTCGGGTTCTGTAGATTCCGCAGCGGAGTGTTGCTCTTTTAAGACTTCTGAAAGCATGCTCCACATCTCGTCCCTCTCAGATTCTGGAAGGGGATTCAGATTCTCAAGTCTTGGGTTGAGTGCTGTAGCTATCTTTAGAAATGTCACATTAGTACCTTCTTTACATTTTGTCAGATCTGCAGTGAAAGTGTTCTTAAAATGAACAACATGTGCTGAGTTTGAGTAGCAGCCATGTTAGTCTGTATCTGCAAAAAGAAAAAGAGGACTTGTGGCACCTTAGAGACTAACCAATTTATTTGAGCATAAGCTTTCATGAGCTACAGCTCACTTCATCGGATGCATTCAGTGGAAAATACAGTGGGGAGATTTATATACACAGAGAACATGAAACAATGGGTATTACCATACACATCGTACTGAGAGTCTGTTTGGCAATTCTTCAACAAAAAAACTTCAAAAACAGACTCCAACAAGAGACTGCTGAATTGGAATTAATTTGCAAACTGGATACAATTAACTTAGGCTTGAATAGAGACTGGGAGTGGATGGGTCATTACACAAAGTAAAACTATTTCCCCATGTTCATTCTTCCCCCTCCCCCCCCGCTGTTCCTCAGACGTTCTTGTCAACTGCTGGAAATGGCCCACCTTGATTATAACTCCAAAAGGTCCCCGTCTCCCCCCCGCTGGTAATAGGGTCACCTTACCTGATCACTCTTGTTACACCCACTGTTTCATATTCTCTGTGTATATAAATCTCCCCACTGTATTTTCCACTGAATGCATCCAATGAAGTGAGCTGTAGCTCATGAAAGCTTATGCTCAAATAAATTTGTTAGTCTCTAATGTGCCACAAGTCCTCCTTTTCAACATGTGCTGAGTCATCATCCAAGACTACTGTAATATGAAATATATGGCAGAATGCGGGTAAAATAGAGCTGGAGACATGCAATTCTCCTCCCCCAGAGAGTTCAGTCACAAATTTAATTAATGCATTATTTTTTTAACAAGCGTCCTCTGCATGGAAGCATGTTCTCTGGAATGGTGGCTGAAGCATGGCTGTTTAGCATATCTGGCACGTAAATACCTTGCAATGCTGACTACAAAAGTCCTATGTGAATGCCTGTTCTCACTTTCTGGTGACATTGTAAATAAGAAGTGGGCAGCGTTATCTCCTGTAAATATAAACAAACTTGTTTGTCTTAGCAATTGGCTGAACGAGAAGTAAGAGGGAGTGGGCTTGCAGGCGCTAAAGTTTTACCTTGTTTTATTTTGAGTGCAGTTATGTAACAAAAAAAATCTACATTTGTAAGTTGCACTTTCAGGATAAAGAGATTGCACTACAGCACTTGTATGAGGCGAACTGAAAAACTAATTTTTACAGTGCAAATATTTGTATTAAAAATAATATAAAGTGAGCACTGTACACTTTGTGTTCTGTTTAATTGAAATCAATATATTTGAAAGTGTAGAAAAACATCCAATTTAATAAATTTCAATTGGTTGTCTATTGTTTAACAATGCAAATAAAACTGCGATTAATCATGACTAATTTTTTAAATTGCGATTAATTTTTTTGAGTTAATGGCATGAGTTAACTTCGATTAATCAACCGCCCTACTTTTAACCTACGGCAGCTTGGGAAGCCAAGGTCTGGGTTTGCAATATGAAACCACTTCTAATGACATGTGCTATTGTTAAGTCTTAAAATCAGCCTTCATTTCAATTTTCCAGAACGTTTTTATTTGTGTTCCAAAGAAATCAAGAAGTAGAATAATAAACTACTTCTTATTTCAGCCAATTCAAATGGAAAACCCCTATAAGGATCCTCCTAAAAGATGTGTCTTGTGTGGAATAAATGTAGACTACAAGAATGTACAGGTGAGATTCTTTACCATATGAATTTGTGCAGTGATTGTCTCAGGCAATTGTTTGGTCAATTTTATTTGTGGGGAAGCTGCTTTTTAGGCAGGAGGAACCAGGGGAAAATGGGACTAGAAGGATTCAATTCTAGAAATGAAGGGTATGAAGTTGGGGGAGAATGTGAGCACTGCTCCCCACTAGCTTGTTCTCTTTGTACTAGCTGGAGGAAATGCTGCGCCTGCAGAAGCAGAGCTAAATTGACAGTCAATTTCACTTCCTTGCTTCCAGCGGCACTGCTGGGGGGAGTATTTGGGGCACAGGTATGATTTTATGGTATGCAAAACTAGACTGATGCTGTAGGGCTCTCCACAAGGGGCAGGTGGTTAGGACAGTGATCAGCTGAACTATCATTTGCTTTATGAGTGACTAGAAGAATGAAATCTGATGTACAGAATAGTTTGGGCCTCCTATCCTTACTAGAGGAGACACTCACAACAGGGTTGTGTGGGTGAAGCATGACATTCAGAAGAGTGAAGAGCTTAATGTACTAGCTTGTAGGGGAAGTTAGTATTCATTTGGCTGCTAATATTAGTATGTAAAAAACTTATTTTCTTGAGGAAAATTTCAGTTTTGCAAAAGGGCACAGCTGAAAAATTGTTGCCTCTTTGAGATACTTAGGGCTCTGACTTTCAGAAGTGCTGAGCACTCACGACTGGAACGGAGATTAATGGGAGTACTCTGAAAAATCATGCCATAGGATTCTCAAACTGGACCTCCAAAGCTAGTAGATGCTTTTGGCCTTAATGCGTGACTCAGTTCCTGATGTGTAAAGTGCAGATGATAGTAACCATAGGAGGTGAGGGGCTAATTAATTTCTTAATATTTGTAAAGAACTAAGATGAGCTCCACAGAAAAGGTGATCATATTTAGAACATTAATATACATGGTTTTTAAATTCTGGTTTAAAAGCCAGCAAGTTATTCTTGTGATAAGTTCTTTAAGACAAATAACGTCATATGCCATAACATAGGGCGCATACAATAGTGTGAAATACCACTTTTTAAAAAAAATTAGTGTTTAAAGTTACTGGTTTGCAAGACTATTTATTAAGCTTTTTGCTTCTTCAATAGCTTCTATCCCAGTTTGTTTCTCCATATACTGGTCGCATTTATGGCAGACATATAACAGGTATGTAAGCTGTAGTCTAATGTCAATTTAACAAGTAATCTTTGTTTATCTTATTACAAGTGTTGACTTAAGGCTAATATTAAAATTTAGCATTTTGAATTTAACCATCATAGTGGTAAGAATTACTGTCCACTGTGAAACCACTGAGTAATGTGATATAACTGGGTATTTTCATGATTAGGAATTCAAACATTTGAATTGTACACTTTCTACATACTAATAGTTTCTGTAATCTGATTTATCTATTTTCTAGTAAGGTTTTTTTTAAAAAAAAGTCCCAAGGGAATCCTTAATAACCAACTTCCATCTATTATTTGGATACCTGAAATAAGATGCTAAAAACCTGTCTTTACAGGCTTGTGTGGGAAGAAACAGAAAGAGATTTCAAAAGCCATTAAAAGAGCTCATGTAATTGGTAAGCATAGCTGTAAACTAGTTTTTGTAGACAAAATTATTTTTTTTATTTAAACACTTAACACCAGTATTAATTTCTTGCAGGATTTATGCCAGTTGTGTACAAGGATCCAACATTTCTTAATGACCCAAAAATTTGTGATATCAGGCATCCGGAGTAAGTTATGTAAATTGTGCATAAAACAATAAAGTTATTTATAATGTTTATATACTCATTACTATCAGAACCTTTACATCTTTGTAACAAAATACTAACAATTTTAGAACGGATGCTCCGGTCAGTTATACTCTTACCCAAAATGCTTGGCATTCCTCTACATAACTGCCAGAAAGAAGTTGTGACATATTACACACTATAACAAATAACAGAACTGAGCACTCATTAAGAGAGAAAGTTCTCCATGTTTGCAATAGAGAACTTAAAACCTGTAGGAAACGTCTCAAAACACTTGTGTGCTGTTTTCCTGCATTATAATCTCATCTTAAAATGCAGCAGGACCCTACTCCATACCTTTCTGAGTTTGAAGTAAGGGAAAACATGGAGTTAAACTTGCTCATCATAGGAGCAATTTGCAAGTAAAACCCAAGATATAAATGGTCAGAATGCAAGAGAGCAAGTGATTAGAGTAAGACAGAGCAACCTTTGCTGTTAACATAACATTGTAGCAGACCCAGATACCAAGCTGCTTTGGCACTGTCTATTTCAGCTGCTGCTGAGCAAATCTTAAATGTGGTGGTAGCCTCCTTCAGCAATAGCTTAGCAGTAAGTACATATCATCACTTAAAAAGGCAAGGTACAGCACATCTCAACCCTGACAGTTGCAGCAGCTCTTCAGTTTTCAATGTCTGTACTCTACTACTATTCTTCCTACTGTGAGCCCTGAGAGAAAGGGAATGCAGAGTGAGGGAATGTAATCTGGACTCTGCTCTATATTTTTCCAAATAAGATACCTGCATTTTAAAAAACTGTTGTACATGTAAAAATTTTTACAAAAGGATACTTAAATACATTAGTTTAGCCCTACTGTCAATTGATGGAACATAGTAAATGTGTTGGCAGCAGTTTTTTGGTGCAGCAGTAGTCACCCTGAGGAAAATCCTACACCTGGCCCAAAAGGATTAAAAAGTTGGCGATTGTGGATATTCATTAGTGTCTTTAAGTTTCTCCAAAGTTTCCTCCTCTGTTTCAGTACCACTCATTGTAAGCTTTCCTTCTTGGTCTCTGTTGTCTTGGTCCCCTTTAAGTAACTTATGGTGAAGTTGCAATGAGCGTGATTTCTTGAATGGTTTTCGTCCAGCTGTGGTCACGCTAGCTTTACGCTTGGTTATGTGCCTTGTTCCAGCTTCAGGAAAGTCACTGTCTTCTTGTATTAGAGTCAGTTTGTCCATGACATTTATTTTGTGGTCCGTGTTACAGCAGTGTTTAGAAATCTGCCTGCCTTTTAAGGAAACAATGCAGGTCTGAAGTCCAGAATTTGGGAAAAATGTTTGTAAAGCTTGACAAAGGAAAACATTCTCCTTTGGTTCATCTGAAACACACTTGTTCTCTCCTAAATAATAGAAAAAATAAGAATTTCAAACTAGCCTTTTCTAGTATTCCCATCATTAGTGTTCAGTCGCCTTTTTGTTTGAAAGTTTTGGAGTGGCTTAATGTGCAGAATAGTCCTTTTAATTTCTATACATTACCAGCATAGACCTCTCTATACAATACATTGTATAGAGAGGTCTATGCTGGTAATGTATAGAAATTAAAATTGGACTATTATAGAAATTAAAATTGGAATTATGTTCATATACATAAATTAACTTACTATGATTAGCAAACTTTCTCCTTTCAAGAAAAGGTATTAAGTTTCTCTTTTGACTGGTAGTTAGAAAGTGATGGTGGCTAAACACAAATATCCAAACTGTTTTCAGACTCCATTTGCAAAAAATTCAGTGGCTAGCAAATTTTATTTTTTGATACACTGAGAATAAAGATAAGTGCTCGTAATGAGTGGCATTTCATATGTAGTTTAATATCTAGTGGCAAACTTCCAAAATTGCAACTGTAGAGATTACTCACTAATGTAGACTCTAGAATTAATTCCATATTTTAGGGTTTTTAGACCAGACTGAATTTAGTGGGATAAGCAGAGCTGAAATTTCATGTCTTATGGATTCCTCCTAGTTATATTAAGTATTTTTACATGTTCAGTTTTGTCACATAACTCATATTTCCATGGAGACGCTTGATTATCTTTCTGCATTACCTGAAGTTTGTGTCGGCTCCTTTTTTCTTTTTATTTCTTGTTTTAGTTGGTCCACTTCTGCTAGGAGTTTCTCTACTGATCGTTCGCTGCCCTCTACTTTAGAACATATCTTCTGCAAGAGAAGTCAATTCTACTGAACATTCAATTGTAGTCATTAAGTCAGTCTTATATTGGATTTATTTATTTAAGTGTTCCAGATAAATTTCAAGGCATCCTTAAAAAAAAAAAAGTTAACACATTGTACAATGTCTTTTTTTTAAAAAAAGAAAAGGTCCAATACTACTAAACAAACATACAAAGCAACATTGTGGGTATAGTGAACGGTAAGATTACTGAATCAGCAACTACCTGGAAAACACTTAAAAAATCTTGTAGTCCATTCCACCTATAATCCTAGAAGGTTTGCTACAGTATATTCTAGTATTTTATGCAGTCTACTTTTAAACTCAAGAAATGGGACTTCATCTGTTTTCCCTTGGAGGCAAGTTTACTTTCTCCCATCAGGGTTACTCAAAATACCACTTGAAATTTCCCATGTTTTCCTTTGTTTAATTTCATGTTACTACTCCTAGTTCCATCACTTTTAACAACTGAATTCACTTGGTTTTAAAAACATGAACCTAACATTGATTTGTGGCACTCCGCAGGCCTACAGGTAGTACTTCTGTCCAAGTAACTTTGAATGACTATTTCAAGAAAGTGAGGTATTGTATCATGTGCTTTACTGAAGTCCGTAAAAGTTACATGAATGGTGTTCCTTCTTTAACCATTTTTCATCTCAATTTAAAAGGACAGCCAAGTTTCTCTCTAATCCTGTGTATATAGTGCTTAAGATTCAGTTGTTTCTTTTGTGCTTGGAACTTATCTCCTGGATGCGACTTTAGTTATGGTAAAGTTGTCTTTCTCAATATTTAAAAGAAAATTCTTCCCCTAGCCCCTTCCATTCTGATGTCTAAAATCATGATACTACTTTTAAATTTCCAGCAGCTTAGTAAACTACCTTGTTCCCATCTGACTCTGAGGTGCATACTAATTAGCACCTCTAGATGATTCACATTTAGTTTCTCCTGTTTTTAAAAACAGTATTTATAATCCTTATTACTTCCAAATAGCCATACTATCTACTTATTTTTCTCAAGACCAATTTCCAAAAAGTAATGCAAGAGCTCATTAATTTTAAAAACTGTGATTGCAGGCTCATTACCAGATAAGGAGCCAACTTTCTTTCCTTATATTTGCAAAAGTTATTGGACAAATCCCAGACTTCCATGATTTTGTGTTTGGTATTGCCCAGATAGAAGCTTTGATATGAGTCTGTGCTTAATACAAAAATTCTGACATTTGTTTCTTGTACCATAATCATATTGAGGAACTCCTCTTAGAAGATTGAACACAAAGTTTAACTAAAGCTAGTTGTGCTACAAAAAACTTAATAATTTCTCTAACACAGTAGCCAAAACCTAAGTCTTCCATATAGTCTAGTAGGAGTGACTCATAGTCTGCAGTGCAGTCCAGTGATCCCTGTTTGGGAACACTCTTTTCTTGTGGGGAATGGAAAACTACTGTGCTTCTTCATTAGGCTTCAAAGCACTGTTAAGATATCTCCCGTTTCCCTTAGGACTAAGTGCCTGAAAGATCATCTTTGAGCAAGCAAGATATAAATTTATCTGGAATTAGGGAAAAGTCTGAAAACCTTGCTGTGAGCTTCCATTGAATAGTAACGTGAAATCATAAGTATCTTACCTATCACTCTTTTGCTCATTGGAAAAGATATAAACTGCACCAAAGACACTACAGCTGCCACTCAAATTAATTTATCAGTTAACTTTTCAAATATGGATTTGATGTAATCTTCACAACCACAGGGATTGGAAACTTTTAAAAAAAACACTGTTGTACTGAAATTCATAGATTATGCCCAGAAAGTTTCCTAAATAGAATTTCCAGCACTTAGGAGCAGACCCATATGCTAATTTGTGAACTTTTCAAGGGTGTGTCACCTTCAATCTCACTCCAAGCAGTTCATTCACTGCTCTGTTTCCTCTGAGATGTTAACACTTATGTAACATGGCAGATTAATGTTTCCACCAGTTTTACTGCTTAATCCAGAATTCCCTTTGGAAAGACAGGTGTGGAAGGCATAGATATTTATGGGGAGGAGAAACTAAAAGACAAGATTGGGAGCAGAGTAGCAGAGGGCACCCTTCTCATTCCAATCCCTTACAATAGCCAATGAACCCCTCCCCCGCACAAAAAAAGAGGGTGTTGTAGATATCTAAATTTCTAGCTGCCTGAGGAGGAAGGCCAGTATCCTCAGGTATGACTGACTGACATGGCAGACTCAGGCAGAGCATCCTACTTGGAATAACAGCACCTTGCCCCTTTTCAGCAGATGGAAGGAAGGGACTTGACTTCTTTGGTACTACCCTAGGATTTAGCTGGTTGTCTCTTCTGCAACAGTCCATCTTTTGTATCAGGTACATTTTTCAAGCCCTGCATTGAGATCCCAGCAAATAACTCAAGTTCTCCACTGTTTTGGGTCATTGTTTGTAATCATCCAAGCAGTTAACGGAAATGCTAGATTTTGTATGACTTATGTCAACTGTTTTATACCAAGTCTTTCTTCCACCTCCCTTATATTTGCATATTTCTGCACAAGACACCTTGGATCTAATTCTCAGGTACAATAATGCCACTTTACATTATGTTGGCAGTACAAAAGGACCTTGAAGGGGGAACAAATTATATTTACAGTCACTTTAAGGCTTCTTTGTGCTATGTTAGGTTGCCTTAATGTAAATGAGAATCAGGACCTCCAGTGTGAATATTTGACTTGTTTGCAGTGCTACCTTAACATCTACGATCTGACATGTGCTTTTCTGAAAGTTAATGACCTACCTTCAATTCCTCCTGCAAGGTGGCATACAGTTCATTAATCTTGTGAACCTCTTTTAATGATCCATCTTCATAAAAAAATTCTGACCTTTGGACACAAAAAGAAGCCCATTATAGAATTAAACTTAACTGTGCATGTGAACCGAGTGATGCTTTTGTCCACTAAAGTCTAACGTAGATGTCTACATCAGCTGTAATTCCTTAAGCATAATGGATTTTCAATGAGGAGCAGTAGTGGACTTTTGGCTTTTACTTTTGTGTTTGATTATAAACTGTAGGTCTCTGGACTCCAGTACACCTTTCACGGGGAGATACTTGTTTCTTAACACTTTTATTAAATAAGATATTTTGTGATTTTTATCCTCTCCTCAGATCCAGAATCTGTGGTAAAAGGATTAGCTAACATATACAAGCCAATAACCTAAATACATCTCTGTACAGTGGTCTATAGCAGAGGTTCTCAGACTAAGGGAAACACAGGCATGCAGCATGGAACATACCAGTGGTTCTACACCTTTTTTTTTTCCAGGTAGCGCAGGGCTTCTAGCTGCTGCTGCTTGTGCCACTGACAGTAGCCTTAGCTGTTAGGATTGGACTGCAGTTCTGGGTGTCCCCAACAGAAGCAGCTGCAGGGCCTACTGACTCCCGCACAGAGGCTGCTCCCTTCATGTGCAGAGCAGGAATGCTGCACTCTATGTGGACAGGTGAAGCATGGGGGACTGGAGGCAGCTTGGTAGCAACAGGGATCTGTTCATTTCATTCTCACGCAGTAGTGAGCTAAGTGTGGGGGCAAGAGGCTGCAAGCCAGGAGAATGTGTGCCCCTCCTCTCCAGCCAACTGCACTCTCTCCCCTGCTTATATGGGGTCAAGGTCTCAGGCAGCCAGACACGAACAGTCTTCTGGAAAGCGAGCTGGGAGAAGTCAGGGACAACATACTGGGGAAGGAGAGAATAGTGCAGAATTGAACCTATTTCAGGAATAGGCCAAGCAGGGGGAGGAACAGCTCAGTGGTTTGAGCATTGGCCTGCTGAACCCAGGGTTGTGAGTTCAATCCTTGAGGGGGCCATTTAGGATCTGGGGCAAAAATAAGGGACAGTACTTGGTCCTGCTGTAAAGGCAAGGGACTGGGCTCTATGACCTTTCAAGGTCCCTTCCAGCTCTATGAGATAAGTATATCTCCATTTATTTTTATATTTTAAAGCCCACAGGACGAAGCTGGGCAGAGTAACAGATGCAGGGATAAAGCAGTGCAGGGGGCAGTGCCCAGAGGAAAGCTGCTGAGAGTCCCTTGTGTAGGGGTACGGTAGAACATAAAAATGGCCACACTGGGTCAGACCAAAGGTCCATCTAGCCCAGTATCCTGTTTTCCGACAGGGGCCAATGCCAGGTGCCCAAGAGGGAATGAACGTAACAGGTAATCACCAAGTGATCCATCCCATCACCCATTCCCAGCTTCTGGCAAACAGGGGTTAGGGAAACCATCTCTGTCCATCCTGGCTAACAGCCATTGATGGACCTATTAGGGTATACAGGAGCACAATGCCAAGTTGCTACATGAAACATCTCACCAGCCAGTTGCAAAACCAAACATTAGAGAGAAAGATTTGAGACTGTCCCTCTATGTGAAGGATGTAGTCTCCATGCTACAGAATATTTCATAGTAAGAACAGTCTAGCAAGTGATTAAAACACAGGCTCATGACATATGGGTTGTATTCCCATCTCTTCTACAGACTCGTGAGTGACTTTGGGCAAGTCATTTAACTTCTGTGTCTTTGTTCCCCAACTGCGATATTGGAATAGTCTCTAGTTATCTTTCCAGGTGTGTCAAGATGTTTAATTTGTTAGTAAGTATAATCATTGTCAGATCCTCAGAAGGTGAGAGAGGGCAAAGTAATATTATCGTAAAGGAAAAACTCTTATCTGGCCCCACATTTAGCTTTTGTAAAAGCAAGATGTTACAAACCGAACAGAATTATTTCCGTGGACTTTTTAAATTCCATTAGAAATGGTTCAGTTGCTTAGATTTATTTTTTAAATAAACTGTTCTTAAAACAAAAATCCAGCAGCACCAAGAATATGAAAAATCAACTAAACGAAAATGACTTCAACTTCATTGGCCAATCTATAGAAATGCAAAGAACAAAGAGCATTACAGCAAAGTAAACTGGATTTACCGGTAATTTAAATAATTTAAGGTATTATCATTAATGTAGGTAAAGACATTTTGTATACAACATTATTTTGAAGTTGACAGTATCAATTCAATTTGTTATGACAACTGAGCTTGGCCAAAAGTTATGGAAAAGCAATGAATTACAAAACAAAAGTTTACTCAGTGATTGTTATTGTTATTAGGATATAGATATTCAGGTCTGTCTGCAAAGGTCTATACTTTAAGAATTTAGGTGTATTATCATCACTTAGCTAGTTATAGAGGTATAAAAGAAAGAATCAAAATCACTGTCTGCCCGTGTAAGTTATAGAGGTATAAAAGAAAGAATCAAAATCACTGTCTGCCCGTGTAAGGGCCCTCTCTTACTGTGACAGTCTGAGACCCTGTTCTTAGGCTAAGGCCTTTGGCTAAGCAGCAGAGGCAGCCAAAAGCTGGGAAGTGTATGGTCAAATCCTTACATTCCAAACTAGTCACATTGAAATAAGGTGCTATTTGGCTGTTAGGAATACAATCCTGTCCTGATAATGCCCATCACCTCCAGAGAAAGGGAAGAGCCTAGAAGATATAAAGGAAACTTAGTTTGATAGCATCCTGTCTGGCAAGAAGAAAAGGAGTACTTGTGGCACCTTAGAGACTAACATGAGCTGTAGCTCACGAAAGCTTATGCTCAAATAAATTTGTTAGGCTCTAAGGTGCCACAAGTACTCCTTTTCTTTTTGCGGATACAGACTAACAGGGCTGCTACTCTGACACCTGTCTGGCAAGAACTCACTTATCAATAGCTGAGGTGTGAATTCCTCATTTCTTTGTTGTTCTATCACTTTAGTCCCCATTTCCTTATTGTTAGTCTATATAATCTCTGTCTGGTTCTGTGATTGTTTCTGTCTGCTGTATAATTAATTTTGTTGGGTGTAAGCAAATTAAGGTGGTGGGATATAATTGGTTAGATAATCATATTACAATATGTTAGAATTGGTTAGTTAAATTTCAGTAAAACGATTTGTTAAGGTATGGCTAAGCAGAACAAGTTTTACTATATAGTCTGCCGTCAATCAGGAAATAAGGGGGGGGAATGGGAACAGGGAATGGGGGTGGGGGAATTGGAATCATGTTTTGCTAAGGCGGGGAAATGGGAACAGGGACACAGGCAAGGCTCTGTGGTGTCAGAGCTGGGAAGGGGGACACTGAGGAAGGAAACTGGAATCATTCTTGCGAGACACTGAGGAAGGAAACTTGAATCATGCTTGCTGGAAGTTCACCCCAATAAACATTGAATTGTTTGCACCTTCGGACTTCAGGTATTGTTGCTCTCTGTTCATGCGAGAAGGACCAGGGCAGTGAGCGGGTGAAGGAATAAGTCCCTAACAGTTATACCTGGCTAGCAAATTAGGGTTGCATCACTTGCTGAAGAGGTTTAAATGGGTTAGAATTTTACCTATGAAGCATTCTACATCTGGATACAAAGAAGCACAGACCCAAAATTGTGAACTGGTCATTGATTTCCATTTAGAGAAGAAGAGTTCAATTACCCTACAAATCGTCTTTGGCACATATTACTTAATACGAAACCTTTCAGTTATGAAGGTTACCTGTTGGGGTGTATCAGATGAGATACTGTAGGTAAAATTTAATACAAATATTGTTTCTCACTCTTTATGATTCTGAAAGTGTCAAACTGCTGGTTCCTTCCCAGTATGTCAGTTTTTGAAATATACAAAATATCATTAGAAGAAACAAGTTCAATATGAAAAAAGTACATCATTCCTACCTGTGTTTTATTACTGCTCTGCGAAAGCCATCAGAAATACAGGAGCCAGACACAGTTCTGTAACCTTGCTGTTCTGCCATACCCAAGTTGGCAACTACTAGAGGAACTTTCTGAAAAAGACTTTTTAAAAAAAGCAAGAACATAAAAATTTATCAGTGTAAGTTTTAGAAATAGTGTTGTATCTGTGAAAGATAATCTTTATTATAAAACTATATGATACAGGTGCAGAATTCCATTTTATTAATTCTCATAGAGGAATAAACTTCAGTCCCAGACAAATTGGTTGGAACTATAGTAAAGAACAGAATTATTAGACACAGAGAAACACAATATGTTGAGGAAGAGTCAACATGGGTGAGGCATGGTCTCTCTTTACAAAAGCCATCTATTAGAATTCTTTGAGATGGTCAACAAACGTGGACAAGGGTGATCCAATGGATATAGTGTACTTAGACTTTCAGAAAGCCTTTGACAAGATCCCTCAACAAAGGCTCTTAAGCAAAATAAGCAATCATGGGATAAGAGGGATGATCCTCTCATGGATCAGTAACTGGTTAAAAGAGGAAACAAAGGGTGGGAATAAATGGTCAGTTTTCTTAGTGGATCAGGTAGTGAAACTAACTTTGTTGAGCCACAAATGAAGCACGCCCAGAAGATCTGAGACTCTCTTAGGTGACTCTCGTATAGATTTTTCCCCCTTGGGGGAGACACCAGATGCTCTGAGTAAAAAGCCTACTTGATGAAGATGTTCACTTTCAGTTATCTCTAAAGCTCACTGTAGTCAACGAAAAGACTGCCATTGACTTCAATGGGCTTTGAAGCAGGCCCCAAATGCTAAAATTACGTAGCCTATAATTGGAGAGCATGGCCCTACCCCCATCACAATAAGTTTATCATGAACTATTATTCAATGTTTTAAATACTGGAAATGACATTGGTTTTTGTATTTTGGCTCTGATCCTGCAAGTTGTTCCGCAAGGGGAAATTCTTTGTAAAGCCCTACTGAAGTTGGGCTCTCCACGGCTGACGGCATACATAGCTTACAGGATCTGGCTCTTTGTCATGACATCTCAAATTTAACACATGGGTCAAAAGTCCAGTTAAAGTCACATTTCCACAAGTTTTCCCATGTTTAAGGTTACGTTATTATTTTTAAATGTTTTTGTGTATGTAAAATACCAAAAAGAGAATTCATATGTTTCCTTAGGTCATTTACTGGTTTTTTTACTTGAATCTGGTTATTGAAAAGGGTATTTTTAAAGATTAGTTTACTTATTTGTACTATTTAAATTTACACTTATTTTTTGGACAATGAATCAAAATATTTCAGTTAGTTTTGAGGCATTTTTACTTTTAGGTTCTGATGTGTTAACTGTAGTGTTTGTTTACACCTAAACATTCCCCTTCATTGTATAAAAGCCACACTCTATTCAACTGAAATGTTAAAAAGCCATGAAGACATTTGTATTAGAGATATAGTGTAAGATTAGATTTGGTTCAAAAGCTAGGTTTTGTAAAATCAGGCTTCCACATTTAGTCTCAGGCAGGAACACAGACAAAATCTAGGTAATTAGAAGACTGATGTTTTTATTTAAATTTATTTAAATGGAGACATTTTTAAACACATGACCTACAACATTTGCAACTCACACATGCAGCACTGAGATAGTTTATGATACCGTACCTTGCAAGTGAAACAGATTAGAAACTGATTAATCTACTTTCATTGTCCAAGCTGAAATGTAAAATCATACTACGTAAACAGCAAAAACCAAAATATTTGTTTCTTTCAGGTATAATATTTTAAGGTGTCATTTGCAATGCAAGAAAAAAAAGCTGTCATTCAGAACTGAGGCACTCCCTTTAATTTTAGGTTTTGTAAAACTTAAGTTTCAGGACAAAGCTACCTGGCAATGTCTCTCAAGGTTAATTTATACCTTTTTAAATTGGATTTTGGTTAGGACAGCATGGCATCAATTGGTTTGCAAAGAAATCAAGGGAACTCTTTAAACACAAGCAAGAGAGTCTTAAAAATTGAATGATGATTGGTTATGACAATCTGTTTCTAAGCGCTAGCAGGGAAAAGATGCAAAGGAATCAAATGTAAACCATTTCCAGTGTGAGCATGGTTTGTTTCTTATTCATTCTGGGATAAGTGACTTCCATTCTCCTTCAGATCCATATACTTCATGTGATGTTCAAATGGTTGATCTACTGTCAACTGGCTGGATCATGCTTCTTTTACCTTCACCTTTTAACATCATCCACTTATTGCAATGAAGGTTTGGTCAACACAATTGACAGTAGCAAAGCTTTGTTTGTTAAAGATGACCCATAAAAGTGGGGAAAATTGCCTCCTCCTCTTTTCTATTCTTATCATGCAGAAAGGGGGCCTGAAAGTTATTTGTTATTTTTAATATTTTTTTACATTGGAAATTAAGTTGCCTACTCTGTTTTTTCCTGAAAGGCCGTGAGTAGGATTCTGACATCACAGGTATCAAGAAAGGAAACCTCACTGAAAGGGGAAGTGATTCTTATTTAATTCAATTTTAAGCATTCTGAATTTGTGTTTTAAAATAAATGCCAAAATTAATATTTGGAAAAAGATCTTCATCAAAGACTGAACATCCAGCCTCTTAATTAATGATGAAGAAGTCTCCCAAATCCATTCCTTGGGGGGCCTCCAATGAAATCTCAAAATATGGAAGACAAGACCTGATGTTCCTGATATTTTTAAAGATAAAAAAGAAAAATCAGCCTCTTTATAGATTATAAAAGATCAAAAAAGTCCCAAAATAATTTCCACCCTGTGCCAATTACCTTTAAAAAAGGGGAGACAGGCCAATTTGTAATTCAAATAGATAAACAAAACCAACACAAGCTTTCTTAAAAAAATTGAGTTAATTTACTAATGAAATAGTTTTGTGAACTACTGTATTAAGCCAGCTTTTTGAATTTACTTAAACTGCTGTTTATGTTGTTGATGAATGAAGCCATAAGACCAATTTAGAGAGATCGTTGTACTGCTGTTGTATCAAATTGCAACATTTATAGAAAGTGCCAAGAAATAAGATGTCAAAATGTAATGAAAGATAACAGGAAAATTCAACATAATATGTAATAGGAAAAATTTGGTAGGCATTGACATGACAGCTTGAACAAGCTAGATACAAAACCCCCAGATTTGAGCTGGGTAGAAAACAGAGTATCTGTCCAGCAGGAAACTGAGTTTGAGATTTTGGTCTGAATCAGAATAAAATGTCCTTTCCTGTGGAAGGAAATATCCCAATATGGGAACATACCAGTGCCACTGCTGCCTGTCTTTCCTGTCAACCAGCCCTGCTGCTGGTAGGAGGAAAACCCCCAGACTGATGACAGGAAGGCACCCCAAGATCCAGGCAGCCTGGTCTGGGATTCCTGGCTGTCAAGTTCTCCAGGTGAGGCAGGCCACCTGGAGAGCTGACATGGAGCAGGGGAACCTTGGGAGCCTGGAAACTAGGGATGCAGATGAGCTTGGGAACCAGGGCTCCCAGCCAGCCTCCCAGGCAAGCTGCAAAGGAGATGGTGCTTCTGAGGAGCCAGGAGCCTGAGAACCAGGGCTGCCAAGTCAGATGGACAAAATGGCAGGACCAGGCAGGGTTCTGTCGCATCGGAAACCTGCCTGGTTTCCATCAGAATTTTGTCAAAATATACACATTCCCACAGAACAACTAATTGGCATTTTCCAATGGAAAAATGTTCTGTCAGAAAACTTATGACCCACTCTAATGTAGATGGTTGCTTCTGGTAAGGACTTGAGTTCCCAGATTGTCTAAAAAGAATTGCTAATACTTTAAAGAGCCTTGTGGTTAATTTGATACAAACTAAGAGTGATAAAATCAATACAGGAACTGGCATACGTTGTTCTTTGCCTATGCCAGGTGAACTTTGTCAGAGGCTAAGAACAGTCATTGCTAAAGATTTCTCTACATCTGCTATCAGACTCCTCAAAAAAACAAAAAAAAACATCTGATGACAGAACATAAAGACTTACAAGATCACTTAATTATATCTTGGGCTGCAAATACTGCTCGGAAAACTTGGAGCTGAGAAAACCAAGGGTTGGGGTCGGAGTGTTCAAATGAAAGAAACTAGAGAGAGAAAAATGTACAGAAAGACATCCATCCAAATTACAAGGGAGAGGGGAGGATCTACCAGTATAAAGAATCATTTCTAAATCTGTTTTGCTAACTTTGTCTAGTTTACTTGAAGATTGTTTTCATGAAGAAAATCAACAGGTTTCCTAAGTGAATCAGTCAATGTTGGCATTAAAAATAGTAATTTTGGTGAGAAGTACTAGAAAAATGAATAGCATAAGGAAAGTCACAGCATATCTATCATACATCCCTGTGTCCTACTAGAATTAGAGAGAACAACAACCGAGTGGTACTTACCCCTCTTGTGGTCTGTGCAAAGCATGTTCCAATCTGTAAGTGGAACAGCTTTCTGTAGTTACACTGGAAGTTAGTAACAGAAAGACAAGACCCTGATTTGATAAGTATGACTGTAAATTCCTGTGAAGAAGTCTCTCTCGAAATGTCATTGTCTGGTCTGTATTACGTCTGAATTTGTACCAGCCTATCACATTCTGGGTAGGGAAAAAAAAAAGATTTATCTAATCAGTGTTACCATTCCCTAGAATTACACAACCATATAACAAAACACACACACACACGTGAAAAAGTCAGAAGAGGGGTCAGCCCTGAACTGAATTGGAATTCTTTAAGATCGTAGACCCTGATTCAGCAAACAGGCTTGACTTTAAACACACAAGTAGTACCATCCCTATTCAGCAAATCACTTAAACACAAGTAGTTCCATTAGAACTACCCCTGCTTATACATTCTACTGAGTTGAGGCCTTACTGAAAACATTTCATACCCCTCACGTGCTGAGAATATAAATCTATCAAAACTGGTTCGCTTTCAAAGCTTATGCCCAAACCATTAAGCTTGCTCCAAATTTGGCCCTGTACCAGTACACCTCCCCATCCGACTGCAGTGTCATCCTGTTTATATATTCTGTTCTGAAGCAAGGGCGTTTGATGAAAAATAAACTATTTGTATTTTAAGTCAGACAAGAGGATGTCAATCTGATTCAGTAAATGAAAGGGCAAACTCTTCCAATGCATGTACTAAAATTCCAATAAACTGAAATCCAACTATCTGTGTTTCAAGTGAACTGTTTGAACTGAAGAACACTTCTTTGATCCAAATACAGAAGAGGCCATATGATCTCACTGCAACATTTAAATGGTTCACTTGGGAGATGAGGAAAAAAAATCCAACAGCAGCACAGAAGAGGGAATAAGTATTCCCCTAAATAAAAAAGAAAAAAAAAAGGATTGCTTTGTGAGGAACAGATTTCAGTACAGTTTAGACTTTTGTCATGGGCTGAAAAGACAACAAAAGGGAATAAGTACCTAAAGTGAAATTATGGAATGAAACATAACTAAAATATGAATCAACATAGCAATTACAGAGTCAGCACAATACCCTGCATAAAACCCCAGAGTATGGATTATTTTTAAAAATAAAATACCTTTTTGCAACCTGATAATATTTTCTTCAGTTCAGGCTCATTCAGTTCACCTGCAGAGTTATAAAAGCTAGAAGAGATCATAAGAAGGATCAGAGAATAAAAGGTTACATTCCAAAGTAAATATTTCTTAAAATTATCTAGCAACCACCTCATTTCAATCTGATCCAATGTTATTAAAACAAAGTCTAGTGGGAAACACCTTCCCAGTACATCCTGATTTTCTTGTTTACACCTAACAATAATAAAAAAAATTAGGCCTGTCTGAAAGTGATATTGAAATAATGGCATCCGTTATTCACATTCTAAATACAGATATAGGCCCCAATTTAGCAAAGCATTTAAGAACAGTGTGACCAAAAGCACCCCACACACTAGTGTAATAATTTTTGTGCAAAATATACCTTTTGAGGTATCATTTAAAAACTAACACTCACTGATAATCAATACTCTTGTGTAATGTTTATATGAAATGCGTATTAACAATTATGAACACAAGATGAAATTATTACTATAATGTCAGGTTTCAGAGGAACAGCCGTGTTAGTCTGTATTCGCAAAAGGAAAGGAGTACTTGTGGCACCTTAGAGACTAACCAATTTATTTGAGCATGAGCTTTCGTGAGCTACAGCTCACTTCATCAGATGAAGTGAGCTGTAGCTCACGAAAGCTCATGCTCAAATAAATTGGTTAGTCTCTAAGGTGCCACAAGTACTCCTTTCCTTTTACTATAATGTGTTTACCAGACAACTCTGGGGAGTGGGTAAACTGGTTTCTCAAAAACAAAGGACAAGCTGATGCCTCTAGCCAGGTATCATCAAAGTTGATTGGCAATCACCTGTCAAGTGGCAAAGAATGGGGGCAGGAACAGATGGATCTGCATTTTAGCAAACAGCAGCATAGAATCTCTTTCACAATGAGACACCATATCTCCATCCTTACAGCTAGAATCAACTTTATCTCGGGGTAACCCTCAGGGAAATGCATTTCAAAGGGTGAGTGGACTATAAAAGTGAGATGCAAAAACACAGCAAGGGTTCTCTCCCTTTCTCTCTTTCACGTAAGACGACAAAGAAACCAGTCCTTTGACTTTGGGGTAGTTCCTGACCTGAGAATTTGGTCGGCAATTAAGGATTTTACCTTGAACCAAGGCTAGCTGGTTAAGTTTTAGCTACTAGAAAGTATTTTATCTTTATTTCTCTTGTGACCATTTCTGACTTTACTTGTACTCACTTAAAATCTCAGTAGTTAAATAAACTCGATGCAACACATCCCTAAGCCCATGCCACTTCCCACAGCCCCCATTGGCCTGGAACTTCAAACCACAGCCAGTGGGAGCTGCAATCGGCCGAACCTGCGGACACTGCAGGTAAACAAATCATTCCAGCCCGCCAGTGGATTTCCCTGATGGGCTGCGTGCCAAAGGTTGCGGATCCCTGTTTTAATCAATACTAACCTAGTGTTGTGTTTAAACTGAACTGTTTTGGAAACTCCAATTAAAATAACAAACTGTTGCATATTGACTCCTTACAGTGCCAATGGACCTCTAATATCTGAACTGCCCAGGAGAGGGCTGGATAGTGCAGAACACATGTTTTGGGGAAAATTTGTGACTGGGAGGGTGTTGAGGTCACAATAGCTGGTGGAAGCCAGAGTGTGACTTGAGTGTTGCTGACAGGCTGCTGGGGTCAGAGCTATCCCTATATACAGACACTCAACGTGTGACCTGCGTGCTTTTAGGCTGTTTGTAAGCATTCCAGGTTGGGAGCTACAACAGCAAAGCATTGTGAGGCACCCAGGGTTACAGGGACTGCACCCAAAATGTGACACACAGGGTTTAAATATTTAAATGGAATAAGGATGGATTTATTACATGCTTAAGGGCTTTCTTGAACCATGGCCACAGAAAGTCAGTAATGGTGTGGTGTGGCATGGCTTGAAGGTTTTAGCAACATGAGTTTGGACTGGGTGTATTGAGTGATGTGGGCTCATCTACATTTTTCTACAGCATTCATCATGGTATATGAATACCTGTAATAATCCCAAATGAATGCCAATAAAACCTTTATACTACCACTGTGATGTATTCTGTATTGGCCACATCATTTTTATTATAAAACATTTTAAGTGTTTGAGGGTTATAACATTTTTTTATTAGGACTATTTTTCGTATCCCTTTGCCTGTGAACCTTGCTACTGTGAGTTCAACTGTACATGCCATAGAGAAACAAAAAAAAGACACTTTTTAAAACTGCTAAAAATGACCTAAAATAGATTTTATATATATCACATTTAATGCCAGTTATCTAAGGATCTTCTACAACTAGAAGCAAGTGAAGTGTAGCTCACTGATAAGTTGACATCCTTTCCTATGGTATAAAGCTTTAATGCTTTCACTTCTATCCCTGATGGGTCATAAGATATCCAACCTTAAAGTGTTACTACCTCGAGCCAGTGTAATTCTGGGCGGAAATTATACACCTGTGGGAAGAAGTTGCTTTTTGTTTTTAAATGAAGCTATTTTTAATGTTAGAGTGAGTCTCAGGAAGATTACATAGTGCGCACAGTGCAGATCGTGGTTCTACAGTTCATAACACGCGTGGTATACAGTATATATATTCATACATGCACACAGATATAAGCATACAGTATACATCTAATAAAAAGTACTTAAAACTAATACAATATTGTACCAAATGGATACATAGGCATTTCGTATCTGTGTCATTTGGAGAAGCTGATACGTCATTCACCACTAGCTATGTTATCTCTTCATTCGTAGGACGTGAGCTTAACTGATGTAGAAACCCGTCATTTAATTTTGTACATGTTTAGTCAATGATACTAACCTGAAAAGCTGATAGCATGGAATATGTTTTTGTATATCTGAAAGAAAAACAATATATTACTCTGGCTCCACGTACTCAGCACTCTCATTCTTCTGCAGACTATATTTATAGCCATACCCTCCTGAGAAGTAAAAATTTTATCAAGGGACCTTTTAAACTTAAAACAAACACTAAACTCCAGTATTGACTCACACTGGGTCACAATAGTAGACTCACAATAGTAAGTCTTTAAAAATAATCCTGTGGTTTTTCAATTCTACAGGGAAACCATCTACATGTTTAGGTGTGTTTTTCAATAAACTATTTTTTCCCCTTGTGCTTTGCCAAGCAAGAATCATGGCCAGTTTTTCCCATTTTGTTCTCTTCATTTTTTGAGAACAAGAGTAAAAATAAAACATACACTTAATCAAACTGCCTTGTATTTTTCAGTTTAAGGCCCAGATCCATCGAGCATAAGAATACGTACCTAATACCAATTAATTGTAATGTTCTTTCTAGTTTTGCACTCAGCATCAGAATTATTCTTACAGTTAAACTTTTATGCAAGAATATAGTTGTTTCATAAATGAAAGTTATTGTTTGTATTTCTATAGTGCTCACAGTAATCTAGATGTTTTCAAATACATAATTCAGTCCAAAGTGACTCTCCTGGTTTTCAACATCCTGCATGGAATTGATCCTGGTTACGTAAGAGAGAGTCTCTCTTGGACTACAGCTGTGTTCCAGTGAAGCACTAGAGCTGTTGGCCACTGGGGTAGGTTCATTACTATAGGATGCAGAACCTTCACAGGAGCTGGATCAAGAATATGGAACTCACTACGAGAAGAAATAAGGACAACTAACCTCTTAACATTCAGAGCTAAATGCAAAACCCTCTTCTTTGCCCAAATCCTCCCACAGTAGTACTCATTGCAGAGGGGAGTACTAGGTCTTACAACAGCACTCACTTTTATAACATTATGTTCAAGTGATTTTTTTCACAGGGTCAGCTTCTCTTATGTTCATTTTTTCTTCTCAAAGGTTCATATAAAATATAAGATGACTTCCCAGCACTTAATACCTCCACAGAAATTTGTTTTTAAATAAACTTCAAGTTGGAAATATCTGAAAGCCTGCTTGATAATAAAACCTGAAGAAGAGCTCTGTGTAAGCTCAAAATCTCTCAAAAGCTTGTCTCTCTCACCAACAGAAGTTGCTCCAATAAAAGATTACCTCACCCACCTGGTCTCTCTGATAATAAAACAGTCTTTGACACGTAAGCACGTTTCATCTTCGAGGCACTTAAGTATTAATGAATTAATCCTCACAGCACCTTCTGAGAAAAGCAAATAGCATACCTATTTTACGAATGGAAAAAAGGACCCAAAGTCAACCTGGGTCTAAATGAGCTGAACTTCATGGAATTCAAAACCGTTCCAGATTTCATCAGGATTGAATTTGGTCCAAAAGAGGTTAGGTGACTTACTCAAGGCAACAGAAGGAGTCAGAGGCAGAATCTGTTTTTAATGTGACTTCTTGGTACAGAAGATGTATTCAAGAAAATATAAACTCATACTTTTGTTTCCATATATCTAGAACTATTAGATAAAATATTTTGTTACATTCATATTTTCGTAAAAATTTCAAAACGTTAAAGAAGATGAAATATGAAAGATTATCTTACAAAATGATAAATACCACATTTAAATACAGCATTGTGACAACATTCAGTAGTCTTTGTTGCCAGTCTGAGGCCCAGATTCAGTAAGGTACTTAATCATATGCACTGTCCCACTGAAATCAAGAGTAGACTCACCAATTGTATAAACAACTTCAACATCATCCATCTGAGAGTCAGTAATGCTGTTCTTGGCTTCACCTTTCACTTCTCCAAGGAGGAAGCCTTCCTTTGTAAGGGGAGCAAACAGAGGAAAAACATATTGGAAATAATTAGGGCTCTCGATTAATCACAGTTAATGCACGTGATTAACTAAAAAAATTAATCACAATTAAAATAATTAATCGTGATTAATCGCAGTTTTAATTGCACTGTTAAACAACAGAATACCAATTGAAATTTATTAAATATTTTGGATGTTTTTCTACATTTTCATATATATATTGTATTCTGTGTTGTAAATGAAATCAGTGTATATTATTTTTATTACAAATATTTGCACTGTAAAAATGATAAACAAAAGAAATAGTTTTTTTCAATTTACCTCATACAAGTACTGTAGTGCAATTTCTTTGTCATGAAAGTGCAACTTACAACTGTAGATTTTTTTCTGTGACTCAAAAACAAAACAATGTAAAACTTCAGAGCCTACAAGTCCACTCAGTCCTACTTCTTGTTCAGCCAATCGCTAAGACAAAATTTTGTTTACATTTACAGGAGATAATGCTGCCCTCTTCTTATTTACAATATCACCAGAAAGTGAGAACAGGAATTTGCACGGCACTTTTGTAGCTGGCATTGTAAGGTATTTACGTGCCAGATACGCTAAACATTTGCATGTCCATGCTTCGGCCACCATTCCAGAGGATATGCTACCATGCTGATGACATTCGTTAAAAAAACAATGCATTAATTAAATTTGTGACTGAACTCCTTGGGGTAGAATTGTACATCCCCTGCTCTATTTTACCCACATTCTGCCATACATTTCATGTTATAGCAGCCTTGGATGATGACCCAGTACACGTTATTCATTTTAAGAACACTTTCACTGCAGATTCACAAGAAAACGCAAAGAAGGTACCAATGTGAGACTTCTAAAGATAGCCACAGCACTGGATCCAAGGTTTAAGAATCTGAAGTGCCTTCCAAAATCTGAGAGGGTTGAGGTGTGGACCATGCTTTCAGAAGTCTTAAAAGAGCAACACTCCACTGCGGAAACTACAGAACTCGAACCACCAAACAAGAAAATCAACCTTCTGCTGGTGGCATCTGACTCAGATAATGAAAACGAACATGCGTCGGTCCGCATTGCTGTGGACTGTTATTGAGCAGAACCCGTCGTCAGCATGGATGCATGTGCCCTGGAATGGTGGTTGAAGCATTAAGGGACATATGAATCTTTAGCGCATCTGGTACGTAAATATCTTGCGACATCTGCTATAACAGTGCCACGAGAACACCTGTTCTCACTTGCAGGTGACATTGTAAACAAGAAGCGGGCAGCATTATCTCCTGCATATGTTTGTCTGAGCGATTGGCTGAACAAGAAGTAGGACTGAGTGGACTTGCAGACTCTAAAGTTTTCCATTTTTTGGAAAGTTTTATTTTTGAATGCAGTTTTTCTTTTACATAATTCTAGATTTGTAAATTCAACTTTCATGTTAAAGATATTGCACTACAGTACTTCTATTAGGTGAATTGGAAAAAAAAGAAATAGTATTTTACAGTGCAAATACTTTTAAGCAAAAATAAATATAAAGTGTGCACTGTACACTTTGCATTCTGTGTTGTAACTGAAATCAATATATATGAAAATGTAGAAAACATCCAAAAATATTTAAATAAATGGTGTTCTATTATTGTTTAATCGTGCGATTAATCACAATTAATTTTTTTAATCGTGCGATTAATCACAATTAATTTTTAATCGCTTGACTGCTCTAGAAATAATGCTTTTATTGACAATGTTAAAAAAATCTACACTCCATCATCTGGACAACGAGCTGTGGGAGACAGGAGTTCTAAAATTTACAAAAATAATTTATCAAAGCAAACATCTTGAACTTTTAGCACTGTCCTTTATTTTGTGTGGCCTGCAATCATTTCCCCATATGATTTACTGCCACAAACAATAGTGCAGTCAAAGCACAACAGAAAAGCCCACAAGTGGTGGAGCAAAATGACTCTCCCCAAATGCTTACTCTACTTCTCCCTAAGTTCAGCAAAAGCATATAGGAAGGAGAGACAGCAGGAATAAAAGATAAAATAGCAAAAAAGGAAGCATTTCACAAGACTAAAAAACTATAAAGGTGTGGGATGGATGGCATTTTGTTTTTAAATACACAAATATGAGTGCAGAAAAAAATCTGGGGATCTATGTATTCTTTCTTGCTTGCTTTTTACTTCTGTTATGCTTCCTTTTTTAAATAGTTGGAATGGGATGCAGACTTAGTTTTAATGACCACCTGTCAGACTTGGACCTAAAAGTTTGGCCAGCTCTTAACAACTATTCTATAACATACTGAAGTGAGCTGTAGCTCACGAAAGCTCATGCTCAAATAAATTGGTTAGTCTCTAAGGTGCCATAAGTACTCCTTTTCTTTATGCAGAAGTAGAAAATGCCACTTTTACACCACACAACACAGTGTCGCTGAGTTACAGTTCTGAAAGACATCAACTTCCTGACATTAGTGTCCTTAAATTCTAACCACTAATGTTGCAATAAAAGAGGTTTTAATACAAAAGATTCGTTTCTAAAAAAAGTTAAAAACTAGATCAAATGTATGTTGCCAAGATAAAAGTGTGTGTGGATCCTGACATCTAGGACTCTAGTTTTAAAATGCAGTTAAAATCATAAATTGCATCAGGCCTGTAAGCAATTTTCCAGTAGCTATAACTTCATTTCCAAACTAATGCCCTGATCTGAAACTACTGTAGATCTGCATGGCCAGATTTGAGCAGAGCCCCACTGAGATCAGTGGAAATCTACATGGGGAGAGGGGTCTGCCAGCATGAAGGAGCTTGCAGGATCAAGGACCAAACTTTTTGTTAAACAAGGCAAAATACACTTATCTTCACTTAGGACCAAGATAATCAAAATCTCTGATATTAAAAACAAATCAAGTTTATCCAAGCACGAAAACAAGAGCCCAGAACATTCCCTAAGACCTGGGCAGAAAAGCATTTCAGGTGTCTTCCTCCCCAGAAATAAAATACATTTCAGCACAAATGTGTAATTTGGGGGGGGGGGGGCGGGAAATGGTGCACTTCTGGAAATAACCCTGATCCTGCAATCACATCCATGTAGTTAGATCTTCAGCCTTGTGCACGGGCACAAGAGTCTGCCCATATTGATCAATTTACAGGACCGGAGCCTACCTCTCTTTTATCATTATAACCACATCATTGCTACCACCACCTACGTAAGCGGGGGGCTGCTTTCAAATTGTGGTGACATCTGAAGTGAGGGAGATTTTAAAAGAAGGAGAGTGATGTTGCAAAATACCTCATTGAAACACAGGGAGCAAAACCCTTCCCCTTCACACAGCAAGAGGTGATTTATTTGTAATCAAAACAGTGCCTTGAAATCAATCCCCAAAGGATCTGCTGCCCCTCTGGCACGGCCCTGGCCCTGGCCCTGGGCGGCAGTAGGTCGGGGCACACTTTACACACCGTTATTTACACGCAGAGGGAGGGGGCCGTGGCGCTTACACGGTAGCCAGCAGGAGAGGGGCTGGAGGGAGCCGGGAGGCATGTAGTGAAAGTGAAACCAGGGGAAGCCACTGACACCCAGCGGCGGCTCCCCCGCCCAGAGGAGACTCAGGGGCAGCGGGCGTGTGGGTGTGGGTGTGGGTGGGGGGTGGATGTAAATCTACTTTTTAACCTCAAACAACCGCCCCCCTCCCCCAGGCAGACCCCCAGACCCCGCCTCCCCTCTCCTCCGGGCCCCAGGCGCTCCCCCACGGGGCGAAACCTGCCCCCGCCCGCGGGCCCCCCCCCGGTGCCATTGTCCCCGCTGGGGCCGGGGCCGGGCCCGGGCGAGGCGGTGCTGGCGGCTCACAGTGTCCGAGTCGGTGTTGAGGTGCTGGAAGGCGAGGGCGCCAAAGACGAAGCCGGAGAGCAGGGCCGAGGTGCTCTCCCCCTCCATGCTCCCCACGGCGGCCTGGGCCTGAGTGGCCGCGGGCCGGAGCAACAATGGCAGCGCTGGGCCGGCGCGTGAGAGACCCCTAGTGCCCAGAGGGGAAATGGCACCCGCCGGCTGGCGCGGGGACGGACACACACACACACACACACACACTGCTCTGCGGGGGGCACACGTACACACACACACACACACAATGCTCTGCGGGGGGCACACGTACACACACACACACAATGCTCTGCGGGGGGCACACGTACACACACACACACACACAATGCTCTGCGGGGGGCACATGTACACACACACACAGAGTGCTTTGCTGGGGGCACACGTGCACACACACACCGCGTTGTACCGGGGGCACACACACACACACAGAGTGCTCTGCGGGGGGCACACGTACACACACACAGAGTGCTCTGCGGGGGGCACACGTACACACACAGAGTGCTCTGCCAGGGTCACACATACACACACTGCATTCTGCCAGGGGCACATGTACACACACACACACACACACAGAGTGCTTTGCTGGGGGCACACGTGCACACCCACACCGCGTTCTACTGGGAGCACACGTACACACACAAAGTGCTCTGTTGGGGGCACACAGGCACACCCACACCACGTTGTACCGGGGGCATACACACACACACACACAGAGTGCTCTGCTGGGGGCACATGTACACACACACCCAGAGTGCTCTGCCAGGGTCACACATACACACACTGCATTCTGCCAGGGGCACATGTACACACACAGCACTCTGCCCGGGGCACACGTACACACCCACACTGCGTTCTGCTGGTGGCAAATGTACATACCCTCACCGCGTTCTGCTGGGGGCACATGTACACACACACACAGGCGCAGATCTTGGGCATCCCCACACACACAGCCAGGGGTGCTGGAATAATGCGTATAGTGTGGGTGCTGAGAGCCATTGAGCCAAACTAATCGCTCACTGTGTATAATGGAAACCACTTCAAGCACCCACAGCACCGCTAGTTCTAGCACTTCTGCGCACAGCCCCCTTCTGGGGGCACCCCTCCACACCCAACACACAAGCCCTCTGCTGGGGGCACACCCCCAAGCGCACTCAGAAACCTGCACCATGCTGGGTTGAAATCTCTTAAAAGGCATTTTGGACCAATGATGTGTGGTGTGTAATTGGTTACCTGAGTCACAAGGCATTGTTTCTGCTCTCTGAGTGGACAACTGACATTTTTTTTTAAACAGGAGAATAATTAACTTTCTAGAACAAATTCTCAGACAAATAATACTTTATATGGATACAGCACCTAACTCAGGGGGACATCAGCATTTGGTTCTGGTCCTGAACTAGAACTGTTACACCTTAGTGTGGCTACGCTCTTAATCCCAGCCTAAACTTAAGCCAGAGCTAGATCTGAACATTACAACCTCAGCCCCTATTTCCTTATTTTATTACTATTAGGAAATAAGACCTTGCATTCCTTGCACACTTGAGCTCTAATCCTTCAAGCTCTTCTGCTCAGGCAGCCTCCTGTGCTCAAATGGAGCTCTGCTGACCTCTGGCAATCCCTGTGGGTGTCATGTTCGTCCTGCATTGATCAGCTTGCAGGATCAGGGCCCTGAAGAGTCATAAAGATCATGCAGAACCCTCACTAGTAAAGAAACTGAACTCTTCTTTCTGAAAGAACATTGGGGGAGGGAATTATAGGATAAAACCAAAATGGTTATTGTCTAACCCTGAGCTAGTTTATTTCCTCAGCTAATATTATTTCCAGGAGTCAGAACTCTGTCCTAGGGAAAGACTTCTGAGGAGGGTGAATGTAATTGCTGTAGACTCCATTAAGAAGTGGGATTTTATATGGTGGGAAAGTGTTATCAGCTGTTTCTGGCACAAGGTGTGACATCCATAGTGATGCAGACAGAGCTGCCCTTTGTTTAGCTGAACGGAGTGATTCTCCCCCATATGTATATTTAACAGAAACATTTTTAGGTTGTTTCATTTCAATATATATCAGATGGATTTCTGACAGGAATTTTCAAAACAGCTTATTTGTCAGCTAGTACTGACCATCCATCTTCTTACTGAAAATTTCAAAATACAGTTAAACACTGTCTGATGCAACTATTATTTTTTAAAAATCTGGCCAACATTTTCTGCATTCATGACCTGGACATATGGAACTTTGGTCAAAATTCTCAAGCCAGGGCACCTAAAATTAGGCTCCTTATTCTGTGTTTATTTGATTAAAAATAAATGACTTTATTTTCTGAGGTGCTGAACACCAACAGTTCCCACTGAAGCCAAGTGAAGTGAAAATCAGGCCATGTTTATTTATGTAGCTGAATATAGGTTTAGATGCCTAACTTTAGGCACCCTCATTTGAAAACCTTAGACCATAAAGAAGTTTCACTGGGTGTGGAGAGGTAGGATTGCCTCCTCACCATCCCAGATCACAAGCATAATGCTGTGTAGCAGGGAAAGTGAAGAAGAGGGTGGCAGCTTCAGACCAATGCCTGACATGCACTTACTTGAGGTTTAGATTATGTCTACACAACAGCTGGGAGGGTGCTTCCCACCACAGGTAGACAGACAGGAGCTAGCTCTGCTCCAGCTAGTGCACTAAAAAGTGTGGCATGGGTGCGACCCCCTGATTTATTATTCTATTTAATTATGGCTCTTCAATTAGTGTACACTCCTCCTTTGTGAGTGAAGATCATTGTGATCAATTGTTGTCAAGAACAGCATTTGGTACAGCCAATCAATCGTGTACTATATGAAGGTCATGGTATTGGCTGGTTTCTAATCTTACATTATGTTGGATCCCGTGCAATATGATAATTGCTTCACTAATGGGTAGTCATTATTATGTGTGATAATGGATTATTGACATCAATGAGTAACCCCCAGTTATGTATTTGTTTGGCTATAAGGAAGATACTTATGAGTTGAAACGTTAGCCCTATTAGCTGGTATTAAATAAAATAATAATGTATTATAGAAAGCATAGCATATTGAGTTATATATGTATAAAACTTTATGTATTATTATTTATTTAAATTGTAAGCTTTTTTAGGGCAAAGAACATATTTTTTGTTCTGTTTGTAGAGCACTTGACACAGTGGGGTCCTAGGACATTGCTGGCTCTCCTAGGCGTGGCCACAAAACAAATAACTAATAATAATAATAACTACTATTAATTACTACATAGAGTATGTATTATTTATATTATTTAATAAAAAGATACTTAACACATAACAAACTGCTCATAATATACTACATTTATTGTACATAATATATAAAAATTAGCCATATGATCTAAATATCTCTTTACTAAATAATATTGTACACAGGTACATATATTCATATGTACAATATTTAGTAAAGAGATATTTAGATCATATGGCTATATATATATGTGTGTGTGTATGTGTGTCTAAGTGTATGTATATTTATATACACACAGAGATCTTTCTTCTTTTTTTGGATGTGTTTTAACCCCTCCTTTTCTAATTTGTTAGTTTTACAGGCATACCAGCAAACAGCTGCTTAAGGCTATGCTTACCAGTCACCCCACATTTATCAGTGATACAGATGAGGGTGCATTCGGCATACTTTAATTTTTATTGTACTGTACTATAGATATTAAACCAGTATCTGTTGTTTTAAATTATTATATAACCAAAAGGTGGCAGCACTGTGTTCATGTTCTACTTACACAATTAATACGAGAGATGCTTGTAACCTTATTAGTATCCATATGAGAAGCTTTTACTTTTTCTAAGTAAAAGCCATGAGAAAGTGACTCCATTTGTTGAACAACAGTATGTTTTCCTTTTCCTGTAGGATATGTAGTGCAAACAGAAATGTGCATTGTTAAGTAATAGATTATGCCACAGAAAAGGCTGTATTAATGACTGGGATCAAGAAATCATAGAAGCATATTTTCTCCTCCAGTTCTGGTGTGCAGTAAAGAGCCAAAATGGTCAGATCCCAAGTGGGTGGGGTGCGGTGGGTATATAAAGAAAGGCACTATCTCTGCAGCATGCTACAGATATCAGGCCAGATTTTCAAAAAAGCCCAAGATTAGGTATTTAAATAGGAACTGTCTGAACTCTCTTGAAAACCTGCCCTTTGGGTTTCATTTACTTTTCTGTTGCCCCTAAGTGAAGGATCTACATCTTTTAGCTAACAGTAAGGTCTTGATTTTGTCCTCTGATATACAACACACAGTACCTTTTATCTTGGGTAACTGGCAGTAGTGCTTGAAAATTAACCCTTGCACTGATGCAAACTATACAGATGGAAGCCACAGTGTGGGTCAGAGGGTGGGTCCAATCCTCACATGCAGTGTGATTCATCCAACCCAGGATAGGAACTGAGGGCAAGTGAAGTCTACACTACTGCGCTACATCAGCACAGCTGCGCCGTTTTAGGGCATCTGCTGTGCCAACAGGAGAGTGCTCACCCATCGACATAATTACTCCACCTCCACAAGAGGCAGACGCTATGTCAGTGGGAGAGCATCTCCCGTCGACATAGTGCCGTGTGGACAGGGGGGTGTCTTTTTCATGAAGTTAATCAGGAATAGTTAATCCACTTTAAATTCGCAACCCCCCCCTCATTGCTGATTAGTTTTGAAGCATAGACGAGCGGAGTGTGTGTGTGTGTGTGTGTGAGAGAGAGAGAGGGAGAGCAGAAAATTGCTGTAGAGTGAAAGTGTTACTATAGGAAGTGTCAAATAACACCTTTAAAAAAAGAAAATGTTACTTTTACTCTTTTAATACCTTTAAAAAAACTTTACCCCATATTTTTGAGGGCGGCAAATAAATAACTAGATCAGGTGGGTGTTTTCCTAAAATTCTGAAATAAAGAAAAAATGTGAAAATATTGAAACATTTTGTTTTTTTCTCAATAAATTTTTCATTTTGAAATATTTTTGTTCATTAATGTTTGTGAGATACTCAGATACTAGGGTGATAAGGGCCACATCTGTACCTTGTGGATAGATCAGAGAAGCAACATGGTTCTCTGTATAGGACACTGGACTGGGAACCAAGACACCTGGCTCCTGTCTCTGCCATTGTGTGAGACCTTGGGCAAGTCATTTTATCTCTCTGCCACTCCCACCCTTTATCTGTTGAAACAGTAAGTTTTTGGAGGCAGGGACTAACTCACTATGTGTTTGTACAGTGCCTCGTACAATAGGGCCCTGATCTTGGTTGGGCCCTGCCGACAATATTGTAATATAAAGAATAAATAATAGTAGATAAAAAGGAATTTTAAAACTAAGGCTAATGTTAATACTCATGAATTTTAATATTGTTTAGAGGTCAAAGATGGCAGAGCAGTAGACTGTAAAATTCCAGGTACAGCTCAAAGATACAAAGTGAAGCTGAAAACAGACGACTCTCTCTATAAAGCATATCAATTTTTACAGTGAATTATAATCAATACAATAGCAGAGGAAAAGTATGGCCTACAGGTAATCAAAAGATGAATGAATGGAGCATTCCACTGAGTGGTTTACTGGCCACTTGCCATTCTTCAATGGCAGCAGATAAAAAAAATACTGTGATAAGTATAATATTTCAGACCACATTTATTTGCAATAAAAAGGTGATATTGACATGGAATTAAACTGCTTGATATTCTGGACCTGTGTGGCCCAACTGACTGGAGACAAATGAAATGCTACTTTTTATTAGATCTGACCTACTAGAAACCAATAACATATAAAAAACTTACCATAAAATAAAAGAGTGGGGCCGTTGCATGAAATCTTTTTTCTGAGTCAGTTCAAGATTTCCTTAACTCTGGCAATAAAAATTGCAATTCCCCCCCCCCCCCTCATGCATCATCTCTAGAATTATTCTGACACTTAAAAAAACTACAGCCAAAATAATTTATATCGATTTATTAAAACCAAAACATGAGAGGTGAAGTCAATGGGAGTTTTATGTACTCAGCACCTTAGTATTTGGCCCGATAGCACTGTCACAATACGTTCCATGTCTTGTGTTACTTTGTATTGAGATAATGAATTAAAGAACATTTTTACACACAAAAACAGTCTCTTACACATGTTTTGAACTCTCTATTGTGAATTTATAAACAAAATAGACGCTAATTAGTCCACTTTTGTGACTGAGTCAGCAAACAATAAATGTAAGCCTTACAAAATCTATGTAAGATGGGTAAGTATGGTTATCCCCAGTTACATGTGGAGAAATTGAGGCAGAGAAACATTCTTGGGATTTACTCAAGATCATACAACAAATCAATGACGGAGCTAGGAATAGAAGGCAGGAGTTCTCTCCCCCAATTATTTTGATGTAATTACTTGGCTACAGCAGAAGCAGCTCGTGGGGCAGCAGAAGGGGACAGTGTCAGGGATCTTGTTGCCCCGGGGCACAGAGCATGTGAGATAGTTTGGCAGTTGGGAAGGGAACATGTGGACGAGGGATCTCTTGCTTATGCCTAGTAAACCTTGCCCTCCCCGAGTCCCAGCAGCATAGAGATCCATTTCCTTCTTGTTAGGGGTTTATATTGCCCTCTTCCTTTGTGCTCTGAGCAGCAAATTCACCAACAAGAGAAATCGACTTGCGTGACTCATCTTCACAGGGGAGGGTAGAACAACCAATGCCTTTTTTTCTCTTTAATATCCCACAATAATCTGTCTGGTGTTGATGGGCCTTCCTTGTTGGTCAGGACATGGCACCTTCTGTTGGAGATCAGCACTTCACACTAGTTAATGTTTCTCTCCTGTCTGGTGATTTACACAGTCACAGAGGCTCACAATACAACCACTCACATATTACCTTACAATATAGGATACAGATTAATGCATACATCAGCTCACAAGCGTTCTGTAAAGTCTAAACATTAAATATTCTTCTAATCCTAATAGCTATTGTAACAATACTGACACACGGGATCCAGACTGATTCCAGCTATGTATTTGTCAGTGTTCAGTTGAGACATGCGGTCCTTGGCTTGAGGTGGCACCTGGGCTGCTAGTGTCACAAGTTTTGTGGAGAATTCCAGCTCTGTTTAATTTAGAGGCCAGATCTTCAGTTTGTGAAAATTAGCACAGCCTGATTAACTTCAATGGAGCTATGTAGATTTACTCAAGCCAAGGATCTAGCCATAGGGTTTCAGAGTAGAAAGTCCCTCTTGTTTGCAAAATAAGTTTGCTGACTCGAGCTAGGCTTAGCCTAAATGGCAATTAATCCAGAACAGGTTACATAAATGTGCCTTATTCCCTCACAGACTACAGTGGGGACGGATAAAGCAAAATGGTGGACCTAGCTTGAAAATGACTTAGTGCCAGGTGTTCAGGTTGAAAACAGCTGGGTTTTTTTAAGACAAAGGCCATAGTGCAAGGAAAGCAGTTTCTTTATAAGTCAGCAATTTTTTTTGTAGTTAACAGCCAGTTATTCTTTGATTAGAATGCAAACTATTCACTAAGAGTGAACTTTAGCATAATTTATTGTAGGGCTTTGCCAGCAGCTCTGTAATTATTAGGACACTTTCAAATGACTAGGCATATTTTCCCCTGCTGTACCTGGAGAAAGAGAAGATTCCAAGAGGAATTCAAAAGCAGAATTGATTTCTCTTCACTTCAATATTTATGATCTGCTCATTTAAAAGAAATATCAAGGAGTGGGGGGGGGGTGAGGGGCAGGGACACCCCTCCAGGTACTAAAATAGCAGCTTGTGTTTGTATTTTCACCACCTTACTTACAATGCACTTATCCTGTTAAATGTACACAGAGTGGCTTGTCATGCTTGAGCATGTGACGTCCAGGAGAAAAAACAAAAATCTTTGGCCATCTAAAAATTTCATGGCTGTCATCATGCTTTGGTTGACTGGAACTACATTGCAAGTGGGACAGCAGCAGTATTTCTTATATTCTGAAAAACAAAGGTGTATGACACTTGAGCTAAAGGAGAATCTCCATTAGCTGCTAGCACTATAGGGGTTATGACTTGCACTTGAGCAGTTCTGATTCCATCATGTCAAGGGCAGTGGTACACACATTAGTCAGGTCATTACAATAGAAAAGGAACATGTTATTTCTGTGTGATGCATTATTGCAACTAATTGTTGTTCTTTTCTGCTGAATTTTTTTAAAAAAAATCTACAGATCATCAAAATTTTTCTTCTATCTCAAAGATATTAGTAGACTTCAGCCCCTGTATGATTCAGAGGTTTGGAAATGGGGCACAGAGCCTTCCACATATACACCTCTGGTTTGAAACCAATCCAGATTTGGAGAACACATCACAATTTGAAGGGTGCCTGGTAGTCCATCAGAAATAAGTTGGTGGTCTCTGTCAAGTGTAGCGGACAAGTCTCCACATCACCAAACCCACTGTGGTGTGTATAGAGACCACTGTGAAGTCCTCGGTGTCCCTGGATTTGTTAATTATAGATATGTATTTTAAATTTTTACTTTAAAAATGATAATGAATCCAGGTGTAATTTTTTCTCAAAGAATTTCTAGTATTAAATAAATCTTCCCACACACAATTTCTTTTTTCCCCATCTAACACTCACAGAAAGTTCTCTGCCAAAAGCTACCTTTGACAATTAGCAACCATTCAAATATAAAAATCAGATAAACTTTCCTGTAGCTGAATTGTTGACTCCAATATCCACAAGGCAATGTGGAATTTCTAATACAGAAATGTGATCTTGTGGTGAAGGCATTAGAATCAGAGATCTGGATTCTATTCCCAGTTCTAACATGGACATCAGGTGTGACTTTGGGCATGGTACACTTGGGCTAGCCCCACTTCATGGCAGCAATTAGCAATGTGAGCTGTTTAAGTCTTGAAGGAAGCATGTACTTCAAATACCAAAGTTTCCAACAAACTTTGGTGAAGTGTGAAGGAGCAGGGTGGTGGGTGGGAGGAAAAGAGGGTGTGAGACACAACACAGAAAGCCTGGTAAAAAGTGAGCAGATACTCTTGCTCAGATCCTTGAAGATATTTAGACTCCTCACTTCCATTGATTTATTGAGTTCAGTGAAAGTTAGAAGCCTAAATACCTTTGGGCCTCTGTCTTCTTCATCGTATCAGGTCTTTGTTGAATCCTAGGATGCTAGGAACCACTTGGATTAATGATCTAAGACTTCATGTTAAAGTGATCTTCTGATTTATTGAATGACTTCACACAGCATGGCCAGTCCTTGGGTGCAACTGCACCACAGAAATCGGGCCTGGATAAACCAATATGCACTGGGTGAACTTGCCCCGGGCCCCCATCTCAGGTTTGGTCCAGCCATTCCTCTGTCATGATGGTCAGACCTGAGATGGGGGCCCTGTGCACCTCAGCTAAAGCTGTCCCTGCTCTCTTGCTAACACAAGTACTCCAACGTTGCTAGCACTGGTGGAACTATATCACTAGAGGGAGAATTGTTAATACTCCTCAGTCCTTTTTTGTCCCTCCAGCTCTCCAAATGCCCGTTCCTAAAGCTCAGCCCAAGAGCTGTGCTGCCAGAAGCTTTGCATTTCTTAGGTAGCAGCTCACCTTCTTCTCCTGATTATTTCCTGATAGGTTATTTCCTGATAGCTCTCTGAGCAGAGCCAGTTCTAGGTATATAACTAACAATTCCTGGGTTTGACCAAAGGGATAGGAATCAGGCAGCCCCATAGCTGGGACATAGGCATGGGGAAGCAGACTGCACGACAAGAGGCGCACTTGTGCTTGCCTTCAGAAGTTCAGGTACTTAGTGAAAAACACAGTCTCAGTCAGAAGCCTTTTACAATTTATTTTTATGAAATAAGAAAAGATAAGATAGATATTTCTATACTTGTTCAAATATTCAAGCATTCAAAAAATTAAAAGATTCAGAAATATAAAAGTATAGATCTTAACATGAAAGTGCTATGTAATGTAAACACTATTCATGAAACTAAAGTTGAAGTCTTCTTGGATAACAGTATCTGAATTCCTCCACAGAGACATCCAGGTTCAGTTTTGAAGTCAAATCACTTTCATATGACAAGAGAATTAGGTTTCTCTTTCTTTCATGGGTCATGTTCATCTTTCGGTGTGATAATTTTTTTTTCAAACACGAAAACGAATTCTCACAAGCTGCAGCTGATGCCCCAAACAACAGAGACCATTATTTCAAAAATATATGGGAAAGCATACTTTATTTCCCTAGCAGCACCTAGAACTTCTTCAAATTCTTTGCAATTTCTCTTATCTATCAGTGGTTTAAATACAGCCATTTCAGCGTTCTCTGTCTCCATATCTAATCCAAGCAAATCAACTGAAGCGCACAGTAATTCCAATTTCAAGAAGTCTGGCGATCTGGTGGAATAGATTGCTGACAAGCTTTTGTATAACTTGGAGTTCTCAGAAAATCTCCTTTGCAATTCACTACTGGTTTCATCAAACAATTAATGATAAATTTGGGACCTCTGGTGCTCATTTACACTTTGGAACCCTGGTAAGTGCTCAGTAACTATGTAATCTTGAAATTTTAGGGGCAATACCTTTGCTCTTTTGGTGGCACATCTTAATGTTGATGCTGTTGACGCATGTTTCAAACCAGAGTGCTTGGATGAAATCTTCAAGAAAAAAATCTTCAAGCATATTTCTCCCCCCACCCCCCATTTTCTTCACAGCCAACAGTAATCAATTCAACACTGCTGGCAAGGTGCATTAGTTCCTTTTGAAGGTAATTGTTCAGAGATGCAAACTCTTTCAAAATCAAAAAGAAAAGGAGTACTTGTGGCACCTTAGAGACTAACCAATTTATTTGAGCATGAGCTTTCGTGAGCTACAGCTCACTTCATCCACGGTATGCATCCGATGAAGTGAGCTGTAGCTCACGAAAGCTCATGCTCAAATAAATTGGTTAGTCTCTAAGGTGCCACAAGTACTCCTTTTCTTTTTGCGAATACAGACTAACACGGCTGTTACTCTGAAATCTTTCAAAATCCTTCTCATAACCTCAGCTAAGAACAAGAATTTTTTCGATGATTAACTTCCACTAGTGGACAAGTCTCCATATCCATTCACAATGTTTGACAGAATACTCTGAATCACTTCCAAATTATTGAGGATTATTTCCAAGGTTTTCAGGTGACCAGTCCATCTTGTTTCTATGAGTCTTTGCAGGTGCTTGTCTTTGTACAGCACACTCACTTCATGCCTGTAAAAAAAATTGTATAGACTTACAATTTGAGAACATATCTGCCACTGCTGAGCTCTTTCCACACATGTGTGTAACCACCAGATGTAATAGGTGACTCAAGCAGTGTGTGTAAGGTATTTGTTTGTTTAATTTCTGCTGCAAAAGCATTTGTACACCTCCGTTGCACTCTGACATAACTTTGGCACCATCAAAGAAAGCCCATAAAGAATTTTGAAGGTCAAGACCCAAATCTTTCAAAATATGTTGTGTGAGATCTTCAGCAGTGAGGCCATGCAGTTGGACTACTCAAGTAAGTCTCTCCTTGGCTTTGATATCAACAGAATAGCGTAAAACAATGGACACATTTTCAATATTCACAGCATCCATTGTCAAGTTCTTCTGCATGAAATGTGACACCACCTCACTATTTTTCTCAGTATCTTCAACATATCTTTCAAAACTATCTTCTTCATAATATCAGTTACTTCATTCTGAATTTCAGCGGAAGTGTACTTTTCATTTTTCAGAATCGTTCAGAGCACCTTGAATTTTGGATCTCGTCCTGCAGTAAATTAAAGTAGGTTGATAAAAAGGTTCTTGATGAATCGTTCAGAGTAGATCTAAGTCCTTGAAGTTTATGATATCTTGATCTCCTCTCAGAGACAACTCATTTATCACAGCAAACTGGATAAGTTTTTGCAAAGGTTTTTAAATAATACCTAAAAAGAAAAGGAGTACTTGTGGCACCTTAGAGACTAACCAATTTATTTGAGCATGAGCTTTCGTGAGCTACAGCTCACTTCATCGGATGCATACCGTGGAAACTGCAGCAGACTTTATATATACACAGAGAATATGAAACAATACCTCCTCCCACCCCACTGTCCTGCTGGTAATAGCTTATCTAAAGTGATCATCAGGTTGGGCCATTTCCAGCACAAATCCAGGTTTTCTTACCCTCCACCCCCCCACACAAATTCACTCTCCTGCTGGTGATAGCTCTTAATACCTCTTTCTTTCAATTTGTGAGGATGACATTAAAGCAACAATTATGGCACCTGAAAAAGGAAGTTACGATAAAATAAATATCATAATCAAATTCATAAGTCAGGAATGTTACTGAGCACATGAATAAACGGAAATAACAAAATTAGTAAATATTTTGTATGGTGGATCTACCACATCAAGTTTAGGAGCTTTCTTCAAGATAAGGGATATTTGTGTAGGTGCTGAAGAGCCTGTTTTTAAAAGGTCCCCCCCCCCCCGCCTTCTCTCTCTCTTTTCCCCCCTCTCCTTTCTTAGTTTTCCGGGAGGAGAGGTTTCTTTTCAGTTTCAAGTTGTTTGTGTTTTCTCATTAACTTTAATGGTCCACCATTATAGTTTCTGGCTTGTACAATGGTAGGTACTTGGAACTAATCTCCTCTGGTTAGTGAGGTGGCCTCCTCTGGTGATTTTTTCACCTTTCTGTAGTGAGGTGGAGCTGAATGTTGCTGCACAAATTATGAGCACAATTTTATATACACAAATGCATAAATTCCTAACCACAGTTTGTGTACATATCTCATAACAATAATCAGGTTCAGAATATTACACGCTTTCATAATGAATCTAACTTGACATATATTTATACACAGTAATATTGTATACAACAGGTTGATTGAATAGCATATTCTTTTGCGTTTACATCCACTGTTCTCTCTTTGGGGCGTTTGGACCCTGATTGTCTCAGAAGTGTAGAAATAGGAAAAAAAACAAAAACAATCTCCCCCCCACTCCAAAATCCTGCAGCTTCTCTTTTCCTTGTTGCAGTCTAGTCAGCCATTGCATTCAAGTGGACTAAGAAGTTTTCATGTTTGATTAAGCCTTTGCCTTGAGAAAGTGCATTTTTCCAATTGCAAAATCCAGATTTGGTAAAAAAAACCATAGTAGCTCCCATTCCATCAGCATTGCCAGGGTGTGTGTACAATCAACAAGGTAAACAAATCGCCTTGTCAGGCCCCACCTCAGCTACAGGGCTGGAGTCAGGAGACCTGGGCTCTGTTATGGGCTCAGACATAGATTCACTGTGTATCCTTGAGCATGTCACTTAATAATGTTTCTGGGTCTCAGTTTCCCCAGCTGTAAATTGGAAATAATGCTACCTTACTTACCTTCATAATGTGCTTTGATCTGTAGGAATGAAAAGCTCTCTGTATAGACACAAAGTGTTTATGATTTATTCATTCATTCATTATTATGGTGAATCATTATTTTTATTATTATCCCAATAGAGGCAGTTATCCTTAATCTATTCCTTTCCTCTGTTCTCCCTCCTACTGCATTTCTCTTTTCTACCAGGGAGAACGCTATTGCACAGAAAAGTCAGGCTGGGTGGGGGTTGGAGTAATACAAAGTTTATGGTAAAACTGTCTCTCTGCTAAGTGAATTATGGTATGCAAACGTTGGTAGCTTTTCCTGTCTCTTGATTGCAGCAGGAAATATATGTGTGCCAGCCCTCACCCAGCATGTTTTCTCTTTGTGCTCTTTGCTTAGGAAGCCCTGAGTCAGGTAAGAAGGGAATGGTTATTGTACTACTCTGGGTAATGACGATTACAAATTACTAGCAGGGTTTAAACCGTGTTTACTTAAAAGTTGAGTGAATTGCTTGCTAAAGTAACCTGTACGAAGGAAATCTGTCCTGTTTTGCTCAGGGCAATACGTTTGCTTCTATCTTGAACAATGGCAAAGTAGCCTAAAGGCTTGTTCTTAAACGGAAAAATTAAACAAAGTTACTGTTCGCGCTGAAGGCTGAATTGTGGGCAGTAATTTTTCAAGAGCCCCTTCTAGACTTTAGGGAATTTACAACTCATGTTCTCCATTATAAACCTGGTCTTCTTTTTTGCTGGTCTTAGCAAACTGTAGCTCTACTAAAAAGAAAAGGAGGACTTGTGGCACCGTAGAGACTAACAAAATTTATTAGAGCTCACGAAAGCTCATGCTCAAATAAATTGGTTAGTCTCTAAGGTGCCACAAGTCCTCCTGTTCTTTTTGCGGATACAAAAACCGGCTGCTACTCTGAAACCTGTCGCTCTCCTGTGGCTGTTTAAACTTTTCTTGCCTGCATCCAATACCTGCTGAGAGACGGGATCCCAGAGAAACCATTTTAACTGAAACGTAACCCTTTTATGCTGTCTGCAATGGTCATATATGAGATGAGATAAGGGAAGGCCTTTTTAAAAAACGCGTGCGGTTGATAAAATTGTATGTCGTCTAATTACTTCCTTTGTTGATTTATGTGGACTGGGGGAAGGGAGGAAAAACTCGTGTTAAGATAAGAATATGACTAAAACTGGAAGATACGGGGAGGTGTCGTATCTGAGACTACTTTCAAAGTGCTGGGGATTTCTTTGAAACTGGCTAGATTTTTTTTAAGATGATGTGGGTTTTTTTTTTTAATTTTATTTTATTTTTAAAGTGTCCTCTTACTCTTGCCCTCTTCACTGCTGCTGTTGAAAGCAAAATACGTGACCCTGGCCAAAGGAAATGAAACCTTCTGGGGAAGATCCACCAAGGTGTCTCTTTTCTGGGCTTTCCTTTTTGATGTGTCCCCAGTACCAGAGGCGCATACGTGTGCCCCAAGCATTGTGCGCTAGCCGTACGCAATTGAAACGGCTATGATCCCATCCACCTTGGCTCTGCATAAGCCTACTCCGTTACACCTGGGAGAGGAAGCGAGCGACAGGCAAACTGGGTTCCCTTTTCAGTTAGCCATTTTAACCCTTCCAAGTTTATGGGACTCAAGGGGAGCACATCTCCGAGCCCACCATCTCTCCTCTTGGTCTGCACCTGGATTTTCCCCTCGCAGGCTGTAGCTGCATGCTATTCATCTCTGGCTTCTTGCACCAACGGGTCCCATATCTGCCCTCTCCCCCCTCGCATGTGTTCTTTCCCTGCAGAGAGGGTTTGCAGCTGCTGACCGGATCTTGAGCGGAATTAGTTAACGGGGCGGAGCAGGAGAGGGCGGACGACACAAATCTCTCGCTTGGCTCTCAGCGGCCAGCAGCGATCCAGGAAGCGGCGGGAGAGGGTCCCTTCTGGAGCAGGGGTTCTAGCGATCATGGAGGACCTCATCTCTGCTGCAGCCAAGGTCTTGTCCGTCTGGCTCACTGTGGTGATTACACTGATCGTGTTGCCATCGGTGTTCGGAGTGTCGCTGGGGATTTCTGAAGTCTACATGAGAATTTTAGTAAAAACCCTGGAGGTAAGTTGGTGACCTTTAAAACTGTATAGTTAATACAATAGTTAATACAAGGGGGGGGGGGCGACCTGGACATGGTTTTTGTTTTTTGGTGGTGGTAAGGGTGTTTCCAGTAAAAGCTCCTAGTCTGCAGCAGTAATTCTGCTGTGACTTCTGCATAACCACTTCTCCTTGCATGATTCAGTTTCTCTAACTCAAGAGGGTGTGTTCTCTCTCTGGATGAGCCATCTGCCAATGGCTGGCTAGTCAAGTCTGGAAAACACTGAGTTCCTGGGAATGCTACATACTTTACAGTCCTAAATAAGGACTAACTTTGCTCCCTGGTGCTATTTAATCTGTCTCACTTTCTATTGGTCCAATGAATGAGCTGATAGTCAAGCTGTGCATACAGGAGATCATTCCACATGAAGTATAGACAGTGGAGGGGTAAATGCCTGCTTTAAAAGAAACTATCATGAAACTGCACAAATTCAGAATAATTTCATGCCAGTTTCTGAACCAAAAATCCGTTTCCTTGCTAAAATGTTCTGTTGTGTTCTCATCCACACTTGTGATAGCATAATACTAAACTGTGAATGTGAAAACCTGAACAGCCAGTGATTATTCTAAAATCCCACGTGTTAACACCTTGGTACCCCCGTCATGCAATAACATTCTAGGCTGAAATCCAGTCTCTGGATGGAGAAGGGTAAGAACATAATGTACCTTGCACTGCACAGTGCAGTAGCGTTCTGCCTTCCTCTCCTTTTTAACGCCTCTGACCACAGTCATCTGTGCCAAGCTGCTTATAAGCTATAGTTTCGGGGACCAGCTATGAATCTTGTATCTACCTCAGTCTTGTTGATCTTTATGCTTGTTGAATGCCCGCATTTTCTAAATAACCTTCTCCTGTTGAATAGCATTGAAGTTAACATATTGCCACAGTTTTTGACCAAATATCACATACAGTGGAGTATAAGCCATGATAGCACAGGCTAAGCAGGAACGTTGTCCATGTGTGCACTACATCACAAGTAGGTTGTCTAACCAATCCTATGCAATGGATAGCTACCCAAGGAGATGCTCGGGGGAAAAATCCAGTTTTGATGCTCTATGGAGCACTTTCTCAAGGCTATTCTTAACAAAACACTCTTGCCTCACTTTCTCCAGGTCAGGCGAGAATCTCGGTGGGGTTAGGTGCTTAATTTGTAATGCCTTGCATTTGATGTGGCCCCTTGACCTGAGTACGATGTCACTGTTCAGATTCCACGTGATGTTAATTCCTGGCAGTCCCTGCCATGCTATACTTCAGTCACTTGGCACATAAATACTCATCGTACTGGCAATGATGGCCACATGCACAGCTTTCTTGAGTGCTGAACTTGTGCAACAATTCAGCTTCCCGCCATCTTCTGAGTGGGGTGGGCATGTGAGCTGATCTCCTTCTTTCCCCCTGCCATCTTCCTCCTCTATGGAAATCTACTTCTCCAGGAGAGTGCTGGTTAGGGGTAGGTTGAAGGTGGAATGTGTGTGACGTTCTAGAGGAGCAAAGGGAAAGGAGGAGCTAATGCGGTACCTGCCTTTTTTAAAAAGAAATTAACCAGGATTTACCTGGTTAAACAGTCAGCTGTTTAGCTTGACACTGGTCCTGGGTGAAATCGTGGAAGGACATACTGGGAAGCAACCAGGAAATCATGCTGCCTCTGTTTATGCCAGTCAACATGGGGTTTAATAGAAAATTGATCTTGTTAAACTTGGTGATGGTCTGTGAGGTTACCAGTTTGGTTGAGATAATCTATTCAGATGCCTTACGGAAGCAGGACTTGGTATCCCACAGCGTTCTGATCTTTTTTCTTTCTTTTTCTTTTTTTTTTTTTTAAAGTGCTATGCCAAAAAGTAGCACTTATTAAATGGCTTTTTAAAAACTGTCTGATAGATCTTAGAGTAACTTTTAAATAAATGGCAAAGAGTCCTGTGGCACCTTTATAGACTATCACATGTATTGGAGCATAAGCTTTGCTTATGACATGCATGCATCCGACAAAGTGGGTATTCACCCACAAAAGCTTATGCTCCAATACGTCTGTTAGTCTATCAGGTGCAACAGGACTCTTTGCTGCTTTTACAGATCCAGACTAACACTGCTACCCCTCTGATACTTTAAATAAATGAGTGATCCAAAAGAGTTATTTCTAGTGGAGGGGACATCCCCACAGGGATCTGTTCTTGGCCCGATGCTATTCAATGTTTTTGTTGAGATGACCCAGGTTGATCTGCCATTTAATGCCCCACTAGTTGTATGGAGCAATCTGAATATCTTGGTAAACTGGCCTTACTTGAGTAATACACATTTTATCTGTTTAAAGCTGTAAGGTGATACCTTTTTAGGAGCTAAGAATGTTCATTGTGCTGATAGAATGAGGGATGGTTGCTTGGAAATCAGTGACCGAAAAGTCATTGAGGTGCTAAGGAGGGCATGAGGGATAAGCAGGTGAATGTGGGCTGGCGATGCTGTGCCAGGGATGAGCAAAGGTTATCCTCATATGTATAAACTGGGGAAGATAGAATAAAACTAGAGAGACATTACCTCTGCATATGGCACTAGTGAAATTATTACTGGAATACTGTGTCCATTTCTGGTGTCATCCTAAAAGGATGTTGACAAATTAGATGGGGTTCAGCAAAGAGCTATAAAAATTATCTTGCATTTGGAAAATCTGATTTGGAGCGAGAGACTAAGCAGCTCAATCTATTTATTTATCCAAGAGATAGTTTGGAGGTGACTTAATCACGGACAACTTCTAACAGAGTTAGAGTAGAGTCTGCTTCTAGTCTAGCAGACAAAGGCATGACACTAACCAGTAGCTAGAAGCTGAAGTTAAAGGAACTCAGACTAGAAATAACTCTCAAACCTTTAACACTGAGTCCAGCGGCGTATTAATGCTTAGGCCAACAAATTTGCACGGGCAGCCAGAGTCTGCTTCCCCGGTGCAGGTTTATGCCCTCAGCCTCTGCCCCCGGTCCTACCCCAACTCCACCCAATCCCTGCCCCCTCCTTGCCCCTATTGGTGCCCTTCCCCAAATCCTCCTCTCCTGAGCGCGCCGTGTTCCCCCTCCTTCGCGAAGCTGTTTCATGCACAAGCACTGGCAGGGAGCGGGGAGAAGCAGGACCCGGTGGCGCGCTCAGGGGAGGAGGTGGAGCAGAGGTGAGCTGGGGGGTGGGGGGGACGGCAAAATCATTAATCCTCCACTGACTAATTGTAATAATCATTAGAACAACTTACCTAGGGATGTGGTTATTTTTGTTTCTTTGTCATGTAATATTTTAAAGATTAGGTGTTGTTTTTTTGGTTTGTTTCTAAAAATCTCAACCAGACGCTATGGGTTTGATGCAGGAAGCACTTCATGAAATTCTATGGCCTGTGCCATGCAAGACTAGGTCACAATGGTCCCTTCTGGCCTTAAATTCTAGGTAAATTGCACCCTTTCCTTTCTCGGAAACCCAGTAAGGTACAAACAACAAAAATGTGTTATGTATTTGCGTAAGAGGGAGTGGAGGTTGTATAAACTAACTGGTTTAAACATATGAATCTTCATGTGGCTAACAAAACTGGTGAATGAATACATTTTGCTTCCCTAGTCATGGTTTTAGTGAATAATATTGGCCGAAACGTCTGTTTTTAAAAAACAAAACAAAACTGCTATTTCCTCAGCACTAAAACATTTTGTGAACTCCTGTCAGTTTTGACAAACTGTTTCAGTGGAAACAATTGCTGCCCCTCAAGAGGAAGAAAACAAAATGGAATATTTTGGTATGTTCAAAACCCAACATTTTGAATGTTTGGTTTAAAACAACTTATTATTTTAAAATGTCATGTTATTGAAAATATTTAAATAGTCAATATCAAAACAAAACATCCCATTTTGTCAAAACAAAAATGTATCATTTGACCAGAAGTGTGTGTGTGAGAGAATTGCTAGCAAACCAAAAATCCATTATTCACACAGCTCTGCTGGACAGCATCCGCAAATGCCTTTAACTCCTTGTTTTTTATCATTGCATGGCTCTCTAGCAGAGAGAGGTAGGAATTCAGAGCTATGTAGGATAGAACAATTTGTTAAACAGAGTTAAGTGTCTTCCATTTGGATTTTCTTTGTTTGAAATTTCAAAACCTTTTAACTTCTTAAATGTAGAAAATACCCTTGATCTCCTATAACTCCCACTCGTGAGGGCTTCTAATAGAGCTGCTTTTTTTAAAAATTATTATTATTATTAAGTCCTAATGTGCCTGTTCTTACTGTATAACTAAAGGTACATGGGCTAATAGCGGATTTCTGCTCCTCCTCCCCGACCAATGCAAAAAACCCTAATTGACTTCACTTTCCGATTCTGTTGCATTAAACAACACCGCCTTGTTTGCAGTGCAGGGGAAACTCTCTCTCTTTTTAAGAGCCATTTCTTTTGTTCTTGAGATCATCTTCTGCCCTCTTCTTTTCCTCTTTCTTCCCCCTCCCTCCCCCCCAGCATACAAAAGTAGCATAGAAACATCTGGTCTAAATACAACCTGCCTGCATCCCTCTAGGATGGCACCGCAGAACAGATAGCTGAAGCAAGGACTGATGTTTCTAATGCTGTATTTCTGAGAACTTGACTGGTCTTTGCTTCTAATTACTGCTCTTGTCCTTTAACTGCAGATGCTTCTTTGCTCAGTTTTAACCAAGCAACAAGACCTGCTTTTCCTATGCTTGCTCTGCTAGAGTTTCAAATAGCACTGTGTGGAAAGCCTCTAAACTGTTTCTAATAATTTGTGGTCTAGCTTTGTAACATCTCTCAGTGCTTAGGAAAGCCAAAGTCAAACTGAGCTTAAAAAGGTTTTTTTTTTAATTTTTTTTTTTAAAGTGTCTGTGATCTTTAGGCAATGGTAACAAAAGTCAGGAAGAACCTTTGTTCACAAAAGGCATTGTCAAGTCTTTCTCAACTAAGATTGACTTTGTCTTGTGATGTACAATATATTCTCTCAGGAATGTGCATATGTGACTTTCATTAGTATGAAGGATAGTTTGGTATGCACTGAACAAAAAATACCTTTCTGAAATAGAATGCTCTGGTTTGGCTAATGCTTTAGGCACAGCTCTAGAAGTATATAGCAGCCTAGCTATAGAAGGGTAGAACTAAATGGGCAGTTTTCACAGATAAGCGGTAAGTAGCAGGATCTCAAAGGATCTGTACAGGGACCAGTGTTGTTCAAGTGGAATCTGTACTGGGACATTGAGGTGGCAAAGTTTGCAACTGATACAAAATTACTCTGGCTAGTTAAGTCCAAAGCAGACTGTGGAGAGTTACAAAGGGATCTCACAAAACTACGTGACTGGGCAACAAAATGGCATATGAAATTCAATCTTGATAAATGCCAAGTAATGCACACTGGGGAAAAAAAATCCCAACTAGCCATACAAAATGAATGGGTCTAAATTAGCTTTTACCACCAAGAAAGACATCTTGACATCTCTTTGAATAGTTCTCTGAAAACATGCCCTCCATGTGCAGCAGCAATAATAATAAGTAATAAAAAGAGCTAACAAGGTTAGGAACCATTAGGAAAGGGATCGATAATAAGACAGACAATATCATTATGCCACTATAAATCTGTGGTACACCCACACCTTGAATACTGCATGGGGTTCTGGTCACCCCGTCTCAAAAAAGTTATATTAGAATTGGAAAAAGTCCAGAAAAGGGCATAAATGATGAGGGATATGGAAAAACTTCCATATGAAGAGAGGTTAAAAAGGCTAGGACTGGTCACTTGGAAAAGAGACAACTAAGGGGGGTGGTGTATGATAGAGGTCTATAAAATCATGACTGGTGCAGAGAAAGTGAATAAGGAAGAGTTATTTATCCCTTCACAAACCACAAGAACCCTGGTCACCCAATGAAATTAATAGGTAGCAAATTTAAAACATCCATAAGGAAATACTTTTTCACACTATGCACAGTCAACCTGTGGAACTCATTGACATGAGATGTTATGAAGGCCAAAAGGTCTTTTTTTGAACCCAGTGATAGAGAAGTTCATGGAGGATAACTCCATCAATGGCTATTGGCCAAGATGGTCAGGGATGCAACCCCATGTTCTGGGTGTCCCTAAACCTCTGACTGCCAGAAGCTGGGACTGGATGAGAGGGGGTGGATCATTTGATAAATTGCCCTGATCACTCCCTCTGAAGTATCTGGCACTGGCCACTGGTGGATTTCAGCAGTGGTGCTGGAACAATTTTTATAGGCGGGAGGAGCTCAAAGCGGAAACCATGTCTTTGGGTTTCTTACTACTTTAAGACGGGGGTTGCAGCAGCATCCCTAGTTTCAGCACCTATTTAAGACCGGACATGGGGCTATGTGGGCCGTTGGTCTGACTTCATATGGCTGTATTTATGTTTAAAAGTTCACATTATTTCAAATACAGTAGTTCTTTGAAGTGCAGCATTTGCCAGGGATTACATTGTCAGGTCTCCTCCCTAGAGACATTTTGTATCCTTGTGGGATTGTACGTAAATTTTAATTTTTAATACAATGAAGTCCTAAATTGGCTTAACTTGATTCAGTAAGGTATATCCAGGCTAATGCAGGAAATTGCCGTATCTGTCACATTTCCTTCCTTAGGTGTCACAGTTGATGACTTCCCAGCCCCTGACCTGGAAATGTGTAGCCTCAGGTAGCTAATATTTTGGAAGTACATGAGAAAAGATAGGAATCAATAAAGTCACCAATTTAGAGTTTAGAAGGAACAGATGGTGTCTCATTTGGAAGCATTCCTGATAAAGTTTAATGTTATTGCTGCACTACTTTAGACACAGCTTGTAGAGTGTCAATACTTGTGTGGATAGAGCAGACAGCAGATCTGATTTCTGAAAAAACCTGCTTAGCTGCCGCCCCCTGCCATCCCCCCTCCCCCGCCTTTTTTTCTTTTCTTTTCTTTTTTTTTGCTCAGTTTCTTGAAACAAGCACAAGAAAGAGGGGAGGAGGGGGGAAGAATGCCAGAAAACCATATCAAACTTGCCAAAATCTTGCAATATTACTCATGTTTCAAGAAATACTATTGCATAAAACATTTCCTGGAAACTAGTGACTAGGTAGAGTATTTCCCCTTGTGCCTCAGGTCAAGCTACAACGTGGTAGCTTTTTGTTGTAAAGAACCTTGCTCGGTTGTTCATGTGCTGTAAGTGGCTTGGTCTAGTTTATCCTGAAAGACTGCAATGAGTGTTTTAACCATGGTTCTGATGTTTGTGACTAGGTAGTGTTACATGGTAGCAGTTTCTCCCCGTAGTAAATACTCCTCCTACCAAGGCATGAATTCAAGAAAATGATGAAATTTCCTTTCTTTTTGTGTGTCCCACCAAGCACATTGCAATCTGATTTAATCCAGACTCTGCTATGGTATAGCAGATTTTGTGTAGGAAAAGTGGCTATGGAGCTCCCAGATCAGGCTATTTTAGAGCAATTTTATGCTTTAAAATAGCATAAAATGACAAATGAAATGTACCCTTTGAGAAGGACAGACAAGCACGTCTTAGCTGTAGATGTTACCTTTTTTACTTTACATTACACTTCAGTTTTTATCTGCCTCGAAGATCGCCGCCTCTCTTGCAAAGCATTGCTGTACACTGTGATGTTGCAAATACTACAGATGCATGTCTCAATATCCTGTGTTTTCAGGATTGCTACTGATTTCTGCTGTGTTGAGACCTATTTGATTCTGCCTTTAATATGGATTTAGCTGTGTCTAAAGTAGTGCAGCAATAACATTAAACTTTATCAGGAATGCTTCCAAATGAGACACCATCTGTTCCTTCTAAACTCTAAATTGGTGACTTTATTGATTCCTATCTTTTCTCATGCAAAACCGGTAGGGATCAAAACTTATCTCTGATCACTACTCTAAGACAATTGGCTGGGGGAAAAACCCAATATACGTACCAAAGTGTGTCTAGCCTGGACCAGAAGTGAAAGATAGAACTTTACATCATGGATGCCACTTACTGTAGTTCATATTTTTGCCATTTATTTGAAAAAGGTAATACCTAGAGGCCAAAAGTGGGTCCCAGTCTGACCTATTGCTCTGCACTGTACAGATATAATAGACATTTCCTGCCCCCAGGGCTGGATTAACTCTCCTGTGGGCCCGGGGTTATTAGGTTTTTGTGGGGCCTCTGTATAAAAGTCTTTTTTTCCTGGGAGGGAGTTCGGTGCAGGAGGGGGCAGGGGATTGGGGTGCAGGGTCTGGGAGGGAGTTTGTATACGACTCAGTATACAGGGAGAGGGAGAGGGAGGGGGATTCTGATCTGGGGCAGGGGGTCGGGGTGAAGGAGGGGGTGTGAGGTGCAGGCTTTGGCCGGGAGGTGCTTACTACAGGCAGCTTCTGGCTGGCAGCGCAGCAGGGCTCAGGCGGGCTGCTTGCCTGCCATAGCCCCATGCTGCTCCCATAAGTGGTTGGCTGCTAGCACATCTGTGGCCCCTGGGAGGAGGGGGACAGCATGTCTCCGTGCACTGCCCATGCCTGCAAGCGACACCCCTGTAGCTGCAGGGATGGTGCTGGGGGTGGGGGCAGTGTGTGGAGCCGCCGCCTCCTTCCCCCTGCCAGGGGCTACAGAGATGTGCTAGCAGCCAGCGGCTTCTGGGAGCAGCGTGGGGCTATGGCCTGCTGGCAGGCAGGCAGCCTGAGCACCTCGCTGCACTGCGAGACTTTTAGCGGCCCAGAGTTGGAGATCGCTGCCTGATTTATTTTTGTGGGGCCCTGCTTGAGCCATGGCCCTGGGCTGCAGCCCTTAAAGTCCCTGACTTAATCTGGCCCTGCCTGCCCCCAAAAGTTTTGTCTTGGCATAGGATGGAAGGGGTGAGGGAAGAGAAGCTGCATGTGATGGCATGAGCATCTTGGGTACCTTCATGCGGTTTCCTGGGAGAGGGAATCCCAGCAGAGGTACAAATGCTGTCTATTAAAACTAGTTGAGAGAAGGGATTAAAGCAACATGTAGCTCTAGAACTCCATTAGGAGCAAGAGAAAAACAAAGGAAAGTGTCGGCCCTCTACTTAATAGGGAAAAAGAGCTAATAACTGATGACATCAAGAAGACTGAGGTGTTCAATGTCTCTTTTGTATCAAACTTGAATAAAAAGGCTGATTGGGACCAGGTCACAGTTAATACTAACAACTGGGGGAAGAAACACATTGCAGAATAGAGGGGGGAAAAAATAGGTTCGATATATATACAAGTTGGCAGGTCCTGACAAAATTCACCCTAAGAGTACTTCAGCTGGTTCTTGAAGTAATCTCAGAACCATTAGCAATTATCTTTGGAGGACAGGTGAGCTCACAGAGGATTGGAGAAGGGCAAATCTAGTATTGTCTTTAAAAAGTGGAACCGAGAGGACCTCGGGAATTAGACCAATCAGCCTAACTTTGATACCTGAAAAGATACTGGAACAAATTGTTAACCATCACTTTTTAATAACCATGAGGACAATAGGGTTATAAGGAATAGCCACCATGGATTTATCAAGAACAAATCATGCTAAACCAACCTAAGGTCTGTCTTTGACAGGTTTACTGGCCTAGTGGATGGGGGGGGAAGCTGTAGATGTCATGTATCTTGATTTTTAGTAAAGCTTTTGACACAGTCCAACATGATATTGTCATAAGCAATTAGGGAAATGTGGTCCAGATTAAATTCCTATAAACTAGGTGCACAACAGATTGAAAGATCATACTCGGAGTAGCTATCTGCTGTCAAACTAGGAGTATGTATATAAAGGGGTCCCACAGGGTCTGTCTTGGAACTGGTACTAGTCAACATTTTAATTAATGACTTGGAGTGGAGAGTATGCTTATAAAATTTGCAGATGACATCAAGATGGGTGGGGTTGCAAGAACTCAGGACAGATTAGAACTCAGAATGATCTTGACCAATTGGAGAATTGGTCTGGAATCAACCAGATGATATTCAATAAAGGTAAGTGCAAAGTACTACATTTAAGGGGAACCCCCCCCCCCTCAAATGCACAACTACAAAATAGGGAATAACTGCCTAGCTGGCATTGCTGCTGGAAAGGATTTGGGGATGATAGTGGATCAGAAATGGAATATGAGTCAACAGTGTGGTGCAGCTGCAATAAAAGCTAATATCATTCCGGGGTGTATTAACAGTAGTGTCCCATGTAAGATATGGGAGAGAATATCTCGCTCTATTCAGCACAGGTCAGACCTCAGCTGGAGAAGTGTGTTCAGTGTAGGGTACCATACCTTAAGAAGGATGCGGACAATCTGGAGAAGGTCAAGAGGAGAGCAACAAATGATAAAAGGCTTAGAAAACCTGACCTATGAGGAAAGGTTAAAAAAACGGGGCATATTTCGTCTTGAGAAAAGAAGACTGGGAGGAAGGGGGCGGTAGCTCCCATTAACCTTGGGCCTAGGGTTGCCAACTGTCTACTCGCACAAAATCGAACACCCTTATCTCTAGCTTATCTCTGTAGCCATGAGCAATAGAGTATTCCCTCTACACACATCCCCCACCCCCCACTCTAAGCTGAGGTTCTACTGACCTAATATGACTCTGGCAGCTGGGGCATGGCTTATAGCTGCTTGGTCTCTGATCTGCTTGGATGCTGAGGACCACTAATGAAACCTTTTTAAAAAAAATCCTGTGGTGATGTGTACTCTTGAATTTGAACTGGCATTCTGTTCTATTAAAGTTGGCATATTAAAGTTGGCAGAGTGAGTATAGGACGACTGTTTTCCACTGACTTGCTGGCAGGATTTTATCTGTACCAAGACACTTAAGAACAGGAACAAAATCAGAGGTGGTGTGTGTGATGGTTTGTCTGTCTAGTGAAGAGAACTTAATGCAGATGGCTTTTAAGGGAAGTACCGCTTACCCTATAGGAAGTTCTTTTAATGGTGAGCAAATGTTACAACATCAAATGCTATCTCTTAAATGCACACTTTTTTTCTCTTGAACAGTGGGCCACAATACGAATCCAGAAAGGAGTCAAACAGGAGCAGGCAAAGGCACTTAAGAACTCTGCTTTCGGTGGTAAGAATTTTGAATGAAGAATGTCTCAGTAATATTAACCTGAGGAAAAGGGGGAACAGATTTTAAAATGGGGGGGGGGGGGGAATAAGGAGCTACTAATCTTCTTAAATTACTATTGTAGCGCCCAGAGGCCTAAGATCGGGGACCCACTGTAGCTGACACTGTCAGGCACCTAGTAAAATACAGGCTCTGCCCCCAGGGATCTTGCAGCCTAAGGCAGGGACAGCCAACCTGTGGCTCTGGAGCCACATGCAGCTCTTCAGAAGTTAATATGCGGCTCCTTGTGTAGGCACCGACTCGGGGCTGGAGCTACAGGCACCAACTTTCCAGTGGGCCAGGGAGTGCTCACCGCTCAACCCCTGTCTCTGCAACAGGCCCTGTCCCCACTCCACCCCTTCCCGCCCTCTCCCCTGAGCCTGCCGTGCCTCTCCCCCCTCCCCACCTCAGCCTCCTGCATGCCACGAAACAGCTGATTGGGAGGTGCAAGGAGGGAAGGGGAGGTGCTGATGGGGCGGGGCTTCTGGTGGGCGAGAGGTGCTGGGGGGCAGGGGAGAGCTGATTGGGGGGCTGCTGACCTATTGCTGTGGCTCTAATTCTGGCTCCTTCTCAGGCTCAGGCTGGCCACCCCTGAGCTAAGGGTTTGATTCTGCCACTCTTACTTGTGACTGTCTTTAAATGGTTTAGTCACTCTGCACTCGGTTGCAGGGCAGGGTCTAAATATAACATTATTTACATGGAATAGTACTGTACTCCAAGAATAGCGCCATTTATTTCAGTAGGCCTGCTTATGTAAGGTATTGCTCAGTGCGAAGGGTGGCAAAACCTAGTTAATAGAGGGAGGCTAAGGGCGGGAGTGAGCATTATGTGCACTTCGCAGATGGGATCTGCAGCGATGTCTACGCTACGGCCCTTTACAGCAGCACAGGTTTCGTGGTGCAGCTGTGCTGCTATAAGGTCTCCCACGTAGCCGCTCTTTGATGGCAGGAACCTGCAGGCATAATTAAACCACCCCCAACAAGTGGCGCTAGCTGCATTGGCAGGAGACTCAATCCTGCCCACATAGCACTGTCCACACCAGCGCTTTTGTTGGTGAAACTGATGTCAGTCAGGGAGGTGTATGGTGTTTTGTTTTGTTTATTTTTTTGTTTTGTTTCCACACCCCGACTGACAAAAGTGGTAGTGTAGACAGAGCCTGAAGCTCAGAAGTCAAGTGACTTGCCCCAGGCCACGTAGTCTGGCCAAACTGGGAACTGAACTCCAGTATTCATCCCGGTTCAGTGTCCCAACCACAAGGTCATTCTGCCTCTCAGTTAAACACTAGATCACATCAGTAGACAGCTCATGTGTGGCTACGCCTGCTACTGATTTCCTCAAAACATCTTGCGTAAGCAGGACTTCAGCTCTAGTCAGCACTTACACTTTGTCCCTGATCTCCAAGAGGTACCCAGCAATGGCACAGGTCTGTTTGATTATTATTATACCATAATAAAAACATTGGGCAATGAATATTGCCACTTCTAATGCAACTCTGAACAACTCCTTATGTTTTTCTTGGCTCCCTTTGCACTACATGGACAAAGTTCAAATGTTGCAGTTCAATTTTTATCGTCTTATGAAATAAAATAGTAGGGGGTAGGGCTCTGCTTTCTTACAGGAACTGTTGGTACAACTGCCTGCAGGATATTTCTCAGTTAAGTGAATACAATTGTGGCTTGTGAGCCACTGCTGACCAGGGGTGCTGCTGAACTGGTGCCAAATGCAGGCTAGCTGCAAGTCTGGCCAAAGATGAGTTGTTTTCAGCAGCTCTTCAGGTTTTAGCCACCACCATCTTGGGGTGGTGGTGAACAAAATTGTCCAACGCAAACAGGTGCCAGGGGTAGGAAAGATGCTGGGGAGTGGAGAATGAACACTTTAAATATGGTTTGCAGCATTGGGGGAGGAGAAATCTGTGCCCAAGTTACAGTTACATTTCTCTGGCAGTGCAAAGTGGTCTTGGAGTGAGTGTAATTTACACTGGAAGGCTCTATTGTATTGCCAGAGTGGTGTAAAGGGACCTTAATGTAAATGAGATTGGGTCTCTGTTCTATACTTTTCCAAGTGGAGCACTGCTTGCATCTAGTCCTAAGCTGCTATTGTCCTAAGGGACAAAGCATATGTATCTTCCAGAATAACTGAAGCAAGGATGAGAGTACCCACCTGTATCTTCTCTGTGGGGTGACTCTGGAGCTGTGGTGAGGACACATGGATTAGTTTCTAATGTTCATCCTATCCATGGTTTAGGAAACCCACAGGGAGAGAGCAGACAGGAAGGAAAGAGAGTCTGCCTTGTTGCATAAGTGTCTGCGTTTTGGGGGTGGGGGTGATGAAGAACTGACCTGCTGCATAGTATTTGCAAATCTATGACACACTATTCTGGCAGTCAAACATACGTGGCTCTGATATTGTTAGGTCATTATCTGAGCGGCACAGAGCAGCAAGTAATCCTTTGTGACAACAGGACAACTGTTTAAATCCATTCTCTGTTCAATTATCTAGTGATTTCCTCACATTTCTGTTAAGGCATCATACAGAGAGATGAAACCACTATGGAGAAGGAGATCGCGGGCCTGCACAGAGTAGACTTTGAACTCTCCGATGTGTTCTATTTCTCCAAGAAGGGGATTGAAGCTATTGTGGAAGATGAAGTCACCCAAAGGTTTTCTTCAGAGGAACTAGTCTCTTGGAACCTCCTTACAAGGACTAATGTCAACTTCCAGTACATCAGCCTGCGTCTGACTATAGTATGGGTCCTCGGGGTCCTCATCCGCTACTGTCTCCTGCTGCCTCTTCGGTGAGCCAAGTGCTGGGAAGCTAGGTTTTCATGTGTGTGTATGTATGCGGTGACACGCTGGGGTTCACCCAGGCCGGTAAGGGGTTCAGCCAACACTTCTTGCAACTCTAAGCACCTAGAATGCTCTGCTGCTGTAGCTCTCAGCCCTGACACCAACAGCCAGCCTACAAGCATGGAGGTCTCACCCAGGCTCCCATCACCCACTTACTCTTTGTAAGGGGAACTCACCAACCTTTCCAGCCCCAAATTCTCCCCCCAAGAACATCTTTCTGCAGCCCCTCTTATTGTAGCATCCACAAAACCTTATCAAGTTTGCTGCTCCTTCAAAGCAATAGTACAGAGAGCAGCTTATTAACTTAGCTGTGGCTGACAACCCTTCCATTTCAGTCAAAGCACTGAGTTCGTTTACGGTAAAAGGCAGACCAGTTTCTTAACAAAAGGGCATAGACTTAAGTCATACCAAGTGTAAGAAATAAAGCTAGAAATGGTGACAAACACACAAATAAAAATACGCTTCTGAAATTAAATTTAATTTCAGAAGGCTACATTCTTGGTCTAAGCAGGTTTCTCACCTATAGTCAATTTCCAGAGACTTTTAGCCATCTTGGATAATCATGGATAACTTTTGGGTTTTCTCCCCTGCTCTTTAGAGTCCAGTACACCTTTGAAATGTCGTCGTCTTCTGAAAGGTATCCCCAGATAGAGTTCCTTCCCCCGCTGGGTGTTACATCCACAGAGATGCCACACTGGCACTTTCCTGCTTGTGACTTTCACAATGCAAATGATCTTCTTGCAATCGCAGATACAAATGAATAGCCCACTGTCCTTGGCCATACCTGGCTTGAAGTGTTGGCCCCTTTGTCTGGAAAAACCCTGTTTATCAACTTCCCCTGAGGTGCCTGGTTTAAACATGTTTTAGTCACATTTTCAGCACATCTGTATAACTTGTAGATTAACCGGACATAGGTATATCATGCAAGAATATTAATGATCAGGGAGGAGTTTTCCAATGATATTACATGACCCCTTTACGATACAGATTATGGCAACAATGTGTTAGGTGCAGTGAGCATGTCGGGTCTGACCAGAGTTATTGAAACGCAGCAGTAACCCACCACTGGGCCTCTGTCACATATGCACGAATGTGAAATGATCACTCTGCAGTTTGAGGTAACTGAGTCCTGCAAGAAACGATGACGAACATGCAAACTGGGCTTTTTCAGTTATCACGCTGCACCCGTTGCTGCGGAGTCTTGCACTGCTCCTTTTACTCCCGTCCCCCATCTTAAAATTGAAACTGTTGTAGGGGCTCAGATATTCATCAGATACTCTTCAGCATTCTCATGTTCTCTAGTACATCTAGTTAGATGTTTTTGTGACATGAATTACTGTAATTCCCCTCCAATAGGGATCTTCTTGCTGCAGACAAACTGTCTGGTCTCTTCCTTTTCGTTTTTAGTGTTACCTTGGCTGCCATTGGGATTGTTTCAATGATTGTGGGAACCACACTTGTAGGGCAGTTGCCAAACAGCAGGTAAGTGTGTGGGTTTTTTCCCCCTTAATTAACCTGTTTGGGTTGGATGGGGGGTGGGGTCCCGGGGGGGGGCGGTTACAGGCAGGGGGTCCCAGGAGGGGTGGTCAGGTGACAAGGAGTTGGGGGGGGGGGCGGGCAGGCGGGTTGGGTAGGTCGGGGGTTCTGAGGAGGGCAGTCGGGGGGCAGGAAGTTGAAGGGGGAATTGGGGGTTGGGGGGGGTACAGCCTTCCCTACCCGGCCTTCCATATGCTTGTGGAACGCTGATGTGGACTTCAGGCCAAAAAGTTTGCCCACTCCTGGTGTATGAGGAGAATGTCAACAGTGAAGGATATGGTGGTGAAAATGTGGTACTGCGCTGGTAAGAGGAGAGACTAACAGAGTTCCTGGGAGCAGAGGAGGATGAAGGGGAAAGCAAAAGACAAGCGTGACAGGCAAAATGGGGAAAGTCAGGTGGGGCAAGGAGAGGTGCAAAGGCAACAAACAAGGAAACAATACTTGCTGCAATGGAGAAACTCTGAAGTTTGATTCCAGTCCAAAGAGTGACTGGGAAAGGTAATATTTCTTGTGCATATTCTCCGTTCTTTCTTTAGTGATCAAGGCGGTCTTGAAAAAGTGGTCTTATTTCCCTTGGATGTGCAGGGCCAGCCTGGCTCTGGGCCTTGAGCTGGATTCTAGTACTCCTTTGCAGCACCAACAGAACTGTTAATTAAGTTCCAGTTGTGACACTTGTGCTAACCCACCATTTTAAGGGGATAGCACCTGTGTAATTGAGAATCTGTCTTGGCCTGGAGGTCCTCTCATTACTGATGCTTGTCAGAGTCCAGCTTGATTTGTCAGGGTCCAGGTTGACTTTGCAGGGAGGCAAACAACTCTCCTTACCTTTGAAGTGAGCATGCTCATTATGGAAATAACTGAGAATGAAACCCCAATGTCACTCTAAACTGCAGTGCTACTCTGAACAGCAGCTAAACACTCCTTCCTTCACTTGTTCCCCTGGTCTCCCTCTCTGGTTTCTCCCCAAGCTATCCAGAGGAGCCTGGGAGGTCTCTGCTGTGTATGTTGTCTCTACCAGTGGCATCACCACTTTTTATAGTATGGAAGCACCTCTGGGGAGTCAGTCTTGGTTGGGCTGCCTTTGTGCTGGGGTGTGTGTATATAAAATAAACACTCTGAGGTGGCAGGCTCGTTGGAGTAGAATTATCTCAATAGACAAGACCAAGTGGGAGGTGAAGTGATTTGCCCAAGGTGTTGCGGCAGGTTGGTGGCAGAGCTGGGAATAGGACTGAAGTTCCCAGAATCCCAGTCCACTGCCCTAAACACACTACACTATTGCAGTAAAGTCTTGGCCTAGTCCTTGTAACTGGAACACTTTGCAAGGGCTGAGGAAAACCGCATCTATTATAATTCCCTTCCAAGACTGTTTGGAGGTGTAAGTGTACGTGTCTTTCAGCGCTAAAGATTGGCTAAGCGAACTGGTCCACCTGACGTGCTCCCGGATCCTCGTCAGAGCTCTGTCTGGTACCATCACATACCATAACAAGTGAGTAAGTCTGTGTTGCACTCCACTACTGTAAAGGGCAGAGCCATCCCTTGGGTAGGACGAATCGGGGTGATGGCTCTGGCACCCATGCTTTGATGGGGCCCCACGGGCTGGTGCGATTGGACGGTCCAGGAAGAGACGAATCTGTCACTTCCGCCCCAGGTCCCACGCCCCTGTAGGGATGGCCCTGGTAAAGAGGATACATAACTCTAGACAAATAGGACAAAGGGGGTAATTTGTTTTTTGGTGATGTCAGTGGTGGTATGTCTCAAAGCGAGGACCTCTTTTAATGAACTTTAATTAGTCTGTATGGAATTAGCATGACTCTGCCACACAGGTAGAGTGGCTGAATGATGAAGGTGTTTGCTCAGTGTTTGCTTATTTGCTTATAGTGTGACAACTAAATCTCTTACCAGAAATTATTCTCAAAGCATGGTTCAAATGCTATTTAACACTGTTTTCATTAACAGCAGGTCTAGTCTGTAAATTGACAGAATTTGTTCACCAACAATTTTCTGTAGGTTAGAAAATAATCACAACCATATTGTAGGTTGCAGGTGCCTACAAAATTATTGTAACTGCTGCCGTTACTATTCCACTGAAATGCAGTCTTCCAGGAACTAGTGAGACACTTGATATAATCAACAAAGGGAACATAGTTATGTTTTGTACAGTTAAGTGAATGATGCTTCCTGTCATTGCAGGGAAAACAGACCACAGAAAGGAGGTATATGTGTTGCCAACCACACGTCTCCAATAGATGTTTTAATCCTGACTAACGATGGATGCTATGCAATGGTATGAGAAGTGAAAACCTGTAAATGTTGATTTAGACAGTAGCGATCAGGAGGAGGCCGCTAAAATTTGTGACCTAAACTAGGGTCTCACTCCAGATGTCTGGAATAAATGCTATGTACTAACCCAGTGGATCACCAGCCTCTGACTATGGGAAGGATCTCTGACTTCTCGCAGCATTTTCCAGAATAAACGTGCATCCTGAGATCCCAAATAATCTCCATGGCTTCTGCCAGGTCGTGTATGAGCACTTGGCCCCTTCAGACCAAAGTGTAACTGAGAATCTTGAACCACTGGAGAAGTCACAGAAATGGAATCTGTTGGATCACTTATTAAAAATGCATTTCTTTACACTGCATTGTTAAGATTCAGGTCTGTCTACATGGCAGATGAAGGTGTGATTGGGCATATCTACACAAGCTTTAATCTCACGAATTTAGGTAACCGTAGTGGTGAAGATATGGTAGTACAAGCTGGCAGCCCCAGTACAAGCCCAATGGGCTACACACTCAGATTGCTAGTCTGCTAGAGCCTATGCCCACTGCATCTTTGCATCTATGTTACTCGTGCTAGCTAGATTAAAGCCTATCTATCCTACAATGACGCCAAAATTTGTGGTGTAGATGTACCCTAAGTTATTGCTCAATGCTCTAGAATTGAGCCTCTGCTCTCAATCCTTTTTTCAGTGTAAGTAAGGAAGGGGGTGTTTGGTCCTTGAGCAAGGTTGTCTCGGGTGTCAAGGTTAAAAGTTGGTGGCCAGTAGAATTGCTGTGAATGCACTGTTCATAAAGTGCACCTGGGAATAACTCGACAGCACAGGTGCCTGACCAGCAATGGCTTGCTCTTCAAATGCAGACTGAGACACTCTGCATTACAATAGAGCAGATATGCAACTAAGCAATTTAGCCTATAGTGATAAAATGGAGTTAATTCCTGTTAGTGACTAAGACTACTTCTGACTTTCATAAAGGGGCCTAGCAGCAGGCCTCCTTCAGCCCCTGTGATCAAGTGCTGGAGGTGTATTTTGGGTGTAGTGCTGAAGGAATGGCTTGTCAAGTAAAACTCCTGCTTCCATCTGATCTGTCTAGCATATCTTCTTATTGCTGTTGTCGTGGAATCTGTGAAGAAGGCTGTGGGAGAGGGATGTTGGCTCTTGTGTGTGTTACTAAAGCTGCCCGCTGTGAGGGTCAAGACCTAACTAAACTGGGTGTTAGTCATTCAAAAGAACAAGTCCAGTAACATTCTGCTGTGATAGACTTGTTCTGAGGGAAGACCCTCTCAGGGTCCTGGAGCCCAAGCCCGACAAGTCCATACTGCAAGTTTTACAACCCACAACCTGAGCCCAGCGAACCCAAGTCAGTCGCAGGTGTTCTGTTGCAGTGTAAATATACCCAGTGTGTCCAGCCTGTAAAAAGGCACCCACGAATAATGGCAGGAGCGGACTATCTTTTGTGGTGGCCTGCCCATCCTGCAGCTTAAGACTGACATTCGAGCCTGGCTACAGGTAGTGCTCTAGGGATGAGATGCAGAATAGAAATCTACTTTTGTAGCTGAATTATTGGGATTGTGAAATGCCCAGAAGTAACAGGTTAAGATGGGGGCATCTCAGTGTAGCTTGTGATGTGGTAATGGCACAAAGATGGTATGAAACGCTAACTTTCATCTTTAGTAAATGTTAACTTTCCTATGGTAACGCTTCAGTGACAGTACCTAAAATCTGTGTAAGTCACTGGTAGATCAGAGTACTGCAAAATATTTTGCCCAAGAGGTTATAAAAGTAAAGGCAGAGGACAAGGTTTGGGATGGAAAGAGGAAGACTTCTCTTAAGTATTGATGCTAATTGCATTATGAGTAACATCTTTCTGTTCATGCAGTTTGTGCAGAGTTCTTGGTGTGCATGCAAAAGCATGTAAAACTTTCCAAATTTAGATGGGTTAATACTCAGATATATGCTCACCCTAATATGTATGAGATGACCTAGTGCAAAATAATGAAGAGACCAAGACCGTACAAACTCTAAACTATTTTGTAAAAGCAGAACTTCAAGTGCCTTTAGTAGCCACCATATTGGTTTGAACGTGCTTAAAGGGATTTCTAGCTGTGTGCAGAGACTGTTCATGGGGGTGAGTGGAAACCTGACACGTCAGAAAAATGCAGACTCAAGGGTCTTTTGTGATTTTTTTTTTTTTTTTTTTTTTTTTCCTGAAGATGCACAAAAGTAAATGCTTACAAAATAGTTACCTCTTTACTTTCTACTGTCTATATATTCAGGGTTTGAACCGTGGTTGTATAATATTTAAATAGTGCTAAAAGACCAACTATCCAATACTGTATTTTCTAGGTGTCTAGGAAATGAATGCTTTTACTGGATTTCTTTTTCTGTACATTGCAAAGCTCTAGTTTGGGAGATACATAGCTGTATTTTAAATAGGCATTAAGCAGATGGACTTTCATTTTGCCATGAGTTTTGTATAGTAGTCTCCCATTTGGGCTTGCAGGTTGGCCAGGCTCACGGGGGTCTAATGGGACTTATTCAGAGATCCACGGTCAAAGCCTGTCCCCATGTCTGGTTTGAACGCTCAGAAATGAAAGACCGCCACCTAGTGACAAAAAGGTAAGGAATGGGCAATAACTCAGCTGAGTGCTGCTGTAGCTGTGAAAAATGGCATTATTCTAACTATAACAATCCTAGCATCTGGGATCCCTAGTCATGGGCCAGAACCGCATTGTACGAACACAGAACAAAAAGATGGCCCTTACTCCATAGAGCTTACAACCCAAGTATTACACAAGAGACAGACATACAGGCAGGATGGGGGCAATAAGGAAACGGTAAGTCATTGGTCAGCATGATAGGCAGTGGCCTAACAATCTTGCCCCTTCTGGAGGGTGAAAGGCTAGACTGTAGAAGCACTTTATCTGCAGTGAATATATCTGGCCATCTTGTTCTAAATGCTAAACACCTTGTAGAAACACTGGGAATACCAGGACTCAACCTCCTTCTATGATTGTGTATTACCATAGTCTGGAGTGATGTGGATTGCAGTTGTTTGCAACATGCATGCAGTGAATGGAAAAATTACAGTTGTGGGAGCAATCCTACACTATTTTTCTTTGGGAATATTACTTTGCATCTAATTAGCAACAGAAATGGAACTTGGATGTTACCCACAGATGGGGACGGAATATGCAAGTGTGTGCTTGCAAACGAGTGCTGAGATACTGCAGAAATGGGGAAAAATTTTAAAAAGTCATTAAGCACTCTTGGGATCTCTTCCTATAGTAAAATAGTTTGGACAAAAGGTTCTAGTGACAAAGATGTTCCAGTTGCGACTGCACAGGACTTCTGACGTGGAGTTAATCTGATAGCTCTGCTGCCAGGGTCACTTGGTGTGCAGGTACCCAAGTGTCTTGCTGTTTCTTTCCACAATTATAATCTAAATTGTTTTCCCACATGAATGTCAAGGAAAAGCCATATGAAATCCCAAACTGGGACTGTTGGGAGGTAGGAACCTAACTTTACTCACAAAATATTAATTTTATCATGAAATAGAATTACCTGTGGCTTTTGCTGAAATGTCTTCTAAATTAGAGCCTTTTAAAAACCACAGACTTGCCGGTTTTAGATGAAGTTACCTACAGTACTGAGCTCCTCCTGGAAAGGGCAAGATTTCCTCAAAGAACAGTATAGTCATGTAGCAAAGAAGAACTTTCCCTTAGCGCAGTACAATAGAAATAGTAGTGCTATATTTCAAGTATCTATGAAGTTTGTAGTCTAGCGTCAGGTTTGTCATAAAGGGCATCGCTCTCCTGACTCCGAAATGGAGTTGTTCCTCCTTAGAGATCTGAGTCTGGTATAGCTGACCTCCCATCATGGGAGGGAAGCTCTCATTAACTGGGGAGAATCATTCTCTCATCCTTCTCTCTTCTTGCATACCTTCACTAACTACTTCATTAACAGAAGATAATGGAAGGGTTTTTTTGTTTTTGGTTGGGGGGGGGGAGGAGAAGACCGGAGATGAAATCTTTATCCAATCATCCTGATCATAATAACCTTCCAAACAAAAAAACTTTCAAACTAAGTTTCTGCCCCAGTTGATTCAAAGGAGCACCTGCTGGTTGGAGCTGGATTCCAATGCCAGGTGTCTGTATCCCATCCTAAATTTTTTGTGTAGAATTTTCAGGGTAGTCTTATAAGGGATAAACTTGTCTTTCACCTTCCTGGCTTCTAAATGGTAGATTGAAGGGGCATTCCAGAAAGTCTACTCAATCAAGATCAAGGAGTGAGAATTTTGGGCATTATAGATATTTCAGAAATGGAGAAGGCCTATGATTAAATAACTAGAACCAAGATTATTTAGCTTTTATCAAACTTGCATCTTTTGCTCAGCCTGTTTAAGTATTGCAATCAGTGGGGCTTCCACCACTTGAGTGTGCCACAGCCTAAAGTATCTTACTGCCAAGAAGTTTTTTCCGGATAGACTGCCTAAAACTTCAATTGAACTTTATGCCATTCATCTCTTGCATTAACACTACTTCCTCTCAGTGCGTCAGCCCTTCAAATACTTGTTGTTGGTTTTTAACCCCTCAGTTATTGCTTGTGAATCTTGCAACAGAAGTGCTTCTTCACAAACACCCTTATTGAAAACTTTCCTCTTCTTACCACAGTATATTAGCTACTTATTACTAGAGCTTGCCACAAAAGCACGATATTTCATGGGGGGGGGGTGGAGGAATCTTGCTGGCTCTTTCCTACAAATTTTGACTTGCTCTACTTATTGCACTTAAAATCAGAAGCGTTAATAGAGGCTAAACGTGAACTCACGCATGCATGCGCTCTCTCTCAGATCCATGCGCAAGAGAGCTGGGGATGTCCCTTTGAAGTAAGAATAATTGGTGAAATACTGGGTAGGACTAAATATTAAAGGATGTTTGGAGCTGAATCTAGGATCAAATGATATTCCTGTTATGAATTACAGATGCACAGTGATATGTTGCATCAAACATTGGCTTTTGGTTTCTGTTGAATGTACATACATGACTGGAAAAATTAATCCTGTTTCAAACTGTATTGCTTAAACATCCTTCTTTCTGCTTCTACAGACTGAGAGAACATGTAGCAGCTAAGAACAAACTGCCAATCTTAATTTTTCCAGAAGGTAAGAAACTCTCATTACACTGGATTTAGTTGTCTTCTCAGTGCTTATGTCACTCTTGGTTGTCCTGCTGTGACTCCTATTGCTTAAACAGATCTTGTTCCAAACTTGTAATAGGAAACATCTAGTATCAGGATGCTCCAGCTTCTCCCAGAAATGGTGGGATGAAGGGGAAGAAGGCTGAAAGGGTTTTTCCCACAAATGGCCTAATCCTTCTTCTCTGCATCAGAGAGAGCCTGTTGTGTATCATGCATGGCCTCCCTGCTTCTACCTACCTCTCCATCCTCTTCCCCCAAACCTCAACGTTACTCTTCTAGCACTACAGGGAGGGGAGCACTGCCCCACCATTCTCTGACCTCCAATCTTTAGGCCTGGACAAAGCACAGACATTGGAAAGTCCAACTCATTCTTGTTGGAGGTGCTTTTTACTGTTCCCCAGTGGCTGCTTGCTTTGCAAACTGGTATAATCCTGCTGTCTGACTCCATTAGAATACATAACAAAGGTTTTCTGACTGCAAACACTCTGACTTCTCTTTTGTCCAGGCACTTGTATAAACAACACATCAGTAATGATGTTTAAGAAAGGAAGCTTTGAAATAGGAGGGACCATCTATCCAGTTGCAATCAAGGTAAAATACAATAGCAATATGTCTCCAGACACTGCTGTTTACCTGTAGAAAGGTCTGGCTGCTTGGTGGGTGGGTGGGAGATGGACAAGAGTTTGTCTCAGTACAGTTGCCAGTAGAAGCACATGCTCTGCAACTGGCCCTCTGGTGTACTTGGCCATTGGAAAGCAAACAACTGAATACCCATGAATGAAAGTAATTCAGTCTCTTTAGAGTTGCTCTCTTGAAATAAGTGGAAACCTATTGGTGAGTTCTATTGGAGTTTGCCTTACAACGTGGAAGACTGGAGAGAAGTTAGGCAGGGGCTGGTCTGACCAGCCCATGAATTAACAAGTCAATATTTGAAGGAATAGGAAAATGAAGCTTGTAATCCAGGCTAGACTTGACACCCCTGTAAAAATATACATTATCTCCCCATGCTGCACCTCTGGGGGTGGAGGCCAATGTGTAATGGTTACTAATGTCCTCCTATACAGCCTTCTGAGTTAAATGCCATAACACGTGTTTACACCTTGGATCTATATTACTTAAACTTACTATTTTTGCCTTTCTGTAGTATGACCCTCAGTTTGGAGATGCGTTCTGGAACAGCAGCAAATACGACATAGTGAGCTACCTGTTGCGAATAATGACAAGTTGGGCCATTGTGTGCAACGTCTGGTACATGCCACCGATGGTCAGAGAGGTATTTTTGCATGTGGTTGATTTTGTATAGGATGTAAAATAAGTAGGGCTTAGAGAATCAATCTTAAATTGAGCCTCCTTCAGTGCTCTTAGTAGCATTGTTCAACTTCTTTTTAAATTTTGCATTTCCCAGTGTATTTAAGTATGAAATGTATCTGCAGTATATTAGCTGTTGAAAAAGGAGGCTGTCCCTGTCCATGTAGTGTTGCTCTGGAACTAAATGCTGATGGCACAATGGCTACACAATTACTCATGCTAATATGAGCTGTGCTGCTAAGAATAACACTCGCTGTTTGGAAAATTGGTTTATTATTAAGTCATCAATCTGTCTGAGGGAAACTTTCTCTATCTTGCCATCACGTCAAAAACAGACCTAAAATGTATGCTAGATTTGCCTGGCAAGTGTGTGATTTAAATTTGCATGGGAAGTGTGTGATCTTCCATTTAGTATCAAGTTGCTGATGAGGAGTGGACTAACATCCTTTGAGGAAAAGGCTAAAAACTAGACATTCAGAGAACAAGCTTAATGTGTCAAAGCTGCTCCACTTCCCTCTCTGACACCCCGCCCACACCCTTCCCCCTCCCCAAAAAAACCCAACCGAAAACCCCAAACAAAACCGGACAAAGCCTAATGCTCCGAAAGCAAAAGCTTTCTGGTCACAAACTAAAGAATCTGTAGGACTTGTAGCACAGCTGTGTGTGTGTGTGTTTTTTTTTAAAAATAAATAAAAATACATAGGTAAATTGACTCTAATTTGCATCCCGTGTAGGAAGGAGAAGATGCTGTCCAGTTTGCCAACAGAGTGAAGTCAGCCATTGCTCATCAAGGAGGACTGACTGAGCTTTCCTGGTATGAGATGTGATTTTGCTTGCACTTAATATGACATTTTTGCATACATGTCTTTTAAGTCTTAATGGCTATAGAATGTGGTTCAGACTCTCTAAACTGTCTAGGGGATTTAGACACTACTTCACTATATAATTGAAGATGTGTTAATCCCCTAGACAGCTTTGACTGCCTCAACCTTTGTGTTCTTTAACTTAAATGGTCTTAGCCAGGATATGGTAGATAATGAGGAAGTTGGCTATTCAGGCACTTTCATATGAAAGAAGGTTTTCTTAATTTATATGATGACAATACAGAGCTCTTGAACAGTGGGTTTCAGCTAAAAGTTTCAAAGCACAATACAGTCTTCCCCGTTTGACAAATAGAAACTAAAGCACATAGAGGTAACATTACTGTAGTGAAGAGACGCAGCAGAGCTGAGACTAGGACCTAGGTCTGCAGAGCTCCTATCCATTGAACATCCTGCCTCAGTATGGGTTTATGGTACCCCAAGAGCATGTAATGCTATAAAATAAGTGGATCATACTGAAAAATTTCCAGAGCGAGGCCCTGATGAGAGCAGTCAAAATGCACAAGTGGATTCAGGGCTCTACAGAGCCAAGAAGGATGGGATATGGAATTTATGTAACATAAGGGGCAAATGATGATACTATTCACGCAAGCGCTACTGTCACTGAAGTCAAGATGAAGTTACATGGGTGCATATATTTAAGGGCTTTGGCCTAGATCATCAAAGGCATTTAGTGGCTCAACTCCGACTTCATTTTTTCCCTAATGTTGAAGTCTAACTGCATCCTTTCTGTCTTCTGTGCTCCAGGGATGGAGGTCTGAAAAGGGCCAAAGTCAAAGACACTTTCAAGGAACAGCAGCAGAAAAACTACAGCAAGATGATAGTAAGAAATGGATCAACAGGAAATCTATCAATGGGAGCAGAATCCAACTGAACTCCAGCTTTTCCAACTAAGCTTCCCAGGACTAGCTCTGACAGGAATACTGTGGGTTTTTCATTGAGAAAAACCAAACCTATTCTAATGTGTGTGGATATCCTTTATGTGGATGGGGCAGAACATACAAATGGGGCAGTATTTTGTTATGTATTTTTATTGCAAGCATGATATTCCACTGGATTGCAGCTCCAGGTATCATGGAATAGAACCTGACTTAAAACTGGGGGTGGGGGGGGAGAAAAAATGCAGTTTTAAAAAACAGTACATAACTCTCTTGAATCTCTCTGAAAGGGAAGTGAAAACAGTGAATCTGGTCTGATGCTGTGTGTGCAAATAACTCTTCTTGCTACAGTCACTCGGAAGTTGGAAACAAATTTGTTTCCTGAACAGCTGCTTTCTCTCTCATCATGCTTGTAGGCTGGCTTTTTTGTTGTACAGTTCTTAACTAATCTTGCGGTTTGAGTGATGCAGGTCTGTTTGTCTCCATTGGTTTGTATTTCTATGTATGTGAAGTAGGGAGGTGGTGAATAACCTAGAATGACAGACACTAAACAGTGGGGAGAGAAGTGGGCAATCAGAACAACATCCTCTTCAAACACAATCAGGACCTTGGATGGCCTCTCACCCTAGAATTGCCTCTAATGGAAACTGATACCTGAGAAGATATTTAGGAGATTCCTCTAGAAACATCTCTGCATACTGGAACTATTCCCTAAACTACTGTGCTTCTTCAGACTGGGTACAGTAAAGGGAAGAGATGATTGGGAGCTCCATAACTGAAAATGGATACCTCTGTATTATAGTAGATGCATTTTTATTATAAGTGCAGTAAATTCTTCTTTTTGCATAATGCTAACAGCTTAACAAAAATCGGTGGGGATCAGCTACCACAACACCGCTCATACTTGACTGGGCTAGCAATATCTATTACAAACCAAAACAGAATTCATGTGTCATTTGCAGTAAAAGAAATGGCCTGTTGGGAATGCACATGTACTGCAGCCTTATTGTAATGGGGAAATAAATTCTATATTTCTAATGATTCTCTGGTAATGGTATTTTTCCTTTAACTTGTTCGTTCTGGCTTCTGTTTCTCTTCTGTTGGGCAATGGTTTGCAGTGTGGCTCAGATCCACAAAGGGACATGGGCATGGCAACACCTAGCCACCCAGTGGGATCCATAAACTCTGAACTAGCCACCCGGGATTCCTAGATAATGTCTAGGGAGAAACAGGTGCCTAAAAAAGGGATCCACAAAAGCCAGCCTGCTAGGTGGGGAGGCACCTAAGCTAGTCAATGGCAGATGCTGAAGAGAGGGGTGTGGCCTATGCCCTGCCCTTCTTAGGGCATTATGCATCCATCTCTGCACAGAATCCACAGATGGGAGTCGGGAGCCTAAGCAGTTTCTTGCAAGGGTGGTAATGGCAGAAGAAGCCTCCCTTTAGTCCCCTCATTAGGGAACTCCCCAGGTTCAATTCTTCCCTGTCCCTCCCCGCCTGATGGGGAGCAGGGAATTTTCCACCTCTCAGGTGAGTGTCCTAACAGCTCGTGTAAGTAAGCATTGCTCTCTGTGGCCCAACGCATCTTATTTATACACAGTGGAACAGCTTCAGCAGGAGAGTCCCATATCTGAATATCCCATAGTCTACTGAATTATTTATTTTTTTTGGGGGGGTACTCATTCCCTTCTCTCTAGCCATTTTGTGTGGAGTTAGGTACGCTCAGAGCATGCTTCCTGAATTGGGCTGTGCCAGTGCAATAGATGGGGTAATACCTGATTTGAGGCTCCTGCTATATCTTAGGCCCAGAGCCGCAGTAGGATTTAGGCACCTATGTTCCTACTTAACGCACTGTCAGAAAACACAGTGAAAATAGTGGGAGATAAATCACTGAAGTCAAGGTTGACCTCAATGAGTTGGATCTGGCTCAAATGAGTATAGTGGCATGCTACAATTCTGGAGTCCAACTATTTTAATCAAACCTCTGCTAACATAGGCCCACTTTTTGCCTTTGATTTAAAAGAACAAAATGACTTAGTGGCCCTTGTATGCAGGGAAAATAAATTGCTTCAACACAATGCGCACCAAACTTGAAACTAGAACAGGAGGGAACCCCAGAGACACTAGACCAATTAACTTACAATTAAATGCAAATAACAATGAGCCTCAGCATGAAAGCCTGTAATAAACTATTAACTCATTTAAAAGAGGGGGAAAAAAAAAACAATAAAACCTCTTCCCTCTGCCATGAGAGAACCCATTTAATGCTGAAGAGGTCATTATAAACTGGGGATTTCCTGTATACTTCTAAATATGAAAATTGCTATTCTTTAATTGAAAATTATGGGCCCAAACCTACAGGTACATGAGAGAACCTCTCTCAGGTGAATTCCTTCCACTGAAGTTAGCCATGTTACTGACCTGAGCAGTTTTGTGGGTCTGATTTGAAACTCGCTGAAGGTCTTCCGTCAACTTAATTGCATATTGGATTATAGCAGGGGTGGGCAAACTACGGCCTGAGGGCCACATCCAGCCCTTCAGATGTTTTAATCTGCCCCTCGAACTCCCACTCCAGCCAGGCAGCAGGGTCAGGCATTTGTGGCTCCGCATGGCTCCTAGAAGCAGCAGCATGTTCCCCATCCAGCTCCTACAAATAGGGGCAGCCAGGGGGCTCTGCATGCTGCCCCTGCCCCAAGCATGACCCCCATAGCTCCCATTGGCCTGGAACCATGGCCAATGGGAGCTGCAGGGGCAGTGCCTGCGGATTGGGCATCATGCAGAGCTGTCTGGCCATGCCTCCATATAAGAGCCAGAGCAGGGGACATGCTGCTGCTTCTGGTAGCTGCTTGAGGTAAGCACTAACTAGAGCCTGCACCCCAACCCCCTCCTGACCCAGCCCTGATCCCCCTCCTGCCCTGTAAACCCTTCAGTCCCAACCCAGAGCACCCTCCTGCACCCTACTTCCATCCTAGAGCCCGCACCCCCAGCCGGAGCCCCCAACCCCCTGCCCCAGCCTGGAGCCTCCTCCCCCACCCTGAACTCCTAATTTATGGCCCCACCCAAGAGCCCGCACCCCAGCCAGAGCCCTCACCCCCTCTCTTCACCCTAACTCCAATTTCGCGAGCATTCATGGCCCACAATAAAACTTCCGTACCCAGATGTGGCCCTCAGGCCAAAGTTTGCCAACCCCTGGATTATAGCCTCCATCTTCCAAAGTGATTAGTAACTTTTAGGGACCAAAGGTGATGTACCTTAAGTGGATACGACTTTTCAGAAAGTGCTAAGCATCCAGGAGCTGAAAACCTAAGTGTCTTAAATTGGCACCCAAACTCACTAATCAAGTTTGAAAATTTAGGCCTAAGTCTTGGCTGAGTGCATCCTAGGATATGGAATAAACATGGCTCATAGATTTTATTAACACAATGGGAAAAGTTGCTTTTGTCTTTTTGAGTGGAGGAATGTGGTATCTCCACTCAAAAACAGCAGAGAAATTTGATTCAAACTCTTGAGGTAAAAAGAACCTTTGGGCAGAGACCAAGCATTTAAAAAAAAAAAAAATCAGCCCAAAAGGCAAAGTATTCTGGAAAGCTTAGGTGCATATGAAAAAAGGGGCAATAAATGAGATTTGGCTTGGGGATGAGGGATGGAAAGGAAAATCTCTGAGGCTATGGTAATCCCTCATAAAAAACAAAAGCTTTGAGTAGCTCTGCAATAAGGAGCAAATTTCAGAGTTCATTTTGTATGTTCATTTTGAATCTTAAAACTCAGTTTGGTAAACTTGAAGCTTTGTTATTACAAGGACAGCAGAAGCAGCAACCACTCCAAGGTTGTATAAAAGCTTCCCTTGTGAACCCCTGTCTTCTTGCTCCTAACTTTCTGACATTTTTGCTGTATGGAAATTTTGTATGTATGAAATTTTCCTGGCTTGGTATCTACTTGAAAATAATTCTTAATTTGTAGAATTTTTGGGGGGGTGGGTGGGGAAGAGGAGTGGAATAACAACCTCTATTTAATAAAGAAATGCTATAGATGTAGCAGTAGAGGGAACTTAAAGTAGGCTAAGAGTTCAAATTTAGCATTGATGTAGTCTGAGCAGAGGAGGGTTACATTTAAGAATCCTGGAGAAAAACTGGCTGAGATTTGTGTTGTGGTTATGGGGCTAGTTACACCCCTGCCCCTTTCTGCTCTCATAAATTTGCCTAGCTTTATGTCAGTGAGTAGTCCTGCTGAAGTCAATGACAGTGCTCCTATGTGTAAGTGTCTGTGATGGCTGCCATCTTGGCCAGCACACCAATTAAGTGGGACAGAACTGCATTATGAGCCTCTGAAAACAAGCTACTGAAAATTTTTTTGTAGGACTTTTGTGTGTGGGGGTGGAGCTTAACATTTTTTCCCAAGGAAAAATACCTTGTCCATTAATGTCTAATTTAACTGAATATTGTACAGAAGGAATGTGGGATAAACCAAGGGCTCCTGGTACATTTAATAGTCTCTTTTTGTTATTTGTAAAATGAAAAGTGTCTAGGGTAAACTGGTTGCTGTTTGAATCATTTTCTTTCTCTTCCTCCATGGAATGTACTTGATCATGGACAACTTGCCAAGAGTAGCACACTTATTAAAAATATAAATTAGCGCCCCCCCCCAAAGACTGAAAATATATAAGTGTATCTTATTTGCCACCAGGTGGCAATCAGCTCTTTATTGCTACCCAAGAACGAAAGGCTGCAGGACACCACTACAAAGCAGATAATGCAGAGCTAGAAGCACCCACAAGAACCCCTTTCTAAAACTAAATTTCTACTTTCTCTTTCTTTCTTTCACTTTGTATGGTAAGAGTTGCAATGAATGCTTGATATTACACCCATCAACTCCTTTTCTTTCTCTTATAAGAACTACCAAGGGCGGCCGGAGAGAGAGAATGTGTATGTGAACGCATAGACTCCCTTATTCTGTGGTTATGGGCCCAAAATCTAATGCTGTAGTAGCATTGGGATAAAATCTGTTGAATGGTCAGGGCCAGGTCTACCACCTACTAGAAAGGTCTGTGCAGGATAAATGTGCATGGTCTTATTATAAATGGCAGGAGTTTTAGTAGGAAGGACTCTGCACTCTCTGGAGGGTGTTATTTCAGTAAATGTAAAATGCCTCAACTCATTATTAGTAAACTACTCAGTCTTCTGAGGAAACTTTCCATTCAATATAATCATTCCTCAAACTAATAATAGTCTGTCTCAGGTGATTCTGCATCTGATCAGGCTTGAAACAGTCCTGTCAACTCTCAAACTATACAATATTTGGATTTCAAGCCTCAGTCCCAGCTCCTGGACTCATATGACCATCTGAATATCAGTGCTCATTTTAAAACAAATTTTTTTAGCCCCCATGGAAGTGGAGTAAAACCAAAGGGCTCACAATCCAGAAGGCAAACAAGCACCACACACTTATTTTGTTAAAATACATGATTTTTCAGCTAATCACATGACTTATAGGGGCCTGATTAATAATTTTTAACAGTTGGGGATGTCGGTGCTGAACAGTGTGAGAAGTGCCTGTCCTGTAGCATGACCAATTCAAAGCATAAATATAAGACATCTCTTGTGATGGACCCACCACTTACATTGGGGAAGTCTGAACAGGAGGGTTTTTGAAGTAGGACAGAGAGAAAGTCCCAACTTCTCCTTTTCCTCTCCTTAGCTCAACCCCCTTTCCTCTTTTTCATACTGTCTGGGGAGCTGGCTGGAGATATTTTGCAGGGTTGGTAGAAGGGGCAGTAGAAACTAGGATAAAACATTAATTTTTGTACAGATGGCAGGATATTGGGGGAAAGACTCTGGCAACATCATGCTTGTTTTCTGGAGACGGACGGTCTCCCTACTGGCACGGCATTTCACACTTCTGTCTCTGGGCCCAGCTGGAATCTAGATGTCTAAAGGCGCATACATTTGAGGTATTTTCTTCTCTCATTAAGTTTCAGCTTTTCCATTCTGACTGCTTCTATAGCCCCTTTCACCACTGTACCTAAACATCTCTCAAATGCTAGTGACTTCATCCTCGCAACACCCCTTTTATTATCCCCACTTTAGAAGTAGGGAGCTGAGTCACAGAGACTAAATAATGACTTGCACAAGGTCACACAAGACTATGGCAGAGCCAGGAAATTAATTATCTTCTGAATCTCCATCCAATAGTTTTACCACAAGGCCATCCCCACACGACCCTAACGGAGGATTGCTTTGAGTTTGCTTTGGACAAAGGGCCTTTATACTCCTATTTTAGTGACAGTCAAATTGGGTTCTGTAATTATTTTCATGTCACGTGAAAGCTTCTCATATAACATAGTGCACTGTAAGTATTGGTCTTTTGGGTTTTTTAATTAATTTGTCCCAGATTTAAAAGAGTTTGACCCTTAATGTGGTTTGTCCTAGGTATATGAAATTGAGACAACTGCTAGATAAACTTGGGCCATTGCCATCTAGTTGTCTTACTTAGTAAGCATAAAGAGAACTGTGGAAATCCTTGAAACAATAGTCTCTCCTTGGAAATTTGTTATGAATAATCCAGTAGTGCTGCAGGAGCCTCTAGGACAGGGTCTAAGTGTCACTGTGTAGTTAGACTTATGAATGAGGCAGTTTCTCTTGCCCTCAGTACTCAACAGATCCACAGAGGTCTCTGACCAAGTCCATCCTCCTTTAAATATCTCACATGTGGTGTTAACCTCCTTTGCAGGCAGATGGTGTGATAGGCTTTGCTTTGTTTGCCTACTTCTTCACAGGACTATCTACAAATCCAATCACAACCACAAACACTACAGCACGCTCCCAGTTCAAGGGTGGGAAAGGGTGTGCACAATTTTCAAGAGGTTTAGAGCCTTCACTAGGCTAAATATTCAAAGATCTGGGTGCTAATTTTTGAACTCTTCTCCATCCCTCTCCCAGTTCTTCACTTTGAGTCCTCTCACTCCTCTCAACCCGATTCTTCCATCCCCCACAGACTCTATAGGGTGTGCAGTTAAGGGTCCCCTTGCCAGCAGTTCACTCCATTGCAGGATCATGGCCTAAAGTTCCACGCTGCTGATGTCCAGAACAGAAGGAATCCAGGCTTGTGACCTGTCAGAGAAGGGTTAAACCTTTCATATGGGGCACAACACACTACAAAGACCTGGGTGATTCATCTACACCCAAGTTTAAATGGTTGTACCAGGCTACTGGGATTATGAATGACTCAAATGGCAAACTGTCCCCAGAGACTTAAGCTACCATGCTGGTTTTATCACAGTTGTGCTAGTTGGCGCTGCCATCTCTGATCAATGCGTCTGCACCTTTATCAGATTCAATCTGATACCATCGTGAATATTTTTTTGTTTTCCCCTAAATGAACATAATAAAAAAGGCAGAAATGTGACCTCAAGAGGCAGGATACAGACTCCAATGATTGTTCACTGTCTCCATCTTTTTATTAGATTTTCTGTGTTTTTCTTTTTTCTATTTGCTGGATAGAATCCATACAAATGAAATACAGGCTTACTCAGTAAATAATAATGAAAAGGTAAATTCATTTTACAGAGAAGCCAGTGCATGTTAGACATCATCTTGAATGACGGTGATTTTCTTGAACTGATCACCAAGCTATTACAGTCTCTCAAAAATAATATCTGGCTTTTAGGCTCTATGATTGTGCACGCGACCTCTGCTTACCCTTTGGCTCTTAAGAAAAATTGATTTTTTTAAAACATGTGCACAATACATTGCTAAAATTACACTGATATGGTTTAATTTACATTATATTACTGTTCCAAGGGATGATTGCACATGCCGGGGATCTTATTTGTTTTTCACTTTACCTGTGGCCCTCTCTCGCCTATGTTCTACATTTAAAGGGTTATACCATTTCTTGCAATGATAGGCTGTGATTCAAATGAAATAAAGCCTTCTTAGATCTTTTAACAGATCAGGAGTTCTCAACCTGGGGTTGCAAACAGGTGTCAGGGGTCGCTTCCCATACAGCTAAATGGGAAGGGAGGTCTTGCCTATATCCTGGTTACAGATTGAGAATCACCGTAACACTCATTTACTGTAACATTCAATTTCAAGGGATGAACCTTCCGTGCAGAGGGCCTGTCTGTCTTGTTAGCTATGTACCGATATTATATCTTAAACATGTTTAAGAGGTTTGCATTCTGTGTGGGATGGTTTTCTTTAAAAACAAAACAAAGCTGGCCATAGTGGACATGGTTGTGACAGAATTTTTTTGTGACCATAATATTTCCATTCCAAAGGCTATTGCCTTGTTCCTTTTTTGTAACTGATGGCTTTAGAAAAATATAACATACCTGACTTCTCAGCACTATTATTTAAGTCTTAAGCACCTGATGTTTTCAAAGATTCTACAGAATCTTGGTTGACATCTCTGACCCCTTTGAAATCTCTGAGAAAACTCCCACTGAAATCAGTGAGGGCAGGATTTCACCCCATATGTTTGTTGACCACTGAGTGGAAAAATAGGCTAACTGGTCTTCCAAATAGTGGCACATTTTGGTTGATTATAGCATTAAAGGAAAAGAAAAAACACACTACCTGTAACTTTTTAGCAAATACATCCCACGTGAAATACGCTGCACTGGAAGTTTTTAAATAGTCACCTTCACGACACTGTAACCCTTCTTCATCTGAATGGAACATGGGACAGAGAATGTTTGATAGATAAACAGGAGTTCATATTAGAAGAGGACTAATTCATATCTTATGTGCATGAGGGGACATAACCCAATTTATGATAGGGTTTTCAGATAAGAGAGGCTCTATGGCATTTGGGTTTGCATCAAACTGGCCATGTCAGCTGTTGATTATGGCCCCAATTCAGCAAAACACTAAAGCATGTGCTTAAACATTTTCTACTTCAGTGGCACTTGGTTGCATGAGTAAGTGTTTTGCTGAAGAGGAATGGACTTAAATAACTGATAGGTTGAATCAGGGCCTCAGACCATTTAATACAGTTTCATTGTGCTTTTTATATTTGTGTAGCGTTTTCAGAAATGCCCAATTGCCTTTGCAATTCAATAAACGCATTCATGTATACAACCTGACATCTTTCAAAAATAAGGTCCAATCCTTGATAAATAATGATGCCTATTGTGTGGTTTATTTAATACTGCCTGGATTTCTCCTATAGACCAACCAGGCACTGTCTCCTATAGTTTGTTTCATTGTGTGGCAGCAGAACAATAGGAAGGTTAACACTGTGTCATCCTCACTTCATCCCAAGATAATGCATTAGACTAGATGCTTGACAGCACCACAGCATAAAGTGAACGTGATGGCATATAAACCAATATTGGGATCGCTTTAACACAGAACTGCTCTTGTACAAATGTACTGTAATTTGTTTTCTTTTGCTCCACTGCATGCAACAGTTACACTTGATTTCTGCACCCAGTAAAGTCAACGGCCTGGGCAGGGTTTAATCCTCTCCAAATGATCAAGCCATGATCAAACTCGCACTTGTACACACAGCTCTTATTGCTATGTTTGTGCTCAAGAGAGAGGAAAGGAATTCAGAATCATGGATTCCTATTGGCAACAGAAATCTCTTCCATCTTACACTTAACAATCAGAACTATACCGTGTCAGTGAGCGAGAAATAGAGAATCTCATTCAAAAGGCTTTAGCAACAGGTATTAATTAGCCCTCAAGTTAGCCATATGCAAAGAAGCCAGCAGTAAATTCAGTAGATCCAGGCCAAGCTATTCTATATCTGTCTTGGCTGAGTTACTGTCAAAGTTAAGGCTGGAGTTAGGGTCAGAATTTCAAAGGTATTTGGACACTTTAATGTGTAGATAGGTGCCTAGTGGCTTTTTCAAAAGCACTGAGGCACATAACTAAGATGCAGATAGGTGCCTCATGTGAGTTAGGTGCTATGACATTTTTGAAAATCCCACAAGGCACCTGTCTGCATCTTTAGGCATTTTTGGAAAGAAACTGGCTGGAGATCAAATTGCTTTCAACATTAACAGTTCTTCAATCTCACCAGGTTCTTGAGCAATGCAGAATAAAACTAAACATGTAAAACTGCCCCAAACACTTGTGTCAGAAAATAATTAATGATCTGTGGGGTGAAGGGTTCATTGCTGAATTCTATTGCTGATTGAAAGATCTCCTAGTATTCTAGTCAATTCAACTTCTTCTATTGCACTCAGCACTGTGGTATCTCAGCACCTTCCAGAAGAGCATGCAGCAATGTCACTACTTGCTCCTCTTTCCCTCACCTGCATAAGTACAGAAAAAACCCTAGTGCTTTGTTATGAGGCTTAGTTTGTGCTCACTCTCCTCCTTCTTGATGTCTTTCAGGCAGGCCCCAATCCTAGTCCCACTGAAGTCAATACAAGACTTGCCATGAGCTTCAACAGAAGCAGGATCAAATCTTTCATCCACACTCAAGCTCTGACTGTAGTACCATCCTCCAATAAAACCAAATTCAGAATGAGTTTGTGAAGCAATGAGCCCTTTGTAAAATGCTTTGAGATCTCCTGATGAAAAGTGCTATATAAGAACTAGGATTTATTATTATGGTTTCAGTGGGTGTATTGGTTCTTGGTCCTGAAGCTATATGAACATCATAGGGACTGCAGTTTTTGTGGCTTGCACCAGTGGGACTGAAAAAATGGCAAAAGATACACATCTTGGCAAAAGATACACATCAGTTGAACTAAACCTGAAGATCATGGGTTCAAGTTAGACAGACTTGAACCTATATTGTGACACTAAGGCCTTGTTTAGACTAGGATTAAAGGTGTGATGTTAGTATGTGTTAGCTAATGTGCTACCTAACATAATTTTTAGAAGTCTTGTGTAGACAAGGGTCACTGTCTTTAACACCTGCTAAACTAGCTGAGCTAAGGCCTGCTGTTTCTGCCTTTTATTAGTGTAAATTACTGTATTTATGCCAGAGGCTGAATCTGACATTATAAAAATTATTTCTGTTAAATTAATTCCACATCATTTTAAACTTCATATATCCCTCATTTAAGGTCTTTATCAGACATTTCATCTCCCAGCTGGACCTTGGCAAGTTGAGAGCTCCCTACATCCTTTTTTTTTTAAAGTTGCAAATGTTATTTATTGATTTTTACATTATTGCAATGTTATAAACCATGTCATATGAAGAAGCAGCACCAGGCAGCCTAGAGTGCATATGAACAAAACAAACAAACAAAAAAAGCTGGTTTACAAGTCAAATCGATTGGCAGATTCTCAAACCAGGAAGTACAAAGCAGAATTTTTACTGCTTTAAATCCTCCCTTGTTCATGGGAGAAACAACATGCCAACATACAGAAAAGTCCTGTACAGTGGGGTAAAATTACTCAGCCCAATTCTTGAGTCTGCTCTGGCTGCTTTCCACTCCTCTGGCACACAGCAGTTGGAAAGCTGAGGATTCCCGTTGTGTAATGAAACTGCACTCCTTTTGCTTCTGAAAGTTAGTATTTTGAGAGAGCTGCCCTTTCTTTTGAGACTGACACCAGCAGAAAAAGTCAAATGCTGCTCTCTGCCCTATAGCAACAGGCTTTACAAGTAGTTTGGATTAAAAAATTCTCCCTTTGACATACCACACCTGCTTAGTATGAAGTTGCTGATAGGCTACTCAGCTTCTACCACAACAGCCAGTTGGCTAGAGGATCAGCCAGGTCTCTTGTAGGTCTCTGACCTGGAGGATTTAGATTGTGTAGTGGCTACAGACTTCCTGGTTTTAATAGACCATCCTGTTCTAAACTCCTTTCAGCCCTTTGGTTATTAATATTACTGTGATGCCACTTAGTCTGGCAAGGAAACCAGGAAGTCTTTAGATCAGTTTTCTCAGGATCTCACTGAAGTGATTATAATGCATCACTAACATTTGTAAAGGACAATCATGTTCATTTTCCCTCCTCTTGAAATCTTACAAATGTGTCTTTAACCTTTACAGCTCTTCTTGAAAAGCTGATGGATTATTTGAATGAACTTCTACTCTAGAGCACAACAGGAAACAGTGTGGAGAAAAATTTCATTCTACAGTAAGTCAAAGCTCTGAGTTGTATTTGAAAATATTGCTTTATGATGCACAGTCAGCAGTCCAATACCAATTTCCATTGTAACTGCCTGATCCTTACTAATGCTTCTCAGCCTAGGATTGCTTGTTGAAATGAACTTTTTCCCAATATGCCTTTCTAGGACAGGCCCTTTAAATTTGGAAAAGGGGAACAGCTGCAGGCCTTAAGTGGCCATTTTGTAACTGATATCTACTTGCTGTATTTTCCTCTTTTTTTAGCTGATAAGTAGTAGTAATACTTTTAACTCCTGTTGTGCCTTCATTTTCTTATTCTCAAAGGCTTTTCATGAAAGCCACTGACAGTGCCATTCTTGCTAAAAAGTGATGACATTATGACACTGTCACTATGGGGCCCCAGTGGAAGAGAGATTGCAAGTCTCCTCCTGCTTTGCATGCTGGTTCTTTTCTTAAAAAAAAAGAAAAGAAAAGAAAGACCTTTACTACTCAGATTCATAGATTCCAAGACCAGAAGGAACCATTATGATCATCTAGTTTGACCTCCTGTATAACACAGGTCATAGAACTTAAGCTTTAAGCATCAACGTTTCACTGTGACGTTCTTCTGATTGTTACACAGTATGAAAGCAGAATTTATTTTTAACTAAAAACCTTTTGTTTTGTTTTGTAATAAACAAAATTCAGACTTGAATCCTGGGGTTACCATGTCTTTCAGATTTCTCACAAAAAATCCCCAATGAACCAACCAATCAAAAAACCCCACACTGATAAATGTTCAGGATCTCATGAGGACATGTGCACAAGGCAGGGATCATAAATGAAATGTATAATAAGAGTGTCCTGAAGTTGGGACTTTCATACACAATGATCCTTCAGTTCCATGTGCAATTTTAGCACTGTTGCATTTATTCTTCAAGGCACCTATACCATCTCAAAGCCTACTGAAGCAGGAAAGAACAATAGGAACAGGGGAACTTCCATACTAGATCAGATCCAAGGTCCACGTAGTTCAATATCCTATCTCTGATAGTGGACACTACTAGATGCTTCAGAGGAAGGTGTAGAAACCCTGCAGCAGGCAGATGTGGAATAATCTGTTCCCCACATTAGAACTCATCCTGATCTCTAATAGTTAGAGATTGGTACAAGACTTGATACATGAGGTTTAATATTCCTTTAACAAAATTTGAAGTAATTAATTTTGATAATGATGGATATTCTTGATATCCATATAAATAACCAATCTCCTTTTGAATCTTATTAATTTTTTCACCTCAACAACTTCCTGTAGCAATGAGTTCCATAGTTTAATTATCCATTGTATTGAAAAAGTCTGTATTTTTATCAGGTTTGAACTTCCAACCAGTTAATTTCATTGCATGTCACTTTGTTCATGTGTTATGGGCCAGGAAGAACAAACACTTCCAATCTGTCTTCTCTAGGCCACTCATTATTTTATCATGTCCCTTCTTATTCATCTTCTTTCTAAGGTGAACAGTCCCAATCTTTTAAATCTCTCTTCATGTGAGAGTTTTTCCAGGCCTTTGACATAGGGGCGAACAAAGTATTTAAAACAAAGAAATAGGATTCGATTAAATATAATGGTGAGACCCCCTCCCCCAACCTACACTTCTCAAATCTTTTCAAGGCACGTCTCTCATTTTATTACCACTATATTAATGGGCCCACTTGAAGGAGCTCACTATGACCAAGGAAACAGAAACAGACAAAAACTGGAGGAGTTAGAAAGGACAATGGAAACCTAAAAGGAATTTTATGTTTCTCTGGCAGTAATTAAAGCAGTACAAAGAAACATGTTAAAAATCATGCTGAGTGGTGGGGAGAGAAAACTCTGAGTAGATACTGTGCAAAAATTGAGATCTAGCTCACAGAACCAGAGTACCAGTTTTTCTTTCACAGATAACACTGTTTTGTATATGCTTTATTGTATATATAACATGGTTAGCATATGTAATGGTAAATTAGAATGCTGGTACTTCTGTGAAACAGTGTTTAAGCCAAAGTCAGAAGTTTCTTCAGCCATAGTATTCTTCTTTCTATGCAAGAAAATGCTCAGCAGTTAAACCATTGATTATTGGGCTTTAAAATAATATAAACCACAGATATTTTTAAAACCCAATATTGAGCGGGGGGCTTGTAAAACATGAGATTTATATATGATTCACAATTTAAGCTCCTTATATGCAAATACATTCAACAACCCAAACTCCCCTGTTTTTGCAATGAAACCTGAAAATATTTCCCAGAGTTCAGTTACTGTATGTAAATAAAATTTGTCTTATTTTTCTTGACCCAATTCATTGAGAGATGGAGGGTACCACTATTCATCATTTGTAATGTTGTAATCAGATTAATTTCCATGGTAAGAAACCGCAATTTCACAAATGCTGGACTGCAGCATCATTGTATGAATCAGGGAAGAAGAAAAAGCTCAGGACAAAGGAGATGGCTTTTGTGTATAGAAAGATATCCTGGTAATCAACATGAAGGGAAAGATAGACTGAAAACATACCTAGATGGTAAGGTCTTTGGGGAAAGGACTGTCTTTTAGTTTTGTATTTGTACAATGCCTGGCACACGGGGGTCGTGGTCTGTGAAGGGGGTTTGTAGGAGCTATCACAATACAAATAAATAGTAAATAAGAAGAATTCAATGGGATTCCAGCAAACAACAACAACAACCCAAAAACCAAAAAATAAACAGGCTGGGGTTTTCAAAAATGTATTAAGAAGTTTGGTGCCCAAATCCCATTACATTTCAGTAGGATTTGTGTGCCAAATTTCCTTAGAGGCCTTTGAAAATCTCAGCTCTAGATATTAGACTATTTTAATGTATTTATTTAAATCTGTCTGTCTATACTATATACCTGGTACTTCTCTGTATATGTTTAGCCTTCATCTTGCAATGAACTCTGCACAGGCAAAGAGGTCCTCCTGTGGGAACTCATTGCAGGAACAGGGCCTTGATTTGCAGCAATGATGCAGTGGGTTCCTGTCAATCATGATACAGACTTTTAATTTTAGGAACAGATTGTGATACGCTTAGGCTTTCCTCTTCTGGAAAGGGCACCGTTTAGCTCACTCTGTTTAAAATTTGATGTTGTTAAACCAGGGCAAACTTCTTATACTGACATACTTAGGCCCGAGTTCATCAAAGCGTGTAAGCATGAGACTTAATCACGTGCTTAAAGTTAGGCAGGTACATGAGAGCTTTGGTGAATATAAATAGTTTGCTGAATTGGGACCTTACACTAGATTATCCCATGCTTAAATTGGTTATCTTGCATTTGTAAATTATCAGTTTAAAATAAATCGATATAAGCAAGAGTTAAATGCCTCCATTTTGGGGTTGTACTGGTTTAACTAGACTAATCAGATCTATGTAGTTTAACTGGTGCACTTCTCTAGACAAGATCTCTCCCACAATGAGCAATACCTTCCTCCACAAATAGACCCATTAACTTCAATAGGACTATGCATGAGTACAGTAGCCTTTAATCTGCTTAATTTGTCATGAAAGAGGTACCAGGGCTCAAGCCATTTTTTTACATTCATTTTTTTACATTCCTGCGGCAGGCCCAGAGGTGCCGGGGCTATGAACTGTCAAACCTAGAGGTGCTGGGGCTCAGCCCTGGCACAAATTAAGTGCTGCTTATTCACCTTGAATAGTATCATATTCTGGCCCTTTATTTGTAGTGTAGCATTTTTAATGATGTCACAGAGAAAAGTGCTCAACAGAGACATAAATAGATAAATGTAAGTTTCCTGGCTTGTGTAGTTCTTTATGAAGATGGACTAGAGGCCATTTACAAATTCATAGTGGGATCTGGGGTCTGGTGTGTTAGGTGCATTTGGATCCAGGATTTTGCTTTAGTCCCATCTGTACTATACACTTATCAGATATTCTTACTGTTTCAAGCAGTAACAGCTTGTCCTCCTCACTCCATTACTGATTATAGAACAGCATAATTCCTATTAAAAAGATTCTAAAACAAACCACAATAAAAAAAATTAATAAAGGATTAAATTGGGGGTGACTCCAGATTTTGAGCACTCCAACATTGGAGGGGGTTTTGATTCAGGGTTTTGGTTATTATTATATTGGCACATGGGTACCCCATTATGTTAGATGCTGTACATACACATAGTAACAGACAGACTTTGCTGCCAAATGCTTGCTGTCTAAGGTCCCGATTGTGCAATTTGCTAACTCCAGCTGGGCTCTGTGCACACATAGTGGTCCACTCACAAGCAACAGATTGCACTATCAAGGCCTAAATAGACAAATCAGACAAAAGGTGGGAGAACAGGATTACTATTATCCCCCTTTTTCAGATGGGAATCTAAGACAGAGGTCTAAATCCTCACAGATATTTAAGCACCATCAGTGGGAGTTAGGTGCTTAAACACCTTTGAGGATCAGGGCCTGATGTAGAATCATAGATATAGAATCATATCAGGGCCTGATATAGAATCATAGCAAAGCTTTTGATATGGTCTCCCACAGTATTCTTGCCAGCAAGTTAAAAAAGTATGGATTGGATGAATGGACTATAAAAGGGATAGAAAGCTGGCTAGATTGTCCGGCTCAATGGGTAGTGATCAACAGCTCGATGTCTAGTTGGCAGCCAGAATCAAGCGGAGTGCCCCAGAGGTCAGTCCTGGGGCTGGTTTTGTTCAACATCTTTATTAATGATCTGGATGATGGGATGGATTGCACCCTCAGCAAGTTTGCAGATGATACTAAGCTGGGGGGGAGAGTAGATATGCTGGAGGGTAGGGATTGGGTCCAGAGTGACTTAGACAACTTGGAGGATTGGGCCAAAAGAAATCTGATGAGGTTCAACAAGGACAAGTGCAGAGTCCTGCACTTAGGACAGAAGAATCCCATGCTCTGCTACAGGCTGGGGACTGACTGGCTAAGCGGCAGTTCTGCAGAAAAGGACCTAGGGGTTACAGTGGACGAGAAGCTGGATATGAGTCAACAGTATGCTCTTATTGCCAAGAAGGCGAACGGCATATTGGGCTGCATTAGTAGGAGCATTGCTAGCAGATGGAGGGAAGTGACTATTCCCTCTATTTGGCACTGGTGAGGCCACATCTGGAGTATTGCATCCAGTTTTGGGCCCCACACTACAGAAAGGATGTGTACAAATTGGAGAGAGTCCAGCGGAGGGCAACGAAAATGATCAGGGGGCTGGGGCATATGACTTACGAGGAGAGGCTGAGGAAACTGGGCTTGTTTAGTCTGCAGAAGAGAAGAGTGAGGGGGGGACTTGATAGCAGCCTTCAACTACCTGAAGGGGGATTCCAAAGAGGATGGAGCTTGGCTGTTCTCAGTGATGGCAGATGACAGAACAAGGAGCAATGGTCTCAAGTTGCAGTGGGGGAGGTCTACGTTGGATATTAGGAAACACTATTTCACTAGGAGGGTGGTGAAGCACTGGAATGGGTTACCTAGGGAGGTGGTGGAATCTCCATCCTTAGAGGTTTTTAAGGCCTGGCTTCACAAAGCCCTGGCTGGGATGATTCAGTTGGTGTTGGTCCTGCTTTGAGCAGGGGGTTGGACTAGATGACCTCCTGAGGTCTCTTCCAACCTTAATCTTCTATGATTCTATGATTCTAATTGTAGGACCAGAAGGGACCTTGAGAGGTCATTTAGTCCAGTCCCCTGCTCATGGCAGGGGTAAGTATTATCTAGACCATTCCTGACAGGTGTTTGTCTAACTTGCTCTTAAAAATCTCCAGTAATGGAGATTCCATAACCTCCCCAGGCAATTTGTTCCAGTGCTTAACTACCCTGACAGTTAGGAAGTTTTTCCTAATATCCATCCTAAACCACCTTTGCTGCAATTTAAGCCCATTGCTTCTTGTTCTATCCTCAGAGGTTAAGGAGAACGATTTTTCTCTCTCCTCCTTGTAACAACTTTTTATGTACTTTAAAATTGTTGTCATGTCCCCTCTCAGTCTTCTCTTCTGCAGACTGAACAAACCCAGTTTTTTCAATCTTCCCTCATAGGTCATGTTTTCTAGATCTTTAATCATTTTTGTTGCTCTTCTCTGGATTTGTTAAGTAACATACCCAAGGTGACACAGGAAGACGGAGGTACAGCCAAGAATCCTGATCTCTTGAGTCCCAGACCAATGTCTAAATGACAAGGCCAGTCTTCCTCTCTGAAAAATGTGCACATATAGTGTCATAGATTCCAAGGCTAGATGGGACCATTGTGATCACCTAGTCTGACCTCCTATATAACACAGGCCAGAGAACTTCCCCGCCCCCAGGTAATTCCTAGAGCAGATCTTTTAGAAAATCATCCAGTCTTGCTTTAAAAATTGTCAGTGATGGAGAATCCACCATGACCCGTGGTAAATTGTTCCAATTGTTAATTACTCTCACTGTCGCAAATTTATTCCTTATTTCCAGTCTGAAGAGTCTAGCTTCAACTTCTAGCCATTGAATCCCATTATATCTTTCTCTGCTAGACTGCAGAGCCAATGATTAAATATTTGTTCCTCATGTAGGTATTTATAGATTGTTATCAAATTAATAAATAGATGGAGCTCCTGGAGTCTACCACTGTAAGGCAGGTTTTCTAATGCTTTAATCAATCTTGTGGCTCTTCTCTAAATTCTCTCCCATTTTTCAGCATCCTTCCCGAATTGTAGACACCAAAGCTGAACACAGCATTCCAGCAGTGGTAGTACCAGTGCCAAATAATCTCTCTATTTCTATTCAAGATTCCCCTGGTTGCATATCCCAGGATCACATTAGCCCATTTGGCCACAGCTTCATAATGGGAGCTCATGTTCAGCTGATTATCTACCAAGATCCCCAAATCTTTTTGAGAGTCACTGCTTCCCAGGATAGAGTTCCCCATGGCCTACATTCTTTGTTACTAAATGTATACATTTACATTTAGCTGTATTAAACTGCATAGTTTGCTTGCACCCAATTTACCAAGCGATCCAGATCACTCTGTATTAGTGACATATCCTCTTCATTATTTACCACTCCCCCAATTTTTGTGTCATTTGCAAACTTTATCAGTGATGATTTTATGTTTTCTTTCAGGTCATCAGTAAAAATATTAAATAGTATGGGAACAAAAACAGATCCCTGTGGAACCGCAGTAGAAACGCAGCTGCTCAATAATGATTCCCCATTTACAATTACATTTTGAGACCTATTGGTTAGGCAGTAATTGGCTGAAATCCCTTGCTTGCCATGTCATTCTGTGCATCTTAAAGTGCCCTCTTTCCAGATTCTAGCACGATGCCAGGGAGGCTTTGGCTGTTCCAACAGGCTTGCTCTGTTTTCTCTGATGTGTACATTAGCATATAGAATTTTTTATACCTATGGTAAATCTGTATCCTGAAATGTGTTTGAGGGACCAAGCCCCTGCATCACCCCCTGATGAAATTCAAGAACAATTGCTCCTGAGAGTAGATGTGATTCCAAAGACAAAGTATCACCTGCTTCTTGTTTATCCACTTTAAATAAATCCAAACTGAGCTGGCGTTTTACAGCGCATGCAGCTAGAGGCCAGCACCAGCTCATGTTTGTATCTCTGACTGGCGATATTGGCTACAGCAGTCCTGCAGGCAATAGCTGCTCATTTGTATGGTGCATGATTTGCATACTCTAACGAGATGGGCTATAATTGGTCTTCATTGATTTTGTTTTCATTGAGCTAAAATAGAGTCAGAGCTTCTTAGGCTAGAAGAGCTGATTGATTTGTGGTAGGATTCAGGACTATTCAGTTGAAGAAATAATTAATTATGTCCTTATTTAGTAATCATCAGGGTCCAGGCCTGTTTCTTACTGGCCCAGTGTGTTCAGCTGAATTTTATTTTTTAGACTGAGGCTCTGTTTTTTAGAGCTGTGGATGCAACATACACACCATTATTTTACAGGAAATACATGGACCCACTCTCTTCTATATCCCCTCATAAATACATTTCTCTCACACACCTACTCTTAATCAGACACCCTGCAGTCCTTCTCACCGTTTCCATGTAGAGACTATATTATTACTTGCCTTTTTTGGGTAAAATTTGCCCATCAGATTAAGGGCTATGGAAGATTTCCCCCTGATCCTGGCCACTGAGTCAACAATCATGCTGAAACAGTGGCCACAAACTCTCTTATCGGGGATGCAAAGAAGTTGCTGCACCTGTTCTAACTGCCATAGAGGAGCTGCCCACTTGTTGATTGGGGATGGAGGCTGGCACCTGCCAAATACTGTGCAGTTCCTTGTGCCCGTGTGTACTGGCTTTGTGGGATGGGAAAGGCAGGGATTCTCATGGGAAAGGTGGGTCTTTTTGTAAACTCCCGGCTCCTACAGTCATGTGATTATGTGAGCATCCCAGCCTTCATTTAAAAATAAGGCGTTTCTAGGCCTTATGGTTGCAAGGAAAAAACTTGCAAATGTGAACTGTGAAGGGCTCAAGCACTAGAAGTCAAACAACCAACCCAGGATTTATTAATTTTTAAACTCTCGTGATTTTTAAGACAGTCTCATGATTTTTGGGAGCCTGACTCATGTTTTTTTGAAAGCAAAAGGTTGGCAATAGTGGAAGAGGGTGAAGTTTCTCTTTTAAACAGAAAGTGACAGAACAAGGGGGATGCTATGGGGGCAGGTCCAGTGGTTAAAGCAGATTGGAGCAGAAGAGGGAGCTCTCACTGCACCAGCCAAGGAGAACCCTGCTTACCCAAGCCAAAGGACGGTATACTGCACTCTCTCCCTCTCTGTTATCTTGTACTTTAATCCCTGAGCCAGCAGTTTAGTGAACCTGCTTGTTCTAATGTCTTGATCATCCATAATCTCTCTCTCTCTCTCTCTGTATGTACAATATATGATGTGTTATGCATATATCTATAGTATTTATTGGTAGCATATGGGAGTGGATGTGCCAAACGGCTCCTACAAGTCCTGGGGAGGCTAAATCTTTCAGTACTTTACTTAGGTTTTCATCAATCCTACCTCAGACAAACTCCCATTGTGGTCAGTTGGAGTCAATGGGTGTTTGGCCTATTGTATTCAGGTTCTTATATTGCCCTCATCACCATAATATCTGAGTAAAGAATGAGTAAAAATTGAGGTCAGGTGTCAGGATTTGCCCATTGACAGCACTGATGTTCTATGCAAGGACACTGCAGAATGTGATTTGAAGAAGAATGGCTACTTCATAATTTCTATAAATGCAATGTGTAGCAAGTCATTTTCAAACTTGTCTCACACTGTCATCAGGAAGTTCAGCATAGTGCCAGACGGAACTGGGTGAGTTTATTTTTTGATTGAAAAACACTTGTTTAAAAATAACCTTTTTAAAAAAGTGGGATTAGAGTATTTGTTTTGTTGAAAACAATTGTGCATTTGAAATTTTTTTGGAAAAGTTTTGATGGAAATTTCAAGGAAAAAAGATGCCTTTTGTTGTTTTTTTGTCACGGGCTTTCTTTTTCTTTCATTCATATAGTCAATTTTGATTGGTCAGTTTAGTCACCCAGTAAGAGTTTTTTTCAAAGTTGCAAATAAACTGATTTCAAAACTGAAAAATTATTCAGTTAAAAGAAAAAACTCCCAAGAAAAAATGAAAACACCAAAATGGGTCAGTTTTGGGAAAAAAAATGAAAAATGCTTTAAAAATTTCAAAATTCTTATGATTCTTTAATTTTTCATTTGAGCCCAACCAACATCCCTTCCACACTCCCTCTCTCTTTTGGCAAGAGCAGTTGAATAGATATATCTATTTGGCTTGGAAATTGGAATATGTCAGGGGTTGGTAAACTACAGCCCGCGGGCCAGATCCGGCCCATCAGGGCTTTGGGTCCGGCCCGCGGGATTGCCACTCCCATGGCACCATGGGGCTAAGGCAGGCTTCCTGCCTGCCCTGGGCCCGTGCTGCTCCCAGAAGCATCTGGTACCACGTCTCTGCGGCCTCTGGGGGAGAGGGGGCAGAGGGCTCCGCGTGTTGCCCTCGGCTGCAGACACCGCCTCCCGCAGCTCCCATTGGATGGGAACGGGGAACCGCGGCCAATGGGAACTTCAGGGGAGGTACCTGCAGGCGAGGGCAGTGCATGGAGCCCTCTGCTCCCTCTCCCCCAGGGGCTGCAGGGACATGGTGCCGGCTGCTTCTGGGAGCTGTGCGGGGCCAGGGCAGGCAGGGCGCCTGCCTTAGCCCTGCTGTGTGCCACTGCCACCCTGGAGCCACTCAAGGTAAGCGGCGCTGGGCTGGAGCCCGCACCCCAAACCCCTCCTGCACCCCGCACCCCAACCCCCTGCCCTGAGCCCCCTAACCCCCTCCCCTGAGCCCCCTGCTGCACCCCACACCCCTCCTGCACCTCAACCCCCTGCCCTGAGCCCCCTCGTACACCCCGCACTCCTCCTGCGCCCCAACCCCTTGCCCTGAGCCCCTTCCTGCACACCGTACCCCCTCCCACACCCCACACTCCCTCCTGCACCCCAACCTCCTGCCCCAGCCCTACATTCATGGCCCTGCATGGAACTTCCACACCCAGATGTGGCCCTCAGGCCAAAAAATTTGCCTACCCCTGGAATATGTTGATTAAATGCTGTGAGAAACCCTTTACAAAGCTGCAACAGATCATGTAAGTGTGTGCACCCATGTGATACGGTGCTGCTGTAACTGAAAGTTGTTGTCCCTTGCTGTGGCTTTCTCAGGAGTGATTCATTTAATTAAATGCTAGTGCTGTCCTCGATAGTGGACGAAGCCATAGGATGGAGGCACGTTTTATGAGCTGTTTCAGCAGAGTTGAAAGCAAGGTTATGATGGCCTTATGCAGCAAAGTTAGCTTCAGCAGATGTGTAATAGTGAATGCGTCCAATAAATTTCCTTCTTATTTTTTGCTTGCAGCAAAATATGGTAATGACATTTGTTAGTTTTGGTAAGGTGGTGAATCTTATTACAACGATTACATTATATACTAATGAATTGACTGTATGCACTCTCTCTGCTGTTGCCAGTAAAGCAGAGATCAATACATAAATTGAAATGAGCAAGTGAACAAATGAAACATCTGAGCAAGTGCCTCCCCCATGCAAGCAACCACACTTTATAGTGAAATGATCCTCTATTAGAAGGACTTCCTGTGACTTCCCTGAATGAAACCTTTTGATTCGATGATTGCATTGAAGAATACACAAGTGGATATAAAATACATTTACTATAACAACTCCTTGGACTGGCCCCAAGTTCTTTGTAGTAACTGTCTGCACCATGGCCCTGCCACTGGACCATTGTAGCATTTCTGGTGTAGACATTACTTCACTTAAGCCCTACTTTGGAGCTGAAACCTGCACAAGAGTGAATTTACCCCAGAGTCAGGGCAGGATTACGGCCCGGGCAATATCAGCATGCGCCTAGGGCTCTGGTTCTTGGAATGACATGATAATATTGAAATCTCAGCTTTCATTTTAAAACATTGGTTCTAGTCCTCATGATTGTAAGAAGGGTTGAAGAAGTGACCCAAGTGGAAACAATTTAGTGACAGAATCTGCAGAGAACCTAAAACAATGGCCCTGAGATATGTGAATTGCCTTTTTCATCTCAGTGGGTTAACTATGAAACCCGCTGCTTTGAGAACTCCTGCCAACACTGAGGGACTCAGAGAGGCAGAGCTTTAAGAGAGAATCCCAAGAGAAATGCTGAAAGCCCCACAGCATAAGGCTACATCTACACTACACTTAGTAGCAGCTACACAGAAGGGATTTTCCAGCGCTGTAGTAAATCTACCTCTCTGAGAGGCGGTAGTTAGGTTGATGGAAGAATTCTTCCATCGAACTAGCAATGCCTCCACCGAGGCTTAGGTTGGCCTAAGTGCATCACTCAGGATGTGAGATTTTTCACAGCCGGGAGCAATGTAATCAAGCTGACCTAACTTTGTAATATACACCAGCCCTGAGATTCAAGTGGTGCATTAGCCTTCTTGTTGGCAGGCCCTATGCACAGGAGTGAATTTCGCTCCTTTTAAGATCGCCTTAAACTAATTCATTGGATGTCTCAATATAAAGAGGCAAGGGTTAAGATTTTTAGCAAGTGTGCTTTTTAGTTGGGCACTAGAAATCTCTGTCACTTCCTGCCTGATGTCTGAAATGATGAAGGGTTTATTGTCTCATTTAAAGAGATTCTTATATTTTTTCCTTTCTGCCTTAATTTAGAGGTCATGCACCAGGCAGGGCATTTTAAAAAAATCAAATCTTTTTTTGTCTACTGTATTCTGATCCCTATAAAGTCTGCGATAGTTTTGCCTTTGAATTTATTGAAAGCAGGATCTGGCCTTAAATCTTCCTAAACATACATTTTCTGGGAATCCCAAATGCCATGGTTTAAGATGGAACAGTGTAGCAAAGAATGGTCATTTCTACTAGACTGATATCCTCTAAAAATGAGGACTCTACACACAGATATCCTCCAGATAATGAATGAAATCAGTAATCAGTTTTGGAGCAGATGAGCATCTTGGGGGTTGTAAGGATTATTGGACTGCCTACCCTGTAGCTTCAACTATTGCACTGTAAAGATAATGAATGATTAATTGATGTCATATTTTATATTTATGTTAATGGATAGCAATGCTTTGGCCACTCTAACTGCAGTAACAGCTAGGGCATTAGAGAAAGTACTCTGTTCTGACCCGGCAACACAAGGAGAAACATAGGACAAATAGTGCAATTGTCACCAATATGGTTAAAGAGGAACAGCTTGTCACTGGCAAAACAAGAGTGATCAGAAAAGTGGAACGAGTCAAGACCGAAATACGGGGTGATGGGCTGAATTAGAGCACTCACATTTGAAATGTTCTGGAGAATCCAATGCCTGGCATCTACTTTGTGAAGAAAGGCAACCTTGCACAGCATTGTGGAAGTGGGAGATTTTCTTTTTTTCTTTCTTCTTCCTCCCCCCACTCCCCACTACAAGCCTTGATTCCAGCTCTCCAGGGGAATATGCCACAACCATGCCAAATATTGTAAGTCCTAATAACACCATACCAAGGTCTCTATATAAACTGATCCTCCTGTGTCTCTGCTAGTTACTTGTTTACAAAGGCATTTATTGCACCAAATCCCAGGTTGACTCCCAACTACAATGGATTGTTAACATCCCCGTGCTACTTCCTGCTTACAGCATTAGCCGACATAACTTCATGTATGTTCTGGGCAACCTCACTGGCTGCTCAGTTGTGTACTTTCCTGTAATTAACCCACTGAAACACAAATAAGTGGTGGTAAAAACAACAGCAGTTCTATGAGAAATTTGAAGTTAAAGATGTAATTAGCTCATATTAGCACATTTTTGAGCAGTAAATTGTTAGATTCTATCAGTGTCAGTGTGATATGTAAAACAACTTGATTCTTGCTGAGGTTAGCCACTTGTAGCTGTTCAGCTATAACCTTGTGCAGAATGGTATAGTGTCACAACCACATTTTGTCTAGTACTGTGTCAAAAGGTATCAGGCATTAATTCTACAAAGAGGAAGAAAAAAAATCAACCCCTAAATGTAAATTTAGGAACAAAGTTTAGAGCCATCTTTTTTTGTAAAGCCTCCTGATGGAACAGTAACCTAACAAAGTACAGCATGGAGAACTCTGGAATAGAAGCTTTCTGTCAGGTGCAAAGGTCTGGCATGTTCTACTGTGATACTGCTGCATCTTGTCTCTAATCTGTACTGAGGAAGGGGAAGGCAAAATACCATGGTAAAGATTGTCCCCATGACTGAAACTTTCCACTGGTTCAGACAGACTGAAGTAAAGCTATTTAAATGGCACTTAAAATAATATAATTGAAAACAAGATTGTGGGTGGATGGAGTATAACTTGCCAGTACTTCTACA